>NC_090436.1:243167866-243772366 GCF_031143425.1 Pleurodeles waltl
TGTTGCCTTCTGGGATGGATTTTTGCCACACTTCCCAGGAAGTGGTCATCACAGGGGGACGACCCTGTCCCTGATTGGAGGACCAGGGCCCCCCTGCTTTTCACCCAGGAGCAAGGATAAAACTGGCAGACCTGCACCCACGCCTCAGATCCCCACCAAATTTCAAGAAGAAAGAACTACAAGGAGAAGAAGGACTGCCCTGCTGGACCCCTGGCCTGCACCTGGACCCTGCACTCAGAAAGACTGCACCAGCTGCACACTTGGGCTTCACCACAAGAAGGACTTTGCCTGGCTTCAACTGGTTCAAGGAGGGACTCCCTGTTTGCTACAGGTGAAAAATTGCTAACCAGAGTCCCCTGCACCAACTCCTGAAAAAGTGACCAGCTGACCACTGCCCAGTGGCCAAAAAGGAGTTTGCGCCAGGTGCACTCTGGGAGTTGAAGTCCGCACTTCCCAAGGACCATCACAGAACTTCTGGACCCTTGGGGTGAGCTGTGGACCCCAAAAAGAACCTTAAAAGAACATCTGGGTGAAGCCCCAGAAGTTTGGAAAAGATTGGAGAAATTTTAGAAAAAAGCTCCATAAAGTGACCGACTCGACGCGGAAATTCTAGCCGGCTTGCCTCAACCGCGACCCGGCCTGACTTCGTGGTTCGTCCCGGTCAAGAAAAACATCCGAAAAAAAGACTAAGTCCGAACTTAAAAAGTTGACCGGGACCTTCCAGCCATCGTATCCGAGAAGGGCTCCACGGACGTCGGATCAAGATCCAGGTTTACCCCGGTCGAAGGATTTTCATCTCGAAAAAACGACTAAGTCCGAAGGTAAAAATCACCACCGAGGAAACCGACTTCGCGTATCCGGACAAGGGCTCCAGGAGGTCGGATCCAACTGGCAGGTTCGTCCCGGGGAAGAAAAACATCGAAAAAGAGACTAAGTCAGAAGGTAACTTTTTGACCGAGGCCTCCCGCGACTTGTAGCCGAGCAGGGCTCCATCGCGGTCGGCCTGAAAGTTTGACTTTGCCCCGGTCCTGGTGCAACCAGATGACCTGATTGGCGCTTTTCGTTTCTGAGCGCTAGAAAATAATAATACTTTAAAAATTCATATCTCCGGTTCCCCTGAACCGATTTTAATCGTTTTTGTGTCATTTTAAAGATAAAAATATAAGCTATTTTTATAAATTGGTTTTGGATTTTTAAACTGTTTCCTGTGTTTTATTTAATTACTGTTTTGTGATATTTGAATGCTTTACACTTTGTCTCCTAAGTTAAGCCTTGACGCACGATGCTAAGCTACCAAGGGTAGAGCTGGGATTAATTTACTGAGACCTAACTGTACTTTTGTGGAGGTTTGTGGCTTGTTGCTAGGTGTAGGTACCTACCTGCCCTACCAATAACCCATTTTCCAACAGGACTCCTGCACGCATCCAAAACAATTTAATAGAAAAAATAGAGAAAAAATATGAGATGAATCCTAGAGAAAAATGGAAAGAGGGAACAGTTGCCCCAAACAACGTTGTGCACACTAAAAAGGAATTATTTTCTTTTCAGTCTCCAGGCTGACTCCTGTAAAATCCACTTCTGTCACTTGTGGTAAAATTGTGTACCCATTCTCTAGCATGAGTCATTGCAAATAAATATACTTAATGATTCATTTTCAGAATATTCTACTCCTAAATATCTGAAAGAACATGGTTCTTACTACTCATCAACCAGACCAATTTATTTTTGCAAGCAATCATCAATAGCAAGGGCTCAACTGTTTACTAAACGTAGAAATAGCTGAAGCATGCAAAAGCTTCTACACGACTACAAAAAGATATTTCATGATATGAAAATGTTCAGGCCGAAGACGATGGAGTGTGAGCCAGCCACAGGGACCCAGTAACGTTTGTTGAACCCAAGTACTTTAAATCCAGGTTGCAAAGCCTTGCATGGATGCAAAACAAAGATGTGTCATGCAGCCGACATGATGCATTTGTTCCTAGATGTGGCGAGGCTGCAGTACGAGGTCGAGTTGTGTCATTGTTGAGGATCCCTTCAACGGGGCTTGCGATGTGAAGGCCAGGGTTAGGGATGCTGTGCGCAGCTGAGGTGATGCATTGGTTCAGATGAGAGCAGAGGCTGTAATGTAGAGCTGTAAGTAGCACCATCATCATGGCTTCAGTTGAAGAAGGAGGTGAGGAGTTGGAGCCGGGGAAAACACTGCACAGTGGAAGTTCTGAAGGCGATGCACAAGTCCCAAGATGCAGTGATGCGAGTCTGTTGCATCGGTTCTGACCCGCGCAGCAGTGGTGATGCATCAGTTCTGCTCCACGCAGCAGCAGCGGGATGTGTAGGCTCAGCTGGAACAAGCACCTTAGACCCACTGCCAAGGGTCCAGGACTGAGGTGACACCACTTGGCTGGGTAAACTCATAGATGGCAGAGTCCAGGTGCAGGAGCTGGGTGGTTGGATGTCTTTTATGCCCCTGAGACTTCAGATTAGGAGGACAGAAATCTAGCCCTTGGAGACACTCTGGGGTCTGGGTTGGGGAGACTCAGGTCTAGTCCTTCTCACTTCCAGGTAAGAGGGGAGCAGATCATCACAGTACGGCTGGAGTACAGCAGAGTAGCACTCCAGGAGAAAGGCAGTTCTTCAGCAGCACAGCAGTCGTTCTTCCTTGATGAGTATTTACAGGTCCAGATGTGTAATGAAGTGGTGGTGGAGGGTTCTTAATCCCAGTGGTGCCTTTGATGTGGGGGAGACTTCAAAGACATGCCTTTGAAGAGCACAGAGTCTCTGCTCTTCCTGTCCTGGCTCCAGACTGACTACAGGGGTGTTAGAAATGGGTTTTTTGGTTGGCAGTCAGGTTACCCTCTGTCCAAGCAAGAACCCTCACTCTAGTCAGGGTAAGTCACACACAATCCAAAATTAACCTGTGCCCACCCTCTGGTAGCTTGGCACGAGCAGTCAGGCTTAATTTAGAAGGCAATGTGTAAAGTATTTGTGCAATAAATCATACAATACCACAATATAGCACCACAAAAATACACCACACAGTGTTTTGAAAAATATATAATATTTATCAGGATAATTGTATGTCAAAACGAATAAAGATGCAATGTGAAATTGTAGAGATATCACTGGGAAGTGATATAAAGGCCCTCATTCTGACCTTGGCGGGCGGCGGAGGCCGCCCGCCAAAGTCCCGCCGTCAGGTTACCGTTCCGCGGTCGAAAGACCGCGGCGGTAATTCTGACTTTCCCGCTGGGCTGGCGGGCGGTCGCCTTCAGGCCGCCCGCCAGCCCAGCGGGAAAGAGGCTTCCACGATGAAGCCGGCTCGGAATCGAGCCGGCGGAGTGGAAGCTGTGCGACGGGTGCAGTTGCACCCGTCGCGTATTTCACTGTCTGCGCAGCAGACAGTGAAATACATGTAGGGGCCCTCTTACGGGGGCCCCTGCAATGCCCATGCCAGTGGCATGGGCACTGCAGGGGCCCCCAGGGGCCCCGCGACCCCCCCTACCGCCATCCGGATCCCGGCGGTCGGACCGCCGGGATCCGGATGGCGGTAGGGGGGGTTGGAATCCCCTCGGCGGCGCAGCAAGCTGCGCCGCCTTGGAGGATTCATTGGGGCGGCGGTACACTGGCGGGAATCCCCATTGGAGCACCGCCGGCCTGTCGGCGGTGCTCCCGCGGTCCTCCGCCCTGGCGGTCTTTGACCGCCAGGGTCAGAATGACCGCCAAAGTGTCTTAAGTCTTTAAAAAGCAAACAAAGTCTCTTTCAAGCACAAAGTACCTGGTTTGGAGTGGAAAATCTCCACAAGGGGCCGCAGAAGAAGAGATACGTGGAAAAATGGTGTGTGCGTTGATTTCTCCCCAGCACACATGAACTTGCGTCGTTATTTTTCATGCGGGGAAGTCGTGCGTCGTTTTCCGGCACGCGGACAGTCTCTTTCTGTGGGTCGCGGGGATTACCAGATGTCCCGGAGTCTGTGCGTGGATTCTCCTGCTTGTTTTCCGGCTGCGCGTTGTTCCGCGGGGCTGTGCGTCGAAGTTTCGCTCTTACAGCAGGCGTAGCGTCGATTTCCCCTCTGGAAGTCGGGCAGCTTTGTCCTTGCGAGGCCGTGCGTCAAAGTTCCGGTCACCCCGAAGGCGTCACGTCAATCAGCGTCGGTGTGCGGCGTTTTTCTCACCGAGGAGCAAGCTGTGCGTCGAAATTTTCAGCGCACGAAGGGTCCAAATGAAAAACAGAAGTCTTTTTGGTCCTGAGACTTCAGGGAACAGGAGGCAAGCTCTATCCAAGCCCTTGGAGAGCACTTTTATAGTCAGACAAGAGTTCAGCAAGGCAGCAGGGCAACAGCAAGGCAGCAGTCCTTTGGAGAAAGCAGTCAGGTGAGTCCTTTGGGCAGCCAGGCAGTGCTTCTTGGCAGGATGCAGGTTCTGGTTCAGGTTTCTTCTGCAGCAAGTGTCTGATGAGGTAGGGCAGAGGCCCTGTTTTATACCCAAATGTGCCTTTGAAGTGGGGGAGACTTCAAAGAGTGGCTAAAAAGTGCACCAGGTCCCCTTTCAGTTCAATCCTGTCTGCCAGGGTCCCAGTAGGGGGTGTGGCAGTCCTTTGTGTGAGAGCAGGCCCTCCTCCCTCCCAGCCCAGGAAGACCCATTCAAAATGCAGATGTATGCAAGTGAGGCTGAGTGCCCTGTGTTTGGGGTGTGTCTGAGTGAATGCACAAGGAACTGTCAACCAAGCCCAGCCAGACGTGGATTGTAAGGCACAGAAAGATTTAAGTGCAAAGAAATGCTCACTTTCTAAAAGTGGCGTTTTTAGAATAGTAATATCAAATCCAACTTCACCAGTCAGCAGGGTTTGGTATTACCATTCTGGCCATACTATATCTGACCTTCCTACTCCTTTCAGATCAGCAGCTACCACTTCAATACTGTATGAGGGCAGCCCCAATGTTAGCCTATGAAGGGAGCAGGCCTCACAGTAGTGCAAAAACGAATTTAGGAGTTTTACACTACCAGGGCATGTAAACTACACAGGTCCTTGCCCTGCCTTTCACCCACACAGCACCCTGCTCTAGAGATTTCCTAGGGCACACATTAGAGGTGACTTACATGTGGAGAAAGGGGAGGTTTAGGCTTGGCAAGTACTTTTAAATGCCAAGTCGAGGTGACAGTGAAACTGCACACAAAGGCCTTGCAATGGCAGGCCTGGGACAAGGTAAAGGGGCTACTTAAGTGGGTGGCACAACTAGTGCTCCAGGCCCACTAGTAGCATTTAATCTACAGGCCCTAGGCACATATAGTGCACATTACTAGGGACTTATAAGTAAATTAAATAGTCCAATCAGGTATGATCCAAGGTTACCATGTTTAAAAGGGAGAGAGCATATGCACTTTAGCACTGGTTAGCAGTGGCAAAGTGTGCAGAGTCTAAAAGCCAGCAAAATAGAGTCCAAAAAGTGGAGGGAGGCAGGCAAAAAGTTAGGGGTGACCACCCTAAAACATGTCAGGTCTAACAAGGGGGTTATGCAGTCCTTTGTGTGTGGACAGACACAGCCTTTTCAGGTGTAAATGAGGCTGTGCCTAACCTCTTCCTTCCATTCACCCAATGGTCACCATCAAGTCATACCTAAGCTTCCATTGTGGGTGGCTGTCTAGGGGAAATATACAAAGCCCAGCTGTCACCCACCCTGATAAGAGACAGGTGGCAGTCATCAAATGGATAACTCAACAAAATGTGACATTTTCAGAATTGCTATTTTAAATCTGACTTCACCATAAGTTGTGATTTTTAATTGTAATTCCAGAGACACCAAACTTGAAAAATTTATCTCTTCCCAAGTGGAAGATATATTTATAAAAGTTTATAAGGCAGCTCCAATGTTATCCTATGGGAGAGACACACCTTGCAGTAGAGATAAACAAATCTTTGACTATTTCACTACCGGGGCATCTAAAACCTAAACATATATGTCCAACTTTTTAAATATACTGCAACCTGTTTACCAGGTGCCAGTGGGGGAATACACTAACCTACCTCCAAAGCTAGTTCTGGTAAGTTCTTCCCCTTTCCCTTGGTTTGGCTCAAAATTGTCTAGTCTGAAATATGGCAGGGCAGGCTTGGTGTCAGGTTCCTTTGTCTGTGCTGTGGGCAAGAACCTTTGAAATCTAATCAGGAAGGGTACAGCTCAACCCTAGCCATTTTGTCAGGAAGACCCTCTACCAGCTACAACCAGGTTACTTTGGTAAGTGAATGGGCCCAATACACATTCTGGATGGGAAAACCATTAAAAGGCTCAGGCTGCTAAAAAGGCCTCAGAAACATTGGGGAGGAAAATGTCAACTTTATAAAACTGGCATTTTCAAAATTACAATCAAAAATCCAACATTACTATTAAGAGGATGTTCAATTACAATTCATGTGAGTGTAAACATAATTTCTCTATCTGCTCCCAATCTGAATTAGCACTTAATAACTGAAATAAGGTAACCCAATGTTAGCTTATGAGCGAGACAGCCTTACAGCAGTGAAAGACAACTTTAGGAATTTTTCACTGCCAGAACTTGTAAAACGTAGGCACACATTCTACTTGTTAAAGACCATGCACCCTGCCCTATGACCATTTAAGGCCTACCTTAGAGGTTAGGTTGCCCAGCTAAGAGTTGCAAGAGATCTGGAACATGAGGTGTTAGTGGAAGATGCTGAGCTAGATTATGAGAAATATAGTCTGGAGGAAGGTAAAACTGCTGAGGTAGCAGGGCCAAGCAGTGAACATTTTAGGGAAGCACAGGGGACAACTTGGAGCAGGGGGCAATCCAACAATTTTTTTTGTGCTATTTTGCAGGGGCAAAGACCAACGTCAAGGATGGCGACAAAAACAGTGACATCGAAGACGGTTACCCTGGCTAAGCGGCAAGCTTTGGAACAGGTGTCACCCTTGAATCCAGGAAGGAATATACATATGGGTCATAAGGGAGCACATTTGTTGTCACAAGGGATAGACACGGGGTGTGGATACAGCCTGGACGACCTGTGACTCTTGAAAGGAAGGTACAAAATGGATACTGGGGTGGGGACAGATGACAGGGCCAATGTGGATATTTCTGCACAAAACCAAGAAGTGAAGGTAAGAACATTGGAGGCACAGGCGGGTTTAGGTGATGGTCAGGTCACGGGACAAGGCATGAGTGTACCAGAGAGGGACAGTGACGAGGGGGAGGAAAAAGGTCGGTCCACTGGGAAAGAGACTAAGGAGTTAAAGGTTAAAAACTCCCTTACATGGGGGTTACTAAACCTTTGGGTGCGCATCTGAAGCTCTCTGAGAAAGAAAACATTTGGAGCGGGAAATATGTAGAGATGCAGAAATTATTACATAGGGAACTGAGGGTGAAGGAAGGGTCAAAAGAGGAAGAATATGAACTGGCAAAACGCCCACAGGTGCCAGTGACAATTGAGAATTGGACCTTAGCATTTTAATATACGCAAGCATTCATTGTGAGAAATTTCCAGAGAGGAGTGTGGCTTTATTCAAGTACATGGACGTTATTGGGAAGGTCCACCTTTCTTTCAGAGATAACACTTGTGTCCAGTATAATTTGAAGTCCACGGTTAGAATGGCGGGGGATCTGGAAGCTAAATGGAGGGAAATAACTAAATAGCAGCAGACTATGGGACCTGTGAAGTTTGGACCCACAGCTAGCAGACTGCCAATAGTATATCGCCCCTTTCAGGCATGCCCCACCCAGGGACGAGTGAGATATACAGCAAAAAGACAAGGAGGTGTTCAGGGGTCATACTAGGACTTGAACAATGACCTTTGTACTAGAGAATCATGTAAATTTAAATACAAATGTTCAAAATGCTCAGGGAAGCAACCCTGCTGCAGTGTTCTGTTAATGCAGCGGGGGCAGAGTACCCACAAAGGCAACACCTAAGGACAATCGCAACAGGAAACAGGAGGTTAGGGGATGGCTCGCAGTGCACAGGGAGGTTTTAGGGGTGTGCTGGGGATCTGGGGCTGGGGGAAAGGGCTCACACTTTGGTCAAATCAGAACGAATGGCCCATTGGCTGCAGTTCTAACCCAGGAGGGAGGATGCACTAATTCTACTAGAGGGTTTCAGACAAGGCTTTAGACTAGGTTATGACAGACAAAGGGTAAGACCTTGGGTGGAGAATTTGAAACACATCCACAAGTTGTGCAAGAGAAGCTGCAGAAAGAGATCAAGGAAGGGAGGATGGCAGGCCCCTTTAATGACTGGCCTATTGAGTATTTGATTGTGTCCCCATTTGGGTTAGTTTCTAAAAAGGAAACAGGTCAATTCAGACTGATATAGCATTTGTCTTGGCCAGCAGGTTTTTCCATTGACAACTTTATAGATGAGGAGTTTTTATGGGGCGTGGCCTGATCGGCAGCAATGGTGAACATGTAATCACTCCCCTCCACCTGATCCTGACTTTTATCTTAATTACATAGCCCCGGAGGGGGTCGTTCCCTGTGGTCACAGGGAACGGTGGGTCGAGGCAGCTGACTGAACCCGCGGGCGGAGGACCGCAGCGGCGTTGAGCGGCGGGAACGTGGCCCGGCATAGTGTGGTGCTGCAGCCCGCGGCAGGTCTGCAGATCAGGGTGCCTGGACGGCAGCAGAGAGGAGTGCCTGGGCAGCTGTGGTTTGGCGCGGCCCCGGGGCCAGGCGGCACCATCAGAGTCCTGGGCGAGCAGCCCGGGGCCACGGTAACAACACTGGCTGAGAGACTGCCTGAAGAGGCGCTGTGACGGCACCGCAGTTCTGAGGGCCAGGGACAGCCGTCTTGGAGCTGAGCAGGAAGACTGCCTGATGGGTAGGCGAGCCGGGGCCGCTGCAGATCGGGGTGACCTGAGGGCTTGCCGCCACCCACTGCAGTGTGAGACCGGGAGCTCTGGGCCCCTCGCGGTGGTGCAGGAGGGGCCCTACCAAGCAGTAATAGATGGGAGAAGTAGAGTGCTCTGGGACAGGCTTACCGGTGTGCACCCCATGGTGCACGGATGGGTGCGCCCCGCCCATACGTGGCCCAGTTGAGTCCAACATGGAGGCATGACCAGGCGGGTCCAGTGATGAGCCCTCCAGCACTTGGAGGCTGAACAAGATCCACCTGGGCAGTGGCCGAATTGTGAAAAGCTGCGTCCCGGCGGGGCATGCTCCCATAGTGACACTGACTGCAGCTATCAGGGCCTCGTGGCCTGAGAGGCCTACCTGGAGAGGTGAAAGAAGGGACCAGCAGTAGACTTCTACTGGAGGTGAGCTACCCCTGGAAGCTGGGCCCTTCACAGATTGCACCCACTCTGGGAAGCAATGGAATGAGTCTGCGTACGGATGCTGCGACCGCTGTCGACCCTCTGTTGGGCTTGCCTTAACCCTCACTGCTGCATGTCTACTAAAAACCGTAATAAGGGAAGGTTGTAGGGGAGAGGCCGCGGCGGCGACCAGAGCAATTTAGACATGGCCGAACCAGTGCCGCACTCCTCACTCTGGACAAGATCCTAGAGGTTATAGAGGAGTCCAAAACCACTCTCCAGCGAGAAATTGGCAGGTATCAGTGGAACTGGGCCTGCTACGTGCAGACCACCAGAAGCTAGGAGATAGGGTCCGATGCGCCGAGACAACGCTTACAGAGCTGGCCCCAACGCAACAAGAGACACAGGCCATGATAGCGCAACTGACAGACCGTGTTCAGAGACTGGCATGTCGGGCTGAAGATGCTGAAGGCCGGAACCGGAGAAACAATGTGCGCATTATTGGACTGCCAGAAGGAGCTGAGGGTGCTGATGCGGTGACCTTTCTTGAAAAATGGTTGCAGCAGGAAGTCGCCCCAGGACTGCTCACCCCATTCTTTGCATTGGAGAGGGCCCATTGAGTGCCGTCGAGACCTGCCACGCCTGGACGTCCCCCACGAACTGTGGTGGCTTAATTGCTCCATTATAGGGATAGAGACATCCTGCTACAGCGAGCCAGAGAAGCAGGGCCCTTCAGAGTGGACAATGGATCAGTGACCCTCTTCCCGGATTTTACTGCCGCAGTGCAGTCTAGGTGGGCCTCCTACATGGCGGTGAAGAGGGCAAAACTCTCGCCTATTTCCAGCTAGGATTAGAATAATTCTGGAGGGTCATAGCACATTCTTTCAAACACCGGAGGAGGCCTGGGAGTTGCTTGAGGTGCAAAAGGCGGAGGGGGTCTCTATTGCCCCGCCGGGAGCGTCGCACCGAAGGGGACGCAGGGGAACGAGGAGACAGCGGAACAGATCCTGCCCAGGAACGCCCAACTCCAGCACAGAGAGACCTGGACAGGCGGTCGACCTTGGAAGCTGTGGCGTCACTAAAACAGGTGGCCCCAGCCCAAGAGGCCAGTGGAGGTGAATCAGACCATTGAACCCACTCCACGGATTCAGATTCCCACCATTCTGATGGGGCTCCAAGAGTGACTACCCAGACTTGTGATGAGTCTCAAGTGAAGGGTGCTGGACTCTCCTCTGGGGCTGCTGTCTGACTATGGGCTTGCGGCGATCATGGTCCCCTCACCCGGATTTTCGACCGATATTTACTGAATGGCAAGAACTCTACATTACTTATCGTTACTGTTCTGTTTGCTGTGCGCATGCTGGACAACCGCTTGTTGTGGTATTGCCCTGGGAAGTGGGAGTTGGAGTTTGATGTTTTTTCTTTTCAAATACGAAGGAGATTAGTCACCTTGGAATTAACATTGACAGTGGCATCTGCGAGATGTGGGATTCAGCTGAGAAATTATTGTCTCCGGGGAGGAGGGGGAGGGGGATGCTCCTTACCAGCCTAGTTCCCATACAGTGATGAATTACAAGCTGATAACTTGGAATATCCGGGGGATGGGGTCACTTGTTAAACGCCATAAGATCTTGTCATACTTAAAGAGAAGGGGGGTACATATAGCACTTGTTAGAAATGGGGTCTTTGGTTGACAGTCAGGTTACCCACTGTTCAAGCAAGGACCCTCACTCTAGTCAGGGTAAAAGAGAATCACCCTCAGCTAACCCCTGCTTACCCCCTTGGTAACTTGGCAGAGCAGTAGGCTTAACTTCAGAGTTCTAGGTGTAAAGTATTTGTACCAACACACACAGTAATTCAATGGAAACACTACAAAATGACACAACACCAGTTTAGACAAATAGGAAATATTTATCTAAATAAAACAAGACCAAAACGACAAAAATCCAACATACACAAGTCAAGTTATGAATTTTTAAAGATTAAACTCAAAAATACCACTTAGAGACAAAAATGCTTTGATGACGTGTTAACACGGCGTCGTGACGGAGTCGTTCCCATCAAGCCACCACCAGCGGCGCTGGACACGGAGTCACGTAGACCCCCAAGTACAGTACCTTTGGTGAAGAGTGAAAACAAGCCGATGCGCGAAGTCGGGATCGCGGCATCTGTGTGAAACGTGGAATCCGCGCACTTCGAGCGGCGTCGGTCACGACGTAGTGCGGCGACTTCCACGGAGTCACGGACTTCAGCGAGGCTGCAGCGGCGTCGGGCCTGTGAAAAGCGTTGCGTTCCAGCGAAGGTCACGCCGTCAGGTGCAGGCAGTGTCACCGGATTCAGCAGTGGCGTCGGTCCGAAGTCGATTTCCTTGGATTTCCACCAGCTTTCCTTTCAAGGGCCCAGGGACTGGATGGGGCACCACTTGTCAGAGCAGGAGTCTCTCCAGAGACTCCAGGTGCTGGCAGAGAGAAGTCTTTACTGTCCCTGAGACTTCAAACAACAGGAGGCAAGATCTAAATCAAGCCCTTGGAGATTATTTCACAAGATGGAAGGCACACAAAGTCCAGTCTTTGCCCTCTTACTCTGGAAGAAGCAGCACTGCAGGAAAGCTCCACAAAGCACAGTCACAGGCAGGGCAGCACTTCTTCCTCAGCTATTCAGCTCCTCTCCAGGTAGAGGTTCCTCTTGGTTGTGGTTTTGGGTGCCCTTCTTATACCCAGTTTCTCCTTTGAAGTAGGCCTACTTCAAAGTAAAGTCTCTTTGCAATGTGAAATCCTGCCTTACCCAGGCCAGGCCCCAGACACTCACCAGTGGGTTGGAGACTGCATTGTGTGAGGGCAGGCGCAGCCCTTTCAGGTGCGAGTGACCACTCCTCCCCTCCCTCCTAGCACAGATGGCTCATCAGGATATGCAGGCTACACCCCAGCTCACTTTGTGTCACTGTCTAGTGTGAGGTGCAACCAGCCCAACTGTCAAACTGACCCAGACAGGGAATCCACAAACAGGCAGAGTCACAGAAATGGTATAAGCAAGAAAATGCTCACTGTCTAAAAGTGGCATTTTCAAACGCACAATCTTAAAATCAACTTTACTAAAAGATGTATTTTTAAATTGTGAGCTTAGAGATCCCAAACTCCACATGTCCATCCGCTCCCAAAGGGAATCTACACTTTAATCAGATTTAAAAGTAGCCCCCATGTTAACCTATGAGAGGGACAGGCCTTGCAACAGTGAAAAACGAATTTAGCAATATTTCACTGTCAGGACATATAAAACACCTTACAATATGTCCTACCTTAACCATACACTGCACCCTGCCCTTGGGGATACCTAGGGCCTACCTTAGGGGTGTCTGACATGTCGGAAAAGGGAAGGTTTAGGCCTGGCAAGTGGGTACACTTGCCAAGTCGAATTTACAGGTAAAACTGCACACACAGACACTGCAATGGCAGGTCTGAGTCATGACTACAGAGCTACTTATGTGGGTGGCACAACCAGTGCTGCAGGCCCACTAGTAGCATTTGATTTACAGGCCCTGGCACCTCTAGTGCACTTTACTAGGGACTTACTGGTAAATCAAATATGCCAATCACGGATAAACCAATCACATACACATTTTGTAAAGGAGCACTTGCACTTTAGCACTGGTTAGCAGTGGTAAAGTGCCCAGAGTAACAAAAACAGCAAAATCAGAGTCCAGCACACATCAACAACCTGGGGAACAGAGGCAAAAATGTAAGGGAGACCACGCCAAGGATGAAAAGTCTAACAGCACTCCTCCAGGAAACACATCTCACCGTTGGGGAGATGGATAAATTAAAACGCAGATGGAGGGAACAGCTCTTCGCCACCACACACTCGGCGTTTGCAAGGGGCACGCTGATTTGGGTTAGGGCTGGAGTACCATTTGAGCCCCTCTCCATGGACCTGGATCAGGACGGCAGATACACTATGCTGGAGGGCAGACTGCAAGGCAGGCTCATAGTGCTGAGTTGTGTATATGCCCCTAACCAAGATCAGACTCCCTTTTGGCAGGCACTATCTGGGCGATTGGCCAGGTTCTGGTGGGGGAGATTCTTCATTGGTGGGGACTTTAACTGCGTCATGGACCTTGGGATGGACCACTCCTTCCCTCCCCTGACTGGGGCGACAGCACACAAAATGGTGAAAAACCTTAACAACTGGTCGAGGCACTGGGGGTTATAGGACGTTTGGCGGGTCCAGCTCCCCTTCGATAGGGATTACTCCTTCTACTCAGGGCTTCACCACCTACATACCAGAATAGATCGAGTGATGTGCACTGGCTCCATCTCCCACAAGATAGTCCAGTCCAAGTATATGGGCTGTACTTTATCGGACCACAGCCCGTTACTTATCACCTGGCAGGGGGCAGGGGTGAGGGTGCCCACTCTGTCATGGAGGCTTCAGCCAAGGGCCCTGGAGGTCTCAGTGCACAGGGAGGGACTCAGGGCTCACCTTCTGGAACACATTAGCATCAATAAGGGCTCCACGGAGTCACATCCCACAGAGTGGGAGACTCTCAAGGTGGTGACACGAGGTCACTGTATGGGACAGTCGGTGGGGATCAGACGAACCCTTGTGCGTGAATTGAACCAACTGGAAAAGGAACTCTATGATAGGGAGGTCGAGCAAGGTGCAGACCCGACGGCGCAGCACAGACTCCCTAAAACAAGGGAATCGTTTAATCAAATACTGGAAAGGCTACAGTGCCACGATTATTGGAAGCACATGACATCCGTACAAGAGGAGGAGGGTAGATCTGGTAGGCTGCTGGCTTGGTTGGTGCGACCCAAGGGGGGGTGCACCGATCACGAACGTACGGAGTACGGACGGAGATTACGTCTATGCCCCATCCAAGATAAACAATGCTTTCAAATCCCATTATACGCCCCTTTATAGGCAACCCGAGGAAGACCTGCTGCAGTCACTGGATCACCACCTGCGGTCCCTTCCATTGGTCACCCTTAAACCAGAGGACAGGGGCCCTCTGGGGGAGCCGCTCACTTTGGATGAGGGGAAAACTGCTATTACACAATTAGCTGCGGGCAAAACACCGGGCACTGATGGACTCCCCATGGAGTTCTACAAGACATATGCGGACCTCCTGGTGCTAGCGCTGGTTGACCTCTATACTGAGGCTTACGAGGCAGGCACTTTACCGGGGAAACTGCAGGAGGCATTGGAGGTTCCTCTGCCCAAGACAAAATCAAAAGAGGCGTCGGTGACTGACTTCTGACCCCTTTCCATGCTGAATTGCGATGGCAAAATCCAAAGCAAAGCGCTGGTTAATTGGCTGTTACGCCATGTCCCCCACCTCGTCCATGAGGACCAGAACGGTTTTGGACCCGAGCGTAACACCTCCCTGAACATGAGACGGCTGTTCACGCTTCTACACCTACCACACGAGGAATAGCACCCTGAGCCTGTGCTTCTATCACTAGATCTTGAAAAGGCATTTGACTCAGTAAGGTGGGATTATGTATGGGCAGTGATGACTGAATGGTGTTGGGAGAGAAATGGATACGATGGGTTGAGCTGCTGTACTGTCATCCCGTGGCGAGAGTGCGGGCGGGTGGGGTGGTATCGGATACTTACCCAATACACCGTGGCACCAGGCAGGGTTGTCCTCTTTCACCATTACTGTTTCCAATTGCTATTGAGCCCCTGGCAGCACAGTTCTGAGTGGAGGGGCGTGGTAGAGGAGTGCCGTAGGGTCATGTGGAACACATCATCTCGTTTTATGCAGACGATCTATTGATTTATTTGCGGGATTGCATGTCCGGGATTCCCTGGGCACTCACACTGCTTGAGGGATTCAGTATCCCATCCGGTCTCAGGGTAAATAGGAGGAAGACGTATGCTTTCCCATTATCTGAGGGCACTGGGTACCCATCCTCGTGCCCTGTTGATATTCCTTGGTCCCCCCGTACTTTTAGATACTTGGGTATTCAGGTCTTTTAGGATCCAAGTGATCTACGCACCGGAAACCTTGGTGCAGCACTCTGATCCTTACGATCCTCTGTGACTTTCTGGCGCTCCCTGAAACTCCCAATGATGGCCCGGGTGGCATTGTCTAAAATGGTTATGTTACCCCACCTACTATATTATTTTGCCAACCTCCCAGTGGCTATACTGACAACCTGGTTTAGGGACCTGAACACGCTTCCTAGGGACTCCTGTGGGATGGGGTTCAACAAGGGACATCCCTCTCCACTCTTTGCCGACCCGTGCTAGAGGGAGGATGGCGGTTAAAGATTTTGAATTGTACTATCTGTCATGCCAACTTCAGTGGGTGGGATGCACCAGATGGACTTGAGTGTGCCTAATGGTGAAATAAAACCAGATCTCCTCCTGGCTGGCCTCCTGGGTGCTGGGAATCTTCTGCCTGGGCAGACCATCCTGTTGACGGCCGCCCTCTCTTGTTGGACAAGATGTTTGAAGCACACTGGAGTGACATTGGCCTACTCCCCTGGGGTGCCACTGACTGGCATACCGGTGGGAGCGCCGGGCTGCACCTTGATGAGAAGCCAGGTGAGGGCTTGGACCCAGGCAGGATTATTGACGTTGGGGAGACCTTTTCTGCGAGGGGGTTCTGCACCCCTTCGCTGGACTGGTGGAGGAGGACAGGGCTCCAGGGGGACAGTTCCTGATGTATTGGACACTGGTCCTTGCTGTGAGGAAATTATGGCCTACAGTGAATGCAGAGCCAGAGACACATGCTATATTGCACCTACTATTGACAGCGGGGGAGGACACTCACTTGATTACCAAACTCTACAGGGCTCTTACTGGGGCTACATTGGTGTCCTTACAGACTCTACGGACAAAATGGGAGGAGACAGGGGGCAAGGAACTGACGGATGTAGAATGGCAGAGAGTGTTAGCATAACCCCGGAAAGTATCCAGAAATACGCAATTCCGATATGTTCAGTACAACTATGTACATAGAACGTACCTCACCCCACATAGGCTTAGAGTGATATATGGTGGTGGGCCCAGGGACTGACCCAGATGTAAAGCAGTAGACCTGGAATTCCATCACATGGTCTGGGACTGCCCAAACATTCAGAGAGGCTGGATGGGAGTACTGGAGGACTTGGGGGGACCCTGGGCACACAACTAGACCCCTTCCTGTGCTTGTTGGGATTGCAACACACCTGGCTTCCAAGAGAGTAGTCAGTAGGTTCTTGGACCTTGCCCTGCTCTTATTCAGGCGTCGAATCACCATGGCCTGGAAATCTCAAACTGGCCCGCATTTTGCGGACTGGAGGAGGGACGTGTCGGTATGGGCCCAGGCCAAATTACAGGCGCTGCAAAGGGAGGAAGCACAAGGGATTCGGACACGACCTATAGCCCCACTGTGGACAGAAATATTGGAAGCTTGGGAGGCCCAGAGACGAGGAATGGGGTGGGCGCAGGAACCTGGGGAAGATGCAGTGCCATTGGGGAGGGACCCGGGTGATGGTTAATGTGGCAGGAGAAGAGCAGGAAGACACAGGTACCTGTGGCGCATACACCAGAGAGGCCTCACTACTCTCGTGCATAGGGAGGAACTTGGGGGCGGCTGGCTAATGTCCTTGGTCCGAGCATATGTCTAACTTTGGGATGAAGAAGAACCCTGTCAGAAAAGGCTATACCACCACATTAGTACAGGGGACGGGCAGATGGGTAGTTTATGTAGTTCCTTTATTGTTACTCCATAGTTGTTTCAGTTAATAGTTTATATGGTGATATCTAGTGTGCTGAGGAAAGCCGAAAACAGGATTAAGCAAGATGTGATAATGTCATGCATATTTGGATGGATTGTATAAAGATCAGCAGAGTATCACAATGATTATGACATTATATGTGACCCGATTGTATTATATAAGTTCGGAAAGATGTCATGTAGTGAGGGGCATACACATGTACTAATGGTTACTCAACCACAGAAAATACCAATAAAAAAAAAAGATGAGGAGTTTTCATCAGTGTCATACTCATCTATTGTTGCAGCAATGGAGTTGGTGGAACAGGTGGGGCAAGGTGCACAAATGGCAAAGTGCAACATTAAGTCAACTTTCAGACTGCTGCTGGTATACCCAGATGACTTTCAATTGCTCAGCATACACTTTGGGGGTCAATGGTACGTGGACAAGGTATTGCCCACGCGTTTCTCAATGTTGTGTGCGCCACTTGAGTGCTTCAGCTCTTTTCTGCTGTAGCTCGTTATTTGGTCTTCGGGCCTTATGCAAGTGACTCATTAGTTGGACAACTTTCTCTTTGTCACAAGCTCTCGTTCTGCCAGAAGTTGCTGGTAACTTTTCAGGAGCTCATGGAGGACGTGGGGTTGCCATTGGCACCAGAGAAAATGGTAGGCCCAAACCCCATCATATCCTTTTTAAGAATGGAACTGGACTCTGTAAATATGCGGGCTCACCTCTCAATGGAAAAGAAGGTGAGGATGCAATTGTTGCTGGATTCTATGATAGCTAAGTCCAAGGTAATGGTCAGGGAAGTTCAAGCCCTCTTAGGTCATCTTAATTTTGCTTGAAGGGTAGTTAGGGCAGAGAGGACCTTTTGAATGCACCTGGGTTTTACTCTTTCGGGATTAACCTTACCATATCACATCACTACCTGAGATCGTCCGCAGGAGTAAAGGAGGATTTGCACATGTGGTGCATATTTTTTGACAACTTTAATGGTATCCCTATACAGGCTCCTTTGGAGATTGAGTGGGATGTGCAGATATATTCTGATGCTTCAGCTGGGTGGGGGGCTTTGGGATCTTTTTGCAGGGTCGTTGGTGTGCGGAGGAATAGCCGGCTTAGTGGAAGGCTGGGGGCTGCAGCATTGCCTTTTTGGAGCTTATCCCTTTAGTTGTGGCAGTCACTATCTGGTTTCAATTGTTAGAGCCTAAGAAAGTATTATTTAGAGTAGACAACATGGCAGTGGTACACATAATAAATCAACAGTCGGCAAGAGATTCACAGGTAATCAAGTTACTGAGAGAGTTTGCACTCACTTGCCTGTGGCATGATATTCTATTTCGGGAGAAACATGTCCCCGAGTGTGAACAATGACATTGCAGATGCTTTGTCTCATTCACAGTGCGAGAGGTTCCATGGACTTACTTCAGAGGTCAAAGGTGGATGGGCAACGGACAAGGATTTCTCCACATTTCTGGAAGATAGGAGGAACAGGATGCTACAATTGGTGGTATGGTCTCTGGCAGAGTCAACTGGGAAGAGTTATGCACAAGCATAGTCAGACTTTCTCCCATCAGGAGTGAAGAAAAGATTGTCCAAACTGGAGCACATACAGGATGTGGTTCAGTTTTTAATGAGTCTCATTGACAAGGGTCTCTCCAGGGTGACAGAAACAGGGAAGCTAGCAGGGGTGGCATTTATGGGAAAACCTTTTTGGGGTTAAGTACTGACAGCAGGAGAATTAGGGAAAATGACATTAGAAGGATAGGCTAGGGCACAAGGAAGTTCAAGGGTAATTAGACAACTGTTGACTTTGGGTTTGCTCTTAGATGTTGTTGTTTCGCTAGTCAGGTTTGTTTTTCCACTTATGAAGTGGTTCTCTTTTCCAGGCGTGGGTGCTGGATGTTTTTGGAAGCCTTTAGGGTTTCTGAGCTACTCTGTAGAAACAGAGGGCAAGGTTTGGTCTGGGAGGTCGTGGTAATGCAGCTACAGGGTATTGCCATTTATTTACGTTATTCTAAGACAAACCAGGAATCTCATGGAGCAACAGTTTTGGGTGGTAAGGCTTCAGCTATTGGCAGCGACAAGGAATAGGGTTGTATTTGACCATGTAGATGGCAGGACAGTGACTCCCTTTCAGTTATTAGCGATATTGCGAAGGAGTTTAAAAACTCTGGGCCTACCTGCCACACATAACGCAACACACTCCTTTAGGATTGGTGCAGCCACAGAGGCAGCACTAAGAGGTTGGTCTAGGTAGGGAATACAGGAGCTAGGCAGATGGTCCTATGAGAGTTTTCAGTGCTACATCAGACAAGCGGATAATGGGACGGGGATTGTACAGCAGTCAGCTACCACCTTTGGTTAACCCTTTTTTTCTTTTTCACTTTCAGTACCAGGTCCTCTGTCTGCCAAACTTATTGTGTGGATTGTCGGACATTCATTCATCAAATTGGTGGCTAAGGAAGCACTATCCGATAATTGGGGCACTAATTTTGGGATTTATTGTAATGTTTGTACAATTTGCTGGCTTGGCAAGGAAGGTATGTGGTGGCAGGAATTATTACAGAGGGGAGCAGTCTGTCCAGGACATTTTATTGATACACCTTGGAGAGAATGATTTGGTGATAGAAAAAGGTTTGTCTCTTTTGCTTGACATGAAGCAGGAGAGGGGTGGAAACAGTGATTGAAATGTTTCCCCGTTTGGACTAAATTCATTCCTAGGAGGACATGGAGAGGGGCTCGTAAGTCAGCCACCATAGGCAGGGCCAGAAGAGAAATGATTAGGGAAATGAAGAGGGAAATTAGGAGATTCTGTAGGGACACAAGGATTGGATGCATAGCCCATACTGATATATGCTTTGAGACGGTGGAATTTTTTAGAAGTGATGAGGTATACCTGTCTAAGTTTAGGGTGAAGCTGTATCTACTCGAGGACAGGTTTTTTTTGGCCAGGGTTTTAAGAGAACAGAATTGAGAATGGCAGGAAGCATGGTAGTGGGCAGAAATAAGCAGGCTCGCATTTTTCTGGCAGTGGGTAGCCCTAAAGGTAGCAGGGCTTTCCTGAAGGTTCTGGTAAATGGATATAGGTGGACCTTGCTGTAAGGGAGGCTCTGAACAAATTAATTATAGAAAGAGAGCAGATGTCAAGTTTACATCACAGGACATAGGTTTAGGCATGTTCATATGTTTGCTGTTAAGCAAGTTTTGAAATACATGAGTTACAGGTGTCTGGTTAAGTAGATGAAGACATATGGAGGGTGGGAGCTTAGGCATGAGGGGATAGTCTATAGGGGGATTTTAATTTATAGTGAGGTGTTAGTTTTGTAAAGCAGTATGTCTGGGATGTTATTGTGATGCAAACCTGTTTCAATAAAATGGCTTTTTTTACACACAAGAGGGATCAGTAGTCTGTTTGTGCCCATTTCACCCAATAGGGCTTTGGGGGACAGTTGACCAATGGGTCGATCTGTCCCTCTAGGGCATTGGGGGAAGGGTTAGCACAGGGCAGATGGCTGGCCTATCTTGGACTTCATCCATTAAAGGATGTAGCCCAATGGTTTGAAATCGGCCATTTGGGGGCTGCCAGGCACCATTTTGTCGTTGAATGTACCCGGGGGCAGCCCCTCCATTAGCACTGGGTTTGAAACATTTTTCCCTCCCAACCATCCAAAAAAGAAGGTCCTAAGGGATGGTTTAGGTGATTAAGGTAAGGCGGCTTAATAGGGACAGGTGAGTAGAGGGTATTTGTATTAGTTTGTCACTTGAAATAGGTGCCTAGTTGGCGGGTGACCCTAAAGTTGGCAGGGCTTTACAGAAGGTTTTTGTAAATGGATATAGGTGGACCTGGCTGTAAAGGAGGCTGTGAACAAATTCACTATAGAAAGAGAACAGATGTTAAGGTTATGTCACAGGAGATAGGGTTAGGCATGTTCATATCTTTGCTGTTAAGCACGTTTTGAAATGCAAGAGTTACATGTCTCTGGTATTAGTAGACCAAGACATATGGACCTGTTTCAAAGTTCAAGGGAAGGGGGGGATCTTAGGCCTGGGTAGATAGTTTTTAGTTTTAGGGGGATTTGAATGTATAGTGAGGTGTTAGTTCTGTAAGGCAGTATGCCTAGGATGTTATCGTGATGCACACCTGTTTCAATAAAATGGCCCTTTTCACACACAATAAGATGGGTCAGTAGTCTGTTAGAGCCCATTTCACCCGAAACATGTCAGGGAGAAGGGACATCGCAAAGCTACACACTGTTCGTAAATGATCACTAATATTCAAGATGGCTTATTTTCACTCTTGAGAACAAGTACATTGGGCACCTGAGGCATCTGCAATCGATCTATTTGCAGTCTAATGATATTAGAAATCAGAAAATAAATGGATCTCGGGAACATGATTAAATTAGATTGAGTGCTTTAATACTATAACTCATCCGGCAGTGATCTAATAAGCTAGAGCAAGTAAGCTCCATTGCTGCGGAAAGAGGCAGTGCATCATACAGTTCATACTGTAAATGTTTAAGCAATTTAGTTCACGTTGATTACATACAAGGCTGATGTAAAAAGCAAATTTTACAAAGTTTTTATAAGCTCTCCTTTGGTCACATGTACTCTAGATCTTTATCCATTGAGCCTAGTTATGAGATATGGCTAATACAATGAGATAACTCTTCCTTCAAAGATCTTATCTTGACTTTAATTCATGCCGCTATCAAAACATGCATGACTATACACACATATCCAATAGATCGTTGCTTAAATACAGGGCTCCTTGCTGTGTTCTTCTGCAGAGTAAAATATGATGCATAGACCAAACCGCAAACAATGCCAAGTATAACAATAATTGTAACAGCTTGCATATTTAGTTTGATTTCTGACTCCACTAATGAGTCTAAACATGCAGGGGTCTACTTCCTGCATCTACTTCAATCTCTAAAACAATTCCCAATCAAGAACTGTATTTTCCTCCAGTCCCCATCCACCTGACCGATTAACGATCCAAGCTAGATACCAGAAACTGCTCACATCCATCTAGATAAAATGCAGCTTTGCATCCCCAGATTGTGGTAACCTTGTCTGCACAATGACAACACCTTGTATCTTTCAGTATCAGTTATATTACCACTGGTCCCTCAATTGTTGATATTTGCAAACGCCTTTGTCTATCTAAAATGTTACTATTAGGATTAAATAACGGCCTGATGTACTATTATTTGATTTCCAAAAAGTGAGCGCAAATTGTGTGGCAATGTTTTGGGAATGCAATAGCTTTTTGAAAGCCAACCTATGTACTAAGAAATCGGGTCACAAAATACCGAATGTCAAAGTGTCACTAAACGACCTGCCTAAAGAGTACTCATTAGACAGGTTGCAATTTGTGACTCCCTGTAATTGGCTGCAATCACATGGATGGTGGCCTCCAAGGGGAGGCAGATGAATATCCCAATGATTACATTCCAAAATGGAAAACGTTTTTTTAAAGCAGTCTGTGTTCCTTAAACAACCAGTGCTGCCTTAAAAAATACGTTTTTCATTTTGGAAAACGTCAGCGGGAATAGGCAGTAGTTCCCCAAGCCACTGCCTACTAACCCTAAGATTACCAACATGTTTCCCGAAGGAAAAGGAGTCCTAAATAGTCTCCTTCCCCTTTTCGTATCAGTTACTAGTCCAACTAGGGGTCAGCAACTCAGGAGTGGTTTGAGACTTTAAATTCAAATGTGTTTGTAAACCATTGATACATTTCTTTCTGCATCAGAAATATGAGGGAGACATCCCTTTTACACCCCTCCAGTTTGCAATTAGGAAAAGCTTGCAAAAGTCCTTTTTATGAGTTAGAAAGATTTTTTCAACTAATAAAAGGGCTTTCTGTACATACATAAATGTACTTCTGCAGCTGTAAAACCTGTAATTTTTCAAATCACATGGTTATCAATTGCAAAATAGCTCTATACATGAGTCCCATTATGACCAATCCACTGCTATAGTACTGGTCCGATGTCAGAGCAAAGTTTGATAAATATGTGGTTATTAGACAGTCAATATTGCAGGTTCCACAACCCATCTAAACCAAAGAAAGGAGGAAGTTGACTATTATTGCAATGGAGGATGTTTCCTCAGCTGACCAGGGCCAACATTTCAAACATACATTTCTAATTCTAGCAAAGGCCATGTGGTGGGCTTTGCTATAACAGAAACACGGGGACTGGTAGGCCATGCTCTGTGCTCATAGCTGACCAGTCTTGTTAATGAATCCACTTATAGAATCCATGTTATCAAGGATAAGATTCATGCATCAGCACTTCATCCCAAAACCTGAAAATGTTAGTTAACTAACTGCACGGTTTTTCAACAACCATGTCCACCTATACTACGGTCACGGTGATTTCTTTTCTGGCTAGGGCTATTATTGTTATTTCAAGTCAGATTGCTCTTTATTTTCTGTAAAAACGTGATTTGTTTTGGCAGTGGCAAGACGTACTAAAATATTCCAAATACATCTTGTAAATAGGTGTTGTGGCTCTACTGCATCAGAGCGAAACATGTCTCAGCAGAATTCATGAACATCGCTTGACATTTAACTTATGCTTAAGACAATTCATGTGACTGACGACTGGTGTGAGATGTGATAGTTTTTGACCCAAGTTATGCACTCTGCCTCGTAAGGGCTGCTGGTAGGCAAGATGGCATTACGTTTGTTGTGGCTATGTTTCAGCTCCTTCCTTGAAGGTTAAGAGGTAACCTGTCAAGCAGAAGCCAAGAAAAAAGGAAGACCCCAAAAACTATTTCCCCATGCATGATTTTTTACATTAAATTTGGCACAAAGCTAGATCTTTACTCAGAAAGCGTGCTTTTCTTGATTTGATGTAAATCTAATCTAGACCACCTGTGCCTGCCTACTCCCTCTGATGTGTGCGGCCTTAGGCTGTGTGTGCTGTAGGGATGGGTACAGGGTTTGTTCTGCAGGCAAACCCTGTGCCAAACCCCCCATGGCTCATACCACCCTGACATGTGGTTGGACGCACAACCTCTCCATTAAAATTAAAACTTGTCCTCTGGGGATAGGGCCCTTGGGGCCTTCTTAGTGTTCAGGAGGGGGACTGTATGACCCCTTCCCTAAAAATAATATTGGCCGTGGTGGATGAAGTACCCGGGGCCTCCAGAAGGTTCTAGGTGTGCTGCCGCACTCCTCCTCTCCTAAAAAGATAAAAAGATATACCACTGACCCCCCAAGCTCTGGACCAATCCGGGAGGCTTATTTTTTAGAAGAGCGCAAGTCTGCACATTTTTTTAATGAGACAACAGATCCCTGGATCCTTTGCGAATCAACAGTCATATTAAAAAAAAAAAAAATTGTCCTGGGGGTGAGGGGGGGGGGGGGGGGGGTGAGGGGGGGGGGGGGAGGGGGATTTTCGGACATCTCACCAGACCTAGGGGGCACAGTATTCCTAGTGTGCCCCCTATATTTATTTTTAACTTTTTTTCTCAGGACAGTGGACTGAGTCCCCAAGTCCTAAAATTGTTGCTGCCACATCTTTTGGTGGCAGCCAATCACATCTTATCTTTAGATCCGTTGGCTCCATGGATCTTTAGTAGTGTGATATTAATATATAAATGTTGAACCTTCATTTCTCAAAAACTACTGAACAAATATGCACCAAATCACAAAAAGCCCACTTTCTGGACCAATATCTAGCGGTGTGCCAAATGTGGTGTATTTCGGTTCTGACGGTTTTGTGGTATCACAGTCATCTGGACATTCTAAACTGGGGGAAAGTCATAAGTTTAGTTCAATTGTGGTGGAGGGTAGGTCGGATACAGGAACCAGGCTTGCTTGACTGAGGAGTTACCTTCATAGTCAGGCACAAAGAAATCCATTTGTGTTAAAGGAGGCTGTATGGAGAAGGCTGAGCATCACAGGCTGTTGTCTCTGTAGTGTGAAGAGCAGGTTGGGCGTCGTGAATGTCATGCTGTTGCAGTAAGAACCGATCAAGCGTCGCGGATGGTCGTTCATGTAGCTTCACACAGGGGTTCTTCGCAGGCTGTTGTTGCTGCATCGTGAAGCGCGGGTCTCACATTGCCAGTCATTGCTGATGACCACTGGTCGCACAAAGAGCAGGTCTCACCAGAACTCTGTGTTGACGGTCTTCGCGAACAGCAGAGTCTTGGCTTGAACAAGCCCATTCATGATCGTGAGGAGCCCAAACCTGAGGACTTTCACCTCTTCTTAGGAGTACACTCACTCCAGCAGAAGCCTGCACAGCTCAGACAGGTAAAGTTGCAGCAGGTCAGCTGGGAGTTGAAAGGGGGCCCCCTGAAGCTTGTTCCTGTAGCTCACACAGGCGGCCAGCTGACTGACTGTTGGAGTTACTGTGGTTAGCCTAGGATGAAAGTAAACAGGTCCAGTCTTCCTTATCAGACAGCAAGGCTGAGAGCTGAAAGGAGGCCTCCTGAAGCTTGTTCCTGTAGCTCACAGAGGAGGCCAGCTGACTGACTCTTGGAGTTACTGTGGTTAGCCTAGGATGAAAGTAAACAGGTCCAGTCTTCCTTATCAGACAGCAAGGCAGTCTCTTCGAAACAGCAGAGCAGTCCTCTGGCAGCAGGGCAGGCCTTCTTCTGTAACATTCACAGGTTCCAGAAGTGTTCTCAAGCGTGACTCAGGAGGTCCAATATTTATATGCGGTGGAAATGTTTTGTGGGGGGACTTTCGGTCATACCCCCACATTTGATTCTGGAAAGTGTGTCTCCTGTTAAGACTCCAGGTTGTCTGGGGTGGCAAAAGCCAGAGCAGGCCTGTTGTCAGGTTCCTTTGTGTTTGCAGGCGGCAAATCCCTTTGAGGTATTGAAAGAGGGTTTTAAATTACAGATCATTTGAGTGTAAACAGCATATCTGTATTCACACCCAAACCAAAGGTGGCTCTTGTTATATGTTATATGGTAACTCAGTGTTAGTCAATAGGAGAGATAGGCCTTACAGCAGTGAAAAATGACTTTATGGGTTTGGACATGCAAAACCTATGTATACATGAACTACGTTTTAAATTCGAGCACCCTGCCCTATGAGCCCTTACAGCCCACCTTAGGAGTGACTCACAAGAATTAAAAAGGAAGGTTTAAACCTGTTAAAATTTTTATTTTGCCAGGCCGAAATGACAATTTAAAGTTGCACTACAGGCTGCAACGACAGGCATGAGACATGTTTTGAAAGGGTGTGAGATCTGAGATTTTCTTGACAAATGTTTAGTCTTTACGTAATTATACGCACAGATTAATGTGTGAATTACTTTCATTATAATACTGTGTTTACAAGAACTGTGACCAACTTACAACTGTTTACAAGAACTGTGACCAACTAAATGGCCACCATCATATGTAAGGCCTATATTTTGTTTTCCAAGCTAAACTTAAGCTAATTAAATTACTTTGTCTTTTCAAAAGAATGTGTTTCTTAACTAAAATAAATGTCAGAATTAGACGTGTATTTAGTCACTTCCGCTGGATTGAAGTGGAAGCAGATGCAAGGTCACTGTGTACAGCTATTTGTATAGAATGTTTCTAGTGTGTTCTGTTTCCTGATTACATTTCGGCAGTCTGGCTGACTTCATTGTCTGTAGTTATGTTTTTTCCTTGAGGGAAAAGGAAATGGTACAACAAGAATTGTTACTGTATTATGTAATCACTTTCCTGTGACATCGTATTCCATCAGTGTAAAACAAAGGGTCCACAGATGAAGCTGGAGAAGAAGATGTGTAAGATACAATTGTATTTGTTTTGTTTTCGTCAATGAAATAACAGCAATTAGAAGAGGTTAGAGCTAATAATTTATATAATTTTGATATCTTTTAGTGTTCTGATTGGTCATAACTTTCTCACCTCGGCTTTATCCAATCATTTTCATTTAACAAGTTTAATGTTCAGTCACTGTGGTCATTCAAGCATTCTTTATTCTGATGTTTTCGGACTTGCATCCTAAGTTCCAGAGACTTACTTTATGATCTGTCACTTTGACATTTCATGTTTTACCAGACAGTCTATTGACATTCTGGTACTATCAGTTTATGTCTGTTCAATACTGAACCCAAGCTTAGATGGTTTAGTGTATCTTATAGTCCAAATTCTAAACCATCACTCCTACTCTTATTCCTGATACTACCAGTTCCTGTCCTGATGTTGGTGCTTGATGTTGCTGTCCCCCTGACGAAGTAGACGGTGTTGCTGATTATCGTAGAGATTTGGTAAATGTATAAGTTGTGAATTGTTATTTGTCTTTTGTTTTTCAGGTACCAACTGCAAATGTTTATTTACTGCTGCTTATTTTTGATAGCACCATAGTTAGATGTTTTCCAAATTTATGTCACTAAAATATTTACATTAAGTCCAACATAATGATGCTAATTAGTGGTTAGGGAGGTGTTATTCTCAAGCTTATGAACAGTCATTGATACTTTTGTCTTGTTGTTATCAGATGTATTCAATTTATCTTGCTCAGATTCTAATTCTATGGTTTTGTGTAATGACCATTGAGATAATTTGTCTTTTTGCATTGATTAAACTTAGATACATTTGTTGTTCGAATCAGCCTTTATTGTTTCTCTACATGTATCATTTGAGTTTTAGAATTATTTTTGTGACCTTAGCTTTGTTAATATAGGTAAATAGATCATTCATTTCTTAATAAACTGTGTGGTTATTGATGCTGAATTGTTAATCATATGTTTTATGTTATGTCTATGACGTATTCCAGATGATGTTTTCTTTAAAGCAGAACCTATGCTTAGATGGTTTAGTTCGGTTCGGTTCACTGACCTAGTGTGTGAAATGCACTATCTAGTCCCTTGTGAATAAAATATAGATTGGGTTTTTCTGCTTCAACAAGGGTACTTTAAAAGCCTGTGGCACAATAGGTGCTGACCTCGGAATATGTAGTACTAGTTAAGAGAGAATTATATGTAAGTTAAATGTACCAATCAGATAGATGCCAATTGTACCTTGTTTTAGAGAGAGAGAAGCACAAGCACTTTAACACTGGTTAGCATGAGAAAAATGAGCACAGAGTCCTAATTTCCATCTTGTCTGCCGTCAGCTCTGAAGGCGTGTTAAAGGCGTAATGAAGAAATGTGAACAGTATTTGTGGGTGCTGATCCTGTACATGACACCAGTTATTGCCCTCACCTGAATTACTGCATGGACCACAGGTGAAGGCAAATAAGAATATTGGCCACCTCGCTCCCAAAGACATTGAGATATGGGGCAGGGGACAGGTCCACCAGCATTGAGGGAGCACAGCGGCACTCCCCCTGCTCCAACTTGTGTCGAGGCATGGAGATGTGATGGCACTCCACCCCTGAAAAACCTGATGATCTAAAAAGTGATCAAATTCAGATGTACTGAATGGGCGGAACCCATTGCAACATCATCCCCTATGGAATGCTAAAA
The DNA here is from genome assembly GCF_031143425.1 of Pleurodeles waltl. Lineage (NCBI taxonomy): Eukaryota > Metazoa > Chordata > Amphibia > Caudata > Salamandridae > Pleurodeles > Pleurodeles waltl. The sequence continues at coordinate 243,196,269 of NC_090436.1, forward strand.
TTTGCAGTTGGTTAGTTGTGGTACAAGGCTTTTGCAAGGAGATGAAGCATACAGAGGGAGTGTTTGTGTGTGGGGAGTGAGGTTATGGGAATCAGTGCAAAGGGCCTTACTGGTCACATGTGATCAACCACTAATAGCTGTTAATTGCCATTCACTTTTTATGCTCTGTCACCTTCAGCTTGGCCCATTATCAATTATAACAGGAACATTTAACAGCACTGATTGTACTTTCACTCACACACACACATTGTGAATCTGCTATGAAAAGTCTATTCATATGTACAGTACGTATGTGGACACCAAAATGAGTGGCTTGGATAATAATAAGTGCTTGGATGAACAGCATTAGATGTTCCTAAATATTTTCCTAAATAATAAATTATTCACCAAGTCATTATTTCCCTCTTTCTGCACAGTACTCATCAGATTACAGTGTGTCTTCCTTGGCTCTATCCCAGTGAAAAGAAAAAGAGAATGTAAGCAGAAGACCTTTGGCAAGGAAATAGACCTCTTCATTCCCTACACCTTTGTTTTTGAATGTGTTAAATTCAGATGAGGGCATGTGTAGGTGTGGTTCGGCATATCAAGAGCCAGGCCTTGCAGCCAGCTGCAGCTGGCTACAAGAGGCCCAACCTAAATTAAGGTAGCAATCGATAGTTATCCTGAGCAGTAGTTTAAGAGGTAAGGACTAAGCAAACATCAATCATCTTATGAAGAACACTTTCTGTCAATTAAAATTTCTCAGCTAGTGCAAAGTATTAATTGCCCCAGATGACCACAGTAAAGCAGTTCCATCCATAAAAGTACTTAAATGGAACCCTAAAAACCCTCACCAAATAAGTGACAAAACCCTGGAAACAGGCAACACGCAGTGGCACGCCTAGTCACAAATAAAGGCAAATTCCACCACATCCCACTCCTTATATCCTTTCTGACATAGCTGTCCTGGGATGTGAGATGCATTTTATAACTGTACGACTAGCATCCAAAGTGGGAATCTGAACTCACTCAACTACCATAGCAATTTGAAACAAATTATCGATTCAGTTAAGACAAGGCATATCCTTGTAGTCCTTCAAACAACTAATGAAACACATTACAAAATACCTGAGTACAAGTGCTTTTTAAGAAATTCTCAATAAGCTCCACGTTAATTCGTGTAATTCCTAGTTCATTTGACCCCCCCAAAACACTACAGCTGCATATGTATCAATGACCAGAAGAATTTTAGGTGATCTCATTTATACGACTAATTTGTCTATTTAATTACGCTGACCTTCCTCCTTTTTAGTTCTGGCTGCATGGCTTCACTTCATCAGCTCTACCAATAAGTGCAATAAGAAGTGCAGCGACATAGACTTTCAGCCAGGCCCTTTTATCCATAGATGTACACATATTCCTATTTGCGCTCCTATAGGGATTTCATGATGAGACACAAGTAATCCTTGGGTTACACTAGAATAAGTGTGTGCGCCTTGACCTATTTGTTTTTGCTGGCACAATGACATTTAATTGGTGGTTTATGGTTTTCTTTTCCATAGGGACTACTTGTTGCTTGGATGCATTAGCCTGGTAGAAAACGAGTGCTATTCACTAATCGTTCTTGCATGCTCATTTATTTTCCTTTGCTTTCATGATAACATATTGCTGTATACACAGCTTTTTGATAGCAACAAAACATGAATGCACATATAGGATTCGTTTATAGAACGATGCAACGAAAATACTGTCCCTTTGCAATAATATCATGCTTTCTTTGTATGTGTGTGCCTGTTAAGTTTGCCACTTATAATGAAAACTTCAATTGACTTCTTTTCATGACACGCTTCTTTGATGGGACAGCTTAAGTCTGCTAGTGTAGTCTTTTCAGCAAAGGGGTCTTAAGCCCAGTTTTCTATGTTGGTGTTTCATTATGGAATGTTCCTTCTTTCTTTTGGCAAGGAAAGATGGATGTCGGTGTCAACATGGTGAAATAAGCCACAAGGGAGGACTCCTTTGCTGTCTTGATTCTCTCAAAGGAAGCACTTCTGTGGGACCATGGCCCTGCCCATGTGAGCACAGTTGTTTTTTTCAGTAGTCGCTCTACTGTACTTTCAAGACTTGGCTCCACCTCTTATAATGAATACACAAACATGACATAGTGAGTAGAAGGCAAGGAATGTGGCCATCTGGACTGAAACCCGGCCCATGCCACCTTCTGCTGACCCTTAAATGGAGACCCAGCTTGAAAATGTAGGGTCAGGCTGATGGCTGTTGCATGCCAGAATATCGCCTGACATAAATTTCATGTCCTAAATATTGTTTACAAAAATATTGTCCAATCGCAATCAGATTTTCTCTTACTAACTCCAATAGGACGATATTTTTGTCATCAATGTTTATTGTCAGATTTATATACGATATTCTGAAAACAATATTCTGGGACCATACCGTTGATCTCAAAGGGGTCAGACAAGAAAGGTACAGATAGTAAACTGATGGAGAGCGTAGTACCACAGGGAGGAACCAGCTTAATACAAGTTTGCCTTTATAATTGGACACTCCGTGTGTTGTTGAAACAACCCCCTCCCCAAGCCTTGATATTGATCTTCAAATGGCCTCAGCTTTTGGGTATCCATATCCTCTGATCGGATGTTAAAACCACCAAAGTGGATTGTTTGTTCTTTATGCGATGCCCGATCTTTCAAGGCGCTCAAAAGCTCTTCATGAAATTCAGAGCAGTTGCAATGTTGTCTCTGCGGTCAGGTATAGGTTACTGCCACTGGGGGAATTAGAAGGTGGTAAAAAAGCAAATACTCTTCCACCAAAATACAGACCTGCCCAGTAGCTTCTGGTACTATCAACAACCCATTCCTCACACACACACACACACACCTTTGCTCTCTCTTTTTACAAAAGATACTTGTGCCTCTCACATGTCCAATTTATTCACTATTACTCCGGGACCAAAAACATATGCTAAGGTAGTCAGTTTTATTTTAAACATACACCTACATTATTAACCACCGTATATTAGTGATCTTTCTCAACAAAGCAAGCCTTGCTCTCCATTGACACAAAACTCAACCTCTGAATGCAAACAAAGTCCTTGTAAATGTATTATTTTTATACTTTTAAACGAGATGGTAAAAAAACAAATTCAACTCAGATTTTGCGCTACAGTATGCACATTATTCCTGAGTCTTAAAAAACAATCCCTGCATTTACAAAAAATCACCTACACTTGTCAGTGTTAGCAATTATTACACAAAGTGTACTTCCCTAAATATCACAGAATACAAACCCCTTCAAAATAAAAGAAATTGGAAATGTACAAATAGCATGGTAAAAACGAGTTGACACATGAAGAAAGATTCCTTCGGTAGATGGACTGCGGATGCTGACGTGGTGGCTTGTAGTCAAGAAACATGTTGTTTTGACTGACATCTTAACTACAGAAATGATCTTCACTTTAAAAAATTTGTAGCTGTCAAATGCAAGGACTAATAGATGCAGTTTGATAAAGTGATGTCTTCATACAAGAAGCCGAGCCAAGAAAGGCAAAGCCTTTTTACTTCCTAGCACCGCAAATGATATTTATATAGATATCATTATCCTGGGTGGATTTCAGCCTTTAGCTGTGAGGGCTATAAATACAGAATAAAGAGTCAATGCAGCCTCTCAGTACTTCATTAATCCTTGGCACAAGAGTAGATGTACCGCTGGGCAGAGCCGCATGGCTGGTCGCGGCCCTCCCTTGAGCGAGCTCATATAACGCGAAGGCGGACACTGCTTGACAATTGATGTGGGAAACAGCGACAAGAGCAGAGAAGAATGTGAGTCAGGAGCACTGCACAGTATTTCAGTGGTGACCAAACAGTGATCTATTAATGAACTTGGGGCCTGGATTTAAGTGTAAAGATAATTTACAGCATCGAACAACCCCCCACCCCACAAGCTATTGTGTATTACCCCCTAATATCCACTGTTTTATAATAATATACCCACTAATGAACTGCGCATCTCCCCCAGTGATGCAATGGTCCCATTATACAAACTTTTTCTGAATTTCCACTTGCAGGTTTTCACTATGACATGGGAGCAAATTTACAAATACTGTGAATTCACAAGCCTGTACAAGAGTAGTCTAGGACACGTGCCAGTCACTCGCTTCTAGGAGAACTTCTGGACTTGTTTTGTAAATTCTTAATCACATACAAGCAAATGCATTTCTTCATGTGCAAATCTACATTTATGTATTGTTTTCTCTCCACAAAGAAACTATGTTTCCCCATGAAGAAACATATTCCCTGGGTACCCTTCCCATCCCCAACTTAGAAATACAACAGTTAGTCTACAACTATTTCAAGTGTGGGAATAGGTCGTGAATACGTTTGTGAATACCAACAAAGTCACCTGTTTGAGTATGTTGGGAAACACCCCAAGGCATCCCTGCCATGAAACACATCTAGTCTGTCACTGGCAAGATATTTATACCCGTGTAAGCGTGTTACATCATACGGTGTGGATATTTTTGCATGTGCTTGTGTAAATCAATTAATAAGTACAAATTCACCTCATGTGAATTGCTTGTGCAAATAAATAATGCCATATATATGTAAGTTGACGTTTCACATCACATGCACATCCCTTTGTAAATCTTGCCCTTTTCTCATTGAACTGCCTCTTACCAGCAGCATTGCTGTTACACTGGAATGCTGTTCTTTCTGCAGTAAATCCGAGTAAGCCTCAAGTAGCTGAGATACCTAGGCATTCGCCCTTTGTGGCAAAATTTAATGCCTGATTTATGAGGCCCTAGCACCACTTTAGCGCAACCATAGCTTCATTTTTTTACACTAAGGCGGCGCTAAAGTGGCATTTTTCACGTGCCATATTTACTAAATGGTGCAATGCATGCATTACGCCACTTTGTAAACCCTTGTGCCAAATTATGCCTGTGACAGGCATAATGTATGCAAGGGGGCGTTCCCCCGTTAGTGGGGCCAAAAAACACAGCACAAGTAAATCTAAGAGATTTCATTGTGCCATTTGTTTTGGCACTTTTAACACCTGCCCAGAGCAGGCTTTAAAAGGGTACATGCCATTGAGCCGAAGCTGCCTCTGCCCTCCTCACCTTTTCAGCAACGCCTCTCCGACACTTGCTTGTGTCGGCATAGCGGCTGGTGAGGGCTTTCCCTGCTGCTGCCTTCGTTTTTTGCTAGTGACCGCCTCTGAGGATGCCCCCTCCCACCCTTTTTCTCAAGGCCCTCCCTCTTGGGTGTCCCTCAGATTTAACCCTTCCCTGTCAGGTATCCCTTGCCTTTCCAGGATTTTTTCCTTTTGTTTTAGTTAGTCCTTTCACATGTTTATACCGTTTTTCACACTTTCATTAATAAATTACCCCAATTCTTCTTTTATTATGTATGGGGATGTGCAAGCCCAGTCTATGAAGGATAATTTGAAATCCTTCATTAAAGACTCTGTTCAGCATGCGGTCTCTATATCCATGCTGGACATTTCAAAGAATTTAGAGGCTTCGTTATCTAAAATGTTGCAGAGCCCCAAGGATGCTTCTTTTAAAAGAGGGATGAAACGTGCGGCACCCCCCATGTGCCTTGCAAAGTTGTTTCTGTTAAATTTGGCCCCCCACCAGAGAGGCGAATTCTTCTGGGCTCCCTTCCTCTCCGCATAATATACAGAATCTTTGAGACCCCAACAGTGATGGGGATGACATTTTAGATGATGCCACATCTCACACACAGATAAAGGATGATGTTTCTGATAATGGGCCTTTTGAGAAAAGGCAGAAAATGTCTACCCCTGTGATTTCCCCTCTTCTGGTTTCTGATGATCTAGTTGATCATTTTGGGGAACCCATGTTTGACCCCAAATCAATTCACCATCCAAATTCTTCTGAGTGGTTCCCATCTGGTCATGTCTCTGATTAGGTGTCCTTTTATTTGAGACATGCGCTAGATAAATCTTCTAGAAATAAATTAAATTCTGAGGGGGTCATTCCGATTTGGGGTGGCTATCGGACCGCCGCACTAGTGGTGGTCCGATCTGCCACAGTCGGACCACAGCTGAACTGCCGCAGCAAACCGCCGACACCACCAGGCTGCAGTCGGCCTCCAGCCTGGCGGTCCCGGCGGTTGTAATCCGCCAGAGCAGCACTGCAAGCAGCGCTGCCCTCCGGATTACCAGTCCCATTCTGCCAGCCTTTCCATGGCGGTTTACACTGCCGGGGAAAAGCTAGTGTAATGGGTGTTCCAGGGGGCCCTCTGGGAGCCCCTGCACTGCCCATGCACCTGACATGGGCAGTGCAGGGGCCCCCATGCACAGCCCCATCGCTCATTTCACTGCCAAATTACAGTCAGTGAAATTCGCAAAGGGTGCTGCTGCACCTGCTGGACCGCCACATTGGTGCCAATGTTAAGGCCTTCTTCACAGCAGGGCCGGCGAGCAGAAACACTGTTTCCGCCTGCCGGCCCTGCGGTGAACTTGGAATAGGGCTTGTGGTGTCCTGGCAGCACCAGCGGTCAGGTGGCGGGTTGATTTTGGTGGGCGGCATCCGCCACCCGCCAAACCCAGAATGCCCCCTGAGTGTCCTAGACCATCTCTTCCATGTAAGGTGGCTGATACCCCCACAATTGACCTCAACATGTTATTTTTTACCGAGTTTGGGTCTAACTGCTGTGATAGATTTCTGGACCTAGTTGGCCCTCTAACTAGGATACTGGGTTTGGAAGAAGAGGCATGAATGGAAGGGAATCTTGTGGACCCTGATGCACTTTCAAACTGGGCTCAGAGAGCGATATGCATGCTGGGTAATGCCCCCAGGTGTGGTGCCAAAGTCTTCTTCTAAAGATTGACCCCAAGCTAAGTACTTTAGCGACCAAAGAGGAGCGCCCTAATGTGGATGGTCTTCTCTTCGGAGACTCGTTTATTAAGGAGATGAGCAGATATGTTTCTGCTTTTATTTCGCCCGACAAGGCTCATTCTTCTATGAAGAAAATGTTTTCTCAGCGTGTTTTTGGAAGGGCCGGCAAAGGAAGGGATCGATTTGCCGGGCGATATCTTCAAGAGGGCAATCCCTCGGCAGAGGCTCCTTCAATCAAGGCACCCAACAAGAATTCTACCACGGGTACAAGCCTCAATTCTATCCCCAATGTTTGGAGCCACAGGGGATACAGATCCAAAGGAGACCAAGTTGCAGGTAAGGACTTCCAATTCTGGCCTTCCTCCCATAGGGGGCAGACTGGGACCTTCTCTAGATGCTTAGCTATCTCTAACATCGGATCCTTGGGTTATCCAAACTGTTCAAGGTTACTGCATAGAGTTATATCAGGTTCCTTTTCAGACTCACCGGCCTCAACCTCTTCATTTTTTTCAGGATCACTTTGTTCTGGTTCAGGAGGAAATGCAGTCTTTACTAACAAAACAGGCTATAGAAAGGGTTTCCTAAGACCCTTTAGGGTTTCTCAGTACCATCTTTTTATTTCAGAAAAAGAACAAGAAACATCGACCAGTTGAAACCTAAAACTCTTCAACAACTTTGTGGTGTATCACCATTTCAAGATGGGGACTATCCTTCATCTAAGAGACCTTCTACTTCAGAGCGAATGGTCTGTCTGGACCTCCAGGACACGTATCTCTTAGTATCCATTCATCCATCCTACAGGAAATGTCTTCAGTTTCAATGAGGGGACTCTTTCTTCCAGTTCAAAACTCTCCCTTTTGGGTTTTCATCAGCCCCTTGGTGCTTCACCAAAATTCTCTAACATGTTGTGGCCTTCCTCAGAAGTCAGGGGATAAGACTCATAGTCTATCTGGACGATTTCCTTATCATGGCACAGGACAAATCTTGCCTGCTGGATCAGTTGAACCTTTACCGGGACCTTTTGTCAAGGCTGGGGTTTCTTATAAACCTTCAAAAGTCTGTCTTAATCCCTTTGCAAAGTCTTGAATTCCTCAGTTTCAAAGTGAACACTAATGAGTCGGTGCTTCAACTTCCTCAACAGAAGGTAGCTCTGATAAAGTAGGAGATATGTCATGCTTTGTCTATCCCTCTCTGTTCCCTCAGATCTATAGCATGTTTAGTAGGTCTTAGTTCTTCCTCCATCAGACCATCTTTCCAGGGTCCCTTCATTACAGAGCTCTGCAAAGGTTGAAGATCCATCACCTTCTAAAGGGGTTAGCTTATTCAGACCCAGTCGTTCTAGATTCCAAGTCCAGAGAAGAACTTTGCTGGTGGATGAGTCACTTAGATGCCTGGAATGGGAGAATGATTTTCTCTGCCACCACAGATCTTGTCTGAGAGTCAGATGCAAGTCTGACAGGTTGGGGCGCAGGATATGATCAACTCTTGACTGGAGGTCCATGGTTCATTCAGGAGTTGTCACTGCACATCAATCATTTAGAGATGCTTGCAGGTTCCTTTGCCATTCAGTTATTTATGAAAGACAGAGTAAAATGTTCAGTTCTACTGAGAATGGAAGACTTGTTTGCAGTCAGGTATATAAACTGTCTAGGCAGGACGAGATCCAAACGTCTGGCACTTTTGGCCAGGAGTCTGTGGGAATTCTGTTTCCCAAGGAATATCTCGGTCAAGGCGGAATATCTCCCAGGCAAACTGAACGTCGCAGCAGATTGGTTTTCCAGGCATATCTACGACTCAAGCAATTGGAAGCTTCATCCTTCCGTATTCAATCATCTTTCTTCTGTCTTCAGCCCCATGTCAATAGACCTCTTTGCTTCGCAGATCAACACTCAACTTCCTTCCTTTTTCAGCTGAAGTCCAGATCCTCTAGCGATTGCCACAGATGCTTTCCTTCAGTCATGGCCTCTTCCCTCCTCTACGCATTTCCCCCTTTCCTCTTTATGGCTCAGGTGCTAGCTCAAGTCTGCAGATAGCACTCATCCCTTGTTCTGATCACTCCATTCTGGCAGTCCCAGCCTTGGTACCCAACACTATTGGAGCTATCCTCAGATCTTCCAGTATTGATTCCTATTTTTCCCGATCTGCTCTTGAACCCTCAGGGTCTTCCCCACAGTCTGGTATTAGAAGGCTCCCTGCATCTCGTAGCCAGGAATTTCGGAGGAAGCTGTCCAGTTCATTCAGAAATCCTGGGCTCCGGGTACAACAAGGGTATACAAATCAGCCTGGTTGGCCTGGTGTAGCCTGTACTTGGACAGGGATTCAGATCCCCTTTCAGCAGATGTAACCTTAGTGGTAAATTTTCTGGCTTCCTTGGCATCACAAGGTAAGGCTTAACGTATCGTTAATACTTACAGGTCTGCAATATCTTCAGAACATATCAGAGTGGATGGAAGGCTTATTGGTGAACACCCATTGGTTTGTCGACTTTTAACTAGAGTACGTTTTGCTAAGCCTCCAGTTCCCAAATACAAAGTTACATGGGATGTTAATTCAATACTTGTTTCTTGCATTGGCGGATAATACTGATTTATCAATGAAACAGTTATCTGCCAAATTGACTATGCTCTTGTGTTTAGTCTCTATTAAATGTGTATCCAATGTTAAGGCTCTGGATGTTTCCTCCTTCCATTATTCCTCTTTAGGTGTCTATTTTCAAGTCAGTAGGCATATCAAAACTAATTTAACTGCTGTACATTACCCCTTTTTCCCTCTCAACCTAAATTGTGTATTGGTATTACATTTCTCAAGCTGCAGATCCCGGAATTTCCTCCTCTTCCCAAGTACTTATTTCCTTTCAGAAACCCCACAAGCCCATCTCAGCTCCCACCTTGGCACGATGGGTTAGATGGCTCATATCCCTGGCTAGTGTCTCTACCCTTTCTTATGGCGCCCATTCAGTGAGAGGGGCTGCGGCCTCTTGAGCCTTTTGGGCAGGGGCTAGTTTACATGATATTCTCAGATCTGCAGATTGGTCAAACATTACTACTTTTAGAACTTTTTAATTGTAAACCTGATGATCATCCATTGAACACTGTTATTTCTTTGCTTTAAACAGGCATAATATGAGCCTCCCGTCTTGGAATAAAATTGGGATTTTCCTAGCCTTGGTGTCTGAAAGGCTAGATTTTATTAAAGACACGGAGGCGAGTATTATCCCGCTGCAATTGCATTAACCCTCCCTGTTACTTCTTTCTGCAGTTTCTATGCCGTCAATGAGCTCCGCTGCATCCAGCTGATCCACATCCGGTTTCACCTTGCCTGGTTCCTCAGTTTTTCCTTCTAAGCTCCTAATAGACTTCTTTAAGGATTTTTTCTCCGCTATACTGACTTTGTATATAGTTTTAATTTTGCTCTCTGAATCTGTTTGTTACTGACTCTCGCAAGAAAAAAAGGCTTGTTGCTCTCAGTCAGGATTGTTATGTTCATACTCAACATGTGATTTGTTAATACATTGTGATGCTATCTGGTAGTTTTTTCTCTCAGGGTTTCTGGGATTTGTAGTTTCTTGGCTACTGTTTATTAAAGTAAGAAAAGAAATAGACACCAAGGCTAGGTAGATCTCAATTTATGGTTGTGGTGTAATGGTGCCATGGGCATAAAGGAATCATGATTGAAGCTTGCGTTAGAGGCATCCTGGAGGATTCAGGGTTGTGACAGGATGGCGTCATGGGCAAAGATGAAGATTCCTCATTTAGGTGGGGGTGTCCTGTGCATCAGTGAGGATTCTTGGCTATGGTGGGGAAGGTGGGGTAGATAGATTAGATAGATGAATGAATGAGTGAGTTGAAGGAAGAGTTGATGAGCAGCACCCATGGGAAGGAAAAGCAGCCTCCTGCCATCCATTGGAATCAAGATCATCTCTAGCACCCTGGTCTCCGCCACCGCTTACTCATTTATCATCTTATTCATTTATATCTGCACTCTCATTTATCATACATTCATTCATTCACAAATTCACTCGGTTATTCATGCCAGAAATCAGCTTTAAATCTCTGACCATCCCCCCTGAGACAATAAATGGCTTTCTCTTAAGGTGTAAACTGCCTTGCTCCACTTGGATTCTGTCGGTGACCGTAGGTACACATTCTCTATTAGTAGAAAGCTGAAATGATTGCAGTTCTTATTGTTTACTAATCAGTACCATCATTTTCAATACTGCTCGCGGTTATCCTAAAAGCTCCTGTTGGAAACTCATCACAGCCATTTTTAATTAAAGAAAATGTGCAGAAGACAGATAATAAATGTGAACAGCCGGGCAAAGGAAAATTACTGTATAGTTTGACATGTGTCCATTTAAGACTGAAAAACATAAACTAGCAGGCCGCAGCCAATGGACTGAGAGGATGTGGTTCCTCCTTTTGTACTACCTAACACATAATTGAGAAATTTTAAGAAATATGCTTAGAGATTTTTCATGAGCAGTCAGTGGTACATGTTTGTGTTTCGTTTCTTTTCTGATTTGCTTGTTTTGCTGAAACCAACGAGTATCCAGGCACTGACAGATGGGAAACAGTGCACGGACGGTGATGATTCATATACGTGCATTGTATCCTTCGCACACGCATTGTTCAGTAGCATATGTAGAAAATCACAAGAGGAGCACGCAGACCACGGCTGAAAAGGGTACAATGTATTAGAACAACGTGGCCAACCAGGTGTCACTATGTATGCAAATTGACAATGCAAGATAGCTAGGAATCATGGGTAGAAATGAAAACAATGTACAAGTGCTCAAATGTGAAGGTGACCAGGCAGTGCTAGTAGTGAGAAGAGAGTATTGCCCAAATGAAGTGACCAAGTGAGAATAACTGAGGTATACAAAATATGTAAGTAAGGGAAGCTAGCAGCGCAAAAAGTAATAATGTGGTCAAGTTGAAGTCCTTATGCATTTAAATAAAGTTCATTTTGGAAAAAGTATTTGTGCCTTTAGGTGTCAACCGCGTTTCGACTGGTGAACGAGTCAAGAAGACATCATCAGGACGAACAAAGCTAAAGATCACTATATCGGTCTTATGCCATTAATTTTAAGTAGGATGCAGGCTTATTTGTACAAAACCCACTCCCAACAATAGAGGTAAAAGTGGTGCTGTAGACAGATTTTGTTAGCAAAGAATCAAAGCCTCCTGGTTTCAGAAAATTAAACTTATGGCTGGGCAACAAAATATATTACCCATGAGCCATCAGAACAGTGGTCACCACAAAAAAATTGGACCAAATGCAATCTGGGGACAGTAGTCAATTGTGTGTCCCTGAAGCTCTTTAGCGTAAAGTCTGGCTTCCCTCTTGTCTAGAGCAGGATTCCTGCCATCCGTAATTTTTTACACCAGCTTTATTCAGGCATTCAATTCCCTTTCGAATCTTCTTCATTTAACAACAAGGGTCTGGTCAGGGTTAAAGTAGCGTTGTTTGCCATTGTGTAGACTGCAGGCTGTGTGTAGTGGCAGTTGGTGGCTAGCAGTGGGTTGAGTGCGAGACCAATCCACCATTCCACACTGCTGAGGTCTGTGCGCAGTGACCTGCTGGTGCCTCTGTGTGGTGAGGGGGGTGCAGGCAGGGGGTTGGATGACAGGCTTGGCCACAGGCTCGGTTCTGTGGCTAGCTCCCTATGTGCATGGCCGAAGGTCATGCTCAGAAGGGGTTGGCTGCCCCTCAGTGGGTAGGGAGAAGAAAATGGCTTTCGGCCAGACCATTCGGCCAATTCCTGCTGTGCACCGCCATAGGCTGTACACAGCAGAGGATGGACACTGCCTCATGGCTAGGTGCAGGACATGGCTGGAGCTTGCACAGTGGAGATTGGCCACTCTGCAGTGGGTTGGCCATTCTCCTGGGGTGTTGTGCTAAGGCTAGAAATGTTAAAAAAAAAAAAAAAAAGAATTTCACTGAAAAAAGAAAAGATTAAGTATCATTATTGATAGGTATGGTTGTAAGATCTTAGCTTACATTAAAAAATCCTCAGCAGTTCACTTAAAAACACAAAGGTTAAATTGAGGTTTTGAGATGAGATAAACACTGTTTAAAAACTGAAAGAAAACACTAAAATTCGACAGTTACAGTTTAGTGCACTAAATGTAACTTAGGCACCCTTCGCACACGGCTAATGACCTCACGTATTACATCACTAAAGACTTGTCAAATGTCATTATTTGTGGCACTTGTGCGTTAGGGTAATTGAAAAGGCCTATTAGGGGTGATATTTCCCTGAATGAAGAAATTGTAACAAGGGGCAGTAAACAGTGTTTTTCTAATTCCAAGTTTGCTGTACTGAGGTAATAAGTGCAACATGACCTTTGCACTGCAGTAAATATGTACAAGTAGGCGTATATTAGTCAGCCACGATGCTATATATAAGGTAGGTTTCTAAGCCACATTCATTTTCAGTGTCATGGTATAGCTATATTGGTGTTTGTATGGATTGCACAGTGGAGTTACGGTTCGGCCACACTTTTCGATTTGCTTCTAACTTTTTACTCCATTTATTTATATATTTGTAAGATATCTGTCAAGCTACTACCTCATGTAGCTAATTTTCATGAATGCTGATTGGAGTTACACCAAACTCTGCATGAAAGTAGAACTTTACTCAAAGGTACACCTTTGCTTGGTTTGGTTTCAATCCGTTGCTTAATTTCTTTTAGATAAAAGCAGTTGAATAAAACATAGGCGGGTTCCAAAATATTACATTATAGAGAGGTATGGACAATGAAGTTGCTATTCGATTTGTCTATAACTTCAGCACCTTTTGACAAATTTGCACACATTTTACAAGTACTTAGCATGTGTAGCTTATTCTTAGTGGTTTTAGAAATTGGACAGAAGCATCAAGGTGAGCACAGTTAAAAGGGGGAAGTCAAAAAGTGTTCCTTTGCAAATAACGGTGCATCAGTTGGTGAATTTACATCAAATTAGGTAAACATTTTAAATCTGGCAAATGTTTTATACTTGCCAGATATCACTGCACACATACTTAGAACGAGGTATGAGCCTGATCCCCATTTTACACAATGCCCACGTCACACCACTACTCAGATATAACCATATAATGCGGAAGGGATGTGGGATCGCCACCTCAGCCAAACACTGGAGAATATGCTCATAGTTAAAATACAGGCAAAAGTGGCGTATTTCCAGGAAACATATCTCTGCAAAGAAGAGTTTAACAAACTTCACAAGAAATGAAGGGTTCTTTTCAATTAGTTTAGGTATCTGCAAAACACTTACCTTTCTCTTAAAAATTTAATAAAATAGACAGCAAAAGAACCAAAGATGCAAGACATCAGTTGCAGACTTTTACGATATGGAGTGAGAATGCCACATGGAGAGGGACTACTGGAAAGATATAGTGTGGTTTACAAGGTGACAGTCTTAAATATCTACAGCCAAGAAGCATAACATGGCAAGTTAACTAACCTCGCTCTGATCCTAAGAAAGAAGAAAACAGCTATGAACTGGGAAGCCTTATCAGTGCCCCCTATCAAATAGTAGCTTAGTGACCTGAAGAAATGGGCTCTCACAGAAAATTACACACTAACAACCCTGCAAAGAAAAATTAGGGGTAGGGTAGAATACAACGCATGGGACACAATCTTAGTGGCCTTGTCTGACAAGATGGATGAAAGACCACCGTGATATGCTAGATGCCTCGGGGACATACTGGTTTCACGAGTGTACCTATGAAATGCAAGGCTTGTAATCCACTGACAAATGAGAGCTGGCACTTCTAAGGATCCTGAGTGGGGTGGGTCAGACTTCCCCCACTTTGCTTGAGTCTCCCTATGGACTAATTGCCTACCAGACATTATACATACATAAAACACCACTGAGTATATACAAAATCTATGAAATGTGGCAAGCATTTAGCAAATTGCGTCCAGTGATGGAATTTCAGGTATCATGCAGGTGTGAGCAGGAGTTGGGGGAATTAAAGTGTGTGTGGGGGGGACACAAAAGTAACAGAGCTTCTTATACCCTAGGCAGAGTTGTACTTATCTGCACAATTGCTCGCAATCACGTCAAATATTCAGCTTACTCACTGTTTTAGTTTCCTCTTAATCTGTCAATTGGGGGCACAGTTAAAGGAGTTGGGTAAGAAAAGTGTAAATTTGCTGATAACTTAGGTATTGGTTAACTAATCTCTATGAAACTGTGCAGGCTGTTTGTAGGTTCAGTCTAGATCACGGGCTTCGGGGTTGAATCAGAGACAATAATGGGAAGGGCAAAGATAATGAGGGGGTGCAGTAAAATCTTTGATTTGCAAATAAAGTTGTTGCTGTTTTTACAAACCTGCATGAAATCTTGCAGACATTTGACCTAGTTAATTTACATCTGGCTATTTCAGCGTCATGAAGAACCACGAGAGAAGAGGGGCACTACTCATGGTAGACTGTGTGAGTGTGTGTGTGGGGGTGTTAATTTGCTAACATATTATGCACCCACTCAAAACATTTCAGAAATGTATGTTTGAGTTTCTTTTGGAATGCCAACTTATACCAAGGGAAGTGATCAGAGTATTCACAGTTCTGACAAGGAGGGATTACAGTTAAACAGGGGGATCAACAAAATTTTATTTGCTAATAAATAAAGAGTCATTTTATGGGTTTATTCATAAATTGAAATGGCAAACTTAAGTTCAAGTACAGCTTGCAGTGGCTACATGAGAGGTTGGTTGCCCTCTATATATAAGAGGTATTTTCAATCACTACCCATCATACCAGACATACTATATACATGCACACAGCCACCAGTAAAACAATATTAACTTTCAATCAAAAATATACAGTTAATATGAAGTTAACACCTAAAGTAGGCATAACATATTGTTAGAAAATGTTCCTTTTTTATCGTGGTCACCACCATTTTTTTAACTGTATTGTTGTTTTGTAGATTCTGCACACTGGGGCATTGCTCACCATTGCCCACTGTATGTGCTCCGACCTCTAAAGTATTAAAGCATGTAGAAATTGATCTATTCCTGGTTGGTGCATACACCTCTACTATATATGTATATACACATTAGTTGATGCATCTAACTACAATATGAAACTTTTTCCTGTAAAAATTCACAGCAGTACAATGGTGTCCAGGCTTTTCCTTGTATGAAAGGATTTGGATTGATGTGATTGGAGTTTCTGAAACCTGGCGGGGACCGCTGTGTTACAGGTTTCACAATCCGGATTATATTTTAGCTATATATATATATATATATATATATATATATATATATATATATATATATATATATATATATGTGTCACATGTGGACTGCAGCACATATTGTGCTATCCACTAGTGTGATAAGGAAGACATGGCTTCTTGTCTACCCTGTGTAGTCTGACTGTTGCAGTGTTGCAGTTTAAACATGCAGTGTGACCTGATAAAATAATCCAAGTATAAAAATTACAGTATATAATGAACAGTATAAAATTCCCTTTGAAATATTAGTAAGTCGCCACTATGTAGACCAAGTAGCCCACACTGTTAGGGTGCATGATATTTAAAAGTTGGATGTGTGGACAATGAATCTTGACATGTCCCTACAGTGACAAGGCCAAAATGTTATTTTCCCTGTAGCAGCCCTAGCTGCCCTCTGCACATTAAAACTACTAATACTAATAATTCGGAAAAAGGACCAGCTGGAAAAATAATCAAACCACTATTTTAATAGGTACTCAAAATCCAATTCAATATTGAAGTCTGTTTGTTAAATAAATCTTAAGGAAAAGTAACCCTTTAGCTGCCCAAGCTTTCAGGAGGATAATTAGCATTAGCTCTCTAGCTACTCCCAGTCAGTGCTAAGGCTTGAATGAAATGTGTATAAGGTGTCCCGGAGCACACACTAGGCTGACCCAAAGGGGCAGCGATGACTTCTCTGAGGTAAACAGAATATGCTGGATGGAGGCTGAGCCACTTCAGATGACATCCCGGTGTCAAATCCTGAATAACAGGTCTGTCTGAAGCACTTGTAAAGGTTTTACACCCTTCAAAGAAAGCAGACAGGATCCTAGGACAATTCATGTGTATTAGCTATGTGGTTGCTAAAGAACCCTGATTTTGTCTACCATACTTCTGCCTCTAGGTTTGTTGCAGGTACTGTTTCTCCTTTAAACTGGATTTTAGTGTTTGATGGGGAAGAGGACACTAGGAGTATCAAAGTATAGTCCCCACAGTAAAACACACCCAGCCATCAGAGCCCACATTTAGTGTGGCTGAAGGCTTCTGCCATCTTTAAAAAATGCCCTGATACATCGCAGTGTATGCCTGTTTGCAATAAAGCAATCACCAACTACTGTAAAAGTCGATAGGTCAGGGCCTGGGAACCTTTAGTCCATTGGTAAGCGAGGAACTAAAACTGTCTTAGGGTGTCCTCCATCCAGAGACCAGATAACTCTACAGAGCTGGACCCTCACCCAGCCTTCCTCAGAACACTGGTGGAATTGGCATCTGGGACCTGTTAAGTGAAAAGGACCATCAGAGGTTGGACCCCCTTCCGCTTGAAATCCAAAGATATAAAGACCTCCCAGGATCATAAGTCTGATCCCATGTGTGGCTCCAGGAACATTAAAATGCTGAAAATGACATTCCTGTGAAGAATCCCATCTGACCAGTGTCAACGGGACCTGAAATGGCCTTTCCTGTTGTCCTCTGCCTGACATCCTGAAAGTCTTTAAGTGTTCACCATGGAGGGTCTTGAAAGTATATTTCTGTGGTTGCCTGGACACCAAAAGTAGTGGTGGACGCCAAAAGTAGTGTTTAAAAACACTTACTCCAGAGCTTCAAGGAGACGGACCACAAAACTATCTGACCAGTAGTCCACAGTGTCAGATTGAATGTCAGATTTATCTCACATGGAGAAGTGTTTCTCCTCAGAAAAACAGCGAAGTCACTTTTCATATTGGGACTTAGACACTTTCTCAAACTTCCCTATTTTCAGGCCCTAGCAAGGCCAATCTACTTGGTGTATCCAACCTACGCTCCATGGCAGTGGGTCCCGGTCAACCGTGACCACTGACTATCATTGGTGGTTTGCACTTTTTGGGGCTATTTTCACTTAAATCTTTACAAAATCATATTTCCTGATACTTCTATTGGATGTTTGCCCTGATGGTGTCATTTTCCTTATTAAATTTTTCTCTACTCCTATAAATTGGAGTGGAATTTTTATTAATTGTCTTTACAACAATTCTGGTACATTTAAATGCTTTACACATTTTTCTCCAACGCTACTAGTTAGTGAACTATTTATTACCTGTCGTGGACACCAATCCACCCTAACTAATAAGCCACATTCTCACACATGTAATTTAACTTAATTTTTTTTTTAAATTGAAAATGTTAGAATGTTTGCTACTAGACAACGATTATAATTAAATGACATTGTGTTGGTAACAGACGCTCACATGCACTAACAATGATATGAATTACCACCTACAGACACTTGCTGATATTATCCAACAAAATGTCATTTACAAGTACATGTACATTGGCACACACTGACACAGACAGTGACTGACACACATTATCACTAACTGAAACATTCTAGGACCCACAGACGATCACTCAATAGCTAAAAAGTAATGTGGCTCAAGGTGAGATCTTCAGATATCGCTTTACTCAATACTCAGTCATTATGTAGTGATGGTTCGATTCTCGGTGAACAAGAAACAGACTCTTCTGTTCACTGATATACAATCTAGCTTCCGCCACTAGAAGAGTAACAAAATGATAATAATGAAAGCAAGAGAAGATCTGCTCAGCAACAAAGACCAATGGTAGGCTAATATTTTGATTCTCTTGTACCCCTCAATGACCTTCAAACCTGAGGATCATGTAAAACTGCTTGGCTATCTATTGTCATTAGATGGACTATGAGACAAGGCCTAGCAAAATTGTTCATCATTCGTTACAGTCCAGATCCACTGAGGTGAACTATTATTCTTTCTCTCTTCTGCTATCAATATTTCATACAAGGTATGTTAAGGTTCTGCTTGGTAACTTAACCTTTTCAATCCTCTGTACCACCTGTATCTTCTTCCGCTACAACATTAAATACAACAGTAAAATTCAAAGAAGTCAACATGTTATCAGGAAGATATAGATTGTCTCCTTTGTGTCTCATTTCCCTGCCCTTTTCTACTCCCTACACCCACCCCGCACAGAGGCTGAAGTGGAAGTAACTTGTGTGACTTTGCTCTGAAAGATATTGTCAGGATGTGGCTATACCCATTACTCAGCCGCACACAACCTGTATACACGTATTGATTTCTGGCTGGTTTCCCGTCGGCTGGTTGGCAGATGTCAGGTGTCTGAAACCCCTTGGCCCCGGACCTACTCAGACCACTCCCCGGTCCTGTTGCTGTTGACACTGGGCGCAATGCCGGCTCCGCCTTTGTTGTGGAGGTTCCCTCCATTCTCACTCTTAGACTCTGTCTTTCGGGGCGAATTGGCCACAGCGATTACAGACTTTTTCCAAAATTAACAAAGGTTCAGTAGCCAACGTGGGCATAGTATGGGAAACGTTCAAGGTATACATACGTGGTATTACTATAGTTAAACATGCGGGGGTTCTCAGATCGATTAGAGGACACCTGCAGCTGTTGGAACATGAGATATCACAACTCGAACAAGACCACCAAGTTACTGCAGACGCACACATATTAGGACACATTAACACTAAGATACAAGAGTTTCAGGAGACGGCCCTCTAAGAGGTCTAGCACCTGGGGAAATATGCAACTGCCCGATTATATGGAGAGGGTGACAGACCCGACGGGATTCTGGTGAGCCTGATCCGTCCCAATAGGGACAAGAACACAATTACAGTAATAAAAACAGAGGATGGAAGCGAACTCAGAGATCCCGAACATATAGCGGCCAGATTCTGTGACTATTATCAATCACTATAAACCTCTAGGGTATACCCAGACCCGGGGGCTCTGATGGACTACCTCACACACATCACCATGCCGCAGCTGACAGATTCAGACAGGGAGGCCCTAGGGGTACCACTAACCTCGAGTGAGACGGCGAAGGCGTTGGGGGGATGGCCGAAGGTAAGGCTCCAGTTCCTGATGGGCTGACAGTGAGCTTTTATAAGGCATTTCAACGATTGCTGCTCCCACAGCTGAAAGAAGTGTATGAGGATATGGTGGTAGGGCGGCGTATGCCCCTGTCAATGAGGGAGGCAATGCTCATCACTTTGCTTAAACCAGGGAAATCCCCAGAGCAATGTTCGTCCTATCGCCCACTCTCACTACTAAACGTAGATATTAAAATATTTGCCAGAATTCTAGCGGATCGCCTGGCCAGGGTACTACCGCACTTGGTCAGACTGGAGCAGGAGGGGTTCGTTCCTAGTCGTAACCTGACTATGAATCTTCGCGCCCTGTTTGGAGCGATGCAGAATATCAACCCAGAAATACAGGCGGTAGCAGTTTCCTTAGATGCCGAAAAGGCATTTGACTCTGTGGAGTGGGGATTCATGAAGGCGGCACTGCGGCGGTTCAGAATAGGGGACATTTTTTTACACCTGGTTTCCACACTATATGGGGAGCCTTGGGCTAGGGTCCACATAAATGGAATTGTGACGGACGCCTTTGAGATTACGAGAGGCACTAGGCAGGGGTGCACGCTCTCCCCCCTACTGTACGCCCTTGTGGCGGAGCCTTTGACATGTGCCCTGAGAGAGTATCATGGCCATCGGGGCCTCCAGTTTCAAAATTACACCCTCGTGTTATCTACATACGCGGATGACACTCTATTGTACATAAAGAATCCAGAGCGAAATGTTGCATCGATCCTCCACGAAATTACTAGGTATGGAGCACTGTCAGGACTAAAGGTCAACTGTGGCAAGACCATAATGTTTCCCCTGACCTCGGTAACAACACAGGTGGATGTGGGTTTCCCACTTGGGTGGGAGACGGAGTCAGTGAGATATCTTGGGATTAAAATACACACAGAGCCTAGGAAAGTAATAGCTGTTAACTTTGATGCTGCGCTGCAGAGGTTGACAGGGGATGTGGAACGATGGAACAAGCTTCCGCTGTTGTTGCTCGGCTGTATAGCACTTATGAAAATGGTGATACTGCCACGCTTTCTGTTCCTCTTCCAGAATATTCTGATAGTGAACCCACAAACCTATTTTAATTACTGGAGAACCTTACTAATCGGATTGGCCTGGGCTGGTAAACAACCTCGAGTGCAATGGTGAATCCTGACTCTCCCATATGAGCTGAGAGGTCTTGGGGCCCCGGATCTGGAGGCCTATATTGTGGCGGCTCATGTGACGACTGCACAGGCTTGGGTTCATGAGACTGGTGACATCCCATCCTTACAGATAGAGAGGGAATTAGCCTCCCCGGTCCATTTGTATAGCAGAATGTTTCATACCCCAGCTAGACGATATAAGGAATTATGCGTCCCTTAACTCGCTTACACAGGCTTGGCATGAGCTTATGAATAGACAGGGTATGTCCCTGCTGTATTCCCCGCATGTGCCGTTAGACTGCTGCACTTGGTTTGCACTCTGGCGGGATAGAAAGTTAGTACAAACCATGAGTGAGTTGGGTGTTAGCACTGTGGAAGACTTATTTGAGGAGGGCACAGTGAAAAAGTGGGACTCTCTGGTTTCCTGTTTGTACGCGCAGATTCAGAAGTTACGTGTTCACGAGTTATCAAACGCACGTCTGGAGTGGCAGAGAGAGCTGGGGGTGCAGCTGAAAAGTGGCAGTACTGTTGTGCCAAGACATGCATGATCTCCTTGAACGGTAGACATCGACTTATACACTTTAAGTACTTGAATAGAGTATACTATACCCCCCTTCAGCTTCATAGATATGGGTTCAGAGAGAACGCGAACTGCCCTAGATGTGGGGAGGAGCGGGCTGTTTTTCTGCACATGTCATGGGCCTGTGAGGGAGTGAGGCGCTTTTGGGGGGCGGTGATTCACGAATCGGAATCTATAGTTGGAGAACCAATTGACTGTGAGCCGATCATGGCACTCCTAGGATGGGACAGACATCTAGTGAAAACATTTAGTAAATTAACAGCGATTGGGCTTTTGTTGGCTAATTGACGGGTGGCTATGCGATGGGATCGCAGACCAGTTCCGACTGTGGAGGAATGGCACAGAGACATGGAGTACTGTAACACACAAACAGACAACTATATGAACTGCTCCCCCCCACTCATCGACCAGCGAAGTACTGGGAAATTTACAAGCAATATCTTATTGGCAATGAAACGGGCGAGCCAGAAGCAGGGGAATTTGCATAATATGCTGAGAATAGACAGTGAATAGGGGAATGATGAGGGCTCTTATTGACACCGCACAGGAATTGGTGTATTATGACTGGAGGGAGGAGGCCACAGTTACTGGTCCACCACGTTTAAATGTTTACGGATATGCATTATATGTGTCTTCAATTGTAAGATCATTTGTGAACTATATAAGAATAAAAAAAGTGTTAAAAAAAAAAACTGAGTGAGGCAAGGCACTGAGAATGCAAGAAAAATAAGATGAGTGCTGGATGGTCATTGAATCCAGAGTTTGTTCAAAATGTAGTGCGTGCGGTTTGATTAGTTTTTAATTAGTAATAATTTACCAAACCAAACCTTTCTACCTTCATCCTCATCCGTGTAAACCTTTAATGCCACCAAATAACTCCTATACTATGCTTGTGAGTTTCTGTTGTATGTTAATTTCTCATGCCTCTTCTCTCATCATTTTAACACTTACATATAATTTTTAAAGGATCTCTTGTCAAACAATATAATACTTTGCTACTGTAAGAAATACGCTTCTTCATGTAGATTTTAATCATTTTTCTGTCTGACACTGCTGATATTCTTTTCTGTGTGCATTGAGAGTCCACTGGTTTCTCACTGCATGTGTTTCCTTCATAGAGTTTAAGCTGATTGTATTTAGTCTTTCACCCACAGACACTCAACCTGCCAGTTCTTTGCAGGTGAGAGCTGACAATGTGTGATTTTCCCTTTGCTCTACCTCACAAGTCTCTACAGAGGAGGAAAGAGGGGGGTGACCACTTTTCAGGGAGGCCCAGTTGAAGATCAGAAAGAAAAGTCCTTGAGTCAATGTTCAAATGAACTGACAGGGCTGGGGTTTGATTGGAGGGAAGATATATTTTCATACTCTTCTCCATTGAAGCCTAGTATCAGAAGTTACCAAATCAGTTTATATTATACCATCTTTGGTATTCAATGGCAGGAATCTAATGTAAACTGGCTAAAATAAGGGCTGCCCAGTTTTTGAATGTTACTAGGGTAAACATTCAAAAAGTTTGAACTGACCCATGAGATATGGAGGACGTGGCCATAAAGAAGAGACTGTAGTTCACTGCTTGGTGCTATATCTTTTGGTGTTTCAGTGAGAAGCTTTTTATTGGATTGGAAAGAAGAGTGCTGCTGCTGCTGCTCGAGGGACTCAAAACACACAGACTTTCTGAAGTGGAAGGGGGGGTGTGCGGCTGGATAGCTACTAAGACCAGATTAGAACACAGCTGGAAGTCTGAGGAGACAGACATACCCACATAGATTTGTGTGGTGAAGGACTTGGGAGTGGATCAAATATGCTTGTACTGTGTGAGTGAGGGTGACCCACCCCTACAAAGACGTGTGTTTTTAATTCTACAAAAGGGTGAATGTTAAAACTGATTCCCTGGTGGGCTCAACTGGATGACCATCAAAGAGCACTCACGGGCTCTTCTTTTGAAGCAGAACAGTGGACCAGTTGTAACTGGTCTTGAACAAGGCTTACCTTAAACTGCCTGAAAAGAGGACTCTTAAGATGATTTTGTAGTCAACACCAATGACTGGACTGAGAAAGAATTGGGTGCTGCTGACTGGGTTATGCAGACTCAGGAATGTCAGAGTGAATGTCTGCTGTGGAGATATAACCCAGAGTCACACTTACAGGAATTCTGTGAAGTTTGGAAGCTGTGAACTGGGCCTGCCTCCGCAAGAAGACAGACTCTCAACTTATCTACCCTTCAGTCACCATGTCCTGGCTGACTGAAGGCTAGAGGCAGCCTAGAGCTGGGAGTCGTGCTGTATAGAGCAGAAGGAAGAAGATGCCTCAAGTGGTCACTTGTGAGTCTTATGCAGGAACTTTCATTAACTGCCCATGCAGGATGGAGGAGCCATGAGGAAAATGGGACTGTTACTTTAACAAGTACATAGCTTTCCATTGATCGATCCATTTTAGCCTTATTTCAATCATAAAATACCTTTTTATTTTACCTAAATGGCCTAATAGCTTCAATGAGTGGTTTATTGATGTAAATGTTGTGCTAGTACTGTTAGCCCATAAAATGGTTAATGTAATTCGATTTGTATGTCTTCGGTGAATGTAAAATGAATATATTTCATGAAAATCAATCAATCAATCATCTGGATTTCTAAAGTGGGCTAATCACCCGGCGGGGTATCCAGGGGCTAGGTCCTATATGCTTGGGGACTCAGTTGAAGAGGCAGGTCTTGAGATTACAAGTGAACATGTAATCTCAATATTGAAAATAAATATCAATTCAACATGCTTCCTATCCTCTGTTCATAAACCTACATTCTCCCAGGTTGAAGTAGTAGGTCTCCTGCATCTCACACTAGTTTAATCAAAGTGCTTTATAAATGAATATGGCATATTTGTTCCCATGACTTGGAATCTCATTCAAACTTCCTTTAGGCATTTTTCAAATTGAACCCTTTCATGTGCTATTTTTATTGTAAAATACAACACTTCGTATACAAGTTACTATGATGAAAAGCAGTGGTAAAGCCAGTAGGTCTAGCTTGCGTTTTGAGACTTGCCTAAACTATTGTTTTAAAAAAAAAAAAAAAAAAAAAACCTACTGCAAAAAGTCATTGCTTCTATGCTCTGTGCTGTAACGGATAAATAATGAAACATATCAGGATTCAGTGTACTTTTCAATGAAAGTTATTTTTGTTGTTGAAAGAGTGTATCTTGGTTGTGCCACGAAGCCTCTGGTAAAAAAAACACGAAGGGAAGTCATTTTCTGGTAGTCACAATGTGGTGGGCACATTATGTATAACATTTAATATGATTTTCTATACTTTCTGTACAGCAAAGCATATGAGTGGAGTGCACCTTTGAATATAATATTTAATCCAAAAAATTTGAATTTCTATTTGAGACTAACATTCTAAAAGCATTATTTTGCATAATCATTTTGTATATTCTCACATATGTAGTGTTTGGAATTCATTTAATCCCGAAGTCTATTCATGTTTTATTAACTTGGCTGGAGTGAAGGCCTACACATATAATTTTATTTTACAGTTAATTTCCAATAAGGAGTTGGTATTTTTAAATGTTTCTTTCAGAATGCAGGTGTTAGGATTGGAGACAGAATAAACAAGAAGCTTATAGTGCGTGAGAGATAAGAAAACCTGTGATGAACTATGCAAGGACGAAGAGAGGAGTGTTCTGGAAGCTTGGCAGTGGTAACTCTTTTGAAGTTGCTGAGACAAAGGAGTATTAAGATTGGATGTACCAAGGGTTTGGAAAAAGGAACTTCCAATTAAATATAATTGGGGTTTCAATCGTGGAGCTTCAACTGTGATGTCATTGTCTTGGGAAACTGTGATTTAAGAAAGGTTTAGTTAGCGAGAGATTCAGATTCTTTTCCTGCCCTTAGAGCTGAATGCACCCTTCTGAGGTACAAACCTCATATTTTCTATGTAGCTTCCTGCCACTGCACCTCTCTTAACAGAATATTCTACTGAATTTCTGTTTGCAGATCTTTCTCAAATACTCTTTGGAATTAGAATAGTCAGGTTTTAGTTTAAATGATTAGGAAGGAGAACTTGGTGTCAGTAACCAAGAACCACATGCTTTTTCAGATTTTGTGCATTGTGGCAATTGAGGTCTTAGTCCTGTATATGCTAACTAGGTTTAACATTGTATGACGCTTTAGTTCTCCTTTAGTGATTTTATATATTTACCGTATGGTTTTGAGACTCATTTATGTAACGTTGACTTTAAGTCTGTAAGATATATATTTTAACCTTGTGAACCAACTATGGAAGTTATTATGTGACATTTGGGTTACACAGAAATTGCATAAGAAATTTGATAACTATTACTCTTTACCCCTTGGAACTGAGAAACAAAGGTTCATAGGACCCCAGAATTAGTAATTTTTCTACAAAACAATAATGTAAGCATGTCAAAAATTCTAAAGAAGAATAAGTGTATTTGTGAGACGCAAAATGGTCCTTCATGCCTTACCATGCAAGCACCACCTAAGAGATGGAATGATAAACCAAACAGTCAATAGCATTATGGGAGCAAGTGTAATTTCTTCTCAGTGGAGTCAAAGCCCACTGTCTATATATTTTAAATATTTTTTAACAACAAGCCATGCACACAGCTGCATTGTCAAACCAGGCCCAAAAACGGATCTTAATGTGAAAATCTTTCCTTTACATTGATAGGTGCAGTTATTTTCAATGCTTGTCATTCATTGTATGTTTATTCTTTACCTCCACATATTTTATCATGATTAAATAAAGCAGTATTATAGAGGCAGACCTAATTTGCCATGCTGCAGTTAATTATTGCATTAAAAATAAAGCTAGTATTTTATCGGTGGAATGACAGTCCAGTGCACGTGTAATGCTCCTGTATCCACTGGGGCCTAAACTATGCCTGGGTCAGCTGATACGCTTCAACAACTGCCTGACAATGCTGTTTGTGTGTTTCCTGTGCCCCAGGATCATAAATGTGTTTAGAATCAATCTGCAGAGAGTCGTGTTTTGTGAACAGTTACAGCTCAGCTTTAGTGCTCCTGCTTCCAGTCGGTTTTCCATCTGAGAAATGCTTGTATTTGTTTTCATATTCATTTCCACAAAGCACTGTATATGCTCTGCCCAGCTTAAACATAGTCTGAATACGAAATGAATACATGCCATAGAGGCCCAATAGTGAAAGATTGTTCCAGGATTTAATCAGATTTATACCTGGAGAAATGTTTATTTTACCCATGAAAAGGGTGCACATGATATTTCAGGGATTTAACTGTGGGTGTTAGAGCTTGAAAATGAGTAAAAATCTGAAATATGATTAATTTACACAATGTAAGTTGTATTCTACTTCACATGTGTATGTATTCCCTGGAATGTATGTGAAAATTCTCACAGACATGCTTTTCACATGTAGGGAGCAGCCACATCGGCTTAATTTAACCCCTTCTGTGCCGCGGACGTAGTGGTTACGTCCTGCGGCACAGTGCTGCTGTGCCGAGGACGTAACCACTACGTCCTCGGCACACAGCCCAGAGGGAGCGCTCTCGCTCCCTCTGTGGGGTTCCCCCCCACCCTCCCAAGTCAGGGATGGAAGGGGAAGCCCTTCCCCTCCCACCCCCGACCCCCCCAACCCCCCCTGTGACGTCAGCGCGCGAGCGCGCGCTGATTAGTCACAGGGTCTCAAAAAGAAATGCTTTTGCATTTCTTTTTCAATCCCATGGGGGAGGCCCCGAGAGGCTTCAAAGGGAAGGAAATGTATTTCCTTCCCTTTGAAGTCTCTCACAGGTTTCAAAAGCTGGATTGCTTGCAATCCGGCTTTTGAAACCCCACTAGACACCAGGGATTTTTTTTTTTTTCTTGAAATTGGCAAAAGGGAGCGACCCCTTGGGCAAGGGTCGCTCCCAGGGGGGCATTTTTTTAGGAAGGCCTTTTCTGCCCCCCCTGGGGGCAGATTGGCCTATTATTAGGCCGATCTGCCCCCAGGGGGGGCAGAAACCTCTAGGCACCAGGGACCATTTTTTTTTTGTTTGTTTTTTTGTGATGAATTCTTTTTTTTTAGGTGGGGAGCGATCCCTTAGGCAAGGGTCGCTCCCCTACGGGGCAATATATATTTAGGCCATTTCTGCCCCCCTTGGGGGCAGATTGGCCTATTTTGATAAGGCCAATCTGCCCCCAAGGGGGGCAGAAACCATTAGACACCAGGGAGTTTGTTTTTGCGCGCGAATGTCACGCAACAAAGCGACCCCTTTGGCAAGGGTCGCTCCCAGGGGGGGCAATTTTTTGGGAAGGCCTTTTCTGCCCCCCCTGGGGGCAGATCGGCCTATTATTAGGCCGATCTGCCCCCAGGGGGGGAAGAAACCTCTAGGCGCCAGGGCAAATTTTTTTTTTGTGTTTTTTTTTTTTGTTCTTTTTTTTTTTTTAGAGATGGGGAGCGACCCATCAGGCAAGGGTCGCTCCCCTGGGGGGCAAATTGTATTTAGACCATTTCTGCCCCCCTGGGGGCAGATTGGCCGATTTTAGGTCAATCTGCCCCCAAGGGGGCAGAAACCACTAGGCACCGGGGATTTGTTTTTTGGCGCCAATGTCACGCAGGGGGAGCGACCCCGTAGGCAAGGGTCGCTCCCGGGGGGGGGTAGGGGGGCAAATTTATTTTAGGCCATTTCTGCCCCCCCGGGGGACAGATCGGCCTATTATTAGGCCGAACTGCCCCCGGGGGGGGGCAGAACACTCTAGGCGCCAGGGCAATTTTTTTTTTGTGTTTTTTTTTTTTGTTGTTTCTTTTTTTAGAGATGGGGAGCGACCCATCAGGCAAGGGTCGCTCCCCTGGGGGGGCAAATTGTATTTAGACCATTTCTGCCCCCCTGGGGGCAGATTGGCAAATTTTAGGTCAATCTGCCCCCAAGGGGGCAGAAACCACTAGGCACCGGGGATTTGTTTTTTGGCGCCAATGTCACGCAGGGGGAGCGACCCCGTAGGCAAGGGTCGCTCCCGGGGGGGTGGTGGGGGTTGGGAGGCAAATTTATTTTAGGCCATTTCTGCCCCCCCGGGGGACAGATCGGCCTATTATTAGGCCGAACTGCCCCCGGGGGGGGGGGGGGGCAGAAACCTCTAGGCGCCAGGGGAATTTTTCTTTTTTTTCTTTGTTTTTTTTTTTTAGAGATGGGGAGCGACCCATCAGGCAAAAGTCGCTCCCCTGGGGGACAAATTGTATTTAGGCCATTTCTGCCCCCCTTGGGGGCAGATTGCCTGAGTTTAGGTCAACCTGCCCCCAAGGGGGCAGAAACCACTAGGCACCGGGGATTTGTTTTTTGGTGCCAATGTCATGCAGGGGGAGCGACCCCGTAGGCAAGGGTCGCTCCCGGCGGGGGAGGGTGGGGGTTGGGGGGGCAAATTTATTTTAGGGCATTTCTGCCCCCCCCCCCCTGGGGCCGGCTGAGCTACAGGCCAAACACCACAGGTAGGCACCTTGCAAAAAACACCTCTGTTTTCTGTGAAAAAATATGTTGTGTCCACGTTGTGTTTTGGGCCATTTCCTTTTGTGGGCGCTAGGCCTACCCACAGAAGTGATGTACCATTTTTATCGAGAGACTTAGGGGAACGCTGGGTGGAAGGAAATTTGTGGCTCCTCTCAGATTCCAGAACTTTCTGTCACCGAAATGAGAGGAAAAAGTGTTTTTTGGGCCAAATTTTGATGTTTGCAAAGGATTCTGGGTAACATAACCTGGTCAGAGCCCCGCAAGTCACCCCATCTTGGATTCCCCTGGGTTTCTAGTTTTCAAAAATGCACTGGTTTGCTAGGTTTCCTCAGGTGTCGGCTGAGCTACAGGCCAAAATCCACAGGTAGGCACTGCTTTTTATAAAAAAATGTGATGTGTCCACGTTGTGTTTTGGGCCCTTTCCTTTCGTGGGCGCTAGTCCTACCCACACAAGTGAGGTATCATTTTTATCGGGAGACTTGGGGGAACGCTGGGTAGAAGGAAATTTGTGGCTCCTCTCAGATTCCAGAACTTTCTGCCACAGAAATGTGAGTAACATGTGAATTTTTAGCCAAATTTTGAGGTTTGCAAAGGATTCTGGGTAACAGAACCTGGTCCGAGCCCCGCAAGTCACCCCTCCTTGGATTCCCCTAGGTCTCTAGTTTTCAGAAATGCACAGGTTTGGTAGGTTTCCCTAGGTGCCGGCTGAGCTAGAGGCCAAAATCTACAGGTAGGCACTTCGCAAAAAACACCTCTGTTTTTTTCCAAAATTTAGGATGTGTCCACGTTGCGCTTTGGGGTGTTTCCTGTCGCCGGCGCTAGGCCTACCCACGCAAGTGAGGTATCATTTTTATCGGGAGACTTGGGGGAACGCTGGGTAGAAGGAAATTTGTGGCTCCTCTCAGATTCCAGAACTTTCTGCCACAGAAATGTGAGTAACATGTGTATTTTTAGCCAAATTTTGAGGTTTGCAAAGGATTCTGGGTAACAGAACCTGGTCCGAGCCCCGCAAGTCACCCCTCCTTGGATTCCCCTAGGTCTCTAGATTTCAGAAATGCACAGGTTTGGTAGGTTTCCCTAGGTGCCAGCTGAGCTAGAGGCCAAAATCTACAGGTAGGCACTTTGCAAAAAACACCTCTGTTTTTTTCCAAAATTTAGGATGTGTCCACGTTGCGCTTTGGGGTGTTTCCTGTCGCCGGCGCTAGGCCTACCCACGCAAGTGAGGTATCATTTTTATCGGGAGACTTGGGGGAACGCTGGGTGGAAGGAAATTTGTAGCTCCTCTCAGATTCCAGAACTTTCTGCCACAGAAATGTGAGGGACATGTGTTTTTTTAGCCAAATTTTGAGGTTTGCAAAGGATTCTGGGTAACAGAACCTGGTCCGAGCCACACAAGTCACCCCTCCTTGGATTCCCCTAGGTCTCTAGTTTTCAGAAATGTACAGGTTTGGTAGGTTTCCCTAGGTGGCGGCTGAGCTAGAGGCCAAAATCTCCAGGTAGTCACTTTGCTAAAAACAGCTCTGTTTTCTGTGATGTGTCCACGTTGTGTTTTGGGGCATATCCTGTCGCGGGCGCTAGGCCTACCCACACAAGTGAGGTATCATTTTTATCGGGAGACGTGGGGGAACGCTGGGTGGAAGGAAATTTGTGGCTCCTCTCAGATTCCAGAACTTTCTGCCACAGAAATGTGAGGAACATGTGTTTTTTTAGCCAAATTTTGAGGTTTGCAAAGGATTCTGGGTAACAGAACCTGGTCCGAGCCCCACAAGTCACCCCTCCTTGGATTCCCCTAGGTCTCTAGTTTTCAGAAATGCACAGGTTTGGTAGGTTTCCCTAGGTGGCGGCTGAGCTAGAGGCCAAAATCTACAGGTAGTCACTTTGCTAAAAACAGCTCTGTTTTCTGTGATATGTCCACGTTGTGTTTTGGGGCATATCCTGTCGCGGGCGCTAGGCCTACCCACACAAGTGAGGTATCATTTTTATCGGGAGACGTGGGGGAACGCTGGGTGGAAGGAAATTTGTGGCTCCTCTCAGATTCCAGAACTTTCTGCCACAGAAATGTGAGGAACATGTGTTTTTTTAGCCAAATTTTGAGGTTTGCAAAGGATTCTGGGTAACAGAACCTGGTCCGAGCCCCGCAAGTCACCCCTCCTTGGATTCCCCTAGGTCTCTAGTTTTCAGAAATGCACAGGTTTGGTAGGTTTCCCTAGGTGGCGGCTGAGCTAGAGGCCAAAATCTACAGGTAGTCACTTTGCTAAAAACAGCTCTGTTTTCTGTGATATGTCCACGTTGTGTTTTGGGGCATATCCTGTCGCGGGCGCTAGGCCTACCCACACAAGTGAGGTATCATTTTTATCGGGAGACGTGGGGGAACGCTGGGTGGAAGGAAATTTGTGGCTCCTCTCAGATTCCAGAACTTTCTGCCACAGAAATGTGAGGAACATGTGTTTTTTTAGCCAAATTTTGAGATTTGCAAAGGATTCTGGGTAACAGAACCTGGTCCGAGCCCCGCAAGTCACCCCTCCTTGGATTCCCCTAGGTCTCTAGTTTTCAGAAATGCACAGGTTTGGTAGGTTTCCCTAGGTGGCGGCTGAGCTAGAGGCCAAAATCTACAGGTAGTCACTTTGCTAAAAACAGCTCTGTTTTCTGTGATATGTCCACGTTGTGTTTTGGGGCATATCCTGTCGCGGGCGCTAGGCCTACCCACACAAGTGAGGTATCATTTTTATCGGGAGACATGGGGGAACGCTGGGTGGAAGGAAATTTGTGGCTCCTCTCAGATTCCAGAACTTTCTGCCACAGAAATGTGAGGAACATGTGTTTTTTTAGCCAAATTTTGAGGTTTGCAAAGGATTCTGGGTAACAGAACCTGGTCCGAGCCCCGCAAGTCACCCCTCCTTGGATTCCCCTAGGTCTCTAGTTTTCAGAAATGCACAGGTTTGGTAGGTTTCCCTAGGTGGCGGCTGAGCTAGAGGCCAAAATCTACAGGTAGTCACTTTGCTAAAAACTGCTCTGTTTTCTGTGATATGTCCACTTTGTGTTTTGGGGCATATCCTGTCGCGGGCGCTAGGCCTACCCACACAAGTGAGGTATCATTTTTATCGGGAGACGTGGGGGAACGCTGGGTGGAAGGAAATTTGTGGCTCCTCTCAGATTCCAGAACTTTCTGCCACAGAAATGTGAGGAACATGTGTTTTTTTAGCCAAATTTTGAGGTTTGCAAAGGATTCTGGGTAACAGAACCTGGTCCGAGCCCCGCAAGTCACCCCTCCTTGGATTCCCCTAGGTCTCTAGTTTTCAGAAATGCACAGGTTTGGTAGGTTTCCCTAGGTGGCGGCTGAGCTAGAGGCCAAAATCTACAGGTAGTCACTTTGCTAAAAACAGCTCTGTTTTCTGTGATATGTCCACGTTGTGTTTTGGGGTATATCCTGTCGCGGGCGCTAGGCCTACCCACACAAGTGAGGTATCATTTTTATCGGGAGACGTGGGGGAACGCTGGGTGGAAGGAAATTTGTGGCTCCTCTCAGATTCCAGAACTTTCTGCCACAGAAATGTGAGGAACATGTGTTTTTTTAGCCAAATTTTGAGGTTTGCAAAGGATTCTGGGTAACAGAACCTGGTCCGAGCCCCGCAAGTCACCCCTCCTTGGATTCCCCTAGGTCTCTAGTTTTCAGAAATGCACAGGTTTGGTAGGTTTCCCTAGGTGGCGGCTGAGCTAGAGGCCAAAATCTACAGGTAGTCACTTTGCTAAAAACAGCTCTGTTTTCTGTGATATGTCCACGTTGTGTTTTGGGGCATATCCTGTCGCGGGCGCTAGGCCTACCCACACAAGTGAGGTATCATTTTTATCGGGAGACGTGGGGGAACGCTGGGTGGAAGGAAATTTGTGGCTCCTCTCAGATTCCAGAACTTTCTGCCACAGAAATGTGAGGAACATGTGTTTTTTTAGCGAAATTTTGAGGTTTGCAAAGGATTCTGGGTAACAGAACCTGGTCCGAGCCCCGCAAGTAACCCCTCCTTGGATTCCCCTAGGTCTCTAGTTTTCAGAAATGCACAGGTTTGGTAGGTTTCCCTAGGTGGCGGCTGAGCTAGAGGCCAAAATCTACAGGTAGTCACTTTGCTAAAAACAGCTCTGTTTTCTGTGATATGTCCACGTTGTGTTTTGGGGTATATCCTGTCGCGGGCGCTAGGCCTACCCACACAAGTGAGGTATCATTTTTATCGGGAGACGTGGGGGAACGCTGGGTGGAAGGAAATTTGTGGCTCCTCTCAGATTCCATAACTTTCTGCCACAGAAATGTGAGGAACATGTGTTTTTTTAGCCAAATTTTGAGGTTTGCAAAGGATTCTGGGTAACAGAACCTGGTCCGAGCCACACAAGTCACCCCTCCTTGGATTCCCCTAGGTCTCTAGTTTTCAGAAATGCACAGGTTTGGTAGGTTTCCCTAGGTGGCGGCTGAGCTAGAGGCCAAAATCTACAGGTAGTCACTTTGCTAAAAACAGCTCTGTTTTCTGTGATGTGTCCATGTTGTGTTTTGGGGCATATCCTGTCGCGGGTGCTAGGCCTACCCACACAAGTGAGGTACCATTTTTATCGGGAGACTTGGGGGAACATAGATTAGCAAAACAAGTACTATTGCCCCTTGTCTTTCTCTACATTTTTTCCTTCCAAATATAGGAGTGTGTGTAAAAAAGACATCTATTTGAGAAGTTCCCTGTAATTCACGTGCTACTATGGTCACCCCGGAATTCAGAGATGTGCAAATAACCACTGCTCCTCAACACCTTATCTTGTGCCCTTTTTGGAAATGCAAAGGTTTTCTTGATAGCAATTTTTTACTCCTTATATTTCAGCAAATGAATTGCTGTATACCCGGTATAGAATGAAAACGCACTGCAGGGTGCAGCTCATTTATTGGCTCTGGGTTCCTCGGGTTCTTGATGAACCTACAAGCCCTATATATCCCCGCAACCAGAGGAGTCCAGGAGACGTAACGGTATATTGCTTTCGATAATCTGACATTGCAGGGAAAAGTTACAGAGTAAAACGTAGAGAAAAATTGATGGTTTTTTCACCTCAATTTCAATATTTTTCTTTTTCAGCTGTTATTTTCTGTAGGAAACCCTTGTAGGATCTACACAAATGACCCCTTGCTGAATTCAGAATTTTGTCTACTTTTTAGAAATGTTTAGGTTTCTGGGATCCAGCATTGGTTTCATGACCATTCCTGTCACTGACTGGAAGGAGGGTGAAAGCACAAAAAATTGCACAAATGGGGTATGCCCCAGTAAAATGCCAAAATTGTGTTGAAAAATTGGGTTTTCTGATTCAAGTCTGCCTGTTCCTGAAAGCTGGGAAGCTGCTGAGTTTAGCACCGCAAACCCTTTGTTGATGCCATTTTCAGGGGAAAAACCACAAGCCTTCTTCTGCAGCCACTTTTTTCAATTTTTTTGAAAAAAACGAAATTTTCACTGTATTTTGGCCAATTTCTTGGCCTCCTTCAAGGGAACCCACAAAGTCTGGGTACCTCTAGAATCCCTAGGATGTTGGAAAAAAAGGACGCAAATTTGGCTTGGTTAGCTTATGTGGACAAAAAGTTATGAGGGCCTAAGCGCGAACTGCCCCAAATAGGCAAAAAATGGCCCGGCACAGGAGGGGGAAAAGGCCTGGCAGCGAAGGGGTTAAGGAGTATTACTAAAGCAGTGCAAAGTGCATTCTTTTCAAGTCTACCTTTCGCAAACCCCTTTTGATTTCACCAAAGTTATATGTATAATATACTTACTTAAAGGAGTTTTCTCTTCATCCATTGGTCTGTTCTTGTACCATTCACATTTTGCTTCCACCCACTATAGCATACAGCAGGAAGCAATGGTTCAGCCTACTTGAGCCACTGGTTAACTTCACTTGGAGTGACTGCATTTTTCTCTTTCACACACAGCACATCCGGACGCAAGGTAGTTCCCTTCAATGCCAGTGTTTTTGTTTTTACTTTATAATTACTTTAGTGTTGCCTTTGAGGTTAGAGCCTAATGGGATAGCAGGAATTTTGATGTAACCACTGGACGCATTCCCTTTATCAGAACTCATCTAATGCTAAAGCTGCTATTGTGAATTCCTTTGGGGTTGCCTTTTTAGGGTCGAGCCTGCTTTGCATGCGCTCGCGCATGCGTATAGCAGGGAGACTCTTTAGTATTTAGAAAAGGGCTCCGAGCCCTGTCAACTTCACGTCAGTGCTTTTTATTGGTTCGTGGGCTTCCCTAATTAAATCGGCTTGCTTTCATTAGTCGAAGGCACGCATAGGTCATGCCTTTTCCGGTGGCTAGCCCTCCTCGAGCGCAGCGACCAAGTACAGAAAACATGCGAGGCTCGCTGTTTTCCATTCGGCTGGTGGACTTTTTTAAAAAATAATTTACGAGCCCGATCTCGCTTGGCAGAAGTCGAGCGCTTTACCTACTTGATTTCACTTTTTCGGGTTACGTGCATAAATGCACTTTTGCCCGATAGGTGAAAAGTCGGGTTAGGAGTTTACAACGCGATCGCCTCTAACACGATGCATTGTAAATGCTTGTTATCTAACTGCTCCTATTTCACATCAGCTCACATGAACTCTGAATATACGGTAAACAGTGTACTCTGTCTTTGCAACCCTTTCTTTCAGTGTTTCTTTCTTTCCTTCTTGCATTCCTTATTTCTTGTTCTATTTCTTTCTTTCTGTTTTTCTTTCTTTCTTTCTTTCATTTCTTTTTTCTTCTTTCCTTCTTTTTCTTTCTTCCCTTTTTTGTTTCTTCTTTTGTCATTATGTCCTTCTTTATCCTTTTATCTTTGTCCTTATTTCCTTTCTCTTGTTTTTCCTTTCTTTTTTTCCTTTCCTTTTTTCACATCTTTTTCCCTAGTTTCCTTCTTGCCTTTTTCCTTTTGTCCCCCTTTCCTTGTTTCCTTCCTTTTCCTTGTTAACTTATTTTACCTTGTTTCCTTCTTTATATCCGTCTTTCATTCTTACTTGCGTGCCTCCACCTCACATAAACTCTGAATATAAGCTAATCAGTGTGCTCTATCTGTACAACTCTTTCTTTCTTTCTTTCTTTCTTTCTTTCTTTCTTTCTTTCTTTCTTTCTTTCTTTCTTTCTTTCTTTCTTTCTTTCTTTCTTTCTCTCTTTCTTTCTTTCTTTCCTTAAGGCAAGATGCTAGAGGCCAATGCCATACCATTTTTTTTAGGACTGTGTAAGCCAAGACTTTTGTTTTACTATAATTACTTATAGGAGTTTTTTGTCAAACTTCATCCAATAGTCTGTTGTTGCGTCATTCTCATTTTTCTTCCACTACCCTACACCATACGTTAAGGGGCAACTCGTCAGCCCATTTCAGCCATTGACTGAATTCACTGACTTATCACATGCACATTCACACACAAAGTAGTTCCTTTCGGTGTCAGGGAATACAAATTATAATGTTTTTTTTGAGCCCAAAAACATTTTTGACTTTACCTAATGTTCTTTTGTAGATTGTCGAGGGCTTGGCATGCTTCTTGAACAATAAAGATTTACAAAAAACGTGACAAAAGAAGAATGCCAGAAGGCAGGTGGCCAAAGCCAGACCTATCATCTTTGCCAATACTTGTTCAGTATGTTGTATCCTAAAGACACAGGAGTGAGTGATAATAAACAAGCTGTAAATGGCAGCAATAACTCCACTTTTAAATGAGGAAGTGGAAATGTATGAAGGAAATGTACATTAATTAAAAATACTATGACGATACAAATAAATAAAAAATAAAAACTCTAGCTATAAACACAAACTCATGCACATATACTGTTAAGATACATGTGCACAAGTTTTATTAGTAATAAATTTACACAGGTACCCAAGTAACTACGTTCTGTGAATGATCAAACCGGTATAATGCACAGCCATTTATTGGTGTGGCTTGAGTATTGCAGTATTACATTATGCTTCAAGTAAGTAGTATCTGCTTTTGGAACCTGGGCCAATATCTTTACAATTAAATTCTCAATCACATTGGAAAACCGAATGAATACGTGGGCACGTTAGAATACATTTTAGGGTGACATATTGCATAAGACATCAAAATTACAATTTGATTAGCTCTGATGTGCTTAGGGTAATGAGGCAGAGAGCCATTTATCCGCGCTAGACTTGATATCTGAGCCGCTTCACTAGTTCACTAAAGTAGGAGGAGAGATGATTCCCTTCTTTCTGCAGCTGCTTCCATTTTGATAGTTTGCTTGCAGCAAGTCAAATGAGGTTTGTGAGCATGTTCAGCTCCTTATTCCTCATAAGAATCACCATTTCAACTACGGTTAGGATCCTCTTTATAGCTGCAGTATCTTCTGGTCCAAGCACTGGTGAAATGGAGGTGGCTGCCGAGGGTCTGCCACCACTGTGCATGGTGAGGGTCTTCCTCAGGAATTGCAAATGGCGGATTTGTGGTGATCTCCTTGTCAGGGTAGATCAGCTTTAAGGGCAAGGGCCCTGGAGGTAGAGAGACCTTCAGTGTTCTATGCAATGAGCTATGCTTGTGGATTTCTCCATAGGCATTATTAGTGGTGCAACAAATGAGGCGAGGCAGGCATGTTGCCCCAGTCTAACTGAAAAGAAGAAGGAAGAGGCACCCAAAATGTAGATTGCTTGGTCCCAACGGCTGATCAATATGTTTTCTCTGCCCCAAGGATTAGGCTCTTAGGAACTGAACAGCAAATATTACTATTTTTTTCGCAATGCATTACCATTATCCTTTTAATAGTACTAATTTCCATCAAATAAAACACTGTTACAATATTGTTTGTAATGTGAAGGACAGGTAGAAACTTGCACTAATCAAATTATTGCAAATGTCTATTATTTATGTATCTCGCTAAGTGATCAAGCATATGTTTCAGTATGATTTTTCTTGTAGTAAATGTGAGTGCATAATGATGTAATAACAGGTATGTGATTGTCCTTTGAATTGAATTTTGTATACCATTCAATTCCTGCTAATCCATAGATTAACCTCAAAACTTCTATCATCATCAGCTTACAAATTATTAATGTCCAGTTTTTTCAGAAACAAAGGAAATCAATCATTTAAAACATGTAAAACAAACAGGCCCAGTTAACAGAAAGTTTGACGTGATGATGGTTACAGCACATATATTATGTATCAGTCATATATATATATAAGGTGCAGAAAGGTGCTCAGTGTATGGGGTATTCAAACAGTGCATATTTTCAAGTTAAGACAAATATAAAAGGTGTATATCAGAAAAGGCTGTAAAAGGGACATCTCTATCAGATACATTCAGGCAGCCAGATATTTATTATAAAGCACTCCCCCGTGTGTCTTTAACAGCGGTTGAACCCTGTTGTTATTCTAGAGTCATGATGAGATTATCGGGACAGAGAAGATTAAGACTCAAATTCAGCCATATATAAAAATCAAAATAAGTAGAAAGTGGATTAATTCTCAAAGTGGTATCTGAGGATCTTCTTTAGTGTTTGGCGGACAGTGTACTCACATTTAGGGTGGAGCGTCCAAGTAATGTCGTTTTTTTCTGTTCCTCACCACCAACTAAAAACTGTCAGTGAAGTATAGAAAAAACAAGAATGACTCCTACCCCTGGGAGAAATATTCCAGGGCGTGGATGCCATTAGTTTTTGTTTTTCCTTCTTTTTCCCTTCTATCCTTTCTTCATTTTTTCCTTCTTTCTCTCCTGTCTTTTTTCTGCCTTTCCTGTCTTTCTTCTGCCTTTCCTGCCTTCCTTCTTTTTTCCTGCATCTTTTCTTTCTTTCTTTTTTCCTTTCTTCCTTTTTTCCTTTGTTTCTTTCTTTGTTTCTTTCTTTTTTCTTTCTTTCTTTCTTTCTTTCTTTCTTTCTTTCTTTCTTTCTTTCTTTCTTTCTTTCTTTCATTTGCTTGCTTCTTTCTTTTCCTTCCTCATTTTCTCCTTCTTTCTTTTCTTCTTTCTTCTTTCTTTTTTCCTTTCTTTCGTTCATGTAACTTCTTTCCTTATTTTTTCTTTCCTTATTTTTCCTTCCTTTGTTCTTTCTTCTTCATTGCCTTCTTTTTTCCTTCTTTGTTTCCTTCCTTCTCTTTCTATCTTTTTCTCTGCCTTCTTTCTTTTCTGCATTCCTCCCCTTACGTTCTGTTTTATTCTTTTCATATTTTTGTCTTATTTTCCTTTGGTTTTTTTTTGCAGTTCTATATTTTGCAAACTTGATCTGAAGGTTTTGGAGTGCTTTACATAAGCACCAGTTACATCACACAAGAGCTCATTTATGTAAAAAAAATGTTTAGATTTATTTATTTTAGGCAAATAGAGATTAGGTAATTTGCCCACAATCTCTGGATGGATAAGCGAACGCTGAGACCAAAACTTTGTTTCCCAGTTCCAGGGGTGCAGCTCTGACTGTGAAGCCACATCCTCTCTTTTTTCCTGTATTCCTTCTTTCAGTCCTGCTCTCTTTCATTATATCCATCCTTGCTTTCTTCTTTCTTTCCTTCCTCTCTTTCTTCCTTTTCTCCTCCTTTTTTCCTGCTTATTTTCTTTCTTTCTTTCTTCTTCCTTTTTTCTTTACCCTTTATTGTCTTTCTTCATTTTAGTCTTCTCTTCGTTTCTTCTTTTCGTTTTTCTGCTCTTTTAGCTTTTCCTTTTTCCTTCTTTCCTTCTTTTTCCTTCTTTTCTCCTTTGCTTTTTTCTTTTTACTTCTTTGTTTTCCTATCCTTTTTCTTTACTTCTTCTTTTTTCCTTCCTTCATTGTTTCTTTCTTTCCCTTTTTCTTTTTTCTTCTATCCATCTTTCTTGCCTTCTTCCTTGCTTGCCTTCAGCTCACATGAACTCTGAATATAGGCTAATCAGTGTGCTCTATCAATCTGACTGAACAACTCTTCCTTTTTTTCTTTCTTTCTTTCTTTCCTTCTTTCTTTCTTTCTTTCTTTCTTTCTATTCTTTCTTTCTTTATTTCTCTCTTTCTTTCTTTCTTTCGTTCTTTTCCAAAGGCCGGAGGTTAGCAGCCAATGCCAGACCAAGTGCCTCCTTTTGATCTGTGTTATCCAAGACCTTTTTAC
Source organism: Pleurodeles waltl (assembly GCF_031143425.1). Taxonomy (NCBI): domain Eukaryota; kingdom Metazoa; phylum Chordata; class Amphibia; order Caudata; family Salamandridae; genus Pleurodeles; species Pleurodeles waltl. Next base: position 243,236,503 of record NC_090436.1, read on the forward strand.
TGTACTAAAATTATGTGTATAACATACTTACTTATAGGTTTTTTCAGCCAGAATTCATCCATTAGTCTGTTGTTGCGTCATTCACATTTCTTTCCACCACCCTCTAGCATGCACTAAAATGCAACACCCATTTCAGACATTTTCTGACTTCACTATGACTTATGGCATGCACATTCACTCACAAAATAGTTACCTTCAGTGCCAGGGAGTACACATGGTAGGTTTGCTTTTCAGAGATCGAATTTTATGTTTACTTTGGCCAATATTTTTTTTTATTTGATGAGGGCCTGGCTGCTTCTTGAACAATAAAGTTTTACAAAAACTATGAAAAAACAAGAATTGGCAGAAGGCTGGCTCCCAACGTCACAGCTATCCGATTTGCCAATGCTTGTTCAGTGCTAATTAAAAAATGGAGTAAAGGGCAACAATAACCCCACTTTTTAAAGAGGAAGTGGTAATGTATCAAGGAAATGTACATCAATTAAAAATACAGTGAAGATAATAAAAAGGAAACAAAAGCGAGCCCTGAACATGCACGCTTATTTACATATACAGATAGGACACCATGCACAAGGGTTTTATTAGTAATAAAATGTACAGATACACCTAAGTAACAAAGTTTTGTGAGTGATCAAACGTGATCACAACATGCAATGCTGTGACTTGAGTATTGAAGAGTTACATTATGCTTCAAGCAGGTAACTTCTGTTTTTGCAAACTGGGCCAATATCTTTACAATTAAACCCTCAATCATATCACAAAAGAGAACGACGACGTAGGCATGCTAAGATACATTTTAGGAGGATGCAGCATACCACATCAACATAAAATTTACAATTGGATTAGATCGTATGTGCTTCGGTTAATGAGGCAGAGAGCCATCCATCAGTGCTACACTTTATGTCTGACCCGCTTCATTAGTTCACTGAAGTAGAAGATGAGATTTGCTGCTTTCTGCAGCTGCTTCCATTTTGACAGACAGTTTCTTTGCAGCATGCCAAGTGAGGGGGGTGTGAGATTGTTCAGCTCCTTCTTCTTCATATGTATTACCAATTCATATACGGTTAGAAACCTCTTCAGATCTGCAGTATCTTTTGGTTCAAGCACAGGTGAAAGGAGAGCGACTGCTGAGGTTCTGCCACCACTGTCGATGTTTCCACTGAGGGTCTTCCTCAGAAACTGCAAATGGCGGACGTGTACTGATCTCCTCCTCAGGAGAGATGAGCCTGCAGGGCAAGATCTTTGGAAGTAGAGAGGGACATTTGGTTCTATGCAGTGAGTTCTGATGCCCCAGTCTGGATGCAAAGAGGAATGAGAAGATGTGCAAAAAGTAGATTACTGTGCCCTAAATCCTGTTCAGTATGTTTTCTCTGCCCCAAGGATTATGCTGCTAGGAAGAGAGTAGCATATGTTACTATATTTTGGGAGATGCATTACCATCATCCTTTTACTGTTACTAATTTCTATCAAATAAAGCAGTGTTACCGTATAGTTCGGAATCAGTGGAGCAGGTACAAATGTGCAATATTGAAATTATTGCAAATTTCTATCATTTATTCAACTTTCTAAGTAATAAGGCATATGCTTCCGCATGATTTTCCCTGTAGTAAATGTGATAGCACAATGAGGTAATTAGGGCGTGTTTGTGTTTTAAATTGAATTTTGTATAACAGCCCGTTCCTGGCAATGCAAAGTATAACCTCGAAATGTAGAGCATCATCATCTTACAAATAAGTAATCTCCAGTTTTTCAAAAACAGAGGAAATCTATAAATGCAAAACAGAGACAATAAATGTAAAACAAACAGGCTGTGTTAGCAGAAGGTCTGACATGATGATGGTATATATAAGCGATAACGTACCCCCTGCTGTACATTCTAAGGATACTGCAAGTCACTGTGGAGTTCTATAACCATATAGAGGAACAAGACTGAGATCCTTTATAAGTTTATGGAACTCCAAGGTGACATGCAATATCATTATCATGTATGGCGGGGTATTTCATCCCATATAATATATGGCCATACCATGATCATTCCCACACACCACTTAAAATCTTGGTGTGTAGCATCTTCACAAACATCAAGAATAAAAATATAATGTCTAGTGCAAAATTAAACAAGTCAAAAACCTGCTAAAAACTTGATGAAGAAAGATATTAGAAACAGTTTGTGAGGATTTGGGGTGTATTATATGGTATGGGTGGGTAGCCCTACCATGCAGGATTCTCACAAATACCATCTTGGGTCCAGTCAGGTACATTTACTCAACCTTAAGCTCAACCCTAGGTAGCTGTGGCTTTGAGCAGTGAGGCTTAGCAAATGTGTAAAGCATCTAACAACACTGTTAGACCTGACAGCCTTAGGGCAGTCACCCCTAACTTTGTGCCTGCCTCCCTCCACTTTTTTCACACTGCTTTTGCTGGTTTTTAGACTCTGCGCACTTTACCACTGCTAACCAGTGCTAAAGTGCATATGCCCTCTCCCTTTAAACATGGTAACCTTGGATCACACCAAATTGGACTATTTGATTTACTTATAAGTCCCTAATAGAGTGCACTATATGTGCCATGGGCCTGTAGATTAAATGCTACTAGTGGGCCTGCAGCACTTGTTGTGCCACCCACTTTAGTAGCCCCTTTACCTTGTCTCAGGCCTGCCATTGCAAGGCCTGTGTGTGCAGTTTCACTGTCACTTCGACTTGGCATTTAAAAGTACTTGCCAATCCTAAACCTCCCCTTTTCCTACATATAAGTCACCCCTACTTTGTGCCCTAGGTAACCCCTAGAGCAGGGTGCTGTGTGGGTAAAAGGCAGGACATGTACCTGTGTAGTTTACATGTCCTGGTAGTGTAAAAATCCTAAATTCATTTTACACTACTGTGAGGCCTGCTCCCTTCATAGGCTAGCATTGGGGCTGCCCTCATACATTGTTGAAGAGGTAGCTGCTGATCTGAAAGGAGTAGGAAGGTCATATTTAGTATGGCCAGAATGGTAATACAAAGTCCTGCTGACTGGTGAAGTTGGATTTAATACTACTATTTTAGAAATGCCACTTTTAGAAAGTGAGCATTTCTCTGCACTTAAATCTTTCTGTGTCTTACAATCCACGTCTGGCTGGGTTTAGTTGACAGCTCCTTGTGCATTCATTCAGACACACCCCAAACACAGGGTACTCAGCCTCACTTGTATAAATCTGCATTTTGAATGGGTCTTCCTGGGCTGGGAGGGTGGAGGGCCTGCTCTCACACAAAGGACTGCCACATCCCCTACTGGGACCCTGGCAGACAGGATTGAACTGAAAGGGGACCTGGTGCACTTCTAAGCCACTCTTTGAAGTCTCCCCCACTTCAAAGGCACATTTGGGTATAAAACAGGGCCTATGTCCTACCACCTCAGACACTTGCTGGAGAAGAAACCTGAACCAGAACCTGCACCCTGACAAGAAGAACTGCCTGCCTGCCTAAAGGAATCACCTGACTGCTTTCTACAGAGGACTGCTGACTTGCTGTTGCCCTGCTGTCTTGCTGCTCTCTTGCTTTGCTGCAGAAGTGCTCTCCAAGGGCTTGGATACAGCTTGTCTCCTGTTCCCTGAAGTCTCAGGACCAAAAAGACTTCTCTCTTGCAACTGGACTCCTTGTGCGGCAAACAATTGTACGCACAGCTTGTGCTGCAGTGAAAAATTCACCGCTCGCCGAACCGGAACGACGCCGCTCGACTTCGCGAGGAAAAGATCGACGTGGCGCCTGCGGTGCGACCGGAACTTCGATGCACGGCCCACCTGGGACAACGGCTCCCAACTTCCAGAGGGGAAATTGACGCAGCGCCTGCCGTGAGGCCGAAATTTCCCCACATCGCCCACCGGAACGACGCAGAGCTGGTGAACAAGCCCAGGATTCCACACACTGACCCCGTGGCGTCTGAAACCCCCGCGACCTGAAGAGACCCGTCCGCGCACCAGAAATCGACGCAATGGCTTCCCCGCGTGAAAAATAACGACGCAAGTCTGTGTGTGAAGGGGCGAAACCGACTCACACACCATTTTCCACGCATCTCCTCCTCTGCGGCCCTTTGCAGAGATTTTTCACTCAAACCAGGTACTTTGTGCTTGAAAGAGACTTTGTTTGCTTTTAAAAAGACTTAAGACACTTTATATCACTTTACAGTGATATCTTTACCTTTTCTTATTGCATCTTTTATCGTTTTGACCTGCAAATATCCAGATAAATATTATATATTTTACTAAACACTGTGTGGTGTATTTTTATGGTGCTATATTGTGTTTTTGTATGATTTATTGCACAAATACTTTACACATTGCCTTCTAAGTTAAGCCTGACTGCTCAGTGCCTACCAGAGGGTGGGCACAGGATAATTTGGATTGTGTGTGACTTACCCTGACTAGAGTGAGGGTCCTTGCTTGGACAGGGGGTAACCTGACTGCCAACCAAAGACCCCATTTCGAACAAACACCAAACAACAAAATAAGAAAGTCACAAGACATGAAGGAAACAAGACACCATGTTAGGAAAATAGATTAGATTTGCATGTATCTTTTGAGGTTGAGCATCAAAATCCACTGGAGCAGTGGTTCCCAAACATTTTCGACCCACGGCTCCCTTGATCTATTGGCCACTGGCTGCGGCTCCCCATTATGTTACTTTTTGTTGGCGGGTGGGGGATGTAAGCCTGGCCTAGGGAGTACATCCATTTTTCTCCCTGAAAAGAATTGGGATGACGCCAATGAAGGTATTGTAATTCTATATATAACTGTAAAAAATAAAAATGTAACAGTTGTTTAATTACAGCATGCATAGGGTTTTTTAGTAAGGGGAAAATATTGGTTGACGTAACCCTAGTAAAATGGGCAGGTCTCATTTTTATGTAGTTATAACATAACTGTTTAAATATTGTGAAATGTAGAATCCCTTTAGTTGTGTTTAACCACCAGAGGGCGCTCAAGGACAAAATTAAAAAAGAGCTGCTACAACTGAGTAGTTTTATTTTGTACGAACTGGCCCAAGGGCTATAAATAGCTCAGTGGTTCCCAAACTGTGTGCGGCGCCCCTGGCTAGTTTTGATGGCGCACCAGCGAGCCGCGGCGCACAGATTGGGAACCACTGCACTGGAGGGTTCCAGAGATATTGATTTTTAAAGGAAGAAATAACTTTAGTGTCAACCGCAAACAAGCATTGGTCAACAAAAAGTTTGGAAACTTTCGAAAAGTTTGGAAAAGTTAGTTTGGCAACTAGCATAGGTCCAGGGGGCCAGAAGGAATACTTTGGACAGTTACTTTGCCACCAGTGCATTTGTAGAGCAAGATCAGACTTTACAGGATGACCACCATAGACGATAATGGAGAGGTCCTAATGCTTAGGGATGCAGGCACAAAGATGATCAAGGATTCTCTGGGTGCTGAGCGGTCCAACAGGGTTGAAGTCCGAGCAAGTCCTCGGTCCACAGGTGAGTGGGGGCAACAATGGCCACAGCAGGGTTTGAAGGGCTGCCAATGCAGACCTTGAACTTTTGCAACACACTGGTCCCAGTGCAAACCTTTGCTGGAGGCTGTCTTGGGTGACAAATCCGGTCACAACTAACAGTCACATGTCCAGCAGAAATGGGTGCACCATTTGGCTATCTCCGAATTGTCCTTGGGGTGCCAGGCCTCTGGCAGTGACAAAACCTCTGCGGTGGTTACCCGAGAGGCGACTGCAGCCCTAATGTCCCCAGTGCTGTTCTGAGGGGCCAGCCAACTGAACTCTGCTTCAGTCTGGGTAGGGGAATCATCATTTCCCCGAGCTAGGTATGCAGAACAGGGTCCAAACTCCACTAGCACAGCAGGTGCAGTCGCTCTGGCATCGCAGCCTCTCTTTGTGCACTTCCAATGGGTGCAGAGTGATCTTTTTCTCATCCTCTTTCCAGATCCAGTGAGTACTGAGGGTCAGCATGCCAGGGGAACCATATTTACCCCAGGAAAATGCCCTGAGTGGACCAGATGGTCTCTAGCCAATTGGCTACTGGGCCCCATTCTACCTAGTGACACAGTTCGATTGATGTGTGGCATCTGGCAAGCCCAGAATGCCACATTCGTGCCCCCTTCAAGATGGCATAACCCTCCCTCAGTTGTAAGGATCAAGGTAGCCCACCCTAGAGGTGTGGCTACCTGGAGACAACATGCTGATGGCATAACCAGTTTTGGGGTGAGTTTCCCACCTCTGGCCCTGTCTCCATACTGTCTCCAAGAACAAAAGGCAACCTGCTTAGGGGTGTTGGGCCAGGCGGCCATCAAATAGGCCTTCCTCTTTGAAGCATGCTTCTGGGCTAATACCCTAAGTGGCCATCCTGGCAGAGGAGGTGACACCTTGCTGCTGCAGCACTGCCTTTGTCCTTGAGCCTGGGAGTCATTCACATGTCTCCCCAGGCAGTCAAAATGCTGTATGCATGTGTGTGCTTTTGTGAGGCCGCTGGGGAGCAGATCACAGAGTGGTCACTTTTCTAAAGGTGGCCATCTTTTAATAATAACATTAATTTTGACCTGAGCATCAGATCGCATTTAATGTCATGATTAATTTGATAACTCACATGACCCAGTTTGGTAGTCCCAGTCAAGTTAGCCAGTTGGGGATGCCACCCGGTAAGCCCTGTGTTAGCCAATGGGGCTACCAACTTCACCCACAGCAAAACGACAATTTGGAAGTGTTGCTGTCATGGCATGTCGAAGTATATAAGTCTCACATAACAAATTATAGCTCCCTGTCATAGGGCTCTCTAGGCCTTCCTTGGGGAGACTTACATATAATAGTATGGGTCAGAGTGGCTTTGTCATAAGTTTAAATACCAAAGTCGAACTGACAGTGGGAACACTGTCCTTCCACTCTGCAGTGGCAGGCAGGGAGCCATTTTGAGTCCTGTCACACGGAGGGTGGCACAAAGGGAAACATCCCCAAGCATGACTCCCGAACAACGAAGTTGTGAACAACGAAAGCGGAACAAAGGTTTCGTTAACCACGACTTCCTTGTTCGGTGCCTTAACCACACATGTGCTGAACAACGCACATGTGTGGTTAAGGCACAGAAGAAGGGAGTCGGCTTCGTCAGAGGACGCGCTCAGGTAAGTGGGGCCGTTTTAGGGGGTGGAGGGTCGGGCATTTTTAGTTTTAGGGGCGGGGTGGGGGTCACTGTACTTTTAATGGCAGGGTGGGAGTTCAGGGTATTTTTTGTTTTTGTGCGTGGGGGTCTGGGTAGTTTGGATTTAGGGGCGGGGTGGGGGGTCGGGGTATTTTTTGTTTTTAGTGGCGGGGGTTGAGGAGGTCGGGGTAGTTTAGGTTTTAGGGGGTAGAGGGGTTGCTGTTGTTTTAGGGGCAGGTGGTGGGGGGGCAGGGTATTTTTAGTTTTATGGGGCTGGGTGGGGGTCGGGGTAGTTTTAGGCACGGCTGGGGGTCAGGTAGTTTGGATTTTAGAGGGGTGGGGGGCCACTGTAGTTTTAGGGACGGGGTGGGGGGTCGAGGTATTTTTAGTTTTTAGGGGTGGGGGTAGGGGTAGTTTAGATTTTAGGGGGTGGGGGTCACAGTAGTTTTAGGGGTGGGGTGGGGGTTCGGGGTATTTTTAGTTTTTTAGGGACAGCATTAGGGGGTCGGGTAGTTTAGGTTTTAGGGGGGTGGAGGATCACAGTAGTTTTAGGGGCGGGGTCGCTGTAGTTTTAGGGGTGGGGGTATTTCGTTTTTAGTGGTGGTTTGGTGGGTCGGGTAGTTTAGGTTTTCGGGGGTAGGGGATTGCAGTAGTTTTAGGGGCAGGGGTTAGGGTATTTTTATTTTTTAGGGGGTGGGGGTCGTGGTAGTTTTAGGGGTGGGGTTGGGGTAGTGGTAGAATAGTTTTTAGTGGTGGGGGTTGGGGTACGATTGTTTTAGGGGTGGGGGGAGTCACATGCTGGAACCCCGCATGCCGTTCACGCATGTCTTTACAAGGAATGCCTTTACAACAAAAAATCGTTGTTAAGGCATTCGTGGTAACAACGTGATCGTTGTTCCGACCACGTTGTTTAGGCATGTGTGGTACCAGCATGCTTTGTTCCGACTAATATTCTGACACAAACAGTGCTGCAGCCCTGAGCGACACTCTAATTTACATGTCCTGGGTACAAATGGGTACCATATACTAGGGACTTATAAGTAAGTCAGGCCTTGCAAATTGGGTATATCCAATTCTACATATAGGGGCTCATTCTGACCCCGGCGGTCAAGGACCGGCTGGTCGGCTGGTGGTGCTCCGCCGGGCATTCTGACCGCGGCGGTACAGCCGCGGCCAGAAGCGGAAAGTCGGCGGTGTACCGCCGACTTTCCGCTGCCCATGGGAATCCGCCATAGGGGATTCCGACCCCCTCACCGCCATCGCGGGCGGAACCGCCAGGAACAGGTTGGCGGTGAGGGGTGTCGTGGGGCTACTGCACCCGTCGCACATCCTCCACTCCGCCGGCTCCATTCGGAGCCGGCATCCTCATGGAGGGGTGTTTCCCACTGGGCTGGCGGGCGGCCTTTTGGCGGTCGCCCGCCAGCCCAGTGGGAAACCCAGAATACCTGCGGCGGGCTTTTGACCGCGCAGCGGTATTCTGGCGGTTCCCTCCAGGCGGGCGGCTCCCGCCGTCCGGCGGGGTCAGAATGACCCCCATAGTTTGGATGGAGTAAGAACACTTGCAAAGGACGTCTGCTTAGCAGGTCTCAGTGCACTCTTGGAGTACAAAGCCCCACAGCATCAGTCCAAAAATGTGGGGGTGAACATGCCAAAAGAGGCATTTCCTTACACAGTTCAATACAATTCAGTTTAAAAAAAAGCTGCAGTAGTTCAGAATGTGAAGAAGCGTTCAGAAAGATTCAAACTTTCCTATAATTATCCAAGGAATGTCAAAAATAAACATGTTCATTCTGTTAGTCACTGCAAACTAGGAAAATAGAGGAGGACAAGAAAGAAAAGCAATATTTCACTTTCATTGCTTTAAAGAGCTGTTCCTTGACCTGACTGGCCTTTCACATAGGCTGCTGGCTCTGAGTGCATCACAATTTGCCAATTATTAAGAAATTAGAGACAGAAGTATACATGAATTGCAGAATCTCATGTATTATATTACAGGGAGTGCAGAATTATTAGGCAAGTTGTATTTTTGAGGATTAATTTTATTATTGAACAACAACCATGTTCTCAATGAACCCAAAAAACTCAATAATATCAAAGCTGAATATTTTTGGAAGTAGTTTTTAGTTTGTTTTTAGTTTTAGCTATGTTAGGGGGATATCTGTGTGTGCAGGTGACTATTACTGTGCATAATTATTAGGCAACTTAACAAAAAACAAATATATACCCATTTCAATTATTTATTATTACCAGTGAAACCAATATAACATCTCAACATTCACAAATATACATTTCTGACATTCAAAAACAAAACAAAAACAAATCAGTGACCAATATAGCCACCTTTCTTTGCAAGGACACTCAAAAGCCTGCCATCCATAGATTCTGTCAGTATTTTGATCTGTTCGCCATCAACATTGCGTGCAGCAGCAACCACAGCCTCCCAGACACTGTTCAGAGAGGTGTACTGTTTTCCCTCCTTGTAAATCTCACATTTGATGATGGACCACAGGTTCTCAATGGGGTTCAGATCAGGTGAACAAGGAGGCCATGTCATTAGATTTCCTTCTTTTATACCCTTTCTTGCCAGCCACGCTGTGGAGTACTTGGACGCGTGTGATGGAGCATTGTCCTGCATGAAAATCATGTTTTTCTTGAAGGATGCAGACTTCTTCCTGTACCACTGCTTGAAGAAGGTGTCTTCCAGGAACTGGCAGTAGGACTGGGAGTTGAGCTTGACTCCATCCTCAACCCGAAAAGGCCCCACAAGCTCATCTTTGATGATACCAGCCCAAACCAGTACTCCACCTCCACCTTGCTGGCGTCTGAGTCGGACTGGAGCTCTCTGCCCTTTACCAATCCAGCCACGGGCCCATCCATCTGGCCCATCAAGAATCACTCTCATTTCATCAGTCCATAAAACCTTAGAAAAATCAGTCTTGAGATATTTCTTGGCCCAGTCTTGACATTTCAGATTGTGTGTCTTGTTCAGTGGTGGTCGTCTTTCAGCCTTTCTTACCTTGGCCATGTCTCTGAGTATTGCACACCTTGTGCTTTTGGGCACTCCAGTGATGTTGCAGCTCTGAAATATGGCCAAACTGGTGGCAAGTGGCATCGTGGCAGCTGCACGCTTGACTTTTCTCAGTTCATGGGCAGTTATTTTGCGCCTTGGTTTTTCCACATGCTTCTTGCGACCCTGTTGACTATTTTGAATGAAACGCTTGATTGTTCGATGATCACGCTTCAGAAGCTTTGCAATTTTAAGAGTGCTGCATCCCTCTGCAAGATATCTCACTATTTTTGACTTTTCTGAGCCTGTCAAGTCCTTCTTTTGACCCATTTTGCCAAAGGAAAGGAAGTTGCCTAATAATTATGCACACCTGATATAGGGTGTTTATGTCATTAGACCACACCCCTTCTCATTACAGAGATGCACATCACCTAATATGCTTAATTGGTAGTAGGCTTTCGAGCCTATACAGCTTGGAGTAAGACAACATGCATAAAGAGGATGATGTGGTCAAAATACTAATTTGCCTAATAATTCTGCACTCCCTGTATATATGAGTCATATATACAAGGTGAATAGAAGGTGCTTAGTTGATGGGGTGATCAAATGGTGCATATTTCAAAGTAAAAACAAGTAGGGCCATATGTAAGAAATTTGCATTTCCTCAATTTCGAATCCTAAGAAATTGCTATTTATTGAATGTAAAATGGAATGTAAAAAATAGAGCTTTTCTAATAGACTAGGAATCGCTATTAGGAAATTGCTATTTAAGAAATGCTACACCATTAGGTATCATTAGGTACCAATAGGTACAAATGATTTTGCATTTCCAAATTAGTGATTTCCTAATAGGAAATCGCAAATTAGGAAATGCAAATCCAAGGGTGCCAAACCCCCCCAAAAAGTGATGCACATTTTGAATGCATTTTTTTAAACTTACACATGGTTACCATTGACTTGGAGACAAAGGTAAAAGCATTTCCTAAATGTCCATTTTGCATTTAGGAAATGTTTAGTACATGTGCTTAGGAAATCCCTATTTGTGGTTTCCTATTTGGGAATCCCAAATGCGATTTCTACCAGGTAGAAATCACTGCATTTTGCATTTCTCTATGGACCTTCGTACATCTGAAAAGACAACTTAGCATTTCCTAATGGACATAAATTGTGATTCGGTCCGTTAAGAAATGCTAAATCTTTTCGTACAGCTGGCCCGTAATGTTCCGACTGATGATACATAGCATAATACATTTCAGGAACATATCCATATGTTTGCCTGTGTGTTCCAAGACCGCCTCAAAGCCCGATAAAATGGGTCTTCTGGGGAGAATGGGTGCAGTCAGATGTGTGGGACTTTGGGTATGACATAAATTATAAGGTTATTAATGGGTGTTTTGTTATTCAAGATAAAAAATTGTGGCTGATGACAAAATATTTTTTCACCTCATCTGTATTTTTTAAAAATTCCTTTTGTATCTCAAGCAGGGCGATTCTTAGGAAATTGTTACTAATGTTTGTGGTTAGACAGCTGATGGCCGTTTTCTTGTTTTCATTTGCCTGTGTCTAAAATGAGAAGCCCACCTACTTGCTTGCTATCTTGAGGGTATTAAATGCAATGCTCTCTTCCTTTGTGACATTATATGGTGAAAATTCAGGTTTATTCTTAATTATTATTTCCTTATGCGTGGCAGGTATTCAAAGGCAAACACTTCACCTGCAGGGACGGCTCCTTCGCAATGGCGAAGGAGTGCCTCCCCCCCCGGCTAAGCCAGGAGATGAAAGATAAAACAATACTCAATTATCGTTTTATCTTTCATCGGCTCAGCCAGCAGCGTGTTCAGGGTGGGGAGGGGCTGGGCCATGGGAGGTGGGAGGAGTGGTGGTGCACTAAGGGCCGAATTAAAGCAAGTGGAGCTATATTGGATGCAGCGTCACTTTTCTTAACCCCCTACACCCTCCTAGCCCCACCATGAGTGCGCCGTATTTAAGATGCAGCACACCATGGCAGTAGTTAGAACAATAGGATCAAAGTTTTTGATGCTATTGTGGCGCTTTCTTCACTAGAGTCAAAAATGTTGAAACTAGTGGAACAAAGTGCAAGGAGGTCCATTGATTACAATGGGTGCGTCCTTTTAATGCCTGCCTTGATCAGGTGTTACAAATGACACCAAAAATGGTGCAATGATATCTTGTAGATTTCATTGCACCACTTTTGCGGGCCTCCTTGCGCCAGAACGCCCCTTTTGCATTTATTATGCATGACATATGCATAATGTGGCGCAAATGGGTCATAAAGCGGTGCAATGCATGCATTGCACCACTTTGTAGTTATGGAGCGGCGATTTTGCAAGTCTAATGCCATATTAGCATTAAAAAAATTATGCTAATGTGGCAATAAGCCTTCTTAAATTTGGGCCTAAGTGCACAATTGTGTTTGGCCGGCTGTCTTAGGCCGGCCAAACGCACATACGCACTTAAGTTTCTCAGACCCCAGGGATATGTCTGAGCGTCAGTCCGAGCTGCTCAGACCAATCCTGGCGTTGCTTTCATGCTAAGTTTAGCATGAAAGCAGTGTCAGGATTGCTGGGGAGCCTGTGCTGGTATCCCCACAAGGCCAGAGGAACAACACCGCAGGAGGGGGCAGCGGTGACGGGAAAAGGTAAGTTTTTTTATTATTATATATTTTTTTATTTATCCCCGTCACCCCTCAATCAATCAGTCAATCAATCAGTGTCTGTAAAGCGCAGCTACTTACCCGTTAGGGTCTCAAGACCTCCCTGCCATTCCCCTTGACATTTACGGGTGGCCGCTGCTGTCCAACTGGCACAGAAGAGGGTGGGGGAATTGAATTTAGAAGGGGGGTCATAGTCTATTAGCGTTCATCTTGTTCATGTGTAGGTTATTCAGAAAAAAAATGAGTCCCAGTTTTCCTTAAGATTTAGAGGAGTCCTATCTTGAAATTAAAGATGTCTGTATGTTGTATTGGTATTTTTTAGGGTTTGGGTTGACATTGTGTTTCTAATGTCTGAAAGAAGTGCTAAGCTAGTGGAGGGCCTCAAATAGGTGTCTTACTCCCACAAACTCCTAGTATTGGGCATGGCCTCTCCCCTTGCACCTCCTGCCTCTGTTATCCCTGTCTAAAAAAGACCGACTTTATTGTGGGGCTGAGGGGGTTCCATAACTTGCACCTTCTTGAAGATCATGATTGATAGATGAGTTGTTGTCACAGTCTGAGAAAGTGACTACATCTCCCTAAGGATGTTATAGATATGTGGAGAGGTTTGTTGTCTGTTAACGGAAGTGCCTAGTATACACGGATGTTTTCTTCTTTCTGATTTTGATGTCTTTTTATATTTTATAAATCATTTTGTTCCATTCAGTTACCTTAAAGTCAGATACAGTCTTTTGTACTACAGGGTCTGTTCTGTATTTCTAAATTCATGGCTGTGATTTAAGGCTGTCTTTTCAACATATAAACATTTTTTTCTCTTAGTTTCTCAATTAATTTTTTAGGCTCTGATTAACAATACCCTAATTTCTAAGTTTAAACTTGCTGAGCCAGTTCACCCACATTTGTTTACCAGTGTCAATAAAAATAAACAAATTATCCTGTGCTTAACCCAGGGTAACTTGGCACTGAAAGTAGTCAAGCTTAACTTACAGGCAGTATGTTAAGCATTCATGCAGCACACAAACAGTAATAAAGTTACAACATGACACAAGAAAAATCCTACATGGGAGACTCCATCATAAACCTGACAGATATCCTGTCTGCCGTATTGCAAATGCCACAGGATACAATGTAATTGTAACATTGCAGATGGATTATACGTCACATTTGTTATGAAGTATCCCACCCATCAAAGTATAAATCAAGTCCTTAGTCACTTTTATGGAAATCCAAAATCTCCAGCAGGATGAGGCAGGAGACTGTAGCCAACGAGAGTCCAAGGAGGCTGCTCTGTTGTTTCAGGCTGACTGGTAATGCCTTTTGGGCTGATTGACAAGCAGGCTGGTCTTGGTCTTCCCTCAGGTCTCAGAGCAGTTTTCAGCCAAAATATTTTAATTGCCAAGTTTTGGATTTTGGTTATTTTGCAAACTTTAGCACCACCACCAAGAATCCACGACTGGAGGGGCACCACCTGAGGGAGATGGGGTAGGACTCACTCAGGCTGGGTTTAGGTGAGGGTTCAAGGTGGTGGGAGGCCGTTATGTCCCTATGGCTCTGAACAGGAGGTCTGTAAATTAGCCATTGGAGCCACTCTGGTTGTCCTGGGTTCAGGTGGAGAAGCAGGGCTCAAGAAGCAGGGTAGGTCTCTCAGCTGTCGAGAACAGGCCCCAGGCAGCTAAGCATTCGTTCCAGGTGCAGCATAGCAGTCTTTAGGAGTACACTGCAGGCCACAGAAACAGGCAATTTTCTGTGAGATCTTCACTAGGTCCAGAAAGTGTACTGAAGAATTGGTTTGACAGCACTAATGCTATAGCTGATGCCTTCTTTAAATTAGGAAAGTTTTCCATAGGTTTCCCTTTGAAGTGCTTGAAATGTCCTGACTCCCTTGCCCTGGTTTCAAGCTGGTTGCAGAGGCAATGCAGTGGTGAAAAGCCCTTTGTGTGTAGGCAACCCACAGCCTATTAGGTTGCAAGAGGGGCTGTGCTCAGCTCTGCTATCCCATCCTGCCAGCAGATGGCCCATTGAAGCACACCTAATGTCTCTATTTTGTGAGTATCTGAGAGGAGTTCACAAAGTCTGCCAACTACACTCAATCATGTGACCCAGGGGAGGCTGCAGGCACCAAATGACAGAGGGCAGTAAAATGCTAATTTTCTAAAAGTGCCATTTTCAAAACTGTAATTTAAAATCAGACTTTATCATTAAAGAAGATTTATAATTGCAATTGCATAGATATCAAACATGAAATGCTTATCTGTTCCCAACCAAAAGGTAGCACTTTGACTTGTGTGAGGCTAAACTTCTGCATTATGTGCAAATTGACCCCAATCTTAAAGCCAAGAAAACTTAATTTCAGCAAAAATGGAGGGAAACAGGAAAGATGTCTGGGGGAAGACCACCCTAAGGATGACTGGTCTAACACATTATTACAGTTGAATGAAAATGCACTGGGTGATCACCTCATTCACTGAGCACCTTCTATGCATCTAGTATATATGATCGAAAGGTAATATATATACTGTATTTTTAACACAACCACCATTACTCCAAACTTGGGCATGTTATCTGGGCCTTTTTGCTTTATATTTTTTTCTCTGCTTTGCATTTATTGATTTGCTGATTGATTCCATAATCATTATATTTTGTATCAACATATATGATAGTTGCTCCCAGCGAAACGTTGTTTACCACACTGTTTATCCAGGGTTTTCTTGAGGTGCTCAAGCTTAGCTGTTCAGTTTTACAGCAAGACATTATTTTTTACGGTATTCCGTAGAAGGATGTTTCTTTCGAAGCCTTGAATTTTGTTTTGCTCTTACTGGCCGTCAATTATAGATACAAATGTTCGCTGCACATTCAATTAGCATGTCTTGGTTATCAGACTTCTAATTTGTGCTCTTTAAGATTACTTATTCTGTCTTCCTATAAATACTGTGTTTAGAACTATACAATGGAATGGTGGGCTGATGGATCTGCCTTACTAATTATAGGCGAATGGTAAGTAAGATTGAGATCCATGTGTTGTGTGAGATGATTTACACACCAGCTGGCATAGACATGTGCATGGTCTTAACTGAGATATTTCTAAAATGGTTCCTCATTCTTTGCAGATTGCTTTAATTGCATGGTATTTAATATGTGTGACAGCTAACCAAGAACAATTGGACCTGAAATTAAATAGTGATTTGCTGTATAAATGCTTTATACTGTAGGCTCTGTTTAATTAAAGGCATTGTGTTATTTGTCACAAATCTGACATATAGAAGGGAGCCCCTAGATTAGTTTAAATGCTGCTTTGGGTGCAGGACTCTGTGGACACCCACACATGATTCACCTTCATACTAACAACATCACTTTCATGTAGAAATGTTATTTCACGCATGTCTGATAACTGGCCAACACAAAGTAGGGCCACATAAAAGTCAGGCCCTTTAGAAATTGTGTGGCATTTATGAATATCCTATTAATAAGATAGCATAAGGAGAAGCATTGTTTTTGACACCACAGTGGTTGAACTGGGGATACATTAGTGTTGATAGTGTTTTTTTACTAATGCACTTACTGCACAAAGAGACACTGGGGTATCACCTGCAGTAAGGACTGCATACAATGTTAGAGTATCCTGGGTTATTTGGCTATGCCCATGACCGTAGCAAATAGAGTGTGACAGATAGGGGCTATTTCTTCCTTTAAAACTTAAAATTGTGTTGCTACCAAGCCCGTTATAATAGGAAGATTTTAATTAAACTAGGAAGGACAGATTAGAATAAACATGAGATAATATAATATATGATCAGTTAAAGCATCCATCACTGCCTCTACACTAATGAATTACAGCAGTTAAATCATCAGGGAAGAAAACTGGAGAAAAAAGGCCCTAGCTAACCCATAGGGCAGGGTGCTAAGTAGATAAAACGCAGGACATGTACTTATGCCGTTTATATGTCCTGGTAGTATAAAACTCCCAAATTTGTTTTTACACTACTGTGAGGCCTGCTCCTTTCATAGGCTAACAGTAGGGATACCCTTATATACTGTTTGAGTGGTAGATTCTGATCTGAAAGGAGTAACAAGGTCATATTTAGTACGGCCAGAATGATAATACAAAATCCTGCTGACTGGTGAAGCTGGATTTAATATTACTATTTTAGAAATGCTACTTTTAGAAAGTGAGCATTTCTCTGCACTTAAATCCTTCTGTGCCTTACGTTAGTTGACAGCTCCTTAGTGCATTCCACTCAGACAAACTGCAAACACAGGATGCTCATTCACATTTGCACACCTCTGCATATTGAATGGGTCTTCCTGGATTGGGAGGGTGGAGGGCCTGAAACTTACATGTCAAAGGACAGTAGCCTGCCTTCAAACAAAGGACTGCCACACCCCCTCCTGGGACCCTGGCAGACAGGATGGAACTGAAAGGGGACCTTGTGCACTTCTAAGCCACTCTTTGAAGTCTCCCCCACTTCAAAGGCACATTTGGGTATTTAAGCAGGGTCTCAGACCCTACCAACTCAGACACATCTGGATAAGATACCACTGGAGAAGAAACCCTGAACCAGAACCTGCAACCTGCCAAGAGGAACTGCCTGGCTGCCCAAAGGACTCACCTGACTGCTTTTCTGCAAAGGACTGCTGCCCTGCTGTTGCCACGCTGCCTTGCTGGCCTCTGGCTCTGCTGAGAAGCGCTCTCTAAGGGCATGGATAAAGCTTGCCTCCTGTTCCCTGAAGTCTCAGGACCAAAAGGACTTCATTTCTGCAAAAGAACTCTTTGTGCGGCAAAAATTGATGCACAGCCTGCAAGAAACGATGCACAGCCTGCATTCCGGTGAGAAAATCACTGCACGCCGAACCGGATCGACGCAGCCTGACTTCCCGAAGTAGAGAACGACGCAGCGCCAGCGTTGCGACCGGAAATTCGATGCACAGCCCACTGGATCGACGAAAAGCTGAGCCAGAAAGGCACAGCCCGACTTCCTGAGAGGAACTGACGCAGTGCCTGCTGTGCGGCAGAAATTTCCATGGAACACCCACCGGATCGACAGAGCCCCTGTGACTTCGTCCTGCACACCCAGGATTTCACACATCGTCCCCAGGATGTCCGAAAACCATGCAACCCGAAGAGGATCCCAGTCTACATGATGGAACTCAACGCAAAGCCTGCCCTGCAGGGAAACTCAACGATGCATCGTCTGTGTGCGCTGGAAAAATAAACGCACACCTCCCCGTTTTCCATGCAACTCCTCCTCCGCGGTCCCTTGCACAGAATTTAAATGCAGACCAGGTACTTTGTGCTTGCAAGAGACACTTGTTGCTCTTTAAAGACTAAAGACACCTTATATAATTTTTACAGTGATATTTCAATGTATACTTATTGAATCTTGATTGGTTTGACCTGCATCTCACCAGATAAATATTATATATTTTTCTAAACACTGTGTGGTGTATTTTTGTGGTGTTCTACTGTGTTACTGCATGGTTTATTGCACAAATACTTTACACATTGCCTTCTGAGTTAAGCCTGACTGCTCAGTTCCAAGCTACCAGAGGGTGGGCACAGGATAATTTGGATTGTGTGTGACTTACCCTGACTAGAGTGAGGGTCCTTGCTTGGACAGGGGGCAACCTGACTGCCAACCAAAGACCCCATTTCTAACATCATCCAGGTCTGGTTTCTAGTGGAGGTATGTAAGCAATACACCTGAGCAAGTCCTATCATCTAGGGACAAACAGCAGGCCTAAGAGCTCTTTCAACTGGACCTTTCTGCCTCCTTTGACATAATAGCGCACTACTTACTCTTCAACATCAAACATACAGGGAACTCAAAGACTTGATTGATATCCTTCCTTGACAACATCACTTCTCCAAAACATCTGACATGAACTGTGGGTTGTCAGAAGGGTCGGTGTTAATGCTCTCCAGCATTGATAGGGTCTAAGCCACTTTCTTCATTAGATCTTACATCATTGATTATCATAACCATGCAGATGATACCAGCTACACCTACAGCTACACAAAGGGCCTGGGGTTTAGCAAGAAGATAGATCAATTGCCTATTCAGGGTTGGGCGCATCAGAACAAACTGTATCTTAATACATCTAAAGCAAGGTTACTGATCTTTGGTACAGCAGACCTTAACATTCAACTATTCAACTGATCATACTTTAATGGAGTCATCGTTCCCAATGGTGCACACCTTTTCGCCCATGTCAATGTGTTATTCAAAGTGCATATTATCGTCTGTTAAAGAAAAGTTCTCCTACTACTAACCATACCACACAGGGTCACTCTGATCCTCTCTGTTTAATGTCCACACTATTTTAACAAAAACAATATTTTTAATGGACTCCTGAATAAGATTATGGTAGTTTTGGTACATACAATTCAGTTTAAGGCCTCAGTGTGTCCACCGCTCCACCTCTAAAAGTAAACCCTTTTGGAATCAGGCTTGAGGAAAACTTTATGAGATTCCATGGATTAATAGGTTGACTGCAATAGAAAGTGTGTACTACTGCACACTACTGCACCCAAAGAGGGAGAAAAAGGGCATATACAAGCTGAGGTGTATATCAAAGAGAGTCACTTACACTACCAGCTAAGAATAAACAGCAGATTTACCAAAATATAACACAATGGTCTTCCACATTTATTTTGTCCAGAATTGTATTCCAATATTTCTGGTCAGAAAGGAGTAGCACTTTCCACTATTCTCTGACATTTGATGATTGTTTGAATGTGACTAATGTGGGTGAAGCAAGTGGTCCCACTTTGTTTATTTGACAACTAGGGGCCAGATGTATCATGAAGGCCTTTTGCAATTCGGAAATAGCAATTTTTAAGAAATCTCTATTTCCGACTCGCAAAATGCCATTTATCACATTTGCGAATCGGTAATAGCGATTTCTTAAAAATCGCAAATGCTATTACCGAATCGCAAATTGCGATACTGGCCCCATTCGCACCTATGGGCCTGTTGGCCCATATATTTGAATTTTTTGCATTTCCAAATTTGTGATTTCTTAACAAGAAATCGCAATTTTGGAAATGCAAAACCGCAGGGTGCTGGGGGCCTAAGGCCCCCTCTGCTGCACCCCAAAAGTTTTTGGGGGACATGTAAGGTGCACACATGCCAAAAGGGCATGTGTGCTTTACATGTACATTTTAAAAATGCATTTTAAATGCATTTTTTAATTTTGCACATGGTTACCACCAAGTTCAACTTGGTGGTAATTAGGGATTCTTAAATGACCAAATCGCATTTAGGAATTGCTTCATACATGTGCTAAGGAATCGCAAATAAGGAATCCTTAATTGCGATTTCTAATTTAGAGAGTCTCAATTTGCGACTCTCTAAACAGGGTCGCAATTTTAAGGAATCGCTATTTTAGCGATTCCGTAAAATTGCATTCAGAATGTTTTTCATACATTCTGAAAGGGCTTTTTGCATTCGCAAACGGGCATTCGCACCGTTTGCGAATGCAAAAAACCTTGATACATCTGGCCCTAGGTCCCTTTACGTGAAAAGCCCAGTAAACCATAAAGAAGATTTTGAATTATTTTAGGTCTTCGACTTTCACCCAGTGATGATGTTGCCAACACTGTGACATCTGGTCTAGTCAATGAAGCCAGAGAACCATCCTTCCAGTAGCATTCTTATTAGTCTACAGTTTCCCAGATAAGAGGCTGTTAGGATAGTGTAGTGTATGAGTTGATGTCCACCCACCATGCTTGGCCACTCTGGAATAAACTAAATACCCTTCTTTTGAGAGAGACAAATGACAAAATATACTTTTTTTTTTTGATTAACATACCGTACATGGGAAGTGTAATAGTCTAATGGCACTCCAAGATTGGGGTTCAAATAGTCCTAGTGGAATACTGCTCAATATAGGGTTCACTAGCATGGACTTTTTTGAAATAGCATAAGTTCTTTCTTCACTCCATGAAGTTGTGAAAAGCTTGTACCTATCATATGCTGATATTTTTCAAACATCATTGGAGGTTGTAGTTTGGGTGCTCCCTCCCCCAGTTCCGATCAGTATCTGCATGTCATCTGCCTAGTACTGGAGCTACAGATACCACTACTAGCAGTGGTTTGATACATATATTGAAAAAGCATCGGACAAATGGGAAATGGGAACTCCTATAGCTTCCTGCCTTCCAGCTTCTTCAGCAAGCGTGTAATGGCCTTCCAACCACACAACACATGAGAGATCAAAGGCAGGCCAGGTGGATGTCTTGTATGGCAGCCACCACAAAAAAGTGATATGCATTAATTCCATAATTCCCAGCATCAAAGGATGTAAACGGGTCAAGCAGCATCAGAAAGGGCCTTACTGATGTTTCTCTTTTTTAGCTGTAGTATATCCACAATTGCTTAAGTAACACAAAAAGAGATACCGTTCTCAAACTCATGGACCTGTTCTATGTGATGCAGCATTTTACCCAATCAGCACACTCCCTGGGGAAAATCCAGAACCTTGTATTCTCAACATTACCAAACATCTGGTGCAAGCCTACCATACTCCTAAACTGGACTGACCACCTTGCCATCTCCAGCATCCTGCTCAACATAAAACCAGAGCATCAAAGTCTACCAAAAAAAAACAACAGACCTACAAATCCTTCAAGGACTTTTTCATTGACAACCTCAAGCTCAAAATCATCTCTTACCCTGCCACCTCCAGGTCTGGATTGAATACCCTTCTAAACAAATTCAGTGAACTGAGTGAACACGTAGGTGTCTATCAAAATACAAATACTCAGCCTAAATCTTTAGTACCCTGGTACTTCAAAGATTTTGCCTTCAATAAATGCTCCATCTGCAGACAGGAAAGAAAATTGAAGAAAAATAGAAACTCCTAAGACCTCTCTCTACTGAAGTCCCTCTGAATAAAACACAGGTAACTCATCACATCAGCTCAAGGATGTACTATACAAACACCATCGATAAAGCTGCCAAAAGAGGCAGCAAATTATTCAAAACAATGAAACATTGTATGAACCCCACCTGAATCTCTTATCCCACACTCCACAGACAAGTGCAATGTGAGAAACCATTTCTTCAATGAAAAAATACATAAGATGCCACAGAACATCCACAGGACCAAACCTTTTCCGTGTCTGATACCCACTCCTTTCCAGTGCCTTGCACAGTTCCTCTCTGCAGAAATGTGCTCATCCCTAATCACCATTATTAATACCTCTAGCACTCAAGAAATCCTCCCTGTAGCGCTCAAAACAGGCTGCATCACCCCCCTACCCTTAATTAGTATGATGATCAAATAAACTATCTATGCACAACTTCAAGGTCACACCAAGACCAACCACCTCCTGCATGACTAGCAATCTGGCTTCAGATGATGATGCTACTTGGAGTGAGCTAGTTTAGAGCTAACAGGTGATGATGCCTTCCTGACCACAGATTAAGACAATTCCTACTCCTATTTAGTCCTGCCTTGCAGTGCACCTGTCTGCTGAAGTGTCATCAGTTCACTAAAACATACTCAGAGCGGGCACTGGCTTTAACCAGAAGAGTAACTCACTTCCACATCATGTAACTGACAGGGTATATCCTTCCACTATGTTTGAAGTGCTCCAACAGGAATGTATAAAGGACTACTTTACATCAACATGTAAACTCAATCATCACACTGTCCTATTCAATTCCCTAATTTCTACATGTTTTCTGCACAGAAAGCAGTCCTATTGTGCTACTCTTATAGAAGCCCTTCAAAGCCAGTAGACTTGGCTATAATGTGCTACACAACATGTATGAAGGTTTGAAATCCGGAGGGGTGGTACATATTTATGCTTGGCTTGGCCTTTAAGACAGCTTTGGCTAATTCACAACACTGTTGTTTTTCTCTAACAGTCATAAATAACATATACACACAGTTGGACTCTTGGTCAACAAGCTTCATGCATTGGTCTGTGTTAGAAATGACACAGCCCACCCCTACTCCCTCTCCTCTGAGACAAGACATGGGATCCCGAATCTCTCTCATTACACTGGGACCTACCTGGGACACAAGCCTTTCCTACCACACCTGGTTGGGAAACACCTAGACCACTCTCATTAGGAACACCCCCTAATGCCACACCAGACCTGGGGTCAGAGAGCTCACATGCTGACAAGTGTTGGCGTAACTCTGAAAAGCAACAACAAAGCAGGTGCTCTCTGACAATCAGATTAAAGAGCCCTTCAAAATTGTTTGCTGTGCTACCCTTCACCCATCCATCTAGTGCAATGCAGCAATCCACCACAAACTCCTCCCAAGACTGGTGGGACAGTTTCTTACTGCCCCTGAACCTCTTTCTGTATTCATCAGGGGAAAAACCATACTTCACAATAGGTGCGTTTTTTACAGTGGAGTACCCCTCCTTGCCACTCTCTTCTAGAGTCGGTAGGGCATCCCTCCCCTCCTCAGGAATATATCTCCCTAAGTCAGTCCCCCAATCCTTCTAAAGGACCCTGTGCTCTACCAGAGCCCTCTCATATTTCTTTAACCACTGACGTATGTCACCCCCCTCTTGGAACCTAGGTACCAGATCTATGGGTATGTGAGGAACATCTTTGCTACAGCACTCTAACATTGCTGCCACCACTGGACTCCACCTGCAGCACTGGTGAGTCCAGAACCTTCAGACTACGCTCTAGAGCAAGTCTTTCTCTGGCAAAGACCCTCTCTGCCTCTGCCATCCTCTCCTGTACTAAGGCCTTCTCTACCTCAGCCCTTCTCTCCTCAACAGCTAGGCGCACTAACTGCAACTTCAGGTCCCTCTCTTCCTGCCTATCTCTTAGCTCATCAGGCATCAAGGAATGAGAGGTAGCCCTGCTTCTTACACTGGACCCAGCAAGGGACTCCCTATCACTGGGGCCTTCCCTGTCAACTGGCGTCCCAACCTGGTCATTCTCACCCTCCTGATCAGTCTCTCCACCACTCTCTAGGGATGAGGTCTGGGAGCCCTCCCATTGGGAACCCTCGCTACACTCGGGATCCTCTGGGTACCCCCTAAGCACACTCCTTCCCTGGGTATATGTCACAAGCCTTTCAAAGAAATTCAGAGATCTCCTGAAGTCTCCTTCTACAGGCTGCCCTCTCTCTCTACAGAACCCATCTAATTCCCCCTGCGTGTAAATCAAAGGTAAGCCCCATCTTGAAAAGCTACAAAAAAACACAAGTGTGACAATCACAACAACCAAGTGTGAGAACTGAAAACAGGAAAAATGACCAAAGAGAGAAAGTTAAGAGAAGCCAAACATGTGATGGTCTAAACGCAATCCTTGTAGTGAAATAATGAGTCACAATGGTATTGTGCAATCGCAAGTCCTATCCTCACCGCTGACGACCAATGTTAGAAATGGGGTTTCTGGTTGGCTAGGGTATGCACCTCAGCCAGGCAGAACTTACCCACTCTAGTCAGGGCAAGGGAGTTACACGTCCAAGATAACCTCTGCTCACCCCCTTGGTAGCCTGGCACGAGCAGTCAGGCCTAACCCGGAGGCAATGTGGAAAGCGTTTGCACAACACACATAACACACGTGACTCAATATCCTCGCCAGTTGTCAGAACGTTACACATTAGTTACTCTGAAAACTAGTAGTAGTCACGCATAACACTAGGTTACTCAGTATTCTGCAACACAAGCAGTAGTCAGAAAACACGTCATTACACCAAAGCACTTGTCATAAGAATATCATAAAACGCCCATAGTAGGAACATTAGAAAACACATGGCAAGTTAGAAAAACATATTAGCAAGTCATGTCAAATAAAAGGAACATTTGCACACATATGTAAAAGCATCATCAAACAGGCAGGTAACATAAATCAATCAGCAGTCTTTAGGCAGAACATGGATTGTAAATAAATTAGGGCCAGATGTAGCAAGCCATTTGCATGTCGCAAACTGCGAAAATCGCAGTTTGCACCATGCAAACGGCCGAACGCGAGTCACATTCACAAATTGCGAGTCGGTACCGACTCGCAATTTGTGAATGCGACTCGCAAATAGGAAGGGGTGTTCCCTTCCTATTTGCGACTCGCATCGCAATTCAGAATTGCTTTGTGACCGTGAATGCGGTCGCAAAGCAACTCGCAGTTACCACCAGTGTCACACTGGTGGTAACTCATTTGCAAAAGGGAAGGGGTCCCCAAGGGACCCCTTCCCCTTTGTGAATGTCGACAAAAATATTTTTTCAGAGCAGGCAGTGGTCCTATGGACCACTGCCTGCTCTGAAAAAAACGAAACCAAATGGTTTCGGTATTTTTTTCATTTTGCAACTCGTTTTCCTTTAAGGAAAACGGGCTGCAAAATGAAAAAAAAAACAGCTTTATTTAAAAAGCAGTCCCAGACATGGAGGTCTGCTGACTTCACCAGGCCACCATCCCTGTGAGTGCAGGGACTCGCTATGGGGTCGCAAAATGCGACCCACCTCATGAATATTGATGAGGTCTTTCCGACCCCATAGCGAGTCGCAGACGGTGTCTGAGACACCGTTCTGCATCCGAGATTGCGACTCGGAAATTGGCCCTTAGTCCTCTAAAAGTACCTGATTTGATGGAGCTGGCACCTCCAGTGCCTAGAGGAACAAAGAAGGCCCCCCCGGCGCTCTTCTGCGCAATGTGGGGGCCTACCTGACAATTGTGGGTGCGAGGGGGACTTCCACTGGCCCTCACAAGAGGGGCCACAATCAGGTAGGAAATGCCAGGAGGAGGGGGTGCCGCGCACCCTCTCGCTTCAAGTGAGGGCCCCTTTTGGGACCAACGGTCGTTGTAGGGCTCCCCCCGGGCCTTAACTTGCCTTCCACGAAAGGGGGGGAGACCCAAAGCTCAATACTGGCCCACACAAAGGCCAAACCGAGGACCGGCGATGCAGGGGGCCTCTGGCGAGGCTTCCGCCCTGCCCGCGGTCACGGAGAAGCAGGACGGCCTTGTTGGGGTTGGAGGGTACCTCCGATGAGGTTTCCGTCCCTCCGCCCGGCCTCCAACTTTACGCGGCGCTCCGCCCGGCCGTCGAGAAGGAGGCAGGCACCAAAATCGGTGCCTGCCAGTGCCCCGGGGGTGCTCCGCGGAGTGCGCATCTCCCCAGGAGCACGATAGGAGCACTCGTGCTCCGCGTTTTGTCAATAGAGGCTGTTTTGGGTGCCCCGGGGGCACGGAGAGGGGCGCGCCGGCTCCTCTCTTCTCCCCACAGGCCCCTAGGGGCTGAAATACAGCACGCTCCCACGCGCTTCAGGAATTCACGGGGCCCAGCAGTGGCGGTGATTTTCTGGTGCCATGATAATCAGAAAACACGGACAGTAGTGCAACGCACGAGTAAGGGGAAGCGCTTCCAAGCGCTGAAGGAATCCCCTAAGGAGCGCTTACCGTTCCAGCACAGTGAAGCACCCCTCGTGCTCCAGGGTAGAATGCAGGGGCCACAGCACCCTGCCCCTGGGGAGCAAAGTTAGCAGGAAAAGGCCCACAGGTGGAGGGCCCAACAACAGGCCAGCACAAGGGAGTATGTAGCGAGTGGCAAGTCCTCTTAAGTGACCAAGCAGGTCACAGGTCAGCACAGCAGCAGTCCTCCATGGTGATTCCTGGTGAGTTCTCCAGCAGTCTATGTCCAGTTCCAGGTAAGTTTAAAGAATCTCCAAACTGTACTTATACTCAGTCCTTACAATGTTTTGTAATGGTAGGGAGAGGAGGTACTAGCCAGTTACAACTGGTTCTGGGAGTGCCCCCTCTCTCCTTCAGCACAGGCTCCAAACATCAGTGGGGGGTTAATGACCCTATTGTGTGAGGCCAGGGCACAGCCTTTACAAATGTAGGTGTGCCCTGCCTCTCCCATCTCTCAGCCCAGGAAGGCTATTCAGTATGCAGATGCACCTCGATGACACCTCCACCCTCCCTGTGTACAGGCTGTCTAAAAAGTATGCACAAAGCCCCAACTGTCACTCTGCCCAGATGTGGATTGGACTCAAGCTGCAAAACACCAGAGTCATAAGCACAGGTAAATGCACACTTTCTAGAAAGTGGCATTTCTGTGATAGTAATAAGAAATACACCTACACCAGTAAGCCCAACCAAACCAAACACGCCTACGCTACCCCTCATAAATCAGACAATACCCCTTACACATAAGGCAGGTAATTTCTAATGCAATACTATGAGAAGGCTGCACTCACAGCAGTGAGACACCAAGTTAGGCTGTTTTTCACTACCAGGACAGGCCACGCAACCTGGCACATGTCCTGCCTTCTACATACATGGCACCCTGCCCATAGGGCTAGCTAGGGCGTACCTTAGGGGTGAATTACATGTAGTAAAAGGGGAGTTCTGGGCCTGGCAAGTAAATTTAGATGCCAGGTTCCTGTGGCAGAAAACTGTGCACATAGACCCTGCGCTAGCAGGCCTGAGACAGGTTTGAAAGTCTACTTCAGTGGGTGGCACAAGCAGCGCTGCAGGCCCACTAGTAGTATTTAATTTACAGGCCCTGTGTATAGAGATACCACTGTACAAGGGACTTATAGGTAAATTAAATAAGACAATTAGGTATAAGCCAATCATACCAACTTTAGATGGGAGAGCACCTGCACTTTAGCACTGGTCAGCAGTGATAAAATGCTCAGAGTCCTAGAGCCAACAGCAAGAGGTCAGAAAAACCAGGAGGGAGGAGGCAAAAAGACTGGGGATGACCCTGTGTAAGGAAAAAAGTCCAACAGTCTGCTAAACTGTCATTTAGATTTTATTTCTAATGCCCATGTTGCATGCTGTGGTGGGAGGAAATAAAATGTGAAAAATAACTGAACAGAGCAAAGCTTCTCTGCTCCCCCCTGTGAATGTATTTTCAGTTTCTGCTTTTTTAGGTGCAGAAGGTTGATAAAACAACTGAAGTTGGCATTAGGCAAGGCTTAAAAATAAGGCTGTAATTCAGCAATATCATGGAACTCTGATTATGCAAGAATCAATCCTGATACACACTGTTACATATACAAACTGGGTCTAGTCCACATCCTAATATTCTCACTCTAAGAAAGTGGATTATTGGTTGAGAGGGGTGGACGGGAAACCCACTCAAGCAAAAGCCACAACTCAGGGTGAACTACAAAAAGTCACTAAATTAACCTGTTCTTAGCCCTTTGGTAGCTTGGCATAAAGCAGTCAGTCTTAAATAAGAGGTAATGTGTAAAGTATTTATGCAGCAAACAATCAGCATTAAAGTGAAAACACAACACAAGAAAATTCCCAAACCAATTTCGAAAAACTAGAGTCATTTGTAATAAATATATTTATACCAGAACAACACAAGTCCCATCAGTAAACCCAAAGATATTGCATTTTAAAGATTTTATTCAGAATAGCATCAAGAAGCAGAAATCTCCACTCACTGTTATCTGCCGCCCAAGTTTCAGACTTTTCACCTTGTACTTTAGGAGAAGTCCAAAATCATGCTAGCTAACAGTCCAGAAACTGGGGGCACCTCTCGGGGATCAGGACTCACTACAGCAGAGGCCAGCAGCAGAGCTCAGGCAAGTCCAGTTGCAGCTAGTCAGCCAGATAGTTGCAGGGAGGTCTCTGGAATCATGTTGTGCCACTGTAGCTCACAGAGAAGGTGAGTCAACTGACCCCTGGAGTCACTCTGGGTAGCCTAGATCATGGCAAAAAGGTCTAGTCTTCCTTTTTCAGACTGCAAGACAGTCTTTCAAGCAGCAAGACAGTCCTTCTTCTGAATCTTCCATAGGTCCAATAGTGTTCTGATGAGTGGTTCTGCAGATCCTCTTTATTTTTTAAAACCTGGTGCAGTGGGGGAATTCCCCATCCTACCTCCAAAACTGGTTCTGATCAGTTCTCCCCCTTCCCAGTGTGTGGCTCCTTTGTCTATGCTGGGGGCAGGGTCCTTTGAAATCTAGTCTTCTTCCTCTTCCAGAAGAAGTGAGGAGACTTCTTTTTTCCAGTAGGGCATTCTTCTTCAGGACTATAAGTCATAGGTCTAGAAATGTTTGACAGAAGTGTTGAAGAGGTGCCAGTGTTATCCTGCTTACCATCTTGCTTTGGAGAATTTTCCCTACCCAATTCCGTTTATTATATTGCCCCATTCCACTTCCTTTGCAGCACTTCCTCTTTGCGTTTATGTAGAGATTCCCAGACATCCTAAATTCATGATGGCTGAACCTTTCTTACCTCTGCAGAAGCTCCAGGCAGGTCCTTAACAACACATATTTTGATATTTAGATGAGCTCTCCTTCCCATAGCCGTCACCAGAAGTGATTCTTACTTCTCCTGTTATTGGAGACACAAGTCTAGTAGGACAATGGAAATAAATGGGGGCAGATCCAGGCAACCCAGCAAATCAATAGAAAAATTAAGGCCATTAATTATTTTTCCAGCTATCCTGTGCCTCTCCCAGATGGATGATGCCTTGTAAGTGGCCATTTGTTGACAAAACGTCTGCCTTTATGGGTCCAGAGGGAGATCACTGTCCTCGGCAGGCAGATTCAACATCTCCACCTTGGATTGCATATTGACCCGTTGAGGTGTGATGAGTGGAAGATCTGGATTTTACCCAGATCTGGCTTGGATAGCCTAAAACATATTTTATGAAAGTCGATTTTCCACTAAAGTTATCAAAAATGAGATTTCACCGTAAAATCAGATTTGTACTATTAAGTGGAAAATAACTATTAATTTCTCAAGGGAAAATGTAAAAGAAATATTTTGCTTGCACCTAGGTCAGCCTTTTTAATGATGAGGCTACACTTAGCCAGCAGAAATCGTTTTAGTCCTTCAGTCATTGTTAGTGGCAATCTATTTTAATATATAGTGTGCCAATGTATTTTTTTTATATTAGGCACTCTGCGTTGTGAACTTTGAGGGTAATATATAAAGTGGATGTTCCAACATGGCAAAGGCACTTTTAATTGCCATGTGCAATGCCTTCAAACTGCAGCCCAGAGCTCAATGTTGGTCTTGACAGACATGTTTGTCATATAAGTGGGTGTTATAAATACACACTGCAGCTCCGTTATGACATTAAACCTCCATGCCAGCTCCATTTACTATGGACTCCTGGGAAAGTTAGATAGGCCAACCAGTGAAATCCATTTTACCAATACCATTTTAGAGCCACAGTACATGCCCTGTGGTATAGAATATCGTTAACACAGTGCAGAGTCACAATACCAGCAAAAATCAAGGTCCTGAGAAATGTGACATGATGGATCATTGAGCCAATGTCTGCAGGGGTTCACTAAACAAGCCATTGACTAAAGATAGCTGACCAAAAACCCTTTTCTTTAATGTGTGATGTTAACATAAAATCTCATCAGACAGTTAAGGATGTCTGTACCCAGATTTTATATCAAGAAACCATTGTTTCACAGCTGACATGAGCCACATGAACCAAGAGCACATCCACTGATGATCTGATCCATTACCTGAGTAAGATTGTAAACACAAATGGTTACACTTAAAAACAGGCCAGCACCTGCAGAATCTGCATGCTGCAACGGTGCCAAACCCTGAAAGGTCCACATCACAGCTTTCTTTTAGCAGGGCTCAGGACTGTGTCATACTGACAGAAACCCAGCTGATCAGGACTTCTCACAAACGCAGTATTTCTTCTAAATCACAGTACTGAAATCTAAATGATGCACCTGTGGTATCCATCCAGATTTCCCTATTTACTTCACTGATCCTATCAACAGAACATGGATGCCAGGTGGGGAATCTGAAGCGATGAAAGAATGTGAACAAGTAATTCTTTCTAGTAGGGTTTATCTATTTATTCATATAATCTTAGTTTGCCACTTTAAAGAGTCCCTAACTGGCAACAACAGCGATTTATGTTCTAAAGCCTCATTGTGTAGTCTTTCTCTTGCATTATCTTCTTCTACCCAGTAGTTAAGTGTGGTGCTTTCCCTTAAAATGTACTGAAATTGGCATACATCTGTTTGGCACATTTAATTTACTTATAAGTCCATAGTATATGGTACTGCACGTACCCAGGACCTGTAGATTAAATGGTACTACTGGGCCAGTATACTCATTGTGGCACCCTCTACAATAGCACTGTAAAGCATGTCTCCAGGCCTGCCACTGTACCCTGGCTGTGCAGTTCTTAAACTGTTAGTTCAAC
The DNA here is from genome assembly GCF_031143425.1 of Pleurodeles waltl. NCBI lineage: Eukaryota > Metazoa > Chordata > Amphibia > Caudata > Salamandridae > Pleurodeles > Pleurodeles waltl. The sequence goes on from NC_090436.1 coordinate 243,267,429, forward strand.
CTGTTGAAATTCCCCTTTTGACAAGCCTAAACCTTGCTTTTAAAGATTTATAAATCACCCCTGATGTAGGCCTCATTGCCCACGTATTTAAAAGTAGGACCTGAAGGAATTAATGCTATACATTCTTGAGAGTGAAAGGGTGCCTAGAGCCCTTGGTTAGCTGTTCTGTATTACACCTTATAAAGATAATTTGGGGTTGGAAGCAACTAAAATATAATTCAATTACTCATGTTAATGGCTATAAAAAAAATCCAAATTAATAGTGAAATTAAATTTTGACTAACTAGGTTGGAAAGGGTACTTTTATTAAATGTATCTCTCCCTGCCTAACCCTCCAGCACTGTTTAGCTGTCCAAAGTTTAACTGTCCCCTGACTTATGATTGCTTCCCTGTGGTGAGATGTGGAATGCTCCCGGATAAGGGTCTAAGGGCTTGGGTGTGGGGAGGAGTTGGCCTTCCCTTGACAGGATGGCCTGGAGGCTGTACCCAAGGAGTCGTTACACTTCACAGATGGCTACCCTGTCACAACTCACAAGCAAATGAACCTGACACCTGGCCTGTCCCATTCCATTGTCTATGTAGTCAGATTAGCTCAAAACCCAGATGAAGGGGGAGCTACCCTACAACTGGTATGGAGTGATCACAAGGAAGGGTTTGCCCATTATCACAGACACACCTTTGTGTGTTCCCATGTGTTAGAAATGCGGTCTTTGGTTGGCTGTCAGGTTACCCCCTATCCATCTATTTGTGCAATAAATCATGCAATAACACAGTGAAAACACCACAAAGAGACACTACACAGGTTTAGACAAATATAAGATATTTCCCTGATTAATTTAAGGTCAAAACGAGCAAGATTTGATAATCTCTATTTGACGATCTCACTTTGATCCCAATAAGAATAGTCTTAAGTTCTTAAAAGCAACAATTGTCTCTTGCAAGCACAAAGTACCTGGTTTGCATCAAAATTACATGCACAGAGACTGCAAAGGAGGAGATGCGTGGAAAACGAAGGGTTTTCCACAGGCCAAGGGCTTTGCTTCGAATTCCGGCGTGTAGGCGTGAATCCTCTTTGCGATGCAGGGTCTTTTGACATCCAGGGATGATGCAGAGAAATCCTGGTGCGCAGGACGAAGTCACAGGGGCTTCATGCAGGAAGTCGGGCTGCGTCGTTCTGGGTCAACAATGCGTCAATCCGGTGGGCTGTGCATTGAAGTTCCCGTCACAACGCTGGTGCAGTTCGATCTCCACTCTGGGAGCCGGGCTGCTTCATTCCAGTCGGCGATACGGTGATTCTTTCACTGTGAGGTAGGCTGTGTGCCGATTCCAGCAGGCTGTGCGTCAATTTTCACCCCACAAGGAGTTTCTTTGCAGAGATTAAGTCTTTTTGGTCCTCTGACTTTAGGAACAGGAGGCAAGCTCAATCCAAGCCCTTGGAGAGCACTTCTCATGAGAGCAAGAGGCCAGCATGGCAGAAGGGCAACAGCAAGGCAGCACTCCTTCTCAGCTCAGAAAAGCAGTCCAGGTAAGTCCTTTCGGTAGCCAGGCAGTTCCTCTTGGCAGGTTGCAGGTTCTGGGGCAGAGTGTCTGTCCCATGGAGTATTTTGAAGTGTCCAGAAGTGTCTAAATTGGTAGGGTCAGGGACCCAGTTTATATACCCAAAAGTGCCTTTGAAGTGTGGGAGACTTCAAAGAGTGGCTTTGAAGTGCACCAGGTCCCCTTTTAGTACAACCCTGTTTGTCAGGGTCCCAGTAGGGGGTTTGGCAGTCAATTTTCTGAGGGCAGACCCTCCACCCTTCCAGCCCAGGCAGACCCATTCAGTGTACATATGTGTGCAGGTGTGACTGAGTGTTAGACTTTTCATCCTTGGCGTGGTCTCCCTTAACTTTTTGCCTCTGTTCCCCAGGTTGTTGATGTGGGCTGGACTCTGATTTTACTGTTGTTGTTACTCTGGGCACTTTACCACTGCTAACCAGTGCTAAAGTGCAAGTGCTCCTTTACAAAATGTGTATGTAATTGGCTTATCCATGATTGGCATATTTGATTTACTAGCAAGTCCCTAGTAAAGTGCACTGGAGGTGCCGGGGCCTGTAAATCAAATGCTACTAGTGGGGCCTGCAGCACTGGTTGTGACATCCACATAAGTAGCTCTGTAATCATGTCTCAGACCTGCCACTGCAGTGTCTATGTGTGCAGTTTTAACTGTAGATTCGACTTGGCAAGTGTACCCACTTGCCAGGCCTAAACCTTCCCTTTTCCTACATGTCAGACACCCCTGTGGTAGGCCCTAGGTAGCCCCAAGGGCAGGGTGCAGTGTATGGTTAAGGTAGGACATATAGTAATATGGTTTATATGTCCTGACAGTGAAATATTGATAAATTCGTTTTTCACTGTTGCAAGGCCTGTCCCTCTCATAGGTTACCATGGAGGCTACCTTTAAATCTGATTAAAGTGCAGATTCCCTTTGGGAGCGGATGGACATGTGGAGTTTGGGGTCTCTGAGCTCACAATTTAAAAATACATCTTTTAGTAAAGTTGATTTTAAGATTGTGTGTTTGAAAATGCCATTTTTAGAAAGTGAGCATTTTCTTGCTTATACCATTTCTGTGACTTTGCTTGTTTGTGGATTCCCTGTCTGGGTCAGTTTGACAGTTGGGCTGGTTGCACCTCACACTAGACAGTGACACAAAGGGAGCTGAGGTGTAGCCTGCATATCCTGATGATCCATCTGTGCTAGGAGGGAGTGGAGGATTGGTCACTCACACCTGAAAGGGCTGTGCCTGCCCTCACATAATGCAGTCTCCAACCCCCTGGTGAGTGTCTGGGGCCTGGCCTGGGCAAGGCAGGATTTCACATTCAAAAGAGACTTTACTTTAAAGTAGGCCTACTTCAAAGGAGAAATTGGGTATAAGAAGGGCACCCAAAACCACAGACTTTAGAAACCCTTCTGGAAACAAGAGGAACCTCTGCCTGGAGAAGAGCTGAAGAGCTGAGGAAGAAGAGCTGCCCTGCCTGTGACTGTGCTTTGTGGAACTATCCTGCAGTTGCTGCTTCTGCCAGAGTAAGAAGGCAAAGACTGGACTTTGTGTGCCTTCCATCTTGAGAAGAAATCTCCAAGGGCTTGATTTAGAGCTTGCCTCCTGTTGTTTGAAGTCTCAGGGACAGCAAAGACTTCTCTCTGCCAGCACCTGGAGTCTCTGGAGAGACTCCTACTCTGCCCTGTGGTGCCCATCCAGTTCCTGGGACCCTGAAAGGAGAAGCTGGCAGCCTAAAGACAAGGAAATCCACGCACAGATCGCCGTGCGGGGAAAAGATTGACGCAACTCTGATCTGCGGCTGAAGAAACGACGAACCGCCGGCTCCGCAGCTGAGAAACGACGCTCGTAGGAAATGTGACCGAAGAATCAACGCACGGAAAAGGAGAAACGATGCGCAGCAACGCTGACGGAGTCTGGGAGATCACAACCAGCGCTGCGGGGTTTTTGGATCATCGTGCAGCGGGATTTCCGACTCAAGTACTGCTGGGCGTGGAAAAACAACTCAAGGCCTGCACGGACCAGAGAGAGCTGACCGGATCGATGCATCGTTCTCCTGCTGAGAGAAGAAATGGCGCGCCCTGACCTGGCGAGAGGAGAAACGACGCACGGTCCCGCATGCATGGCAAGCCCTTTCTGACGCGCACTCATCCGTGCAGGGTTATTTTTAGTGTGTGTTAAAACTACTTAAAGACTCTTTTTGCATTTTTATTGATAACTTGACTTGTGTATTGTGGATATTTGTCGTTTTGGTCTTGTTTTGTTTAGATAAATATTTCCTATTTTTCTAAACTGGTGTTGTGTCATTTTGTGGTGTTTTCATTAGGTTACTGTGTGTGTTGGTACAAATACTTTACACCTAGCACTCTGAAGTTAAGCCTACTGCTCTGCCAAGCTACCAAGGGGATAAGCAGGGGTTAGCTGAGGGTGACTCCCTTTTACCCTGACTAGAGTGAGGGTCCTTGCTTGAACAGGGGGTAACCTGACTGTCAACCAAAGACCCCACTTCTAACCCTGAGCATCCTGTGTTTGTGGTTGTCGGGGTGAAATGCACAAGGGAGCTGTCAACCGGCCCAGCCAGACGTGGATTGTAAGGCACAGAAGGATTAAAGTGCAGAGAAATGCTCATTTTCGAAAAGTGGCATTTCTAAAATAGTAATATAAAATCCAGCATCACCAGTAAGCAGGATTTTGTATTACCATTCTGGCCATACTAATTATGACCTTGACCTTTCAGGGACACGCACATTCCATTACAATGTTTAAGTGTCTTAGATAACTACATAATGTATGAAAATTTTCTCTGGTGGCAGCCTAGGTGGGAGGTGCTCAGCCTGTAACTGGCCTGAATGATGTCTGAATGATGTGTGAAAACTGCTCCTATAGCAGGGGCAACAGCCTGGAAATAGTGAGGTGTTTTTCTTCTCCTAGCAGGAGGACCAATTTGGGTGGCCCAGGAACCTAATTAACCTCAGGGGGGCTGCCGTGTCTGAAGTAAATGTCAAGTAACACCTGGAAAGGCCACAGCCTTTGTTCCCTAAGTCAGGCTGCCACCAAACCCATTAGGAGGAAAGCTATCCCCAGACCTATATTTGAGTTACCACAGAAGAGAGTTTTTCTTATTACTTTGACTGCACAGTTAGGTGGGACCTCAGGCTCTGCACAAGGGGAGAAGCGTCTTCCAATCTTGCATTTTTAGAGTTAGGGACACTGGGGGATTGTTAGCAGTAAGGCAAACACAAACTACTACAAATGTGTAGGGTTGCCCCCCCTGTACCTTTTTCTTCATTAGATAGGGAGTGCCTAGGAGTCACCCCCACCAATTACTTGTGCCAGGTATAAATGTGGCATCCTCAAGAACGCTCCTCAAAACACCTTCTGAACCTGCAGAAAAACAGTAGAGGACTAGACCTGCTGTCTAAGTTCAGAGAGGAGCTCTGAAGGAGTGTACCTACTCCTTCTTGTACCCAAGGACAAAGAGGGGGACTCCAAGAGTCAGCTGACTTGACCTTCTGTGAGCTATGGGGACATGCTCCAAGTACCTGCTGCTGCATTTCATGCAAGTGCCCAGCTAACTGATAGCAACTGGACCTGGATTGAACTTTGCTGTTGGAATGGCACCCTGAGAGTCTCTAAGTGCCATTCCTCAAGGCCCTGGGGAATTGTTATCCTTTGGTTGATTGGGCACAAAAAGAAAGTCTGGATATCTTTGAAAACTTATTCTCAAGAGCTCAAGCAGGACTTGTCATGCTTTCCAGCTGTTGCATGGCATCAGATTGAATTTCAGCATCTTCCCACTCAAGGCTCAAAGCACATCCAATAGTACAACTAAGGGCCTTATTTACAGTTTGGTGGATGAGGTTACTCAGCCACAAATGTGACAGATAATCCATCTGCTGCATTACAATGTACATAGGATACAATGGAATCATAACATGGCAGACGGGATTTCCGTCATGTTTGTGACGGAGTAACCCTATCAGTCAACCTCTAAATCAGGCCCTAAGTCCCATTTTGCTTTGGAACTTAGAGACTTTCAGTAACAAACCTCCAAAGCTCCAGAGATCCAGAAGGAGCATCCTGCTTCATGTATCTTGCCTTTAGTTTCACTCCAGCAGCTACAATTACAGTGATGACCTGACTCAGGGAGATTTTTTGTCTTAGAAGAAATTTCCATGCTTTTCATCAAACAAGGAGCAAAATCCCTTTCTAAAATGGGACTTAGAAACTTTTTTCAACTTTTTCACTTCTAGGCTTTCAGCAGCCACCAAGCCACTTGGTGTATCTGACCAGGGCTCTATCATGGTCGGCCTCAAATCATGTCTGGGCCTTGATCTACCACTTCCATAGACTATTACTGGCACTTTGTGCTTTTCAGTGCTATTGCTACTAATTCATATCTTAGGATCCCCTTATTGTATTTTTATTATTTTTGCATCATTTTATTTATTAGGTTGGGATTCCTATTGCTTGATGTGTTGACCTTATTACTATTTTGGCACTGCGTAAATACTTTATACATTGCACTAAGTTAAGCCTGTCTGGTCTCTGCCTTAACTATCAGGGGGTTCAGCTCAGGTTAATATAGTGACTTTGAGGTTCGCCCTCACAAGGATTGCTATCATTCTTTGAGGTGGGCTGCCTCCAATGCCAAATACTAATCCGCTTTCTTTGAATTACATTATGGTTTTACACTGATTCTTCATTATTAATCCTCTTTTTTAATATTGGCATGTATCAAGCAAGTTTTACTAAATCAATCCTCAGAGGAATTGTATTAAATGTTACACAGTAGTTTAGCTAAACTTTTGTTGAAGTTGCAAATTTGTTTTTGTGCATTTTGTTTTGAAAGTAAACAATCATCAAACATGCTTTGAGGCTTCCGCATTTATGCATATGTAGTCATAGTGCATTCTTGTGGCATAGTAAACAGCCTCAAATTGTTAGATTTTTCTGAGATGTACATGTTTATACTGGAAACACTCTCAGGAATTCAAGCTGACCTCAAAGCTCTATGCATTTCGTTAGAGCACTTGCCCCAATAGGAAAGGATTTCCATTAATGAATCGTGTAGACAAGTTTTAAAAAATTCACATCTGGCAGGCAGCCTTATTTCACAGATCCATACTGTAGTATTGTAAACAGGCATCCAAAGTGTTTGTGCTGCATGGCCTTGGACCTCCTTGTCCACTGCACAAAATAAATATTAAACGTGCTGTCCTTGACCCCTACCAAGATGTCCTGGGTGTCTCACAGTACGAACCTCACACTCTTACTTGAAAAAGGTCAGAGATAATATTCAAAGTTGAGATACGTCTTCCTGTAGAGTGGATATGTTAGAGAGGGGGCACATGTTTGATTGGGCCTACATTGTGTGCTTCCACAAAAAAGTGCTTGCCCTCCAAACGCTTTTGATCATTTTGTTTATTTATCCAGCTGCCTGAGCTTGACATTTCAGGGACACACACATGCCATTACAATGTTTAAGTGTCTTAGATAACTACATAATGTATGACAATTTTCTCTGGTGGCAGCCTAGGTGGGAGGAGGGCAGTCATTAACGTACATGGATTTTCAGGTCTGGCCTTACAGTGCATTCTTAAGCCAGACTTACTAGCACTGCCAATGCTTGTTTATTTTTTGTCTCATAACAAAATTGTCCATGTTCACTACAGAATTATTAAACTATTAGGCCCATTCAACACCACAGGGTGATTTCTTCCCTCATTTTGTTGTTTCGAGAATCGTTAGGCTGGTATATTAGTTTTGAGTTGTTTTAGTTTTTGTAAGGATAGCCATTGTTATTTTTTTCTCTATGCATATATCGGTCAGCCTCATAATTCCGTGTGTAACTCTGAGCTGTTCTAGAGTCAGGGATACTCTATATGTTAGAGAGTCTAGACTGAACTTCTTGTACCCTCTGCTTGACCAGAGAGGAGGAAGAATGGAACAAGGATCCCCACTAGTCAACACCGATCAGAGGCTCAGCCAAAAGTAACTTTTGATAGTAATTAGGACAAATACTCTAACCTGTGTGAGAGTAGTGGAATACTGGATAAATTGATTACTGCATCAAAATGAAACCAATTGTGAGATTTATGAGTCAGTTTGGTCTCACAGGTCCAAACTGAAATCCCCATGGAAATTATGATTAGGCAATGATGTCTCTTCTTCCAAGATGAGTTCAGTAACCTGCTCAAGCAAGGCGTGAATGTGTCCAAGAGAAAGAGTAATAATATAGGGTATATTATTTCTGTTGCTTCTACTTTCATCGGGATAAATTGCAACATATGGAACTTTTTTTATTTACCTGCATCTTTAATGATAATCATCATCCCTCCTCAACTTTTATTTCAAATATGAACTAGACAGATGATTGATTAATCTGGGGTGATGCAAAGATCCGTCACTGGCTGGGAAGAGTTATTCATCCAAGTTTCAGTTAGGGTAGAATTGTGAGCGATTATAAGGGGTGCAATCGCCAGCCTCGGTTCTGCAGTGAATCGGTAGTTGTGCAATTTAAAGCAATCTCTTCTTTGTATCTCCTTCTTCTTTTCTCATATCAACTGCAGTTTCCTACTTCGATATCTCCAGTTCCCTTTCCAATGTGTTGATCTGGTTAGTGAAATTGTCCCCTATGCTGTGCGCCATGGACATGCATTTCCTGCATCAGGTAGCTTTGAATGCCTCCAACAGGGTAGTCCATGGGTCTGCTATCAAAGTAGCCTAGTTTGCAGGCTCTATTTCCTTCCTGCGTGGTGCTCAGGCTTTTAGTTTGCATGGCCATGCAGGCATCAGAGCTATCGCATCTGATGTATGATTTGAAATTGCTCTGTCTTGGTGTATGAGCTGAAGTGTTGCTCTCCTACTATTATGTTAGATCCTCCAACACGCCTATGAAGCGCTCCCTTTTATCAGGTGTCTGGGTGTTAGCTAGGCTCCTCTCAGTTTCCCTATTCTGGTATTAATCTGGTAAGGATTTAATGGGCATTTAAAGTCGCCCAGCCAAATTACTGTGTATTTTAAATAGTTCAGCAGTAAGCTGATCGGTTTGTCAAACAATCCCACAATATCGATATTTGGGTCGATGCCAGATAATGCTATTAACAATCAAGCTCTTTGCTTGGAGAAATGAGCCAAAGAAAAGCACCTCGTTTCAAAAAATGTAATCGAGACGAAACAGGGACGTGCACTCGGCTTCACTGCACGGACAGAGCAGCGTTCAAAGAAATTGAGATTCGTAAGGTACATAATTTTTTCATTCTGGAGATATCAGTTCCGCCATTTTTATGTTTATAAAATGTAACCTATTCTTAGGCACGTACAGGATACTGGTTTCATTATAATACAGTTTTTATTATCGTTGATATAAACCTCACAAAAGTATTTTCGTGGTAAAAAAAGTGTTTTACACACAAGTGACAAGTGTCTAGGCAGTGAATAGCATATTTCACCTTTACCCATCCTTATAACGCCTTAGGCTAATGCTACATTTTCAGTTTGTAAGCAGCTTACACTCAGCCAAAGACTCATATTAATTTATATGCTTCCTTTGACAGTGAAACGGGAATGTTTTTCAAGAGGCCACCTCCAGACCTGGCAATTTCAACTTTAGTAAGTGTTGTCGTTCCCCTGAAATCACCTGGGCTCTTCCAGTACATTAAACTGCTACATAAAATATGGTCAGCTGCATTGAATCTATTTCCGTGCATGTGTTTTAGCATAATGTGTATTTTTGTAGTTCTGTAACCTAGATACTTCTCTGGTCCCTGCGGAGTAATAGACAGAAATCCAGTTATGGCCGGAGATGTTTTCTCAATGTAGTCTCTAGTTATCAGCTCCTTCAATGGTCTGACCTTGGGTAGGGCACTTGCAAGTATGCATCACAATGACAGCATTCGCATGTGTATTTAAATTAGAAACTGTTTTTAATGTTATTGAGAACACGAATTTAAATTGCTGGGCGTGGATTAATTTGCTATTAAATGTGAACCCACACCTGCACCTACAGAATCAAAGTCAAACGCCGGCCTCTGGTGCCAACTCAGCCTTCCAGCCACCCGAATTCATAACACACATAAGCTATGAAGCGCTATACGAAAAATATGTTCATATTATCCTATTCAGGGCCCGCTTTTGGGCGGTGCGAGCGGTGCAGCCGCACCGGGCGCTGACCTCAGGGGGCGCTGTGTTTAGCAATAACTTCCGAAACTTGCGATTTAAAAGCACCTGCTGAAAAGTTCCTCGTGCGTCCAGACTTCAGGAAACAATTTAAATGTCAAGATACCTCTTGTGATAAATGTTCCAGCTAGGGAGAGAGAGATGGGAGTTTTGCCTAGTGGCAGCTTTGACTCAACATAAACTAGCATAGAGGGTTAATATGCCTGCTGCAAAAAACAGAACTATGGGGCATATTTAAGAAAAGTGCCGCCACTTTTCTTGCACCCCTTAGTGCCCCCCAAACACCACCATGTGTGCATCATATTTAAATACGGCGCACCATGGTGGTAGTTAGGAGACTAGCATCAGAATTTTTTACGCTAGTCCAGCGCTTTGCAGGATTAGCGTAGAAAATGTTGACACTAATCATGCAAAGCCCCCAGAGGCCCATTGTAACCAATGGAAGTTTCCTTTTAATGTCTGCTCTGAGCAAGCGTTAAAAGTGCCGGAAAATAATGACGCAAAGAAAACTGATGGATTTCTCTGCGTCATTTTTGTGGCCTCCCCAACGGGGGATGCCCCCTTTGGATACATTTTGCCTAGTGCAGGCATAATGTAGCGCAAAGGGTTACAAAGTGGCGCAAAGCATGCATTGCGCTATTTTGTAAATATGACACAGCGTTTATGGCCTTCTAATGCCACATTAGCGTAAACATTTTTACACTAATGTGACGTTAGAATGGCACTAGGGCCTCTTAAAAAAAAGTGGTGCTGCACAAGGGCTGTGCCACTTTTCTTGCACCTCTTAGCGCCCCCTAACGCCACCGTCGTATTTAAAATACGGCACACCATGCCAGTAGTTAGGGGACAAGCGTCCGAATTTTTTATGCTAGTCCGGCGGTTTGCAGGATTAGCATAAAAAATGTTGACACTAATCTTGCAAAGCACCCAGAGGCCCATTGTAACCAATGGAAGCCTCCTTTTAATTCCTGCTCTGAGCAGGCGTTAAAAGTGCCGGAAGAAAATGATGCAATGAAATCTGTCAGATTTCTTTGCAACAGTTTTTTGGCCACCCCTAACTGGGGATGCCCTCTCCTCTTTGCATACATTATGTCTGGCGCAGGCATAATGTAAATGCAAAGGGTTACAAAGTGGCCCAATGCATGCATTGCACAACTTTGTAAATATGGCACAGCATTTTTGGCCTTCTAACGCCACATTGGCTTAAAAAAAATTACACTAATGTGGCATTAGAATGGCAGAAGGGGCTCTAATGCCCCTATGGGGCATATTTAAAAAAGTGGCTCTGCACAAGGGCTGCGCCACTTTTCTTGCACCCCTTAGCGCCCCCTAACGTCACCATGTGTGCGTCATATTTAAAATATGGCGCCCATGGCAGTAGTTAGGGGACTAGCGTCAGAATGTTTTATGCTAGTCCAGCGCTTTGCAGAATTAACATCAAAAATGTTGACGCTAATCTTACAAAGCACCCAGAGGCCCATTGTAACCAATGGAAGCCTCCTTTTATTGCCTGCTCTGAGCAGGATGTTAAAAGTACTGTAAAAAAATGATGCAAAGAAATCTGTCATATTTCTTTGCACCATTTTTTTGTCCCCCCTAACGGGGGATGCCCCCTTTGCATACATTGTGCCTGGCGCAGGCAAAATGTAACACAAAGGGATACAAAGTGGGGCAATGCATGCATTGAGCCACTTTATAAATATGGCACAGTGTTTTTGGCCTTCTAACACCACATTAGCGTAAAAAAAAATGACGCTACTGTGGGGTTAGAATGGCGCTAGGGGCTCTTAAATATGCCCCTATATTTCATGTGGATAGCTGAGTGGATCAGTAAAGCCAACCTTTACAAGTGCTTTAAAACATGAATGTATGTGAAAGGGGAGCGATGGAGAGATAAGGAGCACGTTTGCCGGGTGGTAGTGAGTGAAACTGAGGAGGAGGTTATGGAGCGCCAAAATAAACTGTCGCAAGGGCACCACCATTCCTAAAGCCAGCCCTGATCCTATTAGATGCCATTGCTCTGACTTCGACACACAGAAGTCGAAAGCACAGTCCTAAGTCCAGCCTCTAAACAACAAAGAATATAAGAACAGAAATAGGAGAACAGAAGCAAGCATCTTAACACAAACCTTGATACAAAACTCCTAGAGTGCATGTGGGGCCACATCATCTCTGAAAGCTCTAAGCGTCTATACCACCAGGCTGAGGACACGCTAAAGTTGTGCAAAGCCCTGACCCTAGTATCAATCCAAGTCTGTGACTGGAAGTGAGTGTTTGAAAACTTTCAACACTCTGTCCATCATTTTTATGGTAGAGGGTGCAAGCGCTCTGGCCCCTGTTGTAATCTCTCTGTGGGCTTTTAACCACACCCATGTCACGCCCATCAGTTTCGTTGGTTCGTGGGCTCGCCTTTTAAAATTCGCTTGATTTCATTAGTGAAAAGTATGCATTCGTCATGTCTTTTCCGCTGTTTAGCCCTCCTCGAGCGCACCGGCCAACTACTGAAAACATTCGAGGCTACATGTTTTCCGTATGGTTTCTAGGCTATTTTTTCTTTTTATTTCATATGCAGCGCAATCTCGCTGGGCAGTGTTCAAGTGCTTTTCATGACTACCACTTTAATTGTATTGTTTATCCTAGCTCTTCTTCGCAAATTCAAGATTTTACACAGCTTGATCGCGCTCGTTTTTTAAAATGTATTTGTAATTTTTTATAATTTTTACTCATCCATATCACCACCACCGCCCGCCTCTCCCTTTGTTTTTCTTGTTGTTAATGTGGATGTTTGGTTTGAGAGGAAATAAAACAATATAAATATTGAAAACCTTTTTTTTATGCAAACTGAAGTGGAAATTTGAAACACACCGTAATTATAGCACATGCTTGCAAAAAAAAGGAAAGTAGTAGAAGACTGAAAAAGTTGAACTGAAACTAGCCCGTGCCTCAAATGATGCCTTCATACAGACCATACGCACGTTCCATTTCTAAACAAGCTATTGTAATCTGGCACGGCAACGCAGTAACTGCAGTGCTCTCTGATGAGTTCTTTATGTAATGTGCTGGTAAATGGATATCTAGGGCGGACTCAGACGTTCATCCTTCTCAGGTTAATAAGCTAGTATCAGCGACTTCGATGAAGCAGTCACCAGGTATGTAGTGCTCGGTGAAAAGGCTAAAATCTGGCACTAATCAAGGTGTTAAAACATGCTATTATTTTCAAAACGGCAATGAAAGACATATCCGTGCCAATTCTCGTTTCGTGTTCTTCGTGCTAAAGGACCATAGAAAGAAAGTAATGCTTGCTAAAACATAATTCATGGGCATGGAGGTTAGTGGAGAAGCAGCCGCAATTGCACCAGGCCCCGAGGTTAACAGGGGCCTGTCGTGAACTGTGTCTCCAAAGGAACTTGCTCACCCACATACATTTTTCGTGGCTTTAAGCCGTACTGCTCCATTGGGAAGATATTTCTATTACACTACATATGCCGCTAGACACAGGAGCACAGTTGAACGGTATCAGGTTATTTTATTGTAAGGTGCTTGTAAAAAGTAGACCGGCCACCTGCCTGCTACCACGCATGTGTGCAATAAACACCTAAGCTCTGACAGGTCAATGACTGCCCCTTGCACTGAGTGGCAACACAGAACCTAATGAAAGGATGCTTATATCTGGGAGCCCAGTCTGTGCAGGACTGGTGGCTGGTTTGTCTGCATACGCAGGCACCACTGCAGAGGTCACTGTCTGCAGCCTGGAAACTGACCGGCTCTAGCTCTGTAACTTTTCAAGTAAAGCAGACAACCAGCAGCATGGAGGAAACAGTAACTCTTGGTAAATTGGCGTGTTTATTGTCAGCTGGATAGTCTGGCAAACTGGTTTCGGTTCAACATTTGGACTGCAACATGTAGGAGGCTGGCCTGGCTTGTAGTGGGTACCAAAGGTACTTACACCTTGTGCAGGGTCCAGTTATCCCTTATTAGTAGAATAGAGGTGTTTCTAGCAGCTTAGAATGATAGAAGGTAGCTATGGCAAAGCAGCTTAGGCTGAACTAGGAGACTTGCAAAGCTCCTACTATACCACTTATATCATATGCACAATATCATAAGAAAACACAATACACAGAGTTACTAAAAATAAAGGTACTTTATTTTTATGACAATATGCCACAAGTATCTCAGTGAGTATCCTCAGTAAGAAGGTAAGTAATATACACAAGTTATATGTACACAAACCAAAATTAGGTAAGTAAGAGCAAGAAAAGTAATGCAAACAGTGTATAATTACAATAGGTTGCAATAGGCAAGCATAGGTATAGGGGCAACACAAACCATATACTCCAAAAGTGGAATGCGAACCACGAATGAACCCCAGACCTATGTGAGCTTGTAGAGGGTTGCTGGGACTGTAAGAAAACAGTGAGGGTTAGAAAAATACCCCACCAAAGACCCTGAAAAGTAGGAGTAAAGTACACCTACTACCCCCAGAGAGCACAGAAGTCATGATAGGGGGATTCTGCAGGAAGAACACACACCAGCAATGCACTGACAACGGATTTCCGGACCTGAGTACCCGTAAGACAAGGGGACCAAGTCCAATAGTCGTGACAGTGTCCGGGGGGGCAGGAGCCCAGGAAACCCCAGCTGAAGGAGCAAGGAAGCTGCCACTGGTTGGAAGACGCTTGGAGTTCTGCAAGAAAGAAGAGGACTAGGAACTTCTACTTTGGAAGACGGATGTCCCACGTCGCGATAAAGATTGCAGAGGTGTTCCCATGCAAAAGGACCACAAAAAAGGCTAGCTGCAAGAGTTGTGGTAGAGGTTTTTGGGTGCTGCTGAGGACCACGAAGGACCAGGATGTTGCCTTTTGGAGGAGGAGACAGAGGGGGCGCTCAGCAACTCAGAGAGCCCTCACAGAAGCAAGCAGCACCCGCAGAAGTACCCCAACAGGCACTTAGAAGTAATGTGAACCGGAATCCACACGAAGTCACAAAAGGGAGTCCCACAACGCCGGAGGACAACTGAGAAGGTTGTGCACTGCAGGATGGAGTGCTGGGGACCCAGGCTAGGCTGTGCATGAAGGAAATCCTGGAAGAGTGCACAGAAGCCGGAGCAGCTGCAAATCACGCGGCACACAGCTTTGCAGTCTAGCGTGGGGAGGCAAGGACTTACCTCCACCAATCTTGGACTGAAGAGTCACTGGACTGTGGGAGTCACTTGGACAGAGTTGCTGTGTTCCAGGGACCACGCTCGTTAGGTTGAGAGGGGACCCAGAGGACCAGTGATGCAGTCTTTTGGTGCCTGCGTTAGCAGGGGGAAGATTCCTCGACCCACTGGAGATTTCTTCGGAGCTTCTGGTGCAGGGTGAAGGCAGGCTACCCCCAGAGCATGCACCACCTGGAAACAGTCGAGAAAGCCAGCAGGATTAGGCGCTACAATGTTGCTGGTAGTCGTCTTGCTACTTTGTTGCGGTTTTGCAGGCGTCCTGGAGCAGTCAGCGGTCGATCCTTTGATAGATGGTGATGAGGGAGATGCAGAGGAACTCTGGTGAGCTCTTGCATTCGTTATCTGAAGAATTTCCCAAAGCAGAGACCATAAATAGCCAGAAAAGGAGGTTTGGCTACCAAGGAAGGAGGATTGGCTACCAAGAGAGGTAAGAGCCTATCAGAAGGAGCCTCTGACGTCACCTGCTGGCACTGGCCACTCAGAGCAGTCCAATGTGCCCCCAACACCTCTGTTTCCAAGATGGCAGAGGTCTGGGATACACTGGAGGAGCTCTGGGCACCTCCCCTGGGAGGTACTGGTCAGGGGAGTGGTCACTCCCCTTTCCTTTGTCCAGTTTCGCACCAGAGCAGGGCTGGAGGATCCCTGAACCAGTGTAGACTGGCTTATGTAGAGATGGGCACCATCTGTGCCAATCAAAGCATTTCCAGAGGCGGGGGGAGGGTACTCCTCCCCAGCCCTTCACACCTATTTCCAAAGGGAGAGGGTGTAACACCCTCTCTCAGAGGAAATCCTTTGTTCTGCCTTCCTGGGCCAGGGCTGCCTGGACCCCAGGAGGGCAGAAACCTGTCTGAGGGGTTGGCAGCAGCAGTAGCTGCAGTGGAGACCCCGGAAAGGCAGTTGGGCAGTACCCGGGTTCTGTGCTAGAGACCCGGGGGATCATGGAATTGTCACCCCAATACCAGAATGGTATTGGGGTGACAATTCCATGATCTTAGACATGTTACATGGCCATGTTCGGAGTTACCATTGTGATGCTATACATAGGTAGTGACCTATGTATGGTGCACGCGTGTAATGGTGTCCCCGCACTCACAAAGTCCGGGGAATTTGCCCTGAACGATGTGGGGGCACCTTGGCTAGTGCCAGGGTGCCCACACACTAAGTAACTTTGCACCCAATCTTCACCAGGTGAAGGTTAGACATATAGGTGGCTGATAAGTTACTTATGTGCAGTGGTAAATGGCTGTGAAATAACGTGGACGTTATTTCACGCAGGCTGCAGTGGCAGGCCTGTGTAAGAATTGTCAGATCTCCCTATGGGTGGCAAAAGAAATGCTGCAGCCCATAGGGATCTCCTGGAACCCCAATACCCTGGGTACCTCAGTACCATATACAAGGGAATTATATGGGTGTACCAGTATGCCAATGTGAATTGGTAAATTTAGTCACTAGCCTATTAGTGACAAATTTGGAAAGCAGAGAGAGCATAACCACTGAGGTTCTGGTTAGCAGAGCCTCAGTGAGACAGTTAGGCATCACACAGGGAACATATACAGGGCACATACTTATGAGCACTGGGGCCCTGCCTGGCAGGGTCCCAGTGACACATGGACTAAAACAACATACATACAGTGAAATATGGGGGTAACATGCCAGGCAAGATGGTACTTTCCTACACAACATAACTCTGCTGTTAGTTATTATGGAGATTTTAAAAGTCAGCATTAGGATGTCAGCTGAAATCGATAACTGGGGAGAGGTAAAACAAAGCCAGATTGAGACAAGAAAAAAAATCGTGAACTTTGGTCTGTATGGGTTATTTTACTTCTCAGTGCTGCAAAAAAAACATATTACGACATTGCTTAATAGTGTTTATGGCTTCCACCTCAAAATAAAAAGTAGAATGCCTAGCTTTAACTCACTGAGCTATGGCCTCCTTCTAAGGGCCTTTTTTAGGCATGGGCAAAGTGGATTGCTGGCCATGGCCCCTACCTTCCCAGGGGCATCATTAAAAAGTTTTTGAGACAGTCCGAAATCGTGGTGTAATAAATGTGAAGATAAATTTTTTTTATTTTTTATTTACCAGCTTGTATGAATGATTCACATAAGGTAGTGCCTTTCCAATCTGCAAAAACGGAACCCTTATTTCGCATTATCTTTCTGCAACTTATTCCTTTTAACTCCTACTCTCTCCCTTATCCCTCCCTACCTCCATTCTCACGCAACCAAAATTCTCTACCTTGCATCTTTCTGTCTACATCATCTGTCTCTACTCTTCCACCTCCCTTTCTTTCTAATTAACATCACAATTTACCTCACCATTCATTTGCTAAACCTCCACCTTACGCCTCTCACTTTCTACCTGTTTCATCTCCCTCACCTCTAGACTACTTCTCCATCTTTGCCTTCTCTCACTCTGGTCTCTCATCACCTTCTTCTCTATTTCAACTCACCCTCTGTACCTCACCTCTCTCTATACCTGTCTCTATATACATCTAACTGTATTACCACTGTTTTTTATCAAACCCTCTCAATACTTGTCTAAACTTCACCTCTCATTCACATAATCCGCTGTTTATACTGCCCCTTATTTCCCTCTGTTATTCATCTCTCCCATTTACCCCTCAGCCTCTCACTCTACCTTTCTTTTGCCTCACTGCTTTCTTCACCATATCTATCTATCCGTCTATTGTTGTCCATATACCTACCTTGCATCGCTCCATACATCCCTCAATACCTCACCTACCTTTCTGCATTTACCTCTCTCTAGCTCACCTACCTTTTTACCTTAGCTAACTTATTCCACCTCACCCCTTGGTGCATCCCACCTGTCGCCCACTCTCTTTATTTTCTCCTCCCTATCCTGTGCGCTTTCTTCCACACGCTAAAGCATTACTTTCCCCCTTACTTTTCTATCTCTTCCTACTTCTTCCTTTTTTAGGTGAAGCGTGCAAGCAATTTGACCTGTTGTAAGTATTGTGGGCTTTCAACCACGACTACCGCACATCCAACACTTTCATTTGTTCGTGGGCTTGCCTTTCAAAAATCCTGTGTTCATTTGAAAATGCTTTACGTTTGTCCCTCCCTGGGGCGGTTTTGTTACCACCTTGCAGACTGTCCCTGTTACATGGATAACTGCAGGATTGCCGATATGTTTGACTGCAATCAAACTTCTTTTTATTTATGTGCCTCTCCTTCACGCTCATGTTCATAGTGGCCATGGCGCTTTGAATCGGCTCACTTATGTCAATTGTTTTACTTTTTCAATGTATCTCACAAGAAAAGTCCAGATAGGACTTTACAATGCTAATAGCTCTAACTCGAGCAAATGCGAGACCTATTGCATTAAAAATGGTTGTTTATTTTGTGGTGTTGCTCTACGCACCCTAAGAGGCTAGGGTATGCCCAGACTCGAGTCCCATGCTCGCTGCGTCACTGAGTTCATGCTAGCCTGGATAATAAGGGGTGATACCCCAAAATTGGTCCCAGGATGCTTGTTTCTGGTCCAGGGAGGACCTGGCTTAGGAGGTTGAGCAAGGATGTTCCCATGGGGAACAGGATCAAGGATGATTTGTTTATGGTTTGGTCCAAACTGGGGTGACGCGGCGAGTAAAACAATCATAGATGAAAGCCAGATCTGTGACTGGGGGTGAGTGTTTGAAAAGTTTCAACACCCTGTCTATCGTTTTATTTTGTGGTATGGCCACTAAATAGTCTCAAATGCTGTGGATAATATGTAGAATGGTGTTTGTTCCACCTGGTATAAACGAAGGAAGTGAGGACCTGGATATAGTTTTTAATGCACCCCCGCAAAAACAAAATCCTCTGTCAGATCTGATGCTTACTGCTTAATTTGAGCCAGTGGTTGCATATGGTGGGCCCCAGCACTCCTTTTTGTGTACAAGGGCATATTTTGCAACATTTGATCTCTATCATACCAAGAAAGAGAAAAGGACCAAAGAAAGATGAAGTAAACCCTAGGGAAACACTGATAAAGTGAGAAAGGTTGAACAAAATCGAACCTGCAAGAATGAGCTAAGGACACAAGAATTGTAGGGTTGTGGTTGAAATATGCATAAGATGGAATCATTACCAGGTAACAACTGCATTTGGCAATGGACTGTGCAGATGACAGACCCCGGAACTTATTTTTATTGTATTAGTAATACTGTTATTATTATTTTTTACTTACAATGTATGCCCTCACTATGTCTCAAGGACAGTCTAACAGTTTATTTGAAAAATGAAAGAAAAGCAATTCAAAACACACTCCTTTGAACTCATTAGCACTCATCAGACGTATTAAATATTTCTTCATACGTTTAGATTTATACCCCATCCATTGATACAGAAATGAAAATATAGGTGCACTATGTTAACCTTCTAAATTGTATGATAAATACATTGCAATGATCAAGAAATTCAACAGGCGGGGAGGCTCAATGTATTTCAGTGAATATGTCAATACCTAAAATGCTAAAGTGCTCATCTTGGGTGTATAGTACTATGTTCATACAAGCTTGTCAGGATAAATTTGCTGTTTTTTTGCCATGGGTGATCTGTGGGTAGATGCATCATTATCTGTTTCGATTTGCTTTTGGTCTGGATGTATCCCATCATCTCGAGCTGGAGCTAAAGTTTAGAGTTGTGGTCATTAGGTTTCCTTCACCTCTGCATGGGGTAAGATGGACTCCAATTGCCAAGAGATGCTCAGACCTCTGAGTTGCATCACAATGACTCATTTCATCCTCATCCCATTAAACCGTCACCCTTGTCAAATACACAGACACCAGGAGCTAACTGGATGACATCACGTATGAGAGAAGGGACTATGATATATCCATCTCTTTTGTTTGAAACCACACTGCAAGATCACCATTGTGTCCGTACGTCAGGGGTTCCATCACATAAGCAAACATTTTCACCCTCTTACAGTCACACCCTGTAATTGTTCCACAGACACATATTCTTTGTGCTTAGGAGCAGAGTAGCATTGCCTGCTTGCACTCTACTTTGCAGAATAAACATTCACTTCCCTCATTTTATAGGTCAAGGTGAGTGAAAGACTGATTGATTGTCAGAGGAACATCCTACCGCTCTTTGGCAAATGCAGCACACATGCAAAGGGGAAGTGATAAGGAGAAATAAAGATATTTCTCAATGTTATGCCAGCCTTGGGGAGGCACACCCATGCTCCACCCATGTAATGCCTACCTGATACAAAGTAAAGCAAGGCAGCACTATGGGCTGTGTTGTCCTACTTTTGTTTTTACAAAGGCACACTAATCAGGCTTTGCTTGACTTTGTAAATCCCCAAATTGATTTTGCATGGGTGTGAAAAAAAGGTAATGCAACCCTGATGCGAACTCTTAGTAACTCTAGTCCTAAAGCTTTTCTTTCAACCATAAGACTACATTCTGACTGTTATCCCTCTTGCTGTAACTATTATTGACTACAGTAACTCAGACCTAGCTGGAGTAACAAAATCACAATCAAGTCACTATAAGCAGTGCTATCCTTGGCAGCCAGATTAGTCTCCAACACAAATAAATTAAACCATGTAACCCCTATTGTAAAAGACCTACAAAGGCATTCTCTAGTTGCAAGAATTAAGTATATTCAAAAAGGTCTCTTTGAAAGAGAGCTGGAATACCTGTGTAACTCACAAAAACGTATGGTGGACAAAGAGTGCTGAGAAATATATATACCTGTTTTTCTAGAAATCAAGAAGTTTCTAAATCAATAAACTGCAAATCAGTCCTTTCCCTGGTGCACCCCAACCATCTAGAACTCATTGTCAGAAAATGTTAGATGTACCAGGCACTTTCCAACATTTCAGAAAAATCTCTTTTTCAGCTCCACCTAACCAAATTTTCTCCATCACTCAACACTCACCAGCCTCTTTAGCTACCTGGATTCTTCTCAAACTTATTTCAATCTTCAATACGCATTCTGCTCTTCTCCTTTATACTTATTACCTCTCTACCTCTCCCCTGGACTCATTCCACTCCTTAGGACTCTATGAACTGTGATACAGTGTCAGGACCTAGACTATTACCCTCTTCACAATTTCCCCCAAAACTTTCCCTTCTTGTTCTGTTTTTTTTCAGTTTGATGCTAGTGTATTAAATATTCAGCCCCATTAGATCTCTAGCATAATTGCTTACCCGTACTCTCTATTTTAATTCCCTGTACCTGCATCATCAGCTATTGTGCTGCTCCTACGATCAGGAGTTCTGTTTACCCCGCCTGCATCATTGCGGGCAGGGAAACAGACTTAGGACCTGATTTAGAGTTTAGTGGATGTGATACTCAGTCACAAATGTGATGAATATCCTGTCTGCCATATTACAATCTCCATAAGCTATAATGGGATCATAATATGGCAGACGGGATATCCTTCAGGTATGTGATGGAGTAAACCCCTCTACCAGACTCTTAATATGGTCCTGAGTGTTGGCTCCCATTTGGTGGGAGATTTGAAAATGCTTTGACAGGCACATGTTTCCCTGCCCGCTGTAGTGCAGGCAGGGAAACTAATGTGTCTAAGGGGTGGGCTCTCCCAAACACAGTAAGTTAGCTGGCCCAGGGGGGTGAGGTCTCCGGGGCCATTAAAGACTCAGGGAGGGTGGTTATGTGGTCCCGCCTCCCCTTTAATTAAAGTGACTGCCTTAGGGTATGAGGTCCACAAAGCCTTTGTAAGGCTTGTGGAGGGTGCTGTGTGGCTTCTGTCCCCTTATTAAATACATTGAGTGCCAAGGGCTTTGGTCCTATACATAATTAAATTGAGCCCTGGGGGATGCGGTCCCCGGAGCCAAATATAACTCAAGTAGGGGGGCCATGAACCCCATCCCCTTAATAGATATATTGGGCCCTGAGAGATTGGCTCCATGGGGCCGAACATAGCTCAGATAGGGGCAGCCACGCACCCTCCTCACTTTAAATATACATGGCCCCAGGCGATGGGCTGAGGTTAGGGCCCAACTGATGACCCGCTTCATATATATGTAATAAAATGGCAGCGGCCAATTTTATTTTATTTTTTTGCTACGATCCTGTTGGACACCCGCAGAATTGCGGCAAAATTTGCTGATTTATTTTCATTTTGGCTTGAAGGGGGGTCCCTCTGGGTCCCCTCCATGGTGCCTAGGGAGGCAGGGTATCTCTATCCTGCCCCCTTAGATCATTTATTCTTGAACTTCAGGACAGTGGACTAAGGGCCAGATTTGAGAAACCCTAAGAGTCACATTATTGTAATTTTTTTAATGCTAATGTGGTATTATGTTGGCAAAAATGCAGCACCATATTTACAAAGTGGAAAGTGTAAACCCTTGCGCCACATTATGCCTGCACCAATCATAATGTATGCAAGGGGGCATTCTGGTGTTAGGAGGCCCAGAAAAATGGCATAATAAAATCAATGAGATTCCACTGCGCCATTTCTAGCGTCATGTTTAACGCCTGCCTCAGGCAGGCATTAAAATGAGGCTTCCATTGTTTTCACTTTGCAGGATTAGTAACAATATTTTTGGCGCTAATCCTGAAAAGCACCAAACTAGCATCAAAATGTATGACGTTAGTTCCCTAAAGTGCGCCATGGTGCACCATATCATAAATACGGCATTATGGGGGCGCAATGGGCCGCAAGAAACGTGGCGCATCATGACACGATGCACCACTTTTCTTAAATTTGCCCCTAAGTCTCTGAGTCCTGTAATGGCTGGCAGCAACATTTTTCTCATGTTGATGGCAGTCAGTCATAGAGCTCATTCCCACTGGAGTCTGACTCCTGCAGCAGAGAACTGGCCTAAGGAGAAAAAAGTTCCTGCGAGTCCCTCAAGAGACTCTCCTGGACCTAACAGTCTAGCTATAAAATTATTTTTGAACCTTAATAACTTGTGGTATAAGGTAATTGTAACTCGTGCCCCTGCCATGCACAGTTTTTTCTTTAATATTTGACTTCTAATGTGTCATTGATATTTTTATTGACGTTATAAAAATTGTCATAAATGCGTTAATATCTGGGGTAGTAAGGAGTGCATGATGAGGACGCGAGTTTTAGCTATCTTTGGCTGCGAGTTATAGTCACTTGAAGTACCTCTGACTATAACTGCTGAATGTCTATGGTTTGGTGCAAGTAAATTCAGAACCTAACTATAACGTCCCTGTAACCTTTGTTTTTTTAAGTGAATTTCTTTTTTTTAAAATTCTATTTCCTAACTGTAACGTCCCTGTAACCTTTGTTTTTTTCAGTGAATTATTTGTTTTTTTAACGTAAAGTAATTTAATTTTAATTACTGTATGTTGATCAATATATATATATATATACGTATATATATATATATTTATATGGTGCACAGCAGCTGAAATCCAGCGCAAGGGAAAGGGGAGGAGAGAGCCATATCTCTGCAGATATGGCACTCTCCTGCCCCCCTCCTTCCTGCACAAAGCAGTGCAGATATTTTGCCTGCTGCGCTGTATTGCCGGGAAGGAGGGTAAATCTGTCCCAAAGTATTGTGACTAAGATACCTTGACGATATTTTAGCTTTTAGGCAAGGTGACAAAGACTCTGCTAGGAGCTTTACTGAAACCCTTAATAATGTGGAAGTGAGAATAATGGTTAAAAAATGTGAAACTAGATTATACCACGAACCCAACTTTGGCAACAGTCTTCTTTTTGACACCGGTGCCCATCAGAAAAACTTAGTCTTCAGCATTCCATACGGGGAACTCCTAAGTACAAAGAAACTGCAGGTCAGCAGCTGTCTATGAAAATGAGAAAAAGGATATGGAGAGATTTAGGGAGAGGGGTTACCCCAGCAAGGTTATCAACCAAGCTTCCAGTAACAGTAAGGTTGAGGAAGTCACCAGATTGAGTTTATTATACCCTACGCAAAAACTAAGGACAAGCATGAGGCGGTAAGGTTTATCACTACATTCTCTAATCAAGCTCAAATGGTAAGGAAAATCCTCACTAAACACTGGTACACATTGAGCACTGATGAAAACACTGGCAAAACACCTCAGATTACATTTATACGGTGTTGCTCATTGAAAGATGACCTGAGCAAAAATGTCATTATGGCGACTGGGCCATTAAAACAAAAACAGGACTGTTTTGTTGCAAGAAGTGAAAAGCATGCAATAACAGTCAGGATACACCGACATTCACAGTGTTCAACACAACCAGACAGTTTATGATCAGGAAATATACCTCTTGTAACACTGAATATTGTATTTACTACTTGATTTGTCCATGCTGTCGTTTTTATGTTGGAATTACTATTCACAAAGTGAACAAACGTGTGCTGGAACACATGAGAGCGATAAAACATCATGACACACAGCACCCTGTAGCCAGACATTTTGAGGAGACTCATTTTGTTAACACCAATTTACTCCATTTTGTAGTAATTGATAGTGTCCTACCCAATTGAATGGGACGGAACAGGAAGAAAGAACTGCAGAAATTGGAATCCATGTATATTCTCACACCTCAGGGTTTGAATACCGATGAGCAGATGGCAGTACATTTGTACTAATGGCAGTGCAATATTGATGTTTTTCTTTCTTTATATTTACAGAGGATTCAGTGTGCACTGGCAATGTCCCCCGTGGAAATGACATGCAGGGGTTTTCTGTGCCCACTTGGGTTTGATTGTGGTACATTTGGCATGTCTGGTCTGCTCTTAATTGAAGTAATGGAGAATTTGATTAGGTTATTAGCCACCAGTCTGATCAACATTGATTCACATAAGTGAAGTAGTCCACTTATGCACTGTTTTTATGTGTTAGTCTACAGGGGCAGAATTGTGCACTGATCTACATTTTGAGATGTGACGATTCTAGATGACACTATATTATATTGTATATTATATAATATATATGTATTGTCTCTCAATGCAGCCTTTTTCAAGCAGTATTTTCTATGATTGATCGACTGGAATTGGTAGACATGATTTTGATAACAACATTCAACTTTTTTATTCTTAGGGCTATACGGACATGGAATTAGTTGAATTCCATGATTTTGTTGCTATATTAGATTTCTTATCAATTCCTATGTTGTATTAGGCCATACATGCGTTATTTGGAGCATATTAGCTATGATGTTACTATGTAAAGGTGGTAGGCCGACATGGTGTTTGCAGTACTTTAGTAAATGGAACCATGCTATGTTTACAATGTTGATTTTACTTTATTTCATTGTGGTCAGGCTGAACTCCTGTAACCTGTAACAAAGGCCATCAGGCCGAAATGTGTCGGGAGAAGCCATGAAATAAATAGTGCTGTGCACACTTCAGGAGTGTCTGAGTGATTCCTCCTATGGGGTGTCTAGGTAGGTATAGTTCGGCCCATATATCCATAGAAATAGCATTTTTTGACTTGCATATATCATTGGAGGGGGCATGAGTTACAGTTACCTTAAGGAACGAGTTACAGTTACTTGAGATAACTATAGCTATAACAGGTGCATTTCTATGGTTATGCACATTTAAAATGTGAGCCTATTTATAACGTACCTGCAACCTTTATTTTTTTAAGTGAGTATATGTGTATATACACATATATATATATATATATATATATATATGCATTTGTATGTATGTACACAAAACCATAGAAATTCAGCAGTTATATTCACAGTTATCTTAATTAATTATTACTTGTGCCCTAAAATAACTACACCTGGTGCCCTCATCATGCACAGTTTTCTCATTACTAATTTTACAGCAAATGTTGCAGTGATGTTATCAATGATGTCACAGAAACTGTCATGAGTGATGTATTATGTGGGGTAATTAGCAGATCTGAACCTAATTATAACAACCCTGTAACCTTTGTTGTTTAGTGAATTTATACGGTTTTTTAATTCTATTTCCTCGAGAGATAGCTGTATACTTTCCCTATATATGCGTGTTAATTGGTTTGGGACACAGGATTGCTCAGTCCTGCACTAAAGTTCTCAGATCACCAGTACCCAACTGGTGTTGTATCCACATGGAAAATTCGTTCTTAAGATCAGAGAAAAAAATAAGAACTTCTTCTTCAAAATATTCAATCCATATTGTCCAATGAATAAATCGTTTATTCAATTCCAAACATCAGTCTTAAAATCCAAATGTATTTGTTATATCTTTCATTCAAAATGTATTCTATAGTTCACAGCCATTCTATCCAATCCTAACAATATGTTATTTTTTTAAATAATGTAACTACATGGGATACTTTCAATCATTGTTTTTGATGGCTCTAATGTGTTCCTTCTGGTGTCTTTCAATTCTTTCATTGTAGAACCAACATATTGGTTTTTAATCAATCAATCAATCAGTGTATTTGTAGAGCGCACTACCACCCGTGAGGGTCTCAAGGTGCTGAGGGGGGGCTGCTACTGCTCAAATAGCCAGGTTTTGAGTCGCTTCCAGAAAGTCAGCAGGTCTTCGGTCTGTCGTAGGGGCACGGGAAGGGTGTTCCAGGTCTTGGCGGCGAGGTGGGAGAAGGATCTGCCTCCGGTAGTCGTTCCCCAGATGCGGGGGACGGTGGCGAGGGCGAGATTGGCTGAGCGGAGTTGGCGGGACGGGGTGTAGAAGGTGAGTTGTCTGTTGAGGTAGGCTGCGGAGGCGTTTTGTATGCACTGCAGTCGTTTGAGGAGTTTGGCTGGGG
Organism: Pleurodeles waltl; assembly: GCF_031143425.1. Classification (NCBI taxonomy): domain Eukaryota; kingdom Metazoa; phylum Chordata; class Amphibia; order Caudata; family Salamandridae; genus Pleurodeles; species Pleurodeles waltl. The sequence continues at coordinate 243,294,027 of NC_090436.1, forward strand.
CTCCTGAGTAGAGGGTATTTCCGTAGTCAAGTTTGCTGCTGACGAGGGCTTGGGTGACTGTTCTTCTTGTATCTGTGGGGATCCACCTGTAGATCTTGCGGAGCATGTGGAGTGTGTTGAAGCAGGTTGAGGAGATAGCGCTGACTTGCTTGGTCATGGAGAGGGTTGAGTCGAGGATGATGCCCAGGTTGCGTGCGTGGATGGTGGGTGTTGGGGCTGCTCCCAGAGCGGTCGGCCACCAGGAGTCGTCCCAGGCTGAGGCTGTTTTTTTACAACATACTACTAAATATAGACAAGTAGATGTATTACAATTGGTCTATGACATTATCTGAATTACACAATTATTAGTGACATCTGTGAAGCATTTCATGTTATCCAACACATATTTACAGCAAATGCAGTTTCCACATTTAAAACAACTTCTCAGTAGCTCCAGTAGCCAGTTCAGTGTATCAAAGGATAATTCAAAGTGTTCTCTATATCTGATAGTGCTACTTGGACTAGGTGTTGTTTTCTTAAAGGTTACTAGTGGTCTTAGACAGACTTTCAGAGATATTTGGGTCAAGGAAAAGAACCTTCCAGTGCTTCAACAGACTTTTGTAAATTATATTATTCCCATTACTATACGTTGTAATTAATCTAATATTATCCTCTTTAGTATCCAATCTTCTAACTTTTTCCTTCAATATTCATCTCTGGCTATTTTATTCACCCTCTCGTTGGCTAATTTCAGAACCTTATCACCATAACCTCTCTAAGGAAATCATTATGTAATCTCCACCTCATATTTCTCATATTCTTTCTCTAGACTGCAATTCCTCCTAGCTTTTAGAAATCCAGAAATAGGAGTATTATTGATCGGGTTCTTTAAATGACATGATCTATGATGTAAAATAGGCTTTGTTGATGTCAGCCCTCAAAACAGTCTTGATACAGGCTTCCCTTCATCAATATATAGTTCTAAATGCAGAAAACATATGTTAGATTAACTGTATTCAAGACTCAAAGTGGTGTTTACTCTATTACTGTTCATATGTCTATGAAATGCTTTCAAATCTTGATTACCTTTCCATATGACAATAAAATGATCTTTTATATGTCCTCAATACAGAAGGTTATCACTGTCTTCCCAAGGTCTGGTCCAAGCAGGCTCTCTCTCATAACGACCCATAAATAGGTTTACATATAAGGAAGCAAACCTGGAACCCATCACTGTTCCTTTTGTCTGTTGATATAATTCATTTTGATATGATTAAAAATTATTCATTAACATCAATTGCAATAAATCCATGATCGTTAAAGAATGTTGCAAATAGCTCTCTGACTTAAAAAATAAAAATACCTTATTACTTCCAGGCCAATTTTATGTTCAATACTTGTATACAAGCTATTAACATCCAAAGTCAACAAAAGGTAATCTGAATCCCCAGCAATATTCATTATGTATCTTAAAACATCTTTAGTATCTTCGATAAATGAAGGTAGTGCATTAACAAAGGGAGCCAGAAATAGCAATGTATTTACATGCATGCTCTGTGTGCAATCCTACACCCCATATAATTGATGTTCCTGGTGGTATCCTCCCTCCCTAATGTATGGTTGGTAAAAAATAAATAATGGGAATTAAAGCCTCATCAACATTCAAGGAATTATTCTCCTCTGCATCTAGTAATTTGTTTAGCAAGATACATTTTTAATTTGGATGAAAGAAACTTCCTTGATCTGTCAAGAGCAGACTTGTCTACCTTCATACAATTAGAACAATCCTTGAATTCGCGACTAGCTTCTACATTTAAATCTTTAAAGTCCATGTTAGCCACATTTCCTCCCTTAATAGCTTGCCTTATAATGATAGACCTGTCACGCCTCAAACCCTGTAATGCTTTAAATTCATCTTTATTTAAGTTGGACTTGTGAACATTATACCACTGCATTTCAAAATCTCTCAACACCAAGTTCTGGAAAATATCTGTCATATTAGTTGCTCGTTTTATCGTGCCCTAAGGAAACTATAAGTTATGACGCCACCATGTACAGTTTTGTCATTATTGATGTTATAGCACACAGTCCCAGCAACACATCTTCACAAGCGGAATGGGGTGACTCTATTAATGAGGGAAGCCATGGACTGTCTCAAGCTCTATGAGGAATGTCAGTCAGAAAATGTGATACTCCAGTTCGGATAGAATAGCATTCAGGGTCAGATTGGCCTTTAGGGCACCAGGTCATGCTAAATGGGCTGGTCCAAAAGGTCGGTGTGTATGCTGGTTTTTGGCTGTTACTGGGACTGTTTTATGATGTATTAGGCTTGTTTAACCCGTTGTTTTCCCTAATATTAAAAAAGACATTGCCTGTAGCAAGCTCATATCCATTCATTCATCTATACCTACCTGAGTGGTCTTTAAAAGGTTCAAGCTGCCCCACTTTGCAAACATGGCCCACATTTTTAGCTATCTAATGTATTATTGGGGGTCCAATGTGTTTTGGTGCCTCGGCCTATTTTTTTTGTCCCAGTCAGCATTTCATATTTAAGGAGGCACTCAAAATATTTGGAAGACATTTTTGCCTGAATCTTGCATCGTAATGAAATATTGCAGGTTCTATAAGACGTATCAGCAGATAAACAAACTGGTTGAATCAGCGAAGTGTTGAGCTCTCTCATGTGATTCCCATATCTTTAGAGGCCAGCTCAGAAGGGACCAAGCATGTGTATGGTTGTTGTATCAATTAAAGTGTACAAAAACAGCCACTATACCATTAAAAAAAACATTCCCTTGAACCTGCCAATGTAATGGCTAAGAGTGTGGATGTGAACACAAAACCACCTAAATGCCAGTGTTAGTTATCCCAACAGACAAAACCCAGCAGGACGAAAAACAATTTACTCTATTGCTACGAGAAACCAACAGTTACCATTTGAGCACTAATCTGAAACAGCCAACCAGCAGATAAACGAGGCACATCCACAAAGAGGAACTCAAAGTCAATGCTAAATACTCATGTTGTCACTGCAATCACAGAACCCTAAACAACACAGGCTACTATTCCAGAAAAGTGGTAGACACACAGTAAAGACTTAGGGCCTCATTATGATGGTGGCGGTCCTCCCCACCACCATATTATGATGTTTCCGCTGGGCTGGCCGATGGAAACAGTGCAACGGCATTGGCTACGGCTCCCAGAGAGAGCTGAGGCCAATACCGCCGCACACAGCACACTCAGAAAGCGCACTGTCTGTCATGACAGACAGTGCGCATTCCGAGTGTGCTGACAGGAGGGGCCCTGCACTGCCCACGACAACTTGGTCGTGGGCAGTGCAGGGTCCCCCCTGTGGCCCCAGCTCTGCCTTTCCACCGCCCTTTTCATAGCAGAACAGGCTGGTGGAAAGGAAAGTTGTGGTTAGCATGGTGGTCCCGCCATGGGCACCTCTGTGCTTGACCATGGCTTTCTGCACTACCAGCAACACAAGATTCTGGCAGTGTCAGCGGTGTTGTGGCAGTCCAACCTCCAGCATTGTAATCTGGCAGGTGGACAGCCAAGGATGTGGTGGGCAGACCTCCATGGTGAGTACGGCAGTCCAATGGGCCGCTGTATTCGTAATCAGGCCCTAAGTCATTGAGGACAAGGACCATTAATAAGAGACTGGCAAAGCAAAAGGAAACCACATAGAAATACAAGAGTGTTTTCCTTTCTGCCCACAGCTCAACTTAACGGATACATAAACAGGTCACACAGACAGTCAGTCAAGTCTACTTTTATCATAGAAGGCTGTCTTTATTAAGGTCCTTGTTAATCAGCCATCAATAATGTATAGGCAAGTGTAACAAGTATGTTAGTTTGACAAATTTGACAAAATGTTATTAACATATAAATAAATAAATAAAATAACTATGTGTCTAATTTTCAACAGCCGCTGTTCATCTGACATTTAATTTCAGACATTAGATTCCAGCCAATAGTAGGAAACTCGCAAATGCTTTATGAATGCTATGTATGAATACATTGGTAACATCCAAAATGTATGTTACAAAAGCTTTGATGAAAGAGTGACTGGGGAATGAATCTGTGTTGATAAAATAGGAGTAGTTAAGGTGGCATCACAAACCTTTTAACCCTCATGATATCACAGAGATAGCACTTATTCCCACCCTTAGGTAGTCAACAGCCTTCCATTGACCACTGAGAGACTAGGGGTCAAGCAAGGAGTGGAAGCTGCAGAAAGTAAACATGCCTGTTAAAGACGTAGTTACTTTTTATTCCTGTTTCATTTCATGACTTCTGATCCAGTGTGTATCAGGTACTTCAGGGGTATCAAAGAACCAGCCAGGGGTAGAAGCTGCTACACAGGCCTGTCTGAATTTGTTTACAGGGTTTGGGTCAAAAGCTTGAAGCTGGAACTTTTGGACACTTTTCTCATTTTCATCAGGTGCCATAAGCATCTGATTCTAAGTGTTCAAAAATGTACTCCATGTAACCCAGTCTCATTGTATTATAAAGATGTCAGATTTGCTTTAAATGAAAACTTTATAAATAAATATTAATGCAGGCATGTGAGTCCCTGGAAAGTAGAGGTCTTGGGTCATAATGCCCCTCTGCCTTCCCCCTTCCTGTGACAACTCTGTTGCTAGCCCTCTGTGGGGGAAGTGATAGAATTTAGCCAACTTAGCTATCCTGTTTATGTGAACAATAGGTGTGTTGGTAGACTTTTCATCCTTGGTGTGGTCTCCCTTAACTTTTTGCCTCTGTTTCTCAGGTTGTTGATGTGTGCTGGACTCTGCTTTTGCTGTTTTTGTTACTCTGGGGACTTCACCACTGCTAACCAGTGCTAAAGTGCAAGTGCTCCTATACAAAATGTGTATGTAATTGGTTCATCCATGATTGGCCTATTTGATTTACTGGTAAGTCTATAGTACAGTGCACTAGAGGTGCCCATGGCCTGTAAATCAATTGCTACTAGTGGGCCTGCAGCACTGGTTGTGCCACCCACATTAGTAGCTCTGTAAACATGGCTCAGACCTGCCACTGCAGTGTCTGTGTGTGCAGTTTTAAACTGCCAATTCGACTTGGCAAGTGTACCCACTTGCCAGGCCTAAACCTCCCCTTTTCTTACATATAAGACACCCCTAAGGTAGGCCCTAGGTAGCCCCATGGGCAGGGTGCAGTGTATGTTTAAGGTAGGACATATACTTATGTGTTTTATATGTCCAAACAGTGAAATAATGCTAAATTCGGTGTTCACTGTCGCAAGGCCTATCCCTCTCATAGGTTAACATGGGAGCTACCTTTAAATATGATTAAAGTGTAGATTCCCTTTGGGAGCAGATAGACATGTGGAATTTGGGGTCTCTGAGCTCACAATTTAAAAATACATTTTTTTAGTTAAGTTGGTTTTAAGATTGTGTGTTTGACAATGCCACTTTTAGAAAGTGGGCATTTTCTTGCTTAAACCATTTCTGTGACTCTGCCTGTTTGCGGATTCCCTGTCTGGGTCACTTTGACAGTTGGGCTGTTTCCACCTCTCTCTAGACAGTAACACAAAGGTAGCTGGGGTGTAGTCTGCATTTCCTGATGAGCCATCTGTGCTAGGAGGGGGGGAGGAGTGGTCACTTACACCTGAAAGGGCTGTGCCTGCCCTCACACAATGCAGACTCCAACCCCCTGGTGTGTGTCTGGGGCCTGGCCTAGGCAAGGCAGGATTTCACAAACAAGAGAGACTTTTCTTTGAAGTAAGCCCATTTCAAAGGCCAAAATGGGTATGAGAATAGCACCCAAAACCACAGACCTTAGATCACTTCGTGACATCAAGAGGAACCTCTGCCTGGAGAAGAGCTGAAGAGCTGAGGATTAGTGCTGCCCTGTCTGAGACTGTGCTTTGTGGTGTTATCCTGCAGTTGCTGCTTCTGCCTGTGCAAGAGGACGAAGACTGGACTTTGTGTGCCTTCCTGATTGTGAAGAAATCTCCCAGGGCCTGACCTGAGCTTGCCTCCTATTGTTGAAGTCTCGTGGCCATCAAAGACTTCTCCTGCCAGCACCTGGACTCTCTGCTGAGACTCCTGCCCTGCCAAGTGGTGCCCTATCCAGTTCCTGGGGCCTTGGAAGGTGAAGCTGGCAGACCAAGGCTGAAAATCCACACAAAGACCGCTGTGTGGGGAAAAATGTGAAGCACCTTCCGAGACGAGACAGAAAAACAATGCGCTGCCGGCTTTGCGGCAGAAATCAACGTGCCACCGGCATGGTGGCTGGAAAATCGATGCACAGAGCTGGAAGAACAGCACTCACACCCACTGACGGAGGCTGTTAACGTCGCAACCCACATTGCGCAGTTTTGCTGAGACCATGCGGCAGGATTTTCGATACAAACCCTGCTGGGCGTGGAAAAACGATGCACCGCCTGCCCGGACCCAAGTGCCGCCAGGATCGATGCATCGCTCCCCTGCGGGGAGGAAAAACAACGCACGCCTGTCCGAGTGGAGGAGAAACTACGCACGAGCTCGCTTGCGGGTGAGAAATCGACGCACCGCTTACCTTTTTCGACACACACTCGCCTGTGCGTGTTATTTTGACGCTACCCAGGTACTTTTCAATGCTAACAGTGCTTTACCTGTTTTCTCAAGGATTTAAGACTCTTTCTGGTTTTTAATCGATAACTTTACTTGTGTATCATGGATTTTTGTCATTTTGGTCCTGTTTTGTTTAGATAAATATTCTCTATTTTCCTGAACCTGTGTTGCGTCCTTTTGTGGTGTTTTCATTGAGCTACTGTGTGTGTTGGTACAAATACTTTACACCTTACACTCTGAAGTTAAGTCTGTCTGCTCATGCCAAGCTACCAAGGGGTGAGCGGGGGTTAGCTGAGGGTGATTCTCCTTTACCCTGACTAGAGTGAGGGTTCTTGCTTGGACAGGGGGGAACCTGACTGCCAACCAGAGACCCCATTTCTAACGTGTGAAATTTTACATTGAAAGAAGTGCTGGGGATACTCCTTCAGATTTCATTTCCTCCAGAAATCACACAACTTCTGAACAAAATCCTAAATCCAGAGAGAAATCTACCAGTTGAATTTCTTTTAACAGAGGTGTATGAGAGCGGAAACAAATTAACTGGTGGAATTTCCTTCACAACAGCGATTGTATGGTGAAGGAAATTGACTTTGGCCTCTACCCCCACTTCTCAATACTTTTTCCTTATGATTTAGCATTTTCTTTTTCCATTTCCAAACCTATCAGAACTGATTTCCAAAGCTATTTGCACGCTAATATGAGATTCAGTTGCGCAATAGCAGCATTAACAAATGCAATATACATTTTGTTATTTATAAGGATGAGTGATGTAAATTGACATATTCACACTTAAATTAACAACAGTATGGTGTCATTGTAAGTGTGAGTAAATCACTTCATAGAGGACAGTTTGGGAGTTCTAGGGTGGGGACGCAAGCAAAATCTTCACACCTCCAATTCACTTATTAGTAAGTTTTTTTAAACAGTTGCAAGTAGCATGTCACCCTAAAAAATCAGAAAGTTCCTGTCAGCGGCAGGAGTGAATGAGCTTTCAGGATGGGAAAGGAGATGAAATGCTTCAAAAATTGATGAGGTAGAAAGAAAGGGGTTTCTCCACATGACGAAATGCTGCCCTTTTGCATAAAGAAAGTATTTAGCAAATGAATCTAGCTGTAACATGCTTCAGTTCATATTTATATACATGTTCCTTTTCTGAATGGAAAAATATTTGTGCCTATTAAACGCTTATGCACAAGTCTACTTCCTGCTAATCTACCACAGCCATAGGCTCTCAGGAAAACCCCTGGAATTTCGTCTTACTCCAAATGTAGACCACATGCTACAGGAGTAAGATCACAGTGTTACTTTAATGAATTACCCTCAACAATGATTCTTCCCTCAAGCCACGGCATACTATTGTTCAGATGAAACACTCAGCTGTTCCAAAACACAGTTGTGTTCCTAAAAGTGTGACCTCATAACGTAGTCAGTTTTCTGAACATTTCCAATATTTTATTGCACATTTTCTAATATGTTTTGTTCTGGCTTTGAAGGAGTGGATAAAAGGTTTTTTCTAAACTTTGGTTTTATAGTATTGAGCCTAAATGTAGTTATGTTCTGTCACTCATAGAAGTACTGAGTCTGGATTGCTTCATAAAGACACTGAGCTTGGCTTGATATGCTGGCTAATGGAAAATACTCTAATTTTTGGAGGAAGTTCTACATTTGGTGCGTAGACCACCAGTGATCTCTCTATTGAGGAGGAAAGTTCTGGAACAGGAATATCCACCAGATGTCGCACTTCCTTCACATGTTAGAGTATTTTCATTACCACTCAAGTCTAAATGAGGCACTTTGTTCTCACCTTCTGTTTTATGAGGGAATGTTTGTCCAGTGCCCACCTATCCACCTCCCCATTTGCCTTCTGATTAAACTGGGCAAAGGTAATCACTATGCCTGAGTCGAAATAGTATCTGCCAAAGATTTTAAAGCTTGAGGGAAATAGGTGCAGTTCTGCACCTGCACTACTCTAGCTCCCTGATTCCAAAGAAGATCTCAGTTTACACCATCACCCTGTAACTACAGACCAAGACATTCACGATACTTCACAATGGGCTGGTTAAATGTTTTAAGTTAGTGTCCAACACTTTAGCCACAGTAGACATGTCATTAATCCTAAATCATAATAATGGTGGCTCCATGGAAACATTTAGGGGCATATTTCAGAAAAGTGACGTTGCTTCCAATGCAATACCACTTTCCTTGTGCCCCTTAGTGCCCCCCTAACGTCACCATTTAACATACGACGTACAGTGCTGGTAGTTAGGGAACTAGCGTCAAAACCTTTGACTCTAGTTTGGCGTTTTGCTGGATTAGCTCCAAAAATGTTGATGCTAAACCTGCAAACCACCTAGAGGCCCATTGAAAACAATGGAAGCATCATTTTAACACCTGCTCTGTGCAGGCACTAACAATGCTGAAAAAAATGGCACAAAGAAATCTCTTAGATTTCTTTGCGCTATATTTTCTGCTCTCCTAAAGGGGGAATGCCCCCCTTGCATACATTATGCCTGGCGCAAGCATAATGTGGCTCAAAGGGTTACAAAGTGGAGCAATGCATGCATTACAGAACTTTGTAAATATGGCTTTTTTTGGCCTCATTTGGGCCACATTAGCATAATAATTACGCTAATGTGGCGCAAGGAGGTGCTAGGGGCCCTTAAATATGCACCTTAAACTAGTAGATTTGTGTGTTCTCTATCTATAATGCAGGAAGAATATTTCCAGGCCCACGTGACCAAAAATGCAGCATCAGTTTTCTTACTTTGAGCAGGTGGAGCAGTATTTAAGACCTAAATCTCTATATTTAGACTAAGATGATCTCTAGGGAAAGCAAAATAGACTTTTCTCATGATCTTTTCCGTTTGCCTATTTCAATCAACCACCAGAATGGTTTAGGTCATGGATCTAATCTGTACAATAAAATCTAAGTGAAGTCTTAAGGATATTCGGATATCTTCTTTGGAAATTCACCCCATCTGGTTGACAAAGGGCGATGGCATCACTAATTGTGATTTGGTTCTGTAAGGTACTTACAAAATTATCCTTAAACTCAATAGCGTTCAATACTGAACAGGAAACAGAGCATGGTATAGGGTGACACCACCCACTGCTAACATTAAGGCTATTCTTTTAAGGGACTTTGTAGATTGTGAACCCCAAACAAGATTATTTTATGGACAAGGAAAGGCGCTGCCTTCAATATGGAAACTACTGCAAGAGCTTTAGAACTTTAGAGCTTTGAATAGTAAGGGCATTCTTTGTTTTAATATCATTACTACATTCATGTTTAAGGAAATATGTGTTGGATTTAGATTTATACAGTGAAATACTGTCTGTCGTATTTGCACATGCATAAACACCCACACTCCATATACACAATGTGCATGTGTCTAATGCTTTATTTTATGACTAAGCACAGATATTCAGAGCCAATTGTTCATACACACCTGAGGCAAATTATAAAGGTCACAAAGAAAAACAACTCACATAATAAACCAGTGTTATAATAAAGAAAAAAAGAAGCATAAAATACAAAATCACTGTTCGTACATTGAAGAAGTCCAAGAAATAAATATTTACATCAATTCTTAGCAGCACAAAAAACAATCCGCAGAATAAGGCCCATATTTAACGTAAAATGACGGAGCGCGATGCTGCACCAAAATTGGCAGCGCCTCACTACTCTGTTGTCCCTTGTGCTGGCGCTAAATTGAGCTGCCTAGCACCAACGCAGGCACCCTTGCTCCATCGTGCAAGGATGTCTGCGTTGTGGGGTTTGATTATTTATGTGTGGGAAGGTGTTCCTTCCTGCACATAAACAATCACTAATTGCAATTTGGCACTTCTGTGTGTGCTGCATTCTGCAGCACACACAGAAGTCCTAAAGCATCATTTTCAAATGATTGTTTATGTACAGGAAGGGTCACCTTCCCACACATAAACAATCATGTCTGGCATTTTGCTCTTTATATGCATGCTGCAGAATGCAGGACACATAAAAAAAGCTAAAAACGAGGAGGAATAAAAGTATTCCTCCTCTTTGCGTCTTGCTAACGCCACCCCTAGGGTGGCATTAGATTTTGCCACTGCCTCAGTTTTACGAAAACTCGTAAATCTGATCAGTGTCAAAATACAATAGGTGTGGCTTTGGCACGCCCACTGCAACAGCCATTGCACGCCCCTTCCACGCAAAGGGCTGCCTGGGAAGGGGCCATATTTACAAGGCGGAGTTAAGCCACAAAAAGTGGCTTAACACCACCTTGTAAATATGGTGCAGGGCATTGACGCTCCGGTAACGCTAGGGGCTCATAGATATGCTGCTAAATTTCTACAGGTATCCCTTTTCTAAGAATTATTGAGCTCTAAACGAAGCTACTTATGGAAGCTCTCAAGTGAAATCATTTGTCTGCTCTTACGTGCAAGAGCATTCTATAATTTAAGGTTCAGCATAAGGAAGTGCCTGTCTGGCAATGCTAACATTTCAAAAAGAAAGACTATGCATTTTTATGTGACACAAATCTGAAAATATATTAGTCAAGTTATATCCATTGAAAATGAGATACTTGTAAATAGGAACATGTGCACACAAGGTACCTGAGCTGCCCTTTGGAAGCCAGTGAAGTGGCTTTAACAATACTGATAATGAATTTGTGCTCAAGGAGCCTGGCAGCAGCATTTAGCTTTTTTTTTTTTTTTTACAAATTATTACTTTTCTAGACTGTGAACCCTACATACAAGGCACTTGCATAGTGTATGGGGTGTGAATTTATCAATGACTTCAATCTTCAACTAAATAAAAATGATGCCTTCACTGTCTGCCCGGTTTGTGGATCCATTGTCATCACTATAGCTAATGGAAGGTGTAAAGTCTCTACATTTTCTATTTCTCTGAATAGAAGCATTATGGTGAAACTATTTTCAAACATCTATTTGTAGGCAAACGTTGGTATCCCACCACCAGTAAATCTGCTGTGTTAATATTCAGATGTATATTGCTCAAAAGTACACATTCTGCAGGGTCTGCAGTTCATCGAGTTTCGCGATCAAAAACACTTAGAATAGAAGTAGCTGAGTGTATCACAATAAGCATGATACCCACACTCTAGAGCAAAGAAAAAAAGGGGTCTCCTAAAGATGTCAAAAACAGAAATGCAGCTTATAGTGTACCCCCACTGATGTACAAGCCAGGATCCCCATTCTCCTGGTTTGTTGGTTGTAATAACAACAAAAATAAAACCATGCTATTGCCTGCTTCACCATAGATGCTACATTATGTAGCCAGTACAGGAGGCCAGATGATCACCTGCATTGAAGGCCCTGGAGGCAGTCCTAGATTATACCCTTATCAATATACCATAATTCCAACATTGCCTACACTTTAAAATATAGAACAGAATCAAATATGACTGCAGACCTCAGATCATGGAATGGTGTGTTTGGCACAAGAAAAACACCCTTTGGGGAATTTAGACTGGCTCAGTGGTCTACAAATTCAAATATAGAATTGGTCACCAAAGGAGTATGTGTCCTTATGGAACAAACAAAAAACATTCAAGATCCCATAAGACTTCTAAACGCTACTCAAAGAACAAGTCAGAAAAACACAACATGTGGTTTGAATGCTACCTAACCTACTGGCTCTAACTATAAGTAGGCCATAGAAATACATATAGAAGCAAAAACTTTACAAGAAAACTGAGGACCTTGCTGAGAACCCAAAATAGAGACCTGAGAAGGCTATCCAGAGAACCAAAGACTAGAGCTAACGTGAAGCAAATATCCAAAATGAAAAAAACATTATAAACTAAAGCTGTCTGAAGCCTAAAGGCAGTATGTTGGCAATACTTGGATAACCATTTGTGACTGTAAAACGAAATGATTCAAAATAATTCTGGCAAATTGTATATGGATTGGAAGTAGTCCTGGATCAACCGGTGAACATGAACAGTGTAATCCACGAAAAGTAGATTTCTCATATGAATTACCTTTGTGTAAGACCATCACTATCCACTTTAAACTTGGTGTGGAATATCTTCAGCTTCACAACCACAAGCAATGAAAAAATCACAAACTTGATAAGTTCAAGCAGGTGATCTGGGGCTCCTGGGTCACACCGGCTAACAATGGATGCTATAAAAGTCAACCAGAATTCTGGAAATCCTTATTACAACCACTACATGCATACATCATTCATCCTTTAAGCGTTCCAAACTCATGGAAAGGCTTGTCATCCCACATTGTTCAAAAAGGGCTCCCAAACTGACAAAACCAGTTGTTTAATGGGAGCCCTGCTACATCTAGCTCTATGCCAGTTGCTATTAAAAGAACTACAGAATCAGGTGAATGAAAATGCCATCCTAACATCAGAACAAACTGCGTTTAGAAGCTGGTGTGACACAGTGGCTAATGTGTTAGTGCTATAGAAGATGGAAAGAATAATCAAACTAAGGGATTTGTATTGTGTTTGTATGCCTCTTAGACTTCTCATAGGTGGCTGACAGAGTAAACAGGAGATTGCTCTGGTCAAAGCTGGCAAAACAAGGCATTCCATTGGCCTTGTTAAGAGCAAAACTGCACCCAGGTCGTGATAAAATTTGGAAGCAGCACCCAGACAAGAAGGAAAATCTACACTAATATAGGGTTAAGACAAGGATAAGTATTAGCCTCCTTGTTTTTAGTCTGTACAGGGAAGACCTAGGCTACTCACACAGCAACAAGAAAGATGTCTTGTCCATATCAGCCGGCAAAGCCCTCTCACACCTTTTGTATGTACACAATACAATAATTATGGACTTAACTGTGGCAGGGCTCAATAGTCACTAAGGGCCAGATGTAGCAAAGAGATTGCGAGTCGCAAATGGCGAAAATCGCCGTTTGAGAGGCGCAAATGCCTCTTTGCTATGTAGAAATGCATTTTGCGAGTCGGATCTGACTCGCAAAATGCATTTCCGAATCGCAAATAGGAAGGGGTGTTAGCTTCCTATTTGCGACTCGCAATGCTATGCAATTCCAATGGAATCGCAGTTACCATCCACTTGAAGTGGATGGTAAACCAGTCGCAAACGGGAAGGGGTCCCCATGGGACCCCTTCCCCTTTGTGACTGGACATAAAAATATTTTTTCAGAGCAGGCAGTGGTCCAAGGGACCACTACCTGCCCTGAAAAAATCCTCAACAAAAGGTTTCGTTTTTTTTTTCTAAGTGCAGCTCGTTTTCCTTTTAAAAAAACGGGCTACACTTTGAAAAAAAAAACCTGCTTTATTTAGAAGCAGTCACGGACATGGTGGTCTGCTGTCTCCAGCAGGCCACCATCCCCGTGAGTGCCCAGAATCGCTACGGGGTCGCAAATTGCGACCCACCTCATTAATATTAATGAGGTGGGTCTTTGCGACCCCATAGCGAGTCGCAGAAGCTGTCTGAGACACCTTTCTGCATTTGGTTTTGCGAGTTGCAATTTGCGAGTCGCTATGACTCGCAAATTGCAAGTCGCAAAACCATACTTACCTACATCTGGCCCTTAATGTCCTCCAAGGTACAGCTACCAGGGTGACCCGATTTTCAGTACATAAAACATAAAGATAATGGTCGTGGGCAGATACAGTTCAAATGACACCTGGCACCTGAACTCAAAGAAGACTGAGATAGTACCATCATATGAATATCTAGGGATCACCGTGGATTATGGTGAGGGTCATAAGGCCCAATTTAGCATACTGAAATTCAAATCGATTTTAGTAATTTTGGTACTTCACCACCTACAATAGACATAGGGGGTCATTCTGACCCTGGCGGTCGACGACCACAGAAGCACCGCCAACAGGCTGGCGGTGCTTCCTTTGCTATTCCGACCGCGGCTGTAAAGCCGCGTTCGCCCAGCCGGGTCCGGCGGTTTCCCGCCGGATTTCCCCCGGCTGGGAGAATCCTCCATGGCGGCGCTGCTTGCAGCGCCGCCATGGGGATTCCGACCCCCTTCCCGCCAGCCTGGATGGCGGGAACGGGTGTCGTGGGGCCCCTGGGGGCCCCTGCACTGCCCATGCCACTGGCATGGGCAGTGCAGGGGCCCCCTAATAGGGCCCCAGCAGGATTTTCACTGTCTGCTTTGCAGACAGTGAAAATCGCGACGGGTGCAACTGCACCCGTCGCACCCCTGCAACACCGCCGGCTCCATTCGGAGCCGGCTTCAATGTTGCAGGGCCTTTCCCGCTGGGCCGGCGGGCACTCTTTTGGCGGTCGCCCGCCGGCCCAGCGGGAAAGTCGAAATGGCACCCGCGGTCTTTTGACCGCGGAGCGGTCTTTCGACGGGGGAAGTTTGGCGGGCGGCAACCGCCGCCCGCCAAACTCGGAATTACCCCCATAGTGTTAAGGGTATTTAGAGCAAAATCTATCTCGGCACTACTCTACAGAGCACCACCATTCCAAGGTCCATTAAATGATGTATCTTTAACTTGCCCAAATAAATGTCCCAAGTTCAACTACGAATTGAATTTCGCCTGATGAAACTGTTGTTGGCTTTGAACGCAGAAAATGCAATGAATTCAAGCAACATCAATCACCAGATACCCTTTTGAAGGGCCTGGTTTGGAACAGACTAATGTCAGAATCAACCTTAGGCCATACTCATAACTTGCACACCTTGCAGAAATTCTTCCTAACAACAACCTGGTCACTAAAAAAGGAATATGAAGACTTCAAATCCCAACTGTCTGCTGAAAGAACATGCTTTGTTATTCACGGAAGACAGACTGCCTGACAAGCTGGAGAGTAACAAATATCTAGAGGGCACATTTAATTAATTAGTTTCACAACCATACTTTACAAATGCCTTGCACAAAAGAATGGACCATACTGGTTTGTGTACATCTCAATACTGGAAATCATGACCAAACAGCACCAGCTGCCAACTAGGCTCCTGCAGATTTTGTGGGGTTAAGCTTGAGTCCCCATCCCTCGTCCTTTTCATTTGACTAGAATTCCAGGAGAAAAGGCACAGGTTAGATTACTCAGAAACCTGCCAGTTTGGAATGTGAAGTACGCTGACGCACAGATCATGAGAGACAGAAATGCACTGTTGGTGACCAGAACCACGAAGTTCATACAGAATATTTAATAACAGTTAAAACGAATATGATATTGAATTATATGCAAATACTCCTGTGCACGTTCCTTTTAATAAATTAATTCAAATCCTTGATACGCTTAATGTTTTGTTGGTAAAACTTTAGGTGTAAAAGCAAAGGAAATGTTAATGGTGAAGTTATTATTAACAGTATCATACATGTTTTTTTTTTACTTACAGCAATGAAGGCCCTTAAAGATCTAATAGGATCAGAAATGACATCTAGACCAAATACACCGGAATCTTTGCTAACCTCTTAGCTGCTGGGCCTTCCCCCCCAGTGCTGAGCCCTTTTTTTGCTATTTGGGGTAGTTCGCGCTTAGGCCTTCATAACATTTTTGTCCACATAAGCTATCCACGCCAAATTTGCATCCTTTTTTTCCAACATCCTAGGGATTCTAAAGGTACCCAGAGTTTCTAGGTTCCCCTGGAGGAGACCAAGAAATTAGCCAAAATACACATAAAACTTTGTTTTTTTCCAAAAAATGGGAAAAAAGGGCTGCCGAATAAGGCTTGTGGTTTTTTCCCTGAAAATGGCATCGACAAAAGGTTTGTAGTGCTAAAATCACCATCTTCCCAGCTTTCAGGAACAGGGAGTCTTGAATCAGAAAAATACATTTTTCAACAGAATTTTGGCATTTTACTGGGACATACCCCAGTTTTACTATTTTTGGTGCTTTCAGCTAGTGACAGGAATGGGTGTGAAACCAATACTGGATCCCAGACAGCTAATCATTTCTGAAAAGTAGACAAAATTCTGAATTCAGCAAGGGGTCATTTGTGTAGATCCTACAAGGTTTTCTTACAGAAAATAACAGCTGGAAAATGAAATATTGAAATTGAGCTGAAAAAAACTGCCATTTTTCTCAGCGTTTTACTCTGTTACTTTTTCCTGCAATGTCAGATTTTTTAAACCAATATACCGTTACGTGTGCTGGACTCTTCTGGTTGCAGGGATATATATGGCTTGTAGGTTCATCAAGATCCCTAGGTACCCAGAGCCAATAAATGAGCTGCACATTGCAATGGGTTTTCATTCTATACCGGGTATACAGCAATTCATTTGCTGAAATATAAAGAATGAAAAATAGGTATCAAGAAAACCTTTGTATTTCCAAAATGGGAATAAGATAAGGTATTGAGCAGCAGTGGTTATTTGCCAATCTCTGAATTCCGGGGTGCCCATACTAGCATGTGAATTACAGGCCATTTCTCAACTAGACGTCTTTTTTACACACTGTCTTACATTTGGAAGGAAAAAATGTAGAGAAAGACAAGGGGCAATAACACTTGTTGTGCTATTTTGTGTTCCCCCAAGTATCCCGATAAAAATGGTACCTCACTTGCGTGGGTAGGCCTAATGCACGCGACAGGAAAGGCGACATGGACACATCACATTTTTACATTGAAATCTGACGTCTTTTTTGCAAAGTGCCTAGCTGTAGAGTTTGGTCTCTAACTCGGCCGGCACCTAGGGAAACCTACAGAACTTGCACATTTTTGAAAACTAGACACCTAGAGGAATCCAAGATGAGGTGACTTGTGGGGCTCTGATCAGGTTCTGTTACCCGGAATCATTTGCAAACCTCAAAATGTGGCCAAAAAACACTTTTTCCTCACATTTTGGTGACAGAAAGTTCTGGAATCTGAGAGGAGCCACAAATTTCCACCACCCAGCGTTCCCCCAAGTCTCCTGATAAAAATGATACCTCACTTGTGGGGGTAGGCCTCGTGCCCGCGACAGGAAATGCCCCAAAACACAACGTGGACACATCACATTTTGACAAAGAAAACAGAGATGTTTTTTGCAAAGTGCCTAGCTGTGGCTTTTGGCCTCTAGCTCAGCAGGCACCTAGGGAAACCTAGCAAACCTGCACAGTTTTGAAAACTAGACACCTAGGGGAATCCAAGATGGGGTGACTTGTGGGGCTCTGATCAGGTTCTGTTACCCAGAATCCTTTGCAAACCTCAAAATGTGGCCAAAAAAACAGTTTTTCCTAACATTTCGGTGACAGAAAGTTCTGGAATCTGAGAGGAGTCACAAATGTCCTTCCACCCAGCATTCTCCCAAGTCTTCGGATAAAAATGGTACCTCACTTGTGTGGGTAGGCCTAGTGCCTGCGAAAGGAATAGATCACACAACGGTCAATGTTGGTACTTACATGAGGCAACTGTTGACCGTGGGGTGATCCATTCCTTACGCAGGTACTAGGTATAGGCACTCAAGTGGGGTAGTGTTTTTATCAGAACAGGTGAGGAATCACTGGGTGGTAGGAATTTTGTGGATCGCAGCATATTCCTGTAGTTTGTGTGACAGAAATGCAAGAAAAATAGAGTTTTTATTCAACATTTCAGCTTTGCAGGGTATTCTGGGTAAGAAAACTTTGGGGAATCCACACAAGTCACACCTCTGTGGACTCCCCCAGATGTCTAGTTTCCAGAAATGTTTGGGTTTAGTATGTTTCCCTATATAGCCGCCGAACCCAGGACCAAAAACACAGGTCCCTGCCTTACAAAACCAGTTTGTTTTGTGATAGATAATTTTGATGACTCCACAATACATTTTGGGCGGTGGAATTCGGAGCTGAACTAAATTGGGGAGCTCCCAAGAGAGCACCCTCTCTGTGCTTGCCCCCGTATTCACCTGCTCTCTGGGTTGGGCTAACCCACTATTGCCCTGTTGCACAGACTGTGCTTGCGAAGGGACAACAGGACTGCCCTCATCACCTCCCTCACAATTTACTGGAAGAAGTTATCCAATGGGACTCCTCCAACTGAAAAATCACTCCCAGAGTCTGAGCCATTGTCCTATCCCTCAGATGCCGTCTCAGTATCTGCTGTCTCAGTCTCTGATCCTATGTCGGAGCTGTCCTCTATAACCAGAGTGACGTCAGCAGCAGTCATCCATCAAGATGCCATCTCTGCTATTGGCTAAAATGTTGCTCTAAAACACTAGCCTACATAGACAGTCGCAAAATTGCTTGTGTGTGTGTGTGATACGTGCAACAATAGAGGCCACCTTACCTGCGCTTCTTCCCTCAATCAGCAAGTTCTTTCAAGACACTCAAACACCTTGTCACATACCATTCATCACAGTCTTTAGCACCTCCTGCGCCCAGTCCAACAATCATTATTGGTGCTCCCACTCCCATGTCCTCCTCCTCGGATTCCCTCATTACCATCCAGCAAACGTGCTCTTCATCTCTCCATAGCCACCCCGCACATACATTTCATTTGTATTATAGCGCAGGTAATGGCTGACTTTACTAACGTACTCATCTATTTACTTAAAATACAGATTTGCTCTTTCCAGTAGTCATATAAACCTTCTGTGCTTCTTTATGGCACCAAAACTGCCACTAGACAAAAGTCTGATCCTTTTGTAGCAGAAACATAATCACAAGACTTACTTGACTTCTTTATTGCTGCCTAAAAGCTACAGTTGAAATGCGTCAGTTGAATGATGTGCACTGCGCAACTGCAAGACAACTGGTGGCAAATATATATATATATATATATATATATATATATATATATATATATATATATATATAAGATATATATATATATATATATAAGATATATATAGATCACTTTTATGTGTGGGTCTGGTTTTCCTGGGGGCCGATTGCAGCCCCCAGGGAAACCACACATGCACTGACAAAAGTGATATATATATATATATGTATATATATATATATATATATATATATACATATATATAATATATATATATATATATATATATACATATATATATATATATATAGATCTCTATATAGATATATCTACATGGATTGATATATCTATATATATATATATATATATATATATATATATGTATTTTTTTTTGGTAGGTGTAGGGTTTCCTTGGGGCCAAAATGGCCCCCAGGGAACCCCTACAACTACTGAAAAAAATTGCCCCCACAGGGGGTCGCCCTGTCTACGGACGAGGCCTGTCACTTTCGTTATTATTATTATTTTTTCAAATTAGCCCCCCCAGGGGTCCCCAACATAAAAATTGAAAAATATGGCCCCACAGGCCCCCTGTCAATGTCCTTATTTTATTTTATTTTTTTAAATAAAAAAATTAGCCCCTGGGGGTGGTGCGGTCGCGACCCCCCCCCCCCGGGGGCCCCAACAGCTTCCTGTTCCGATGGGGCATAAAACAGTGTGACGTCAGCGTGCCGTCACAAAGGGGCGGGTGGGGGGCGGGGGGAGACACAGAAGCTCTTCCGTGTCTCCCAGGGATAAAAAAAAATAAAAAATTATAGGGTGCAACGCACCTGAGGATTTTCAAACCCCCTCCCCGGTGTCGGCCACTGGTCTTGACCCGCACCAGGGAGGTAGTGCTGGTGCCGGCCAGTACCCGGCGCCCGCACTAAAGGGGTTAAACCACAGCTAGATTTGCCAGTCTACAAGAGCCAGCAGTTGGGCAGTAACAGTAGTCTTCTTATTGTGGATCTCTAGTGGGTTAATTAATGCACACATCCTCTGTAGGTATACCATCCATAAAACACATTCAGGTGAAACCAGTTTCTGATCTAGCATGAATAGTTTTTAGGGGTAGTTAATACTGTTCTCATTATTTCATAAGATATATATTTTGTGAGCCTCCTTTTTCAGGATCTATTTGCACACACAAGAGACTTTGCATCAATCATTGGACTTTGTTTGCAGCAGCTAAACTCCGATCATTTTCACCACATTCAAGCTTGATTACTGGTAGCATGTGCAGAACCATTTAGAGAATGTCAACATTTTAGCAGGTTCCATCTGTTATCCGATTTTAGAGAACTTTCCTCTAATAACTCAAATGTAAATTTGCTTAAAAGGCTGAATATCTTAAAGGTCTCATCCAAATCCAGGTAGCCCAAGAGCCAATTCCTTCTATCTGAACGTGTACATTTTTATAAACACTTTTGTTGACTTTGATGCGTCCCTAAAAAGAACTTTAATTCTGAGGCTTTTTAGTTTAATTTCTGATTGGACTGCCGGCCCTCACAGACATGGAAATAAACTCAGGGAAATATATTTTGCTGTCTTTAGAATTACTTTTATCAGTCAACATGTTCGTGGTACATTCAGCTGCCATTAATTGTATGTATTGTTGTTTCTTGCATCCTCATTACCCCCTGAATTCTAAAATCTACCAGATGGTGGTACTTTGATACTTTACAGAAATTGATTCATGTCTGTCCTTACACAGGTGTTGACAGAACTTAATCATGTACTCTCTTTACCATGCCACCACTAGCAGGACAGTGAGGTCCTCGCAGACATTCTGCATTAGAAGTAGCAAAGCACAACCTAGGTGATTACATGACCACCTATGGCACCAAATAGGTGGTGCATCAACGTGAGTAGCCCTTTTAAAAATTTGTGTAGATATGTGCAGTCCAGTGATCAGTAACAGTGAATTAGATTTTTAGCAAAGAGGTGGTTCAGCTTGCTTTCAATAGACCAACTAAAAATTTAACACCAACACGAATTTCCATTTCTCCAAGAAGCTTTAAATGTTGGATTTTTTTCTATGGTAGGCAATACACTAATTTTGGTGCAAGTGTGCATGTTTGACCGCGCGCTGATCGGGGAAATCTTATATAAACTTGAAGGCACACATCCCCATGTCTCATGTACTAACTTTGAATTTTTTTCCACCTATTAAGGATAAAAGTTTATGATTATCATGTAAATGCCAGTCGACATGTCTTAAAATTAACTAAACATTAGGACTGATAACATTTTTAAAAAAGTGGTGCACAACGCATGGTGGCATTCACAACTTATTCGGGTCATCTGTTCTGCACTTAAGCTACAGTTTTAGAGAATTATATGTTTCTCTTTTTCAAAACAACAAATTGTTTTGAGTATCCGTTGTGATAGTTGTTCTTATGCAGTGATATTTATGATGGTGGTTGGAATAACCGCCGGAAAGGAGAATTGTAGGGACAAGGAAGTGAGCTGATTTTCATTAACTATATGTGTCTGTGAGCTCGTTACCCTGAACACTGTGTGAAAGCCTGCCTATCGCATCAACGCACTCATTATACAAAAGAGCTACAAGAAACCTAAAGGATTTGACCTCATAAGCGCACTTATTAATCCAGAAATATAGTCCTCTCTTTGATTTTGCATAAGGCACCCAAAGAGAGAGAGTCAATTGGCCATCAAATGTGTTTATAAAATAATGCAATATACAGACTCATTTTAAGGTTGTCTTTAATAAAATCTTAGATTTTCTCTCTACTACTGCTTTTAAAAACCACATTTAAATTAATTTAAAACGGAAATATGGATAGTTGTCAAAAAATATTTAAAAAGAGGTATTTCTATATGCCCTTGGGAAAATAAATGGCATTATTACGCAAATCAATCTTTCTTAGCTTATAAATTGACTTAAACGGTTTAAGGGCTGAGTGAGCCATGCCAGCAGGCCATTGAGCAGACACCTAGCACAGTGTGTTTATATTGTTTCCATTTTAGGGTCCAGTGTGGACAAGTGCTCTGGACCATGTTGTAATCTCTCAGTGGGCTTCTGATCATGCCCATGTCATGCTCATCACTTTCATTAGTTTGTGGGCTTGCCTTTTAAAAATTGATTGACTTTATTTGTGAAAGCATGCATATGTCATGCCTTTTCCGGTGTTTAGCTCTCCTCAAGCACACTGGTAAACTACTGAAAACATACGATGCTCTGTGTTTTCAGCAGGTTTTTGGACTACTTTATCTTTTCATTTCCTGAGAAGCACGATCTCGCTGGGCAGAAGTCGAGCGCTTTGCATGAAATCAACCCTGTTACATGTGTAATTGCACTTTTGCTGGTTACATGGATAATTGCACTGTTGCTCGTAACATGGATAATTGCATTTTTGATGATAAGTTTCACTGCAAGCCAACTTGTTTCCTTTTCTGTGTCTCCTTCACAATCATGGCGACCATCAGCTCGCATATGTGAACTTGTTTAACTTTTCATTATTAGTTTATGGGCAAGAAAAGTCCAGTTAGGAGTTTACAGCGCTAATAGCTCTAACGTGAGCAAACGTGAGACCTGTTACATTGTAAATGCTTGTTTTAGTGAGGTTTCCACACAAAATTATAGCGGTAGAGCTGAAAAATGGAATAATAGCTTCCAGTGTGCCAAGGCTGTAGCACAAATAAGGGCACAAATAAGGCAGTGCTCGAAAATCAAAGTATGAGCTGACGAAGGAATTATTATACATTACCTGCACTGCAGCACACCTGTTTAGAGGTATTAGCTGCGCATATTTGTTGATGCTAATTTATGAGTGAGCTGAAAATGGCTTTTGTGAAGGACGATGGCTCCATCACTCCCTTTGTCTCTTCCATCTTTCCTCCTGCCACCACTGCATGAGCATTGCGAGCACTCAAAGCAATGGCATCTTGATTTGGTGTTAGCTGAGTACTGAATGTAATGAACACAGAACTTGAACATAGAACTTTAAAACAAGTGAAGTGACTGGGTGCACATAGATAATGAAGAAACATTAGTTTTGAGTTAAATATATTCTGTTGGAATGGGGGATGAGCATATATTTTGCTTCTTATAGATTAGGCACTTTAGGGTATTAGGTTCAGAGGAATGGAGCTCCAACACATTTTCAATAGAATTCATTAATTAAATAAATTACGATAACACTTCTTCCTACGTATGAAACATATTATTGCAACTATGAGCCATTGATAGCATCAGAAATTCCGAATTAGTAAAAAAAAAATCTGGAACAAGACAGCAATGCTTTCTGTTAAGTGAAAACATTCCATGAATTTCGTGGACAAATGCTACATGGGACAGAGAGCAACTTTTTGAGAGCTTTCCTAAGATGCATCAGTTTCATTGGAATGAATGTACTTGCATATTTTGACTCTAGGAAACTACTAAGCCATCCCCCGCCCCCAGTGTGGGTGTAACTTCGAGCTTTTGTCACCAAAACTCGTGACAAATAAGTGCGTCAGTGGGAATCTGCAAAATTAAGCCAGGCATCAGTGAGACACCGAAAATTTAGTATCCAACTACGATAGGACTTCACTGGCGACAATGTCCTGCCTTGTCTTGCTGGAGGAGTTGGACTTCCATAAAAAAAAGACTAACTCCTAAGGTATAACTTGTTATCAGCATGATATAACTCCAGCTCCATTGCTTCCTGCCTCGGATTACCCCTAGGCACCAGTCAACCTCAACCTGTTTGTCTTACTCTTTTAATTTTAAAACATGAAAAAATCATATATGTGGTTGTATTAGACCAATTTTGGCCATTTATGTATCTTTTGTTTATTTTTTTATTTTTTTCTCCTTAATACAAAGTTCACTAGGGAATAATACTGATATACTTTTTTACTTTAATAATGTTTTGGTGCCATTTCAACAATTATCACACATTGTTATGGGTAGATTTCTGCTGGTTTGTGCTATACATATCAGGCAGCCAGGTTTTCTCTCTGAAAATATGTTTGGCCTAGCAAGTTACAGGAATACTAAATTGCTGAGACCTTTCCCCCAAGTTTTTATTTATGAATCTCACACTATTGTTCAGTGTTAAAGTTGAATATCTGATTCCATGTTCATATATGAAGAATACGCAATAAAGCTATCTTAAGCAAAATGTACAGACAAAAATATATGGAAACAGTGAATATTTACTCCTAACATGTATGCTTAAATTTTTGCTTCATTTTGACAAACATTTTGCACTTAAACCTTAGATACCATTATACTTTTGTCAGTTTGTAACAACTGCTCTTAAAACAGACATTTACAAATCATTAAAAAAACATATACATCTCCAGAGATACAAGCTTTTGATAAATAAGTATAAAAAATATCTCAGACATACTAAGGGTAAATCGTATTTACATATGATACATCAGCTTGAATTCATTAAATATTTTCTTTTGCACTTGCTGCCTTTATGTAATTCATTATTCATTGGATTTGGTTTCAAATTCATCAACATCTCTTCAGTGTATTCATTGTAAAATTGATACGTGGATGCCAAAATTCCCCATTTTTGCCTAACTGTTCACCTATAGTTATTTGCTTTAATAAGGGACTTGTTGCCATTTACTTTTGTAAAAGAGTAGACTATTACCTACATAAAATTTTAAAATAAATGCATACAATCTACGTTCTTTTGTTTGACCTCTCTCGCCAAACCTGTATCCTTTTTGCCTAATAATTTTCATCATCCCATATCTCTTCTCTCTCTATTACATTCTTCCACACTGACCACTCTCTCTCTTGCCTGATCCTTTTTCATTTTTCAACACCATTCATCTGAAATCTGAAACTCAGGACTGTTATATTGAACCTTTGTTATTTAGTTTTTCAAATTGTCTTTTTGGTCTCTTTTTCGTCTTTTTTCGAGGTTATACTTTAGAAAGATGCTGATCTTTATGGTTGTTTAATGTTAAGTGGAGAGACACCAATTTATGGTGGAAATGCACCATATAAAAATGCAAAATATTAAATATCATGACCAAACATACAGATGGACTGTGATATATTTGCTCCAATTCTACTTGTGCATTGCCTCAATTTTAGATTCATTTATTACTTTCAGAGGAATTTGTAAACCTTTAATTTGCAGAATTGTGCAGCTGTAACAATGGGACCAACATACTATGGGACAGGCAACTACCTTGCCTAATACTTTAAGTCCAATTAACTGATATAAACCTCAAATGAGACCACCAAAAGGAGACAATACATTTATCAAGCAGTAAAATATAAATAAGACACTTTTCAAGAAATGTCAGTGTGAAGCAGAAAACACTCTTTAACAATTTAAACAACAGAAATAAAAATGTTCATTAGAAGGAAACATAAAAAGTGCATACAATTAACTTGGAAAATGTATTTCCCATTTAGTAAAAAGGGGAAATTGTTGCTATTCTAGGGACTGGCACAAGAACATAATATGGTCAGAGTTCTGCACACCTACATCATAAATAGGACATACCCACTGGGTACAGTTTGGCTCTTTCAGGATTCTAGCTCTATATGTCTGTTCTCAGTAAAGATATAATTTTTTTGGTTTTATAATCAAGTGCTGGACTGAGGCATGGTTGCACCATAATTATTAAACCTGAGTTGCCATTAACATTATATTACTTATGAGTTCAATAATGAGCGATATCTAGCTTTTGAATGGCCAGGGAGGTTGCTTTTTTGAAGACTAATTGTATTTTTCTAAGGGACCAGTCTTCTAAATTTCCTATAGTGCATTCAACAACAGTTGCATAATTAATATTCTGGTAGAAAACACAACTTATACTGGTATGTGATAGTAATTTGTTTTTTAAGTGCTATCTTTTTTAGCTTTTACTTAGAATGTATCAGGTGTTGCCCCCAAGGAGTCACTGCAGCTAGAGAGAGAAAATAATGCCTGATAGTCCAAAATCTCACTGTAGGGCTTGGACTGGGACTGAAGAACCAACTGCAAAAAGAGAGAGTAACATCATCCCTTCTTTTTTTTAATGGGTTCAGATAAGATGAGGGATATATTTTACTTCATATAGTAAAGGAATATTTGATTTATATACATTGAGAAATTTCTTTAAATGTTGTTTCCCAAGTGATATTAAAAAGGTTTATAAAGCCACACTAAAGGGGGTCATTACGGCGTGTCGAGGTGGTGGTCGGACCACCACCAATGTGGCAGTCCGACAGCCACATTACGACTGTGGCAGTGGCACCATGGTTGGACCTCCGGCACCACCAGTTTTCCTCCACAGGAGGGACTGGTGGGGCTGGCGGTCTTAATCCGCCAGGGCAGCGCTGATTACAGCACTGCCCTGGGAATTACAAGTCTCTTCTCCGCCAGCGGTTACATGGTGGTAGCATCGCCATGTATCTGCTGGCAGAGACAGGGTGCAGGGGACCTCAGGGTGGCACCTGCACTGGTCATGCACTTGGCATGGGCAGTGCAGGGGCTCTCCCGGCCAGCCCTTCCGCGATGTTCACTGTCTGCTTTGCAGACAGTGAACATCTCCATGGGTGCTGGTGCACCCTACACTCTACAGCATTGCTGCTGGCTCTATGATGACTTGTAAGCTGTTTCCCGCTGGACCACTGGCCACAATTGGGCTGACCCAGCAGGAAACTCTAAATGGGGTCGGCATGAAGGCGGCCGCACTGGCGGCAACCTGCCTTTCTGGACTTTGGTGGATGGCCTTTTCCGTCTGCCGAAGTCATAATAGCCCACTCAGCGTCAATGCTTTACATTTTATTGAACAATATGGGGGTTTATACCACGATCATCTGAAAACACCCTACTTAAATAGGACTACGTCTTAATGTGCTCCATTTAGTCAATAACCAGCAACCAGCGAAAAAGGCCATCTTTTCTTCTAGCACAAGATACTACAATCTTGCTATTTTGGGCATTAATCTTAAGAAAAAGAGAGGGTGTAAGTGGTGTAGTACATGGTGCTTACATTGCAAATAGGTCTGACATCAAACAAAATTAAACCAGCAACAAACAATAAAGAATGGCAACGAAGGGAAACTACTGTGGTGTGTAGTTGTTCAAATGCAAAAATATTCATAGTAAATTATATAAATATAGAGAAAATCATAATAGGGCTAAGAGACACCCCTGGTTAATCCAGACAAATGTTTGAATGGTCTGAGAGAGCTCTATCGTCCCCCAGTAGTACCCTTCATCTGGTAGATGAATGTAAAGCTATTATGAATTTTAGAAGGGACATTGGAATTCCCAAATAAGCCAATTTTCTCCACATGTGGGGTCAATCAATATTGTCTAAATCAATGAAATCAATGAAAGGTCTGAAAACAAATTAGTTTCTTTGTTTGCACATATTTTCAAGTATATTTTGTCAAATAGCTGTATTGTCAGGAGTTAAGTACTTTGAAACCAGATGGTTTACAGGGAAGTATATTTTGCACAGTTGCCCAATCCTGCAGGTTAGTAAAATGAACTATGCAAATATCTTCTCTACTTTATCAAGTTGTGCTTCCTGTTTTTTGTAGTAATTTGTGGGACTATTTTTGAATAAGGGATGAATTATACTTCCTGACCAAGAACTAGGAATAATTCCTGTTGTATACCAGTGTTGGAAGACGGGGGCCCGTAAGTCACTGCAGGGGTCAAAGTCCCTCTTGAGCACTACTGTTGGGATGCAATCTGGTACTATTGCTCCAGAGAGTCTTGTATTTCAAATGTAGTTTGCCATTTCTTTAGCATAAGGACCTAGCATTGGGATGTTGTCCAAACAAGATGAGGTATATGTTCTACTCCATAGAGTAATGAGCAGAAATTGTTGATTTATGTATAGTGAGAACATATTTAAAATGTTGTCTACCAAGTGATTAAAATAAATGTATTTAAAGCCCCACTGTGTGCCAATGCCTTGCATCTTTGTTGAACAATATGGGGCTTTGTGCCAAGATCATAAGAATACACCCTCCCTAAAAAGGTGTATGTTTTTAATGCACTCCATTTTCTCAATAACCAGCAACAAGTTAAAAAGAACATCTTTTCTACCAGTAAAAGATACTACAATCTTGCTACTTCGGACACTAATCTCCTGAAAAAGTGAGGTTGTAAGTGATGTAGTAAATAGTGATTGCATTGGAAATAGGTATTAGATCAAACAAAATGTAACCATCAACAAACAGTAAAGAATGGCAATGAAGGGAACCTACTGTGGTGGGTTGTTATGAAAAAATAGCCATGGTGAATGATATAAATATAGATTGAAATATAGTAGGGCTAAGAGAAACCCTTGCTTAATCCATCCAAGTGTTTATAAGGTCAGAGATCCCTCTATTTCCAGCCAGTAGTACCCTGTACCTGATGGATGAATGTAAACCTATTATGAAGTTTATCAGGGTCATTAGAATTCCCACATGAGCAATTTTTTAACACAGGTGGGGGGTCACTCGATGTGGCCTAAATCAATAAAAGGTGTGACATTTTTTTTTTTTAATGCACATATTTTTCAAGTATAGTTTCTAAAACAGCTATATTGTCAAGAGTAGAACATTTAGGTTTGAGCTCAGATTGTTTGAGGTGGATAACATGTTTCTCAGTTGCCCATTCATGTGGGTTTAGTAAGATGCATTATTCAAACATCTTCCCTACTGCATCAAGTACTGCTATCTGTCTGTTGTTTTTTAGTCATTTGTAGAAGCCCTTTTTGAAAAAGGGAATAATTTTGCCTTCTGCCTAGGAAGTAGGAATAATTACTGTCTTACAACAGTATTAGAAGACTAGGGCCTGTAAATCATTCAGATGTCAAAGTCCCTTTTGAGCACTGTCAAAATCCAATCTGGCTTCATAGCTCCAGAGTGTCTTGCATTTCAAAAATAGTTTGCCTTTTCTTTGGCAGGAGGAGGTTGTGTTGGGATATTAACAAGAGAAGGATATTGATCAATAGAGAAAATAACACCACTCTGTACGTTATTTATGGATTAGAGATTAAGATGTGTTCTTACCATACTTGCTGCAGGATTGCAACTACTGAATCCTAAATTCTAGATGAGCAGGAACCTGTGTTTTTTAATGAAAATTGTTCAGAATTTATTTTAGCATGTGATCTCAACATTATGTCTTTGTGCCATTGTGGCCCAGTGTCTATTTTGCTTACTTTATAGCTGTTTATCTTACTTCCTCAATATTCTAGAGGATATAGAAAGTGTGTGTGTTCAACTTGTTCAACTCTCTAGATAGGAGGCAGTCCGCTTCTTCCCTGATTATGCCCTGACTTGTTTTGGGGTATGTTTTTCTCACTAGCTTTAGAAGCTAGGTTCAGAAGTCATAACTGAAATACCTCAATCATGTCATCCTCTGCTTCGTACATCTAATCTGTGTAAGGTGGGAGCATTTCACACACTGATAATAAAGCACTGGAATTCCATATAATACATCTAAGCCAGTCAGGAGGATTCTTGAACATAAGCAATATATCCAAAATGTACTAATATGGGTTTATTCTTTTTACTGGGGGGTAAAGTCTAAATAATCAAGAAATAGTTTTGATCTGAGGATGAGGCACTGAATAATGAACCTTATGCCTTGTATCTGATTACTTGGAAAAGAAAAACATGTTTTAGTTCCAATTGTGGCCAACTGATAAGAGGATAGCAGTTCCATTGTTAGAGTGGCCATTTTTATTAGTTGAGGCAGGGATACTCATCATGTGGTAATTATCTAAAGCAAAGTTGCTTGTTCCTCAAACTTCCTGAAGACAACTGATATCAGCCTCAGAGGTTAGCAGCTGTTTCTTTCACTTTTTGGTGTGTAAATACATCTGACCAATAGCTTTTAGGCATCCTGCAGCAGCACATATGTTCCACTACTTGCAGGAGCTACACTGGCTTCCTAGTAAAAAGAGGATTCTTTTTAAATCACTGACCATCCTGCATCGGGCTTTTCACCTGCAGGATCCTCAGTATCTCATTGCAAGAACTAAGCTTTATCATCCTTTCAGGCTCCCACATTCAGCACCCGCTCTTCTGGCTACCATCCCGAGTTTTTGCCATGCAAGTTGCGGTGAGCAGTCTTTCATGGTGGAGGCTAGGGGCAAATGGAATTGGCTCCCTTGCTTTCCTCATTCGATCTCTCATGAATCAGTCTCCCAAGAAACTTTAATAATGTATCTTTTCTCATTAAAGTAACTTGGTGTCTGTGCTTCCTTAGGTCTATGAGCCAGGAAAACCAGGATACTCCTCTGAGTATCCATGCACTTTTTAAATCTCCCTCATTCATTCTATCATTGCAGATGCCTACAGTTTGACAAGTGGGACACAAATATTGTTCAAAGATATATCATTCCACACATGCTTTTGAAGAATGCCTCTAACTAGAATCAGCAAGGTGCATCTGATTATTACTCTAATTGGTTCATTTGTTATTTTATGCTTTTTATGGGGAACATATTTGCAGAACAGACATTTAAGCCTTTACTTTGGAAGAAGAAAAGTAGGAAATTACAATAAGTGTGAATTCAACACAAGCCACCTGTTCAATATAACATAAACCAAGGGAATCATATGCAGTTGAGGATGCATATGTATATGAAGAATAAATAAGATCTATTTAGGAAAGGACCTGCAAAAGGTTGACAGATTTGATTATTGGAATATTAACATTTTGGATTGTACAATATGAGGGTCATGAGGCTGTATCCTATTCATATATGTATAAACCACTGTTAAGTTGTGTTGTTGAGGTCTTTTTAGGGCTCGCTAGGCAGAACATGTGCTGTTGCTTCAAGACATGCTTATTTTTATGTGGGCTTTCATCACGCCCATCGCTTTTCATTTGTTCCTTTTGTGTGTCTTTCTAAATTCCTTTCTTTTCATTAGGTGAAACGTTACTATTTGTCCCTCTTCTGTATGTGGTTTTCACATTCATGGCTACTTCCGCTGTTACATGTCCCTCTACTCTTTTTATTTATGGTTTGGTCAACACACTCTTTTTTTCTTTGTTCTTTGGATTGGTCCTGCACCGTTTGTACTCCCCATCCTATACGCATTCACAAAGGGGGTTCAACCATTGCCGCAGTACTAACCTGCATTTGTAATTTTGCTTCTGTTCCGTATTTTTGCGGGGTTTCATCATTGTTTAATTCTATTTGTTATGAAAGACATGATTTTTGTAGGCACAGGGAGAGCTGATGCCAAATTTGAACCCGCTTCACCAGTCCCAAAGTCGGCAACCCTGTATGTTATGCCAAATCCTCTCAGACTGCTAACTTGATTTGCAGACTGTATATATCCATTCTCTTTGAAATGGTACAGCGCCATTGGTTCACCCAGTTCTGTACACATTCTCAAAGGGAGTTATTATTAATGTATATCGTTTGGATTAGCCATTGTTTATTTCTATGGCATGTGTTTGTAGGCATGGGGAGAGCCGACGCTGAGACTCAAACTCAGTTCTCCAGTCCTAAAGTTGGCAGCCCTGTATGTTACACAACATCCTCTCGGGCCGCTAACTTGTTTTGAAGACAGTATCCACTTTGATCGACTTTAAATTTTCATTACAGTAGTGCTCTGCCAAGTTTCCGTGTAGTGCATGAAGCATTTCAGCCCCTTCCACTATCCCTGTGCTTCCATCCCCACCACTCACCCCTCCCACCACGTTACTTTTTGTTCAATTACGGGCCAATGTAGCCTGTAAAACCATCAATAGCTGATGTTGGGCAGAGTTTACCTACTGTTCGTGTAAGTAGCGGACATGTGATGAGCTTGTTTGTTTTTTTAGGTACTGGGAGATGGTGATGCATTTATAATGTCCCAAAGGCAAGACCTATTGGCTATGCCAATGCTTGTTTCTTCTATATTCTGTTGCCAAGACCTAATGTCACTGTCATTCTCTCCCCCACCATCTTGCTCATTGATTTCCCTTGTAAGTGAGATGTCATGGCTGTTCTTATTGGAATGTCACAATCATCCTTGCCTGTAACTTGTGTCTTGTATAATTCAATTGCCATAGAATGTTTATCATCAAGATGCACATTGTGTAGTTTATCTAAACTGCTCAGCCTCCATAATAATCTACATAGGTAAGAAGCTCCTTTGGCAACATTTAGGGGGCTCTTCCTTAGCATAGGCTCTTGTGTGTCCAAATTTAGTTCACAAGAGATATATTCATGTCACACTTTCAGGGTAACCACTAGCTATGTAGATAATCTTTCAAAAGTGCACAACATTTCATATTTCTCCAACGCCATTTAAATGTATTTAAAATAGAACTGAGTCAAACGAAAATATTGTCTGTGAAGTCAGGAAACTTCACCCTTCACAAATACAAGTACACTATTCAGGAGCTGAGGTTTAGCTTTACCTGACACCCTTTCCCTGCAGCCAGATGCCCCCCCCCCCAAGAAGGAGGGCACATAAGGCTGCTAGGAACTGGTTGGTGAGCAGCAGTTTTCTCCTAAGAGCTATCCTTGGAGGTGTCAGGGAGCCATAATAGCTGTCACTCTCCAGCTTCAATCCCACTCCTGTTGTTGAAAGTCAGATCCTGGAACTGTTAGAATCAGGAAATGGATTGTAAATTGTCCTAAGAAGGAGCAGGAATGTTCAAATTTTGAGAAACTGGCAAAGATAGTAAAAAAAATTAAGTGTTTAGCTGCACAACTCGCCAGGCAGCTAATTTCAACAAGGAACACTCTCTGCAATGTTTAGTGTGAGTTCACTGTGATTACATTTGGCTATAATCTGCCATGACAACACTGATATACATCAACATACCCTACTGGTTGTTATATCATGCTGCATCATTTTATTTGCAGTGGCTTTTAACTTGGTCAGTTGCCATGGAATGGTATATGTGTTGTGATTGTAGTTATGTTATGATATGTCAGGTCTTTTTTCATAAAGCTAGGCAGGGCAAACGGGCGTAGCTTGGTGTGTATGACTGTGTATGTGGGGGGTAAGACTCCAACAATCATGCTGGCATGTAATGTTAAAATTCATTATATAAACAATTAGGGCGCAGGAGTGGGGCCTAAAGGGTAGTGGAAAGAGAGAGAAATACAGAGTTGTAGGTGTACTAAGCAAGAAAAAAGACAATATTTTGCAAAATGACCAGCATTTTTGAGGACTTTCAAAACAGAAAGGGAGAGAGTGTGTGTGTGTTTTTGTCTGCGTGTATGTAAACATTAATTGTGAAATCAGTCAGGCACCTCACCATACCCAAATAGAAGCACCTGTACCCAGCTACTCATCAGAAAATACATTACGGAGATGCAAAACCCCAAACTTCCCCCCTGAAGTTTTGCCCGATGACAAACCGAGGATACATCCTATGTATAACTGCAAGTGAACAAAATATTTGAGTTACCAAAATTGTCATCACTCTTTTACAAAATTAAAATCCATATACAACATAGAAATCAATTTCTGAAGCATCACAAAGCTGTAAATTGCACTTCAGAACATTACTTTGCAAGTCTTTCATCAATGGAAAAAGTAGCAAAAGCACTGAATAACAGAGATTTTACAATCTATTTGGAATTATTTATTAAGGGGTTATTTTCCAAAGAGAGAAACGAGATTGCATGCACTGGATGGAAAGCTTGAATTGCTTCTCATGTCAATTGTATTCCTGAGTAAGAAAACTCCTCTTTATTGATTCATATACTTCTACAATGTAATATTGAGATGTCCACCTACGAACACCCCCGGTTTTATGTCGGTCCAAAAGAACAGTTCTTTGGTGGCAGAGAGGTTAAAGGAAGAATACAAAATATGGCATTCCTCAATCAGCCCTACCTCTCTTTGATTTCCTACCCCTTACCATACATTAGAAAAAATATATTTCCAATCATGGAAGGCTACTTTAGTGGTGCTCAACCTCTCAATGCTCTTCCTTCACCACTCACACCTAGGGTAAGATGATGCAGGACAGGTAGGAAGAGGTGCTTTTGCTCAGGGGGGAAATGTGGTCTAGTGGTTAAGGTGCTGACTTTTAAAGCTGGGAACCTGGGTTTGATTCACGATATATAACATGACTAGAAAAAATAATTTAATCTTGCAGTGCGATAAAATTTAAAGAGGTAAAATGCAATTGTAAATATGTCATGTGTATTGTAATTTACAAATGGCAAAGCCCACTTGATGTATGTGCAGTCGCTGCTGGCGACTCAGCAAAGTGGCGGAGTGGGGGTAGGGGCAAGCACAACAAAAAGATTTACCTAGTCATTGCCGTGCTGCCACCGCACTCCAGACTCCCTGCCTGCCCTGTACCAATCAAGACGCTGCTCAGAGCAGCGTTACGATTGGCTGGAGCACCCTGGTTGGGCACTCCATTGCAGACTGGGGGCCGGGACCGGCTCTCTCCAACTTGGCAACACATTGCCAGGTTGGAGAGAGCCTTTGTGAGCATGTTTTTTGGCCGGCCCAAGACAGCAGGCCAAACATACATGTGCACTGAGGGGAGTGCTCTGTGCACTCCCCTCACTGTTCGTCACCCCCATGACCCCGCCCCTTCCTTTAAAAATAAAACGATCATAAACAGAGTTCATTATTGTTTTATTTCTAAAGGTTTGCAGCTCCTGCTGCTGTGGTGGGGTGGGGGCGACGCTCCTCGGCCCTAACGTATGAGCCACCCATGTGTGTGTGGTCTTGTGTTGCCTCACAATACCCCATTTTATGTGGTGAGCCCCCCCCGCAAGATTTATGCTATATAAATACCAATGTGTACATACTTAAGCTCCCTTGCAAGTTAGGAAGTTTGTGTTTCCGATACCGCTCGCCCTCACACCATTCACTCTAATGCATCTTGCCTAGAAGCTGATTCAGAGATGCAAGCAAGTGTCCTTCTGTACGGAAAAACAAACCATATGGAGGTTTACAAGGAAAGGACAGACTAACAGGATGTAAGGCCAATGGAGGATGAGATCACTAAGCAAATATCATAAGACAGAATACGTTGATTGACTGGTGCTACCTATAAAAAGCTGACAGTCCTGATGATGACCCCGGATAGATTGGTCAACACACATGGGGTTGAAACTTCGACATATTGATGTTGTGGATTATTCTAAAGAGATAATAAGTGACTTCTGGACTTCAGAATTAATATGAGTCCTCTTATAGAAGATCGCAAATAATTTATGTTTTAACCACATCTTGTATATATTGCACAAAGCACATTTGCTCAAACAAATGCTGTCACTCTATTCACTTTCACTGCATAGGAGCACCTTAATGCTTCAAAGTATGAAAATGACTATTTTTTACTTGAGAAGTATGCATCTATTGATAATCCAATATAAATTGTTGCAAAATTTGCACAGTTTGGAAGACTGGATAAAGAGATTTTCTCAGACAAGGGTCGTACTCCCCCCTATAGGACCATTGGTTATTTACTCATTTAATTACCCAGGTCCATGGGTTACGGGGTGCACCTCATTTCCTTTAATTAGAAGTTGCACATAGCATGAAATCTGAAGCTAACTAAGGGCTAAATTTGTTGTTCTAACTGGAACTACTAAACCATTATAGATTGAAATAACCTTCCACATCTTTTTTGTTGTGGGCCCTGTATCAGTAGGAATCCCTTTATTGTACTGTTGGACCATCTTGTGATTATTCAAAAACATGGGTGTAGGAAGTGTGTGGGATGAGAGGGATGTATCCCTCCAGATTTTGGAGGTTGGGGGACACGAGGGAACGAGGGTGGGGGGGACAAGGGGACAAAATAATTTCCCCTCTCACTTCTATTATTCACAGGGCCATTAGCACGCAAAAGTGCTACTTATAATGGCCCTGCACTGACCTGCCTCCAATCTGATGGTAACAGAATGTAGGTAAGTCAGGAGGCGCCCTCTACCCTTTTGTTTGTCCTGTTTGCAGCTGTGGGCATTACGGGCGCACATGAGAACAAAGGGAGCGAGGAGGAGAAAAGAGCTTTGGATGATTGATGTCTGCATCACCTGCCGCCTTGAAGAAGAGCCCTGCAGGACGCCTTGAAGAGGAGCTGCAGGACAATGATGAAGATCTAAAGAGGAAACAGAGTCCCACTCAGCCTGAGCCTGCAGACTAGAAAGAAGACTCTGTGAAACACAATATTTGTATTTGCCTAAGATCACACCAGTTGGTGAAACAGGGAAGTCGAGATTAGCCCAGATTTGACCTTTTTACGCTACACAATCTAGGTATTAGAAGTGTATCTTTTTCTTACATTTATGCTTAATGTTTTTTGTCTAGGAAATGAAGGGTTTGACTACAGCGTGGCTAACAGGTATAAGCTATATTTCATCTTGGGACGTTATGCTTAGCATTATTATTTATGTTGTTGTTATCTTTACATACTTAAGCACAATGAAGTATATTATCTTTTCTTCACTCTACTCTGAAATAATCTACCCTATGCCACACCAGCAACTTTCCAATAAACCTCTTAAAACCTTAGTGCATAGCTTCTGTCATTACAAGCTATTAAAATAGAGTAGAAGAAAGAAAAGAAACATTCCATTTGTTGCTTTAAACAGCTGCATCAATTATGCTCTGTGACCTGATCTGCCTTTCACCTTGGCTGCTAGCTCTGGCAGAAGCCATTGTAGTGTCAGAACTCAACTGTAATAACCTTATCATAGTTATTTCCTAATGTCTTTTCTTTATAACCAGTGAATGTATTTTCTTTATACTCAGTGGATTGGTGCATCACAAATAACGAATTCTAAAGAACTTAAGGCCAGATGTAGCAAAGGTTTTTACCCATTCTGTGTCTATGGGAAAAAGTGTTCGTACATATGGCCCTTAGTGACTGCGGTTTATACAGGGATTACAGAATCCATGTTTATATAGCCTGTACCTCCAAGAGCCTCTTCAGTTGAAATGCTTCTAGTTATGACTGATGTGGAGCTGAGCTGCCCAAGATCACACACAGGAGAAGTGTGACCTATGGTTTCTGAGCACAGTTTACAACCTAATCACTTTTGATATCTCCAGTGCGGTTCCAACTGCCATGAGGCGAGGGGCATGATGGGTGTGGGGTGCAAAGAATATGTTCTTTTTTATCCTCCTGCCCTTATTTGCTTGGTTCACGAAGATGCAAGGTTAACCAGAATGTTATTTTCACATTTGAGATAATTATTTTGTGAGTGTAAATAACAATAAAAGATACTTTCAGACTGTGACAACATGCCTTCCTTTCCCCCTATTTCACTTCCAATATATATGATTGTGTACATTTATGGGAGCCTGCAATTTGCAAACAAGGAGCAAATTGCAGAGGGTCTACTGAAAAGTCCCCAAGGCTGTCCCTGTCCCTCACATAAATGTATTGGGGGTCATTCTGACCCCCGCGGGCGGCGGTCGCCGCCCGCCTGGAGGGAGCCGCCATATGGCCGCTCCGCAGTCGAAAGACCGCGGAGGCCATTCTGGCTTTCCCGCTGGGCTGGCGGGCGACCGCCAGAAGGCCGCCCGCCAGCCCAGCGGGAAACCCCTCCCCACGAGGAAGCCGGCTCCGAATGGAGCCGGCGGAGTGGGTATGTGCGACGGGTGCAGTGGCACCCGTCGCGTATTTCAGTGTCTGCAAAGCAGACACTGAAATACAAAGTGGGGCCCTCTTACGGGGGCCCCTGCAGTGCCCATGCCATGGGCACCAGGGGCCAGGGGCCCCACAACACCCCATACCGCCATCCTGTTCCTGACGGGCGACCCGCCAGGAACAGGATGGCGGTATGGGGTGTCAGAATCCCCATGGCGGCGCAGCAAGCTGCGCCGCCATGGAGGATTCTGCAGGACAGAACCGCGGCTGAACCGCCGCAGTCAGAATGTCCTGAGGAGCACCGCCAGCCTGTTGGCGGTGCTCCCGCATCCCCGGCCCCGGCGGTCCTTGACCGCCGGGGTCGGAATGACCCCCATTGTCTCCTACGTCCCTGTTCAAAACCTGTAAACTTCGATGTTATTTTGTCTTCCCTGCTTAAGGGGTTTGTACTTAAGTTATGATGACTGTGTGAGTTAGGCTCTGCCGGGTTACTTAATTTTCACTCTGATATGATATGTGTTATCTTGGGGCTCTCGTGTTTTGTTTTTATTGCTTTAGTTGATGTATTTTGTCAACACCCCTGCTTTCAGGTGAGGGATGTGCTTTAAAAATGTTACAAATAACAAAATTCTGCTAAGCTTGGTGTTGCCAGCAGTACATGTGTGTTTTTTCCTCATCTGTGCGGTGTGTCAACGGAGCCACTCGGAAGCCTAACGCAGGCCCGGCGCCACCATCCAGCAGCCCTCCTCTGCACTACACTGTCACATTTATGAAAGCGAAGTATGTTTTGTGCACTAAACACCGACATTGGCCCTTGTAAGCCATTCTATAACACGAAGAAGACATGAAGCTGGATGCCTTGTTCATCACTCATGAAATGAATATTGTAATCACTGGCTTTGATGCTGTTGTGACGTTAGATCCCTGTGATTCACTGTGATATTCTTTTATATTTTGAGCATTAACATTTTTTCAAAACACGTAATAATATATTTGTATTGTAATATTTTATTCTAATAATGTAGCTATCTACAGGGAAGTGGTAAAATCCAATACGCAGAGAGGTTTAGGGACCACCACACACCCAAAAATTATTAATAAATTCAGTAACATATCATACAACATGCTGCGCGCGCACAGATACTTGATGGTTTCTTTGGATTCCTGTCTTGAAACATCTGAAACTTCCGTCTGTTTCTCGAGGAGCGCTTAAGAAAGTTCCACGGTGTAATTTCTCTTTAATTGGGATGCACGGAAGCAGCTGCTGGCAGAGAGAGTATATGCCTCCGTTTCTTCAGCTGTTCACACACTTTCAGGGCAGCCGGCCCGTTGCTGTCTATTTATTAAACAGCAATTATCACTGTGTGCACACAAACTTTGGCTGCTGTGCATGCCTCTGCAACGTGCAGCTGGTTCCCACCCGTGTGAACGGCAGGCGAAACAAGTGTACTCGAGCAATGCTGCAAAATCTGCCACTATCATTTAAGAAATACATATATATTTATGTACTGCACGTAAAAGTAAATGTGACCCAATAAAGCATGCTCACTGGACCGAGTGTAGTGATGCACCCGAGCTAAGACATTTACTACTGCACTGCAAAGGTCAAATCACGTTATTACCATAGTATAGGAGAGATGCACTTGGACCATACTGTGACTCTTGACTGCTTCCCACTATGGACTTGCAATGGCAATTTGCTCAAGTTCTTAAATATTTGTGTTTAAAACTAGTGGCCATGTAAGAAAAGCATGGCATAAACTATGCAAACATACGCATAATGAGTAACATGCTATTTATTACCACTGTTGGGGGCATAACCCCCACTAGAGACTTTTCCTGTCATGAATGAATCAGAGCCCCTCTCACACCCACCAATGATAGTACATGATAGTAAATGTATATCACATTAGACGTGCCAAAGCCATTATTTAT
The DNA here is from genome assembly GCF_031143425.1 of Pleurodeles waltl. Lineage (NCBI taxonomy): Eukaryota > Metazoa > Chordata > Amphibia > Caudata > Salamandridae > Pleurodeles > Pleurodeles waltl. The sequence goes on from NC_090436.1 coordinate 243,333,631, forward strand.
TCACAAAAATTAGAAACCATATGTACATATAGGGGGTCATTCTGACCGCGGCGGACGGCGGTCGCCGCCCGCCACGCGGTTCCCACCGAAAGACCGCTCCGCGGTCAAAAGACCGCGGCGTCATTCTGGCTTTCCCACTGGGCTGGCGGGCGACCGCCGAAAGTCCGCCCGCCAGCCCAGCGGGAAACACCCTTCCCACGAGGACGCCGGCTCAGAATTGAGCCGGCGGTGTGGGAAGGTGCGACGGGTGCAGTTGCACCCGTCGCGAATTTCAGTGTCTGCTAGGCAGACACTGAAATTCTTTTTGGGGCCCTCTTACGGGGGCCCCTGCAGTGCCCATGCCATTGGCATGGCACGGCACCCCCTACCGCCATCCTGTTCCCGGCGGGAGAACCGCCAGGAACTGGATGGCGGTAGGGGGTGTCAGAATCCCCATGGCGGCGGAGCGCGCACCGCCGCCATGGAGGATTCTCAAGGGCAGCGGAAAGTCGGCGGGACACCGCCGACTTTCTGTTTCTGGCCGCGGCTGAACCGCCGCGGTCAGAATGCCCAGCGGTGCACCGCCAGCCTGTTGGCGGTGCTACCGCCGACCTCCGCCATGGCGGTAATTACCGCCAGGGTCAGAATGACCCCCATAATGTCTTAGTATTAATAAATATCGTCAACAGGTTTGTTTTCAACATTCTGGATTCCAAGTGACACAGACACCAAACGTGTTGTATATTTCACCTGGAACCCTTGTTGATCGCTCTCCTTTTGGTGTATTATGTTTTTACGCCCTGCTCTCTACCTCGGTATCTCTCACTCCTAATCAGTCCCTATAGAAAAGAAAATTAAGGGTCCTTGCTGGAAGCCTGGAGGTGGTGCATGCAGAGGCAGCGCCATCCCCACTTCCGTCTGTCTGTGGAGAACCAGGAAAGGTGCTTAAAGAAGACCTTAGACATGGCGACATCACAATATGGAGGAGGAATGTGGCGCTAATCTGGGGTGATGGCTCACCTACATAACATATAATGTGTAGTGTGGTCCAAAGATTTCATCACATGGTTCTGGGGACAAGATGATACCACATGTGGCTGAATGCTGAGTGGTAAGTAAATGTATCAGAACCCTGAGATGGCATTTTTTGGATTATAAATCATGTGACCTGTTATGTATTTTTGGAATTGCATATTTGTCCAATCAAGAAAATGCACATCAAAAGCAATACTATAAAATACCACAGTATACTCAGTGTCACTGTTTTTATGCAGTAGTACGGGACCGAATAATGCCGCACAGTTGACAGAATTATGCAGCAGCAACGTGCAAATTATCTTGTGCATCATGGGGTTGAAGGCAAGGTACGCAGCACATTCTGTTACTTTGCCATCTGGCCATCATTACAATTGGTTTTAACAAACATAGCTAATGATACAAAATCGATCCCGATGCTTTGGTGTATACATACAGGTTTCTCAAGAAAGAAAACTATTTGCACTCAGGAGGTACTATTCAAAGTGCTTAGCACTATTTAAGCAATAATGTCCGCTCCACTTTCCGGAGTAAAATAGTATGTGTAAAACATATACAAAGCTGCATTCAGAAGACACATACCTCCCTGGATACAGTATTTCTCATAAACGGTTGGCCTCTTTTATTCTGTATATGGCAGCTATGTCTTACTATCTCCTGAAGACTGGGTTTTGAGTCTTCTCTGTTCACACCTTGGTAGTAATGGGAAACTGCGTGTATAATCTGCTTTTAAAGGGTGAATAGAGTGAGTACATGCAGTCTGCAAAGTCAAATACATTTTTCGGGCATGAAGAGTTGGGTTCAATAAATGATACCGAACATGGCTTGTTAAAGCTAATATTGTGACCATCTTTGAGAAAATATATCCCTTGTATATTGAAAGATTCAAAATGTATTTGTATTTTGAACAGAGTGTCTTTTTGATATTGTAGGCACCATTCACATTAGATCCCGCTCTCATTAGCTCAAATGTTGATCATTTCTCCAACATAAAGTGAATTCAGGGAGTGTTTTACTGCTCCTTCCCTCAATCTGGGATTTTTTTCCACATACTTTATGACCTCCATCATCACTTTATATACTAATAATGTTGCTGGTTGCAACTGTTTCAAATCTTTTAATAACTGTGTTGATGGAAAGTCCATTTATTCTTAAATGCAGGGTTGAAACATGTCAACCTCCGAAACAGACTTTGCTATCATTAACTGACATAACCGGATTAAAAATGTGCTTCTTTCAGTCTTAATGCTGATTTTATTTTTTTCATAATACCTTAAGTTATGTTACCTTTAACTTGGGTATCCTTGCACTTTGTAGAGAAGATTGTAGTATGGTTTTTCCCCCACTTATTTAGTGCCTGAAACATTTATTTATTTATTTATCACACTTGTGTAGTGCCTGCTTCATTCGAAACAGCTCTCAGAGCAACAATGCTTTTTGTCTTGGGAAGAGAAGTAAGCATACTCAGAGATAACAGTCACACAGCTTCACCTTGCAATTACATAAGTAGTAAGGTTTGAGAATGGGGTGCTTTTCAGATAATTACAAGTCTGATTAATTTATTCTGAAATACGTTTAAAGTCTCTGACCAAAGTAGGTAGAAACTCCTCCTCCTCAGTTTCTGTCGTCAACAACGAATAGTACTCTTCAATTTTTTTTTACATCTGATCTCAAAGATCTGGAGGGGACTAAGGGTGTATTTTGCATCCCTGATAGCCTTTCTCATTACATGGAGGACCCAATTTACCAGGAAAAGTATGTAAAGTGGATGCAGTCCCCGACTCTCAGCAAATCAAAAGGCATTGTGTCTCAGTGGCATGGTATCTTTAGTGAAGTTCCAGGACGAGACTGATACCACCATGAAGGCGTAATTTAGACATGAGTTGCTGGAGTCAACAGATGAAGTAACTTTTGCTTCGAGTCAAAAGCTGCAAAGGACACTATATTCAGCAATCTCAGGCTTTGATATTTTTAAGCTAGAAACAGGTTGTGTTTTTGTGTGAGTCATTATAACACACGATTGGTGGCATATTATTTAGGAAGAGCGGCAAATCTATCAATTTGTGAACTTGGCTCCAAAACAGAATAACGTCTAAGGTCCTGATTGTAATGCAGTGCATTAAGCACATTTTTATAATTCCAACTGACCCAAATCATTCATTCGCGGGGGTAATGTTATTCTCAGAAAGAGTTAAAATGATGCACAGATACGATTTTAGTCCCATGGCGTATGGGTTTTAAAATACTGTTCTTACCACAGTTTCATTGCCCAAGCTTTGCTTCCTACTCAAGATGTATACACAATTTCCTTCCACCCATATCTTCCATTGTGTAAATTCAGGGGAACGACTGCCCGCTTTTGCGTTGGCAGCCGCAAGGTTTGCTCATGTCTTCCGCACGCGGCTTTTCATTTCATGTGCCATCTTCCTAATGCAGCCCCTGATGCGCTCGCGCTGGGGACCACGCCTGGCTTCAGGGCACATCCCCGGCATGCAGAGGGCATGGACCTTCTGCAAGGTCAAAGCAGGTTAATCGTTACGCAGCTTCTAGCTTTCCCTTGCGATGTACAGACACATTTGAAACAAATGTTTTTTTTTACCATTAGGTTACTGTGAAGGTTCTGGCTGTATTTTCTGCCTCGTGTCCCGTTATTTTGGACGGGTTGCGGTAACATGTCTTTCAAATTCCCGGTAACATTCCTACCGTCCTGCTCAGCGTCTTACGCACATTACAAAGCAAACTTTGCTACCTTCTTCGTATCTGTCAGCGCTCGCCTTTAAGGGATGTGAGGAGAATATTAATAACCTGGGGAGGGTCTTTGCAGAAAAAGAATCACTAGACCCAGCCCGTTCACGGTGCAGGGGGTGATATCTGCAAGCAGACAGGGGTGGTAATGCACGGCGGAGGCTCATGCAAAGCAAGGACTCACAAAAGCGTGCACTGTGAGGGGGGGAATCTGGGCTGTGTTATTTGGCAGACGTCTAACGCACGCGAGCTGGTGGTCTACGCGGCACGGGCTGTGCACAGCTGTCACCTGGCGGTCTATGTTAATGCAATTTATCCGTCAACCCGACTTCAGGGTTTATTACACACTAGCCCCGCATATTCAACAAACAAGGGCACGCGCCATGCAACAGTGCTTTCATTTAAAATATTAAATGAAAAGGACGAGGAGTTGCCCTGCCCTACCTGGGATTGCTAAATTTGTCAGAGGGACGCTGTGAATGTTTTCTGGCAAAGTTGCCATCCAGTCTGCGAATTCCATGTCGCTCTTCCCTTGAGACGAAGCCATGCCGCCGGCCTCCTCTCCCTCTCGCGTCCGGGATCTCCTTCACGCGCGCACGCACTCTCGCTGTCTCTCAGCCGTGCAGCCTGCTCGTCTTGCGCTCCTCTCGCCGGCTGCGCCTGCCTTCAATCCAGTGTTTGCTCCAGCCCTGACAGAGTTTACACTCCTCACTGCACCACCCACAGGGTGGCGCAGGCACATGCTCATTTACATCATTAGTCCAAACCGAGACCTTCGCGCTTCCACTATACAGCTATTTTCCCTTCCGGTCGTCTCTGGAATACTGCACGCTGTTTTTTGTCGATTTCGCTATTTTTGCATTTGGTTTCTTACCCCTTCATTTATGTTCCCTGCATTGAATTGCAAACACTCAACAATGGTTCTTTTTCTTTTTCTTTCAGAAACAGTGTGCGTTCTTGAATCATCCCCTGCATTTTGTCTTTTGTTCTGCTACCTTGCATCGACCAATTTGCTTCTATATCTTGCTGATCTTGTCAGGCAGCACTGTTTGATCACGCCTGCTCGTCTGTCCTTTTTTGTCTGCCTATTCTCACATGGCTTGCTTAATTGATTCAGCAGAACAGACTGACATAATATGGGTTTTGACAGATCACACAAACCAAGGCTGGGAGACAGTGTGCCAAAAAAGATACCATTCCAGGCGTGTGGTATGACTGTTTTTCATAAAGCTATAAGGAACACGGGTTCCTAAGCATATATAAGATACACTGATGCCCTAAATGCACAAAACTCATTCACTGGGAAAGTCGAAGACAAGTAGAAAAGCTTATCTTTTTATGGTATACACCCCTATGTCACTATAGCTAGTATTGCATAAACATAACAGGCAAAAAAAAATTGTGACATCATGAATTGCATAGAAACAAAAGAGTCACCTGTCGTATTGAAAAGAAAGCACTACTGCACCCAAAATAATAATTTTCTAAATTGACAAGGGTCAGGGTGACTTATTCAACGACGTTTAGATCCCCTCAACATATGGGATCATCAAGATCATCATCAGGGTGCATGTTTGCCTGGTTAAGTTGATTGAATACAATAATCAGTAAATATACATTGCAGCCCTTAAAACAGAGGGAGGCCTTAAAACAGAGGGAGGCATTGATAGCCAAATGATTTCCTGGTTGATGAGGCCCCGATTGGTGCACCCCAGTAAACCCATTACGTCCCCACCACGGCATTCTTGTGGCTCATCCACCTTGTTTTGCTACCATGTTTTGGCATTCAGCCCTTTTGCATTAGAGCCTTTTTTCAGGCCATTGCAAGTTAATTGCAAAACAAAGTACTCGCTTATATCATTCAGCCAACGTTGGCTATCAATGCCTGCACCTGCCTCTGTCTTAAGGGTTGCAAAGTATATTTACAGATTTATTGTATTCAATAAATATAACCAGGCAAATATTGTATTGTCCTGATAATGATCCAATATGTTGAGGGAATCGAAACGCCTTCGACTAAGTCACTCTGACCCTTGTGACTTTAGAAAATATTTATTTTGGTTTCAGTAGTGCTTTGTTTTTAATATGAAATGTGACTTTCTTGATTCTATGCAATTTGTGATGTCACAATTTTTTTGGGTCAGTTTTGTTTATGCAATACCTGCTATGGTGTGCACGTAGGGGTTTAAACCCTGAAAAGAACCGATTTTAGTTTGTTCATATAAATAAGCCTCTACTTGTTTTCGACTTACCATGTGCATGATTTGTGTGCATTAAGAGCATCAGTGTATTATATGTATGCTTAGGGACCCATGTTCCTTATAACTTTATGATTACCCTTAGTCCCTATTTATCCCTTGGTTCCCTTGTCTGTTTAAAACATGACTGTTTTTCAGGCACCGATATTCTGCTGGTTTAACATAATTTTGGCTCCACCCCCTAATGTCACCATTAAGCAATCTCTGTTTATTTAGCATTATTCTTTTTGTGTGTTCTAACGTTCTTAATGTAAAGTGTTGCACTTGAACACAACACTAAAATGCATTCATTGTAGAACTAGAAAATTATATATTGTGTGTGCCTTAATCTTATTGAATGAAATGCAGTCTTTGAAATGAGGTAGAAACCATCCTCACGTTATTAAAGTACATTTATTTTAGAAACTAGAAACATTTATGTAAACTTGTGCACTAATACTTTTACATTTGAATTTATAATGTAGTTCCTAGTCACATTTATACTTGTGTACTCAAAGTTGCATTTGCTTAAACTATAACCTGAGCTGATGTACTGGCATTCTCATTTTTTTGTAGCTATATGTGCACAAACGACTTATTACAATTTGCCCATTTGCATTATATGTTTAAACTTGCCATGACTAGGCCATTATTTCTTTCAGCATTGAATAGTGTTTTTCCGTTTCTGCATGTGTGTCTTTTTTTCAGGCAAGGTCACATGAATTGTTAGCTTGCGAATAGATGCAATACTGAATTAGTGATACAGAGTTTGAGAAAAGAACCTTGATGGAGGAACATGGAGAGACAGAGTGTTAATTGACAGTAGTCCCTATTCAGTGATGTATCAGGTATCCAAGGAAGACATTGTTCTCAGGACAGCACTGGGAGAATCTATAAATGTTGCAGCTTACAATATGAGAATGGAAAAAACCATGGAACCCCTGATGGTGTGAGCTAGGGCTGTTACTTAGAAGATTAATTTGGTGTTAATTAGTACTCTCACAGGTTGAAATGAGCCACTATCCCTTTGGACTTTGAGAAGTGCAGACCTCTAACCTTTACTCCTTTTTTGTCTCTTTGCTAAGCATGGTTTAGGCTAACCCTTATTTCTCTAACTGTAGAAGATTCTTGGTCAAGCTTCTCAAACGCGGACACCTTCCCTTTTATGCATGTGCATATGTATATTTTTCCCCTTTTCCAACAGTTCCCTGATTTTTGAGACTCCTTTATGAGAAAATGTCCTTTTATTGATTAAGGTCTTAAGATAGATGACTTTAGAGATTGCTCATGTTTAGGAGAGCAGACTCTTCTCTGAGTGTCAGATTTTTTTGCTAATTTTCTTTATTGCTGTAACTGAACTTCTGGTTTACCTAATTTTGATTTGCTGAAGCTTCTTCAGGAGATTTGGTTATCCTGTTATTATCTTATACCTTTACAGCATGGATTTGAGGTTGATTTATATTAGACTGACTGTGAACCTGTAATAGAACTCTTTAACTTTATTTCTGATTCATGGTCCTTATTGTGTAGCTAAATTGATTATACTGTTAACTGACAATTATTTGATCAAGGCTAACTCCCTTCTCCTCTCTTGTCGACTTATAAAGTCCATCAGGAAACTGATGTTAGGAGACTGGCCCAGTTTTCTATCAACTGGTAGCATTGTCAGACTGTTTTGTCACTGGAGTGAGGGAGTTAGGGTGTCCCATTCAGAAAATTACACAAACCCAGCCCAAACGTCCAAAGCCCTTGGTTTGTTTGGAGGATTGATGGAGTTCCAGCGGTTCAGGAGCGAGTTGTAACATCGGAGGTGTGTGTATTAATAGGGTTGCGTGTTGTGATTGCTTGCGCCTAGCTTGCAGTTTTTTGCAGTGATTGTGTGGTGTTCTGTGGAGATCTTTTGAGTTGTTGTGTGAATGTGGCACTTAATACAAAGAAGTTGAAGTGGTTATGGGGGCCATCATGCCCTAAGATCCTGGGATGATATTAAAACGTGCAGAATACATGGTATTGTAGTTGTCTGCTGTTTTGTGGCGTAAGTTGTGGAATGTTGTCAACTGCACTATTGGATAGGGGCCTTATCTTTGTGTGACTGTGAGGTGTGATTGGTATAGTGTATCTCAGTACACGGGGAGGAGCTGTATCAATCCAAGTGAGACCCTGCTGGTCAAGGTTTCATTCGAGGGTGTGTCAGAGTAGGTCAGAAAGCATTACTCCGGATTGTTTCCTGTGTGATAGAATATCATGAATTCTTTAGAGGAGCAGACAATAGGGCCTGATTCTAACTTTGGAGGACGGTGTTAAACCGTCCCAAAAGTGGCGGATATACCACCTACCGTATTACGAGTTCCATAGGATATAATGGACTCGTAATACGGTAAGTGGTATATCCGCCACTTTTGGGACGGTTTAACACCGTCCTCCAAAGTTAGAATCAGGCCCATAATCTGAGAATCATTGAACAGTTAAGGAGGATGGTGTATGGCATGAAACCGCTTCCTAGACCTGCACAATACGAAACATTTAATGCGTAAGAACACATAGCTTATCAGATGCCAAAAAATATGAAAGAAGAGTCAATAAAGCAATACACACTTGTGTGGATGATAGGTGGGAATGCAGAACAGAAGACACGGAGAACTGATGTGATCAAGGGAACTAGAATGTATCTTGCATTGACCAGCGAAGAAGAGGGGAAAGGTAAACAGAAGGGAAAGAAAAAGAAGAAAGAGATAGAGGACATCTGGAACAGAAGGGAAGACAGTGATAGTGATCTTGATAAGGATGTCATAAATGAGGATTTCCTAAATCGCCCATCCCCATATAATGTAACTCAAAATAGAGAAGTGAGTAATGCAAAAAATAAATGTGAATTCTGACGTGCCTACCGTTCCAGTAGATTTAAGTTCTAATTAGCCAGGAGATGGTTCAGGAATGACAGTCCCTCAGGATGTACCTGCTTTAAATACCCCAGATGCATTGACTGTCCGTGTCACAATTGGTCATGTAGTCCCTTTGTATAAATATGAAGTAGCAGGAATTACTACACATACATAGTTCCCATTGAAAAGGGTATGCCAGAAAAGAAATCCTGTGGCCTCAACAGTGTGAAGGATCCCTTCAGTCCCAGGCGTTCTGGTTGAGTGAGGCTTGGCCATAGCCAGGCATAACCCACCACACCCGTCAGGGGTGGGCGATTACACTCAATGTATAACCTGCGTTCACTCTCGGGTAGTTTGACATAGAGTAGTCAGGCTTATCACAGGGGCAATGTGTAAAGCAATGGCACAGCAATACCACACAACAATTATGCTGAGTGTCACAAAAGAGACTTCACAAGAGGTGTATGAAAATATGTTTTGTATTCAACACACACATTAATCAACACAGCATAAATAACATGTAACTCTGGGCAGGTATCACCATTTGAAAGCACACTAGCAGAACTAGGCCCAACTGTTAAAACAACATTTGCCGTATGCACATGTGAGAAAAATAATACATTCCCTCCCAGCACCCACATGAGGTGCCAGACGTTGTTCGTATGTGTTGGACTTTTTAGTTTATGCAGGGTCATCCCCAATCTTTTTGCCTCCTGCCTCCTATTTTTTTCTGACCTGTTGCTGTTGGTTTTTGAACCCTGAGCACTTTACCACTGCTAACCAGTGCTAAAGTGCATATGCTCTTTGTGTAAATTGTATTGCTGAGTGGTTTCTCCATGATTGGCATATTTGATTTATTAGTAAGTCCCTAGTAAAGTGCACTAGAGGTGCCAGGGCCTGTAAATCAACTGCTACTAGTGGGCCTGCAGCACTGGTTGTAACACCCACATAAGTAGCTCTGTAATCATGTCTCAGACCTGAAACTGCAGTGTCTGTGTGTGCAGTTTTGACTGTAAATTCGACATGGCAAGTGTACCCACTTGCCAGGCCTAAACCTTCCCTTTTCTTACATGTCAGACACCCCTAAGGTAGGCCCTAGGTAGCCCCAAGGGCAGGGTGCAGTGTATGGTTAAGGTAGGACATAGTGGGGGTCATTATGGCATTGGCGGGCGGATACCGCCGCCCGCCAAGCGGTAACCGCTGTGCGGCCGCCAATGCGGCCGCACTCCCGCCGCCCCCATCACGACATCCCCGCTGGGCCGGCGGGGATGAGGCCGCAACATAGGAGCCGGCTCCTAATGGAGCTGGCGATGTTGCGGCCGTGCGACGGGTGCAGTTGCACCCGTCGCGCTTTTCACTGTCTGCTATGCAGACAGTGAAAAGCTGGCCGGGGCCCTGTTAGGGGGCCCCTGGACACCCCTTACCGCCAGCCTCTTCCTGGCGGTGCAAACCGCCAGAAATAGGCTGGCGGTAGGGATGTCATAATCCCCAGGGCAGCGCTGCTTGCAGCGCTGCCCTGGCGGATTACATCTGCCGGGGCCATTGTGGCGGTAAACCGTCGGCCCCGGCGGTGCGACCGCGGCGCTACCGCCGCGGTCAAAATACGCTGGGAGGCACCGCCAGCCTGTTGGCGGTGCTCCCGTCGTTTTGGCCCTGCGGTTAAAATACCGCCAGGGTCATAATGACCACCATAGTGATGTGTTTTATATGTCCTGACAGTGAAATATTGCTAAATTCATTTTTCACTGTTGCAAGGCCTGTCCTCTCATAGGTTAACATGAGGTCTACCTTTAAATCTGATTAAAGTGTAGATTCCGTTTGGGAGCAGATGGACATGTGGAGTTTGGGGTCTCTGAGCTCACAATTTAAAAATACATCTTTCAGTAAAGTTGATTTTAAGCTTGTGCGTTTGAAAATGCCACTTTTAGAATGTGAGCATTTTCTTGCTTATACCATTTCTGTGACTCTGCCTGGTTGTGGCTTCCCTGTCTGGGTCAGTTTGACAGTTGGGCTGGTTGCACCTCACACTAGACAGTGACACAAAGGGAGCTGTGGTGTAGCCTGCATATCCTGATGAGCCATCTGTGCTAGGAGGGAGGGGAGGAGTGGTCACTCACACCTGAAAGGGCTGTGCCTGCCCTCACACAATGCAGTCTCCAACCCCCTGGTGAGTGTCTGGGGCCTGGCCTGGGCAAGGCAGGATTTCACATTCAAAAGAGACTTTACTTTGAAGTAGGCCTACTTCAAAGGATAAATTGGGTACAAGAAGGGCACCCAAAACCACAGACTTTAGATCACTTCTGGACATCAAGAGGAACCTCTGCCTGGAGAAGAGCTGAAGAGCTGAGGAGAAGTGCTGCCCTGCCTGTGGCTGTGCTTTGTGGAGCTATCCTACAGTTGCTGCTTCTGCCAGAGTAAGAGGGCAAAGACTGGACTTTGTGTACCTTCCATCTTGTGAAGAAATCTCCGGGGGCTTGATTTAGAGCTTGCCTCCTGTTGTTGAAGTCTCAGGGACAGCAAAGACTTCTCTCTGCCAGCACCTGGAGTCTCTGGAGAGACTCATACTCTGCCCTGTGGTGCCCATCCAGTTCCTGGGACCCTGAAAGGAGAAGCTGGCTGCATAAAGACAAGGAAATCCACGCACAGAGTGCCGTGCGGGGAAAAGATTGACGTGACTCTGACCTGCGGCTCAAGAAACAACACGCCGCCGGCTCTGCAGCTGAGAAAGACGCTTGCAGGAAACGCGCCCGAAGAATCGACGTACGGAGCAGGAGAAACGTCACGCAGCATCGCTGACGGGGCTGGGAGATCACAACCCGCGCTGCAGGGTTTTCAGATCATCGTGCGGCTGGATTTCCGACTCAAGTACCGCTGTGCGTGGAAAAACAACGCAAGGCCTGCCCGGACCCAAGAGTGCTGACCGGATCGACGTATCGCTCTCCTGCAGAGAGAAGAAATGACGCGCCCGACCCGGCAAAAGGAGAAACGACGCACGGTCCCGCTCGTGAGTGGAATCAACGCCTCACAAGCCCTTTTTGACTCACATTCGCCCGTGCGGGGTTATTTTTGACGTGCACCAGGTACATTTTCACGCTAGCAGCACTAGTGTGTGTTTAAAACTACTTAAAGACTCTTTTTGCATTTTTCTTGATAACTTGACATGTGTATTGTGGATTTTTGTCGTTTTGGTCTTGTTTTGTTTAGATAAATATTTCCTATTTTTCTAAACTGGTGTTGTGTCATTTTGTAGTGTTTTCATTAAGTTAATGTGTGTGTTGGTACAAATACTTTACACCTAGCACTCTGAAGTTAAGCCTACTGCTCTGCCAAGCTACCAAGGGGGTAAGCAGGGGTTAGCTGAGGGTGATTCTCTTTTACCCTGAATAGAGTGAGGGTCCTTGCTTGAACAGGGGGAAACCTGACTGTCAACCAAAGACCCCATTTCTAACATTGGTGATCAGCGGTTGGGATTTGGACTTGTATTTGTACTTGACATACAGTAATTAAGTGTACACTACTATTTTGGGTGCAGACCACTACGTGACCACATATTACTTGTTTGGCGATCAGCGGTTGGGATTTGGACTTGTATTTGTACTTGACATACAGTGATTAAGTGTACACTACTATTTTGAGTTCAGACCACTCCGTAACCACATACTACTTTACTACTTGTCTTGTGATTCTACTTTTTGTTCTCTTATCTCCTCCTGGAAATATTGCTAATATTTTTGGACTCTGGTTTTTGGTTGTGAAGCCTTTGCAGAATAGAAGTCAATTTCTGGCACCTATTTATCTATAAAAAGTGGCAGCTTAAAGCATTCTGCATGGAAAGGGGACTGGCTGTGAACAAGAAATCCAGAAGGGAGGATCTTGAGTCAGCCCTGTTTCAGTATGAGTTGAAACGCTGTCAGGCAACACCACCAAATGAGTCTGAGGAGGAGAACTACTCTGAGGAGGAGGACTACTCTGAGGAGGAGGGCAGTGGCCCTGAGGAGGGAACAGAGAGATATCATTGGCTCCTAGCTCGAATCTGGAGTGTAGAAGAGCTAGAAGCAGAGCTTGAGAGGAATGAGGAGAAGAGAGCCTTAGCCCTGGAAAAAGAAAGGATTGCAGCTCAAGAGCTGAGCTGTGAAGAGCTGAAGCCGGAAGCCATGAGGGCTGATTCCAGTTCAGATGGTGGTAGCAAAAATCTTGTATCCAGTACTGCTGAAGAAGTGCATATGCCCAGAGATGTGGTGCCTTACTTGAAGGAGGGAGTTAACACACGCCAGGAGGTTCAGGGGTATGTGGTAGCTCCAGTGATGCACAGGGTCCCTGAGGGGGATTGGGGAACTGGCATGGGGAGTCATATTCCTACTCGTGGGAGGGACACTCCACTGACTCTAGGTGAGAGTGACAGGGAGAGGGGTTCCCCCATGTAGAAGTCCTGGTTATGGAGTGTGAAGACATTCCAGAAGAGTGTGGGTTGAGTGTCAGGGACAGTCGGGTACTCTCTCACCAGTCTCAGGAGGGTGATGTGGGGTACTTTTTCAAGGCTGAGTCACTGGATGGTTGGGTGAAGGGTACTTTGGTAAATTAATGTGAGGGGCTGTATGATGTAATTGCTGGCGAGCATATGTCTAGTCCTTATTTTCCAGAACTACGCCAGCACCAGGTGGAGTGCGAGTTGTCTGACCCCAGGGAACTCACACTGGACGCAGAACTTTGGGTGAGTACCAGAGAGTCTGAAGAGGCATTTAGGGGTGCTCCTGAGAGGAGTGGTCTAGGTATTTCCCAACCAGGTGAGGTAGGGAAGGATTGTAGTGTCCCAGGTAGGTCCCAGTGTAGTGGGATTTGTGAGGGACCCCATGTCCAGTCTCAGAGGAGAGGGAATGGGGATGGGCTGAGGCCCAAGGTGCCCGAGATCCGTTCCCAGGTCCTGGAGGGTTCCATGAGGGAACACCAGGAGGGGAGCCTAGCCTGTACCATAAGGCCATCTGTTGACGGAGATCCCACAGTGTCAGGAGAACTTGGGGGGTGGCTGTAGCCAGCGTCTCACCAGTTCTGGTGTCTAGCGTTACCACTCCTAGTAATGGGGTGCAGAAGTCCAGACAGAGGGTTGAGAGGGGGTTGCCGACCCCAGTGGAGAAACTGGAAGGTCAGGGGTCAGCTCTGAGAGCAGAGCCCCCCCAGATATGACCTTGGTGAGACCAGTTCGGGGTTGGGGGGAAACCAGACTCTGTCAGATGGGCAGAGGTCAGGAGACCTGCACCAGCCAGACTCTTGTGTGGCCCTTGGGGACGGTGAGTCCCTTGAGGAGGGTAGGTGTGCTCCCAAGGAAGTCCTGGTGCGCCAGGCAGTGGTTCATCCGCGGGATGGTGACTCTGGGTTGGGTGACCAGTTCAAGAGGGAAATTCTGACCTGGTGGGGGGGTAGGTATTCCCCCCAGGAAGTCCTGGGTTGCCAGGCAGTGGTCCAGTCTGTGGGTACAGACCCTGGACTGGAGGATCAGGTGCAGGGGGTAAACCCTGACATGAAGGGGTGGGCGGTTTGTCCAACCACCCCGTCTGGTGTGATTTCAAGGGGTACTCTCCCTGAGATGGGGGTGGTTGCAGAACCCTGAGAGTAGGGGCATGGGAGAGAGAGCCTCACCCCTGGCCCCAGTGTAATCTAAGGGTACAGACCCTGGATTGGAAGGCCGGGTTCAGGGTGTCCCCCCTGACCTGGAGGAAGGGGCTACTGCTAACAGTGTCCCTATCATGTTATCTTCTGGGGGGCCACTCCTAATTGGGGGGTGCAGGACCCCAGAAGGGAGGAGAGGGGGAGGGAAGCCTCAGCCCTGGCTCTAATCCAACCTGAAGGTACAAACCCAAGGTTGGAGGACCAGTGGTAGGTTAACATCCCTGCACTGGTGGAGGAATGGAGTAGGACTGCCTCTACAAGCATCCTGACAATTTTGGACTCTGGGGGTGCCGCTCCTAGAGGGAGGGTACAGAGCCCCAGAGGGGAGGACCAGGGTCAGGTTGTCATCCCTGACCTGGTGGAAGGGAGAGTGGTCAAAGGGTGCCAGGCACCTGGGGCTACCGTCCCCCACTCTCCAGAGTCACAGTTGTTATAGAGACCTTAGGTCGGGCTCTCATCCCTGACCGTTGTCAGGGGTCACTGTGGCTTGCTGTCCTGGTGGACAGAGTTGCCCCTGGGGGGGAGACAAGAGTCACACCCCGGAGTGGATTGGGAAACACCACTGTGTTGACCCTGGTGGTACTATCTGCCCATTGGGATACATCTGTGAGCGAATGTGGACAAGGTGTCTGCAGATGTGGGGAAGACTTCCCCACGGGTTAGCTTAGTGGGCCCTGAGAGTATGGATAGAGGGATCCAACTGGAGTCAGGAAGGCGTAGAACTGGAACATGCCCCTGCTGTTGTGGGCCTGAGTCCTTGTTCTATCGCCCCAATCAGGGAAGTACATCAAGGTATTGATTGTTCTCCCCTGGCTTTTGGCTGGTAGGGGGTTGTGTTGGAATTTTTAGTTTATGCAGGGTCATCCACAATCTTTTTGCCTCCTGCCTCCTATTTTGTCTGACCTGTTGCTGTTGGGTTTTGAACTCTGAGCACTTTACCACTGCTAACCAGTGCTAAAGTGTATATGCTCTCTGTGCTGTGTAAATTGTATTGTTGATTGGTTTATCCATGATTGGCATATTTGATTTACTAGTAAGTCCCTAGTAAAGTGCACTAGAGGTGCCAGGGCCTGTAAATCAAATGCTACTAGTGGGACTGCAGCACTGGTTGTGCCACCCACATACGTAGCTCTGCAATCATGTCTCAGACCTGCCACTGCAGTGTCTGTGTGTGTAGTTTTGACTGTAAATCCGACATGGGAAGTGTACCCACTTGCCAGGCCTAAACCTTCCCTTTTCTTACATGTCAGACACCCCTAAGGTAGGCCCTAGGTAGCCCCAAGGGCAGGGTGCCGTGTATGGTTAAGGTAGGACATATAGTGATGTGTTTTATATGTCCTGACAGTGAAATATTGCTAAATTCGTTTTTTCACTGTTGCAAGGCCTGTCCCTCTCATAGGTTAACATGGGGGCTACCTTTAAATCTGATTAAAGTGTAGACTCCCTTTGGGAGCGGATGGACACATGGAGTTTGGGGTCTCTGAGCTCACAATTTAAAAATACATCTTTTATTAAAGTTGATTTTAAGATTGTGTGTTTGAAAATGCCACTTTTAGAATGTGAGCATTTTCTTGCTTATACCATTTCTGTGACTCTGCCTGTTTGTGGATTCCCTGTCTGGGTCAGTTTGACAGTTGGGCTGGTTGCACCTCACACTAGGGAGCTGGGGTGTAGCCTGCATATTCTGATGAGCCATCTGTGCTAGGAGGGAGGGGAGGAGTGGTCACTCACACCTGAAAGGGCTGTGCCTGCCCTCACACAATGCAGTCTCCAACCCCCTGGTGAGTGTCTGGGGCCTGGCCTGGGCAAGGCAGGATTTCACATTCAAAAGAGACTTTACTTTGAATAGGCCTACTTCAAAGGATAAATTGGGTATAAGAAGGGCACCCAAAACCACAGACTTTAGATCACTTCTGGACATCAAGAGGAACCTCTGCCTGGAGAAGAGCTGAGGAGAAGTGCTGCCCTGCCTGTGACTGTGCTTTGTGGAGATATCCTGCAGTTGCTGCTTCTGACAGAGTAAGAGGGCAAAGACTGGACTTTGTGTGCCTTCCATCTTGTGAAGAAATCTTCAGGGGCTTGATTTAGAGCTTGCTTCCTGTTGTTGAAGTCTGAGGGACAGCAAAGACTTTTCTCTGCCAGCACCTGGAGTCTCTGGAGAGACTCCTTCTCTGCCCTGTGGTGCCCATCCAGTTCCTGGGACCCTGAAAGGAGAAGCTGGCAGCATAAAGACAAGGAAATCCACGCACAAATCGCCGTGCGGGGAAAAGATTGACGCGACGCTGATCTGCGGCTGAAGAAACAACACGCCGCCGGCTCCGCAGCTGAGAAACGACGCTCGCAGGTAACGCGACCGAAGAATCGACGCACGGAGCAGGGGAAATGCCGCACACAACCCACGCTGCAGGGTTTTCGGATCATCCTGCGGCTGGATTTCCAACTCAAGTACCGCTGTGTGTGGAAAAACAACGCAAGGCCTGCCCGGACTCGAGAGTGGTGACCGGATCGAAGCATCGCTCTCCTGCAGAGAGAAGAAACGATGCGCCCAACCCGGCGAAAGGAAAGCGACGCCCTCTCCCGCTTGTGAGTGGAATCAACGCCTCACAAGCCCTTTTTGACGCACACTCGCCTGTGCTGGGTTATTTTTGACGCGCACCAGGTACATTTTCACGCTAGCAGCACTAGTGTGTGTTTAAAACTACTTAAACACTCTTTTTGCATTTTTATTGATAACTTGACTTGTGCATTGTGGATTTTTGTCATTTTGGTCTTGTTCTGTTTAGATAAATATTTCCTATTTTTCTAAACTGGTGTTGTGTCATTTTATAGTGTTTTCATTAAGTTACTGTGTGTGTTGGTACAACTACTTTACACCTAGCACTCTGAAGTTAAGCCTACTGCTCTGCCAAGCTACCAAGGGGGGCAAACGGGGTTAGCAGAGGGTGATTCTCATTTACCCTGACTAGAGTGAGGGTCCTTGCTTGAACAGGGGGTAACCTGACTGTCAACCAAAGACCCCATTTCTAACAGTATGAGACCCACCCTAGCGATTACCCCAATTCAATCATTCACATTCCTAAGGTGCACCACAGTTCACAACAATAGCAGCAATATGTACATGCAGAGTAATGGAGCACTTTAAATTAGCTCTGCAACCTGGACTGCACAGGTTAAATCTAATGTCAACTGTGTAAGTCTTCTGGCAAGAATTAGCATGTTTGACATCTCCGTGATACGGTGTAACAATCACCCCCAATCGCTCCCACACAATCACTCTGCACCGCCAAGCAGTGCCACGGATATCAGGCAGCTTGTGTATTACGCACTCGCATACACTCCCTCCCAGCACTCTAATGCGGTGCACTGATGTGCGGCAGGTCAGCTATCACTGTGCTTGCAGATCCCCCTCTTGAACCCCAAACCCTTCCCCCACCCTCCAGCTGGCTCTATTACCCTGCCTTCCACTAGCTCAACATGCAAAATGCCTTTCTCTGGGTGTCAGACCGCACCCAGCCGGCGCCACACTTGTTCAGGCACTCAGGGGCAATATGGGGGTAATGAAGAGATACCAGCGGAGCAGATAATAGACAACAAATGGAGGTTTGGCCACCAATCGGGAAGTTCACTGAAGGATCTCCCCACCATGCCTTCTGGTGCAGGCCCAGGTCTGCAAAACACAGGGGAGGGTCATTTGCGGACATACACTGGTCACTTTAACACACAATAGTTACCAAATCCCGCACCTCCCTTAGAGTGGCCAACGTCTGAGGCGCAATGACTTGAGAACCCCCAGACAGTCCCAGATGCACACAAAGATATACCAATCCACACCTTCCTGGATGGAGGAGCTACATTGGGTGTGCAATGGCTTGAGTCACACAGGACGATTCTGATCACAAACACAAAGTGCCTAATGCTGTACCTCCCTGAAGTGAGCCATAACATCTGGTGCGCGATGACCTGAGTCACACTAGACAGGTTCCTATGGCACACACAAAGTGCTCAATGTTGTACCTCCCTGGAATGAGGCACAATGTTTGATGGGGGATGACTTGAATCACACCAGACACTTCCGATCACAAACAAAACATGGCCAATGTTGTACCCCTCTGGAATGAGGCACAACGTCTGATGCGTGATGACTTGAGACTCAGCAGACAGTCCTGATAGTAGACTTGCTTCAGCGCTTGCACTGCTGCTGCCTGATGAAGCCCAGCCAATGATGCAAGTATTACAAGGGCACCACTCTCCAGATGACACCAGTAGAAGGTGTAGGTCCCTCAAGGGAGGTCTTTGATGTCCCTGAGACCTCCACAAGAGAACACTTCAGAGTTCCACACTACAGCGAACAGTTTGCCCAAGTCAACCACTATGTCGAAAGGGTGCGTGGTCCCTTCCTTGGGGGCAGTGAATACTCCTTGTGTGCAACAGATTCCTCTGGCAGTGTGCACCATGCAGTCTTTGTCCCACGTTCCTACAAGTGTAGTGCTTAATTGCTGAAGTGTGCTGTCAGTAGATGTACTGAAGTGTTCCTTTGAAGTTGGGGGTGGTTCAAAGGATACCCTTTGAAACACAGATGTCTCCCCTCAATATCAGTCCTGTCTGCCATGGGGCCATGGGATGCAGATTCATATTTTTAGTGGGGCCATGATCTGACTCCTAGAGGCCAAGCATCAAAACCTCTCCCTCCAATCCATCCATCCAGGGCCTCAACTGGCATATGCCTGTCCTTCTGGGTGCCCAGGCTTTCTGGCTGTCACTGTGAAATGCATAGATGTGCTTTACCCAGCCTCCAATGAAATAGAGTTTGAATTGAAAGCCACCAAAAGAGAGTTTTTAGAACATAGAAGTGCCCACTTCTTAGAAGTCAAACAACAATAGATACCTAGGCTGATAATTATTTTGTCCACACAGGTTTTGAACGTGATAAAATTTTTAACTTTCTTGATCTGATAGGTATTTATTTAAACCTTTTATTATTTTAAACAACACGTTTATACACTTTCCATATTCATAAGACAAACATCACACTTTTGACAATATTTTAAGCTGACAAACTCAAAAAACGAAGAGCAACAATCATATATCATATTTCAAATCAATAACAAAACACAGTACTATAAACACAATAACATTATAGCAGTCATTAATTCAAGAAGTAAATGGAGTTATCCTATTCTGCTCTGTTTTTAAGCACAATACTTATTCATACGCATTTAGAGGATTTATACCACCATTATTGTTTGGATAGAGTAAGGCATCCAGTGTTCCTTTTTGGATTTCCTTTGTATGGTTTTTAAGTGTCGCCAACTCCCTTCCGCAACACGGTCAACACATTTCAAATTCCCCTTATTATGAGTTCTCCTCAGGACCAAGACTGGTTTCTATCGTGAGCTACTGGCAACAGTATATTCCCAATTTTTCTCTAGTGGCCAACCCTTTACTGAGGCTGACACATAAAGATGTATCAGATGCAGTTCCATTAGAATAACACCTGCATTCTTGTCTTCTCAGAGCTGAGATAAAATATCTGTCATGCCCCAGCTCTAGGAATACCTGTTTTCAACAAATGCTTCACTTTGTTTTGCAGTGAGAGGAAGGGATGCACTCTCAGTGCTTATTCATATGTACCAGAATGCTTGCAGACTCGTTGTCTAATTTTCAGCTACTCTTGACCCTGTAGCTGCTGCATCACCTGGCTCTCTTAAAGCTGTGTCCACAACAGGTGTCATCATTAAACCGTGCAAAAGTATTTTTATGGGTCATCATTTGAATGTTTTTGTCCCATATTCTGTGGAAATATTGTTGACCCACACCAGAACCCAACATTTTACCAATAGTCATTTAACTAGATACGAGCAGGCTATACTTGCTGCAAACAATGCCACTCTTAAAATAAGTACAACATTGAATCCTGCAAACTTGTTGCCCATTCCTGGAAATGCTGTTATTGAAAGTGAAGTTGAACATGACTGTTTCGATGTTACTGAACTGTGCACCAAGCTAAGACCTGACATACAAGTTGTGCCACTACCTGAATCAGATCATTTAATGTTTGTTGACAGCTCTTGTTTACAAGACCATGGAGGAAGCCTGTGAGCTGCCTAGACAGTCTGTACCATCTCAGGGGTGGTCAAAGCCTTGTGGCTTTGAGGAGTGTTTTCTGCACAAGTGGCTGAATTTACTGTCCTTATTAGAGCATGATGTGTTTAAGACTAGCTGAAAGTGACAATTTTTGCTGATAGTTAGCATGGTTTTTTGAATAATTATGGTCACAACGAGGTTTTATAACCTCTTCTGGTTTTCCCATGTGTAATGGAGGAAGTGTGCATAACTTGCTAAAGGCATTGCAGCTACCTGCGCAAGTTGCAGTTGTACAGTGTTCTGCACACCGCAGAGGACATATTGGAAATGACCCTTTTAGCAGTGCTATCCCAAACATTTTGCCTTCCTCCGCCTTTTCTGACCTTGCTTTTGTTGGCTTTAGGACACCTTACCTGTGCTAACCAGTGCTAAAGTGCATGAGCTCTCTTATCTAAACATCGTAATACTGTTTTACACCTGTTTAGTATATGTAATTTACAGCTACATCCCTTGTGAAGGGGTATAGCATATAGCCAGGGCCTTTAAATTATATGTTACCAGTAGGCCTGCAGCACTGGTTGTGCCACCCACACAAGTAGCCTTTCAAACCTATCTTAGGCCTGCCATTGCAGAGCCTGTGCATGCAGTTTCACTGCCACTTCAGCTTGACATTTAAAACCTCTTGCCAAGACTCCCCTTTTATTACATAAAAGTCACCCCTAAGGTAGGCCCTGGGCAGCCCATAGGGCAGGATGCTATGTAAGTAAAAGGCAGGACATGTACTTTTAAGTTTTACATGCCCTGGTACTGGAAAAACTCCCAAAGTCCTTTTCCACTACTGTGGGGCTTACTGCTCTCATATGCCAGCATTGGGAATTCCTTAATCTACTTTTAAGTTGTAATTCCTGATAAGAAAGCAGTAGTTACATCATGTTTCATTTCATTGGAATGGTAATGATAAATCCTCTTTAATGGTAAAGTCAGATTTAACATTACTATATTAGAAATGTCACTTCAGAAAGCGGGCATTTCTCTGCTCCTTCTGCTCGGAGTGCCTTGCAACCTGTCTCCAATACATGTCTGGGGTAGGTAACAGGTACACTTTGTGCATTCCCTCTAGACAAACACAGGACAGTTAGGTGTGTCTGAGAACTCTTCTGCCTTCTGATGGGCCTTTCTGGGCAGGAAGGGTGGAGGGGAGCTGGCTCTTACACTTGAATAGGGAAGCACCTGTCCCCACACAAAGGGCTGATTATCGCCTGCTGGTTGTCTGGAGACAAGACTAGAAAGGCAGGATCTCTGTGAACTTTAAAGACCCTTCTTTGAAGTCACTCCAACTTCAAAGACACATTTGGAACTGGGCCTTCGACTCTATTAAAATCAGTAAACTACTAGACCTGGGGAGAACTATGCATGGAGTATGAACTGCTGTGTTGCAAGGAGTGTCATGCTGCTTGGCTGCTTTCTAAAAAGGACTGCTCTCTGCCTTGATGAGTTACCCTGCTGCCTCCTGATCTCTGCCTGGCTGAGGAAGGACTGGACCCTCTCATCAGACCCAGAGTGACTCCAAGGTCTTGTTGGCTTGCCCCCTGTTCTCCTGTGGTATCAGGGACATCAAAGACTGCCTGCCACCTTGCTTTTTCTGCTGGACTCTGCCATCCTTGCCTGAGGTGCCCTCTCCAGTCCTGGGCCCCAGAAGTGGTTTCTGCAGCTACATTGCTATAAAACCAGCACACCGTTCACTTGTTTGCTGATCAGAACTAACGCACTGCCCTTCAACGCCAACGCAGAGGCTGTGCGAAGACAGCTGTTTTTTTAAAGCCTATGCAGTCCGATGATGATGCTCTGCGTGGCTCGATATTGATGCATTGCCTTCATCTCAGTAGAGTTTGACACCAATGCAGGACTGTAGGAAAGTACCCTCTTTCTTGGCATGGTAACCCCCTTTTTCTGCCTGATGTCAGTGTGTTTGACTGTGTTCACTGGGATCCTGCTATCCAGGACCCCAGTGATTATGCTCTCTCTCCCAAAACTCTGTGCTTCATCCCACAATTGGCACACTAGTGCCCCATTAGAAGTCCCAAGTATATGGTACCTAGGTACGCAGGGCATTGGGGTTCCAGTGGATCCCTACGGGCTGCAGCATATATTTTGCCACCCGATGGGAGCCCAAGCAAAGGGTTCTGCAGAACTGCCATTGTAGCCTGTGTAAAAAGGTGCAAGCACCCTTTCATGCCCACTTTTCACTGCACCAGGTCACTTATGAGTCACCCCTATGGCAGGCCTTCTAGCCCAGAGGGCAGGGTGCAAAGTACCTGTTTGTGAGGGCACTCCTCTACTAGCAGAGGTGCCCTCATGAACTCCAGGCCCATTTTCCCTGACTTCGTGAGTGTGGGGACACCATTTTACGCGAGTACTGGACATAGGTCAATACTTATTTTCAGCTACATAATGGTAACTCCGAGCATAGGCATGTTTGATATAATACATGTTGGAATCATTCCCCAGTGCTTTTGCAAGCATTGGTTGTGTGATCCAATGCACTCTGGGGGCTCATTAGAGGACCCCCAGTATTGCCATTACAGCCTTCTGAGGGTTTCCAGGCAGCCCAAGCTGCTGCCACCTCCCAGACAGGTTTCTGCCCTCCTGTTGCTTGAGAAGCCGAAGCCCAGGAAGGGAGAACAAAGGATTTCCTTTGGGAGAGGTGTGTTACACCCGCTCACTTTGGAAATAGCTTTTTACAGGCTTGGGAGCGGTAGCCTCCCCAAGCCTCTGGTAATGCTTTGAAGGGTACATTTGGTGCCCTCCTTGCATAAACCAGTCTACACCAGTTCAGGGACCCCAGTCACCAGGGATGATGCTCAGAGCTCCTCCAGAGGGTCCCTGGGTTTTGCTATCTTGGATTCAAGGTTGGCAGGGAACTCTGGAAGCATCTGAGTGGCCAGTGCCAGCAGGTGATGTCAGAGACCCTTCCTGATAGGTGGTCACCCAGCTAGGTGACCAATCAATCCCCCTTTCAGTGCTGTTTAGGGTCTCTCTCTTGGGTGGTTCCTCAGATTCGGTTTTGCAAGACTTCAGCAGGATTCCTCTGCAACCTCCACTTCAACTTCTGAAGGAAGAAACTGCATCTGGACACTCCAGGACCCGACAAGCGACAACAAAGAAGCAAGACACCTCCTGCAACATTGTAGCCGTGGCTCCTTCCAGCAACTCCAACATTTCCCTGTTTGTGCATCCTCTGAGGACAGCCCATCTTCAGCCTGCACCAGAAAGAAGAAGGAATCTCCCTTGGGGTGAAGGAGTCACTCCCCTGCCTCTGCAGACACCAACTGCAGCGACGACTGTCTCCATGGATCCCCTCTCCTGCTGAGCTGCATGGATCCTGCATCACAGGTGCTGGACTAAAGTGGTCCAGACAGTCCTCTCTTCCAGCTGTCCAATTTGAGTGGAGGTCAGCCCTTGCCTGCCCACGAAGGACAGTACCCCTGTGCACCGCATCCTTTGCAGCTGCCAAGGCTTGTTGGCAGCTTTTCCAAGGGATCTTCAGGCATCTTGAAGCTCCAGCCCCTAGCACTCCATCCTGTGACACACAGCTCCCTAAGTTGTTCTCCGTGGGAGACCTTTTCATATTGCTGCGTGGCCTCCTTCTTTGACTTTAGTGTCCCCGTCCTGTGGGACTCCTGTGGGTGCTACCTATGCTACTGTGGGCTCTCTGTTTGCTGAGGGCCCCCTCAGACTTCCCCACCTGGGTAGAGTCCACCTGATCCTTCCTGGTCGCAGGCAGCTCCACCTTCAGCTAACTGCAAGTTTTGAGTGTGCCAAGACTTGTTAGCGAAATCTGAAGACACAAACCCAACTGCAATCCTGGTTCCGGCGTAGGACATCACCTGCACCCTCCAGGATCTCGACTTCGTCTTCTTGGGTGCAGTGCTGACTCTTCTTCCCCACCGTAGACTCATCTCTTGCACCTTCAGTCTGGTGGCTAGGGGCTCCTTTTTGTCTAAACGTGTGTGGTGTTTTTATAATGATACTGTGCATCTGTGTTGCACCAATACGTTACACATTGCCTCTTTATATAAGCCTGCCTGCTCTGTGCCAAGATACCAGGGGGTGAGCACAGGGTATCTCTAAGTGTGTATCTAGCTTACCCTGACTAGAAGTGGTGGTTCCTGCTTGTGCAGGGTGCATACTCTGACAACCAGAAACCCCACTTCTAACAGGAGATGACTATGTAACCATAGGAAATAAATATGCTGATGAAGTTGCCATATATTGTGCCTTAAATGCTTGTACTTTAAATGGTGAATATCAAAATGAGGGAGCATATGAGACCAATCCCAAGTGTTTGCTAACTGCAACAGATACTTGGAAGGAAGTTAAGAGGTGGCAGGAAAGAGTGTCTGAAGTAGAACCACAAGGATGGGTTAGAGCTGGTTGTGTTAAAAGAGATGAGGATGACATTTGGGTTTATGCAGAAAGATGACATGTATTGCCAGACAGTTTGTTATCTCAAATGGTGAGACATTATTATGGACCAGCTCATGTAGGAGGAGATGATATGTTGCAACTGTTTTGGCAGACCTGGTTTAATATTAGGTTCAGACTGATGGCTCAATCATTATGTCACAGATATGTTGTATGCCAGCAGATGAATGTAGGCAAAAGAACTGCAGTAGCATTGAGTCACATAAGGAGATCAAGTTCCCTTTCACAGGATGCAGTTGAACTTCATTGAGATGCTTGTGTGCAATGGGCTCATATATGTCCTGGTAGTTGTATGCACGTTCTCACGTTGGTTTGAAACCTACCCAGCAGTTTCACATAGCTAAATTGTTGCTGCGAGAGCTCATTCCCAGGACAGGGTTCCTGACTTCTCTGGAATCAGACTGAGGGACCCACTTTAACAATGAGGTCCTGAGA
Source organism: Pleurodeles waltl (assembly GCF_031143425.1). NCBI lineage: Eukaryota > Metazoa > Chordata > Amphibia > Caudata > Salamandridae > Pleurodeles > Pleurodeles waltl. Next base: position 243,359,177 of record NC_090436.1, read on the forward strand.
CTATTGTATGTAGCATTGTATGTGGAGCAGAGGTTACATTGCAGTTATCGACCTGAGGCTCCAGGTCTCATGGAACAAATCAATGGGACGCTGAATCAGACTGGTTAAAGGTTAAATCGTGTGCTTCCAGGTCTTTGAAATGGCCTGATGCATTGCCTCCTGTGCTGATGAGAATTTGCAGTGCTCCTAATAGGAGAACAGGACTGTTTCCCTATGAAATAATCATGGGAAGAGCCACGAGATTGCCAGCAGGGCCCCCAAATGTACTTGTGATCATTACATTTGACATGGTTCTTGATTACGGCTGATGTTGTGTGTTCTGTGTCTCATCAGGTTCGAGAGGCCGCAGCTGTACCTCAATGAGAGCAGTGACATGACCATAGTCCCAGTGACCAGGTTATGGTGAAGAAGCATGTAAGGAAAACACGCTTGGAGCCTCGGTGGAGAGGGCCATACCAGGTTATCTTGGTCACTACAACAGCTGTGAAATGTGAAGTTCTCCCCAACTGGGTGCATGCCACACATACTTACAGAGTCTGTGTCCCCTCGATGAACAAAGCGACTACCTCACACTCTCCCAAAAGAGACTGAGGAATCTGGCCTAAGTGGCAATGATGATGAAGGACCAGTAGTACAGAGATCAATGAGAGCAAAAGTACTCTGTCAGAGGTACTCCTTACCTGAATAGACATATTTTGCTGCCAATGACTGGGAAAGAGAATTTGGGACATTTTGTTATAACAATTCAAATCCTCCAGAGCCGCCTTGCACTGATCTTTGTAGCTGAAGTGAGTTTTGAAATTATATTGGATGTGATTATTGATGAATTTTGTTGGACTTTTTGCCTTACGCAGGGTCATCCCCAGTCTTTTTGCCTACTTCCTCGTGGTTTTTCTGACCTCTCGCTGTTGGCTCTAGGACTCTGAGCACTTTATCACTGCTGACCAGTGCTAAAGTGCAGGTGCTCTCCCATCTAAAGGTGGTATGATTGGCTTATACCTAATTGGCATATTTAATTTACCTATAAGTCCCTTGTACAGTGGTATCTCTATACCCAGGGCCTGTAAATTAAATACTACTAGTGGGCCTGCAGCGCTGCTTGCCCCACCCACTGAAGTAGACTTTCAAACCTGTCTCATGCCTGCTAGCGCAGGGCCTGTGTGTGCAGTTTTCTGCCACAGGGACCTGGCATCTAAATTTACTTGCCAGGCCCAGAACTCCCCTTTTACTACATGTAAGTCACCCTTAAAGTACGCCCTAGCTAGCCCTATGGGCAAGGTGCCATGTATGTAGAAAGGCAGGACATGTGCCATATTGCATGGCCTGTTCTGGTAGTGACAAACAGCCTAACTTGGTGTCTCACTGCTGTGAGGGCTGCCTTCTCATAGGCTTGCATTGGAAATGCCCTGCCTTAATTGTAAGGGGTATTGTCTGATTTATGAGGGGTAGCGTAGGCGTGTTTGGTATGGTTGTGATGGTGATATTAAATGCTGCTTACTGGTGTGGGTGTATTTTTTATTACTATCACAGAAATGACACTTCTAGAAAGTGCACATTTATCTGTGCTTATGACTCTGGTGTTTTGCAGCTTGACTCCAATCTGTCAAAGTCACCAGATCCTCAGGGTCTGTGCACGTTCCCAACACATCCACCACTGAACAGCTCCAAGACTCTGATAGATAAATCACAGAGGCTGAGAGAGTTCAAGAGGGGAAGAGGGGAATAGGAAGGGAACAGCTGGGAAGGAGGCCTGTAGTAAGAAAAAGGTTAGAACACACAATATGAAAATTATATCTCCTGAAATCAATACTAGACTATGATTCTAATCCTAGTCATTCTGAAAACATGAACAATCTAAGAATTAAGTTTAAAATTACTAAGTTTCAAGATGGCTGGATACCTGCAAGGGAATCAAGATGAATTAAATGAAAACTTTCTTATTCAAGTACTTTCCTTTACATGAGAATCAGAAAAACATTCTGACTAAATTTTAAACCAGTCATATAAATCCTGTTTTGAGAATGCATACTAGGACCATACAATATTGCATCTAGAAACTCTGGCCTTCTGTGTACTCTTAAAATGTTTCAACACAAATTGCGCTTATTGCAGATACATATATATATATATATATAGTAAACACCATAAAAGGATTGTGCACCATGAATAACACAATATGGATTCAGGAAACAAATCACATAACTTGTCAACTCGAATATTACATAATAAATATCTTAGAATAGTGGCATAGAATAAACAACGTGAATTAAACTCGAGGAGAGAATCGTGCGTCTTGCCGATTCAAGTGTCACCATGTAAAATACCAAGAAATGGTAGCACGCAATGAATATCAAAGTCAAATCATCATTAAACGAATCACGCGTCTTGCCGATTCGTAAAACACGATGTAAATGCCAAGAAATAACAGCTCACAATGAATAACAAGATCAAAGTACAATGAAACGAATCGCGCTTCTTTTGCCGATTCTTAAGCCACCATGTAAATGTCAAGAAATGGTAGCGCGCAATGAACAACAAAGTTAAATCCTCATGAAACAAATTGCGTGTCTTGCCAATTCGTAAGACATCATGTAAATGTCAAGAAATAGTAGCACGCAATGGACAACAATGTTTAAACACCATAAAACGAATCGCGCGTCTTGCCGATTCTTAAGCCACCATGCAAATGTCAAGAAATGGTAGCACGCAATGAATAACAAAGTCAAAACCTTTATGAAACAAGTTGCGCGTCTTGCCTATTTGTAAACTACCATATAAATGTCAAGAAATGGTAGCACGCAAGTAATCTGTTGCTCATTAAAGAATTAAACCAAGAATATGAAAATTCTCGATAACGGTGTCAGGACAGTCCAACCACCGTCTTACCGCCTGAAACAATGATCACCAATGAAGGATGAAGGGCAGAAGACTGGAAGATCCAAATAGGCTGCTGGGACAGGAGCTCAGGAAGAAGCTGCTGCTCTGCACCGGGACCTCTGAATAGTGAGCACTGGGAGTTGGGCTGGCTCTCTTTTATAGAGTCTTGCCCCAGCCCACAACCACGCCCAGGCATGTTGCAGGGAAAGTCTCTGGACGGCCCTGGAAAGGGGCCACACCCTATCACACTCTGAAAACCTGCAGCAATACATTGCAAAGGAACAGTATTTGTAAACATATTAAAAATAAGTTTTCAGGATTGAACTCTGCAATGCAAAAGGTTAAACCACAACATATCAGTACAATGCATAAATTACGTTGTTTTGAGAGTGCTGGGTTTTTGCATTTTAGTCGCCAATAGAGCGCGTACTGCTCTGGTGATGATAGTACTCCTCTCTCCCAGACGCGCTCTAGGGCCTGGTTTGCTTGGATTAAGACGATGAAAGCGTCTCACAAGTACTGGAGCATGAACATTAGATGCGGAAACCCATGAGTTACTTTCAGGACCATAACCTTTCCATGAGATTAAGTACCATAGATCACGCCCTCTCAGTTTAGAATCCAACACTTTCTTGACTTTGTATTCTTCTTTCCCTTGTACTAGAACAGGAGCTGGATGAGGGTGGACCTTTTGGACTGCCTTTTTCAAGAGGGAAGTGTGGAACACTGGATGAATCCGTAAGGATCTGGGCAATTGTAGTTTATAGGTCACCGGATTGATTTGCTGAAGGACAGTATAAGGACCTATGAATTTGGGGTTAAACATGTGCTTCTTCTTGAAGTCGATATGTTTTGTGGAAAGCCACACTTTGTCACCTGGTTGATATTGCGGTCCCTCACAATGTTTCTTGTCATAATGCCTTTTGTATTTTTGTTTGGCTTTTTCTAAATGCTGTTGAATCAGTTTCTGGGTTTGATGTAAATGCTGAATGGTTTCTGACACAGCTGGAGTAAGAGAACTTTCATGAGGAATTGTGATGGGCAAGGTGTCAGGATGATAGCCAAATAAACCAAAAAAGGGTGTAACGCCAATAGAAGTGTGGAATGAGTTATTGTAAGCTAACTCAGCTAACCAGAGCATAGATGTCCAAGAATGAAGTGCCTTTTCAGCATAGGCACATAGGTATTGTTTCAAAGTCTGATTTAGTCTCTCCGTTTGACCATCTGTTTGAGGATGGTGACTAGTAGATAGCGTAGATGTCACTTGGAGTGTTTTACACCATGTCTTCCAGAAATTGGAGGCAAATTGCGACCCCGATCCGAAAGGATAAGCTTTGGCAGTCCATGATAACGAACCACTCTGTTCAGTAAAATAGTTGCTAATTCACTAGACGTGGGCAATTTTTTACAGGCAATGAAATGTCCATATTTCGTGAGACTATCTACTACCACCAGAATTACTGAATGCTGTTGAACCACTGGCAGACCGGTAATAAAGTCTAAAGAAATGTGCTCCCATGGACGACTTGGGGTTGGAAGTGGATTTAACAACCCTTTTGGTTTTGAATGACTTGTTTTAATGCGAGCACAAACTTCACAGTTGTTTACCATTGCTTTTATATCTTTTGTTAGGGTAGGCCACCAAAAATAGTGTTGGATCAGTTCAAGAGTTTTAGGAGTACCTGGGTGACCTGCCGTAGGTATAACATGCAACCAATGAAACACTATCTTGCGAAGTTTGGTAGTGGGTACGAACAAACGAGCGTCATGAAAGGGTAAACCTTGCTTGATTGACCTTTTGGGATCTGCTTGGGCCCATGTTTGCCATTTTTCAACAGTGAAAGAGTTGCAAATTTCTTCAAAGAAATCTTCAGTTTTTATGATACATAGAACCTTGTCAGGAGCAATGATAGTTCTGGAGGCTTGAAATGCAGGCAACGTGGTAGACTCTTGACGGGACAAGGCGTCAGCCTTGCGATTATCTTTACCAGGCCAGAAGGTTACTACAAAATCAAATTTGGCCAAAAAAAGCATCCAGCGTAATTGCCGAGGGGTCAAAAGTCTAGCGGAACTCATGAATTGAAGATTACGATGATCAGTATATACTGTGACAGTGTATTTGGCACCCATCAAATGATGTCTCCATTCTTTAAAGGCGTCATGAATCGCCAGAAGCTCTTTTTCAGCAATGACATAGTTCTGTTCGGCTTCGTTCAACTTCCGAGACATGTAAGCTACAGGATGAAGTTGACCAGAGTCTTTATTTCGTTGTGATAAGACGGCTCCTATTGCTACATCTGAAGCATCAGCTTCCACTATGAAAGGTTGATTCGCATCAGGATGAGTCAAGACTGGGGCAGTGGAGAAAGCTTCCTTCAAAGTCGAGAAGGCTTGATCAGCTTCTGGGGACCATACAAACTTTTCTTTCTTTCTTAGTAGCTTAGTGATTGGAGCCACTGTCTGGGAGAAATGATTTATGAACCTCAGGTAAAAATTTGCCAACCCCAGGAAACATTGCACATCACAAACAGTCTTTGAGGTGGGCCAATCAGATACGGCTTTTACTTTCTTTTCTGACATCACCATACCTTGAGGGGTAAGAATAACCCCTAAAAACTCAACTGTGGTAACATGAAACTCACACTTGGTTAGTTTGCAATATAAATGGTGTTTTCGAAGGGCTGCAAGAATTTTCTTGACATGTTGGACATGTTCATTTTCATTGTCTGAGTAGATCAAAATGTCATCGATGTAGACTATGGCAAATATGTTGAGGTACTCTCTAAGAACGTCATTCCCGAAAAATTGAAATGCTGCTGGAGCATTACACAGACCAAAAGGCATGACGGTGTATTAAAAAAGGCCATATCTTGTCTTGAACGCTGTTATCCATTCGTCACCCTCTCTCATTCTGACCAAATGATAAGCACCTCGAAGGTCAAGCTTCGTGTAGATTTTTGCTCTCTTTACTTGTTCCAATAAGACCGGAATTAGGGGTAAAGGATATTTATTCTTGATGGTGACTTTGTTCAAACCCCTATAGTCGATGCAAGTTCGAAGTTCTCCATTAGCTTTTGGAACAAAAAACAAAGGCGAAGCTGCAGGAGACTTAGAGGGGCGAATGAAGCCATTCTCCAAAAATTGATCTAGGTATTTTCGTAAATGTTGATTTTCATGTTCTGACAGGGCATATACACGACAGTTGGGAAGTATCGCACCTGGGGCTAGATCAATTTGACAGTCATAAGATCTATGAGGAGGTAGAGTCTCTGCTCCTTTCTCATCAAATACATCTTTGTAAGATGAATACTGTTTGGGCAGCTGAATTTCTTTCTCCGCGGCAGTAGCTATGTAAGAGTTGCAAACTTTTGGTACTTGAATCTTTTGGAGAGATTGTTCGTTACATAGTGCAGATGAGAACACGATTTTTCGTTCTGCCCAATTGATCTCTGGATTGTGATGAGTTAACCATGGCAAGCCGAGGATAATCCCATATTGGGGAGCATGGATCACGTCAAGGATGATTTTCTCTTTATGTTTCTTTCTTTGATTCTTATCTTCACAAATCATCGACAAGGTGATAGTCTGAAGAGTTACTGGACCTCCAGTCAAGAGTTTTCCATCCACTGCCTGGATGATTTCTGGGGTCTTCTTTTCAATACATGGAATCCCCCATGCACGAACCAATTGGACATCAACAAAGTTCCCAGTAGCCCAGAATCGACTATAGCTTTTTTGAAATAGATCTTTTTCTTGACCTGCACTCTTATTTCCAGTTTAAGATGTCTACATTGTGAAGGGTCCACGGTGACAAGAGCAACCCTTCTCTGCATCTCAGGTGTTTTAGTTTTACAACTCGACTGGTGCATTGGCTGCGACCTTCTGAACTGGACCTTGCTTGTTCTTTGGTTTGATTGGACAATCTTTGGCAAAATGACCTTTTCGCCCACAATGAAGACATTGTCCATTTTTTCTGCATATATCCTTTTCATCTTTGGTCAAAGGTCTTCTGATGGTTCCAATTTCCATCGGTTCCGGCGTTCTTTCTTTCGGAGTTCTTGAGTCTCTGTTATCATGAACGCGCCATGAATATTTTTCAATCTTTTTGCGTGTTCCTTTACGTTCTGCTAAACGATGATCAAGTCTCAAGACAAGATTTATTAATTCTTGACAGTCTGTAGGTTGTGGGTCGATTTGCGCTAAGATATCTTTTAATTCCTCTTTGAGTCCCTTGTAAAACAAGACCGCTTGTTTTTCTTCAGGCCAGGATGTCTCGGCAACCAGCCGGTTAAATTTGGCTAAATACAACACTAGGTCTTGATTCCCTTGGCGTAAATCTAATAATTCACGATCTGCTGACTGTGTTACAGTTCTACGATCAAAAACTCTCTCAAATTCACGAACAAAATTTCTCCAGTTGAACAACAAGGGACTAATTTTACGCACAAGAGGAATTGCCCAAGTAGCTGCACCCCCAGACAGATATGATAACAAGAAAGCTACTTTGCACTGGGCATCGGGGAAAGTATTTGGTCTGCAAGTGAAGTGTAGTTCCACTTGAACCAGGAAAGATTGCGCTTTCAAAGGGTCACCTGAGAAACGTTCTGGGGGAGCTAAAGGAATTGCAGAAGGAACATTTAGGGAAATCGGATTACTTCCAGAAGCCTGAGAAGAAGTACCTGGCCAAGACACACCTGTGGGACTTTGTTCCTTCTTCTCTACCTTATCTTGCAACTGACTCAGTCTCTCTGCTAAGCTAGTTGTCAATTCTTTGGATGATAACACCTCTGCTTGGAGCTTGGTGATAGCCTTGACTAACTCGTCTAGCGTGGCTTGCTGAGAACATACACAAGCCAGGAGGATAATAATTTGTGGGCTCACTATTCTGTCAGGGTCACCAGATCCTCGGGGTCTGTGCACATTCCCAATACGTCCACCACTGAACAGCTCCAAGACTCTGATAGATAAATCACAGAGGCTGAGAGAGTTCAAGAGGGGAAGAGGGGATTAGGAAGGGAACAGCTGGGAAGGTGGCCTGTAGTAAGAAAAAGGTTAGAACACACAGTATGAAAATTATATCTCCTGAAATCAATACTAGACTATGATTCTAATCCTAGTCATTCTGAAAACATAAACAATCTAAGAATTAAGTTTAAAATGACTTAGTTTCAAGATGGCCGGATACCTGTAAGGGAATAAAGATGAATTAAATGAAAACTTTCTTATTCAAGTACTTTCCTTTACATGAGAATCAGAAAAACATTCTGACTAAATTTTAAACCAGTCATATAAATCCTGTTTTGAGAATGCATACTAGGACCATACAATATTGCATCTAGAAACTCTGGCCTTCTGTGTACTCTTACAAATGTTTCAACACAAATTGCACATATTGCAGATACATATATATATATATAGTAAACACCATAAAAGGATTGTGCACCATGAATAACACAATATGGATTCAGGAAACAAATCACATAACTTGTCAACTCAAATATTACATAATAAATATCTTAGAATAGTGGCATACAATAAACAACATGAATTAAACTCGGGGAGAGAATCGTGCGTCCTGCCGATTTGAGTGTCACCATGTAAAATACCAAGAAATGGTAGCACGCAATGAATATCAAAGTCAAATCATCATTAAACGAATCGCGCGTCTTGCCGATTCGTAAAACACGATGTAAATGCCAAGAAATAACAGCTCACAATGAATAACAAGATCAAAGTACAATGAAACGAATCGCGCTTCTTTTGCCGATTCTTAAGCCACCATGTAAATGTCAAGAAATGGTAGTGCGCAATGAACAACAAAGTTAAATCCTCATGAAACGAATTGCGCGTCTTGCCAATTCGGAAGACATCATGTAAATGTCAAGAAATAGTAGCGCGCAATGGACAACAATGTTTAAACACCATAAAATGAATCGCGCGTCTTGCCGATTCTTAAACCACCATGCAAATGTCAAGAAATGGTAGCACTCAATGAATAACAAAGTTAAAACCTTTATGAAACAAATTGCGCGTCTTGCCTATTTGTAAACTACCATATAAATGTCAAGAAATGGTAGCGCGCAAGTAATCTGTTGCTCATTAAAGAATTAAACCAAGAATATGAAAATTCTCGATAACGGTGTCGGGACAGTCCAACCACCGTCTTACCGCCTGGAACAATGATCAACAATGTAGGATGAAGGGCAGAAGACTGGAAGATCCAAATAGGCCGCCGGGACAGGAGCTCAGAAAGAAGCTGCTGCTCTGCACCAGGACCTCTGAATAGTGAGCACTGGGAGTTGGGCTGGCTCTCTTTTATAGAGTCTTGGCCCAGCCCACAACCACGGCCAGGCATGTTGCAGGGAAAGTCTCTGGAAGGCCCTGGAAAGGAGCCGCACCCTAACACACTCTGAAAACCTGCAGCAATACATTGCAAAGGAACAGTATTTGTAAACATATTAAAAATAAGTTTTCAGGATTGAACTCTGCAATGCAAAAGGTTAAACCACAACATATCAGTACAATGCATAAATTACGTTGTTTTGAGAGTGCTGGGTTTTTGCATTTTAATCGCCAATAGGGCGAACGGCTCTTGTGTTGACACAATCCACGTCTGGGCAGAGTGACAGTTGGGGCTTTGTGCATACTTTTCAGACAGCCTGAACGCAGGGAGGGTGGAGGTGTCACAGAGGTGCACCTGCATAATGAATAGTCTTCCTGGGCTGAGAGAAGGGAGAGGCGGGGCACACCTACATTTGTAAAGGCTGTGCCCTAGCCTCACACAATAGGGTCGTTAACCCCCCACTGATGTTCGGAGCCTGTGCTGAAAGGAGAGAGGGGTCACTCCCAGAACCAGTTGTAACTGGCTGGAACCTCCTCTCCCTACCATTGCAAAACATTGTAAGGACTGAGTATAAGTATATTGGAATTTTCCCCACAATTTGGAGACCCTCTGGGAATCATCTTGGAACTGGACACCAAAGGCTGGAAGGACTCACCAGGAACCACCATGGACTGCTGCTGCTGTGCTGACCTGTGACCTGCTTGGTCACTGAAAGGACTTGCCCCCTGCTCGCATCCTCTATGTGCTGGCCTGTTGCTGGGCCCCTTCTCCTGTGGGCCTGTTTCTTAGTTTCTGCTCCCCAGGGGTAGGGTGCTGTGGCCCCTGACCCCTGCAACAGTAGGAAGCTCAAGGAGTGTGCCTTCTTTCACTTTATAGCTCATGGAGGGTGCTTTTCTAAAAAGAGTGCTGTGCGCAGGAAGAGCGCTCCCTCTTGCGCCCGTTTTTGCGCTTCACTGCCGAAGATCACCGCCGTGACCTGGGTTGTCCTTTGTGGTGTCAGTGCTCTTGAAAGAGTGTGTCCTGGTGCCCGAGATCACCGCTGCAACCCGGGGAAGCTGTGTGCTCAAAACGCGAGTGAACGCGCTTACTAGTTCCCCTGGGACACAAACAAAATCTTCTGTTGGTAAATACAGAGCAAGCGTGCTCCTATGGGTGCCCCCGGGGCGAGGTCTGCTCTCTAGAGCTCCCCCGTGGCACTGGAAGGCCCTGAATTGGGCGGAAGCGTCATCCAGATGAGAGGAGAGGAGAACGCCTCTCCCTCGCCCATTGAAGCCTCGGAAGGCTTCAGTTGAACTGCGGGCGGGCAGCAGCCTCATTGGAGGCCTGCGCGCACCGCAAATTCTGCAGGGCCCCTGCGAGGGCCAGTCTTGGCAGTTGAGGTCTCCCATCCACAGTGGAGGGCCAGGATAGGCCCATGAGAGACCCTCGGGTATCACGGGCCCCTGGAGGGGCCCGCAACAACATCGGAGGGGGTGCGTGACACCCCCCTACACCCCCTTATTGTGAGGATGTTGGCCCCCACTCGTGAGGGCCAGTTGAGGCCCAGGGGAGCCCCTAGTAATCACGGTTCCCCAGAGGGGCCCGCTCACAAAGGAGAGGAGGGCCGTGCAGCCCTCCTCGGGTCTGAAAAATAGAGGAGGCCCCCGTTTTGCGCACAGGAGCGCCGGGGCCCTATTTTTCACCTTCTTCGTTCCTCAGGCACTGGAGGTGCCTTTACCATCAAAACAGGTACTCCCTAAAAGGGGTCCATATATATAATCTAAAGTTCTTCCTACAGACTTTGGCTGATTGATATATTGCCTACCTGTTTTATGATGTTTCTGTGTGCATATGCAAATGTTCCTTTTATGGACATGCTTGCTAATATGTTCTTCTAACTTGCCATATGTTTTCTAATGTTCCTATTATGGGCATTATATGAGATTTTTATGAGAAGTGCTTTGGTGTAATAACGTGTTTCCTGACTACTGCTTATGTTGCAGAATACTGAGTAACCTGTGTGTTATGTGTGACTACTGCTAATTTGCAGAGTAACTAATGTGTAACGTTCTGACAACTGCTAAGGTAGCAGGATAGTACTGATAAGTGATGTTTGGTCTGATAATTACGTTGTGTACAATACAGTATATTTTCATATAATCTGGTGTTGTGTTTCCTTTGTGGTGGGGACATAGCGTCACGTGTGTTGTGTGTGTTGTGCAAACGCTTTACACATTGCCTCTGGGAACAGCCTGACTGCTCGTGCCAAGCTACCAAGGGGGTGAGCAGGGGTTATCTTGGACGTGTAACTCCCTTGCCCTGACTAGAGTGGGTAGGTTCTGCCTTGCCGAGGTACATATCCTAGCCAACCAGAAACCCCATTTCTAACAAATTTGAACTGAGCATTAATTAACAGCATTTGAATAGACTTTGTAGGGAAAAAGAAGAGTACCTAGGACCAAGTCTGCAGTGGAAGATTCGAGTTGCCATTTAGAAGAACACAGAGTAGGGCTAAAGAAGTCTCATGAAGATCTTATAAAAACATATTTTCATTGCATGGACATTGTTTTGCCACTACTGCACAAGTGGGAATTAACAAAGAATACTTTTGCTGCTGCTGCTGCATTTTGCTAAATGGTATAAATTCAGAGACATCATGGAGTCTAGTAAAAATAGTGGTTTATGTAGATAGATATTTGCAGGAGTGTTAGTTGTAACAATGATAGTACTAATTGCTTTGCTTATCGGATTTAACTTACCTACACATTATAGCACAGAGGAAATTAGACCTGCAAGTGTCCCTAAAACACCACTTCCTACTGTCAATAGTTTGCCTTTATTTGATGAGAAAGACTTACATCTAGATACATCTAGAGATCATTATTCATTGAACATCTATTCCAAGTTGCTTTGTGAGTATGTAGACACTATAGATGTTAGGGATTGCTATGTATGTATGCAACTACCTGCATCTGCTGCTGAGGGTATAACATATTACTATATTCCTTTGACTTATGGGCTATCATGTAGTTTGTTGCTGAATCTTTTCTATGGAAAGTGACATCTTGAATATTACTTTTCAAACTATGACCAAGGGCCTGATTAGGATCTTGGTGGTCGCAGTGCCAAGTCGCATCAGCGGCGGACCAAAGAAGACCAGTGAAGTCAACGTGTTCTGCCTGCCGTATTTAGATGTTACAGCTCTGGAAGCGGAGGACTGGCAGCAGTTCGCTGACAGAGGGAGAACATCGCAGGACCCAATGGACAGCAGACAATGGCAGTGGCACTGGAATAGAGGTAAGTTACACACACACTGTACCTTTGCCATATGTGTCGCCCTGAACAACACATGACACAATACACCATGTAAAAACCTGTATCCATTGCCATTCTATCACAACCCAACACATGCATGCCACAAACAAACATTGACGGACACCTACGACACAACATACATTTACCATTGACACTGCACTTACACACAGCACAACCACAACAACCAACACAACTGCACACTTATCTACACAAACACACAAGCACACCCATCTCCACTCACACACAAGCAGACTACGCACATCACAAACATGACAACCACACAACACCACTTACCTGAATGTTGCATTCAGCAAAACAACACATCACCCAACATGCACAACAATATCACAGTCATATGTAGGTGGCACACATACTGACACAACCACAGCATCTACACTAGCTCCCTCACCCAGCCAATGACAATGCAAACCCACATACACGTACTGACTCAGACACATAACCCAAAGCACATGACAGGTACAGGTCCCCTGGCAATGTGTACACATAGACATAGCCGACGTGTGAATGCATCGTCATTGTGGTGCTAGCATTCATTTGCCACTGAACGCTGGCATCATAATGGCAGTTGTGTATGTATGCAATATGTGTTGTGTTCCAGTGGGCCCCATTCATGTCTGAACCACTTGTGTCTCAGACAAAGGCATGTCACCGTAACTTAAAAAAATTACTGTGACATGTATATGTCTGGAGTGGTCCTGACCTTCCATGCAGTGTTCACCCAACGTACCCTGGCAAAGCGGTTTCCCTACCTTTGAGTCTGGGAATGGACTCGAATGAATCAGGAAAAAAGGTGAGTTTTCACCGCTTCCCCCCAATCCGCTAACTCAGAAGTGGAGTTCGGACCACTACTTTTTTCTTGGCATTAAGGCACATCCAAATCTTCATGGTGGGAAGGGTGGCTGGGGTTCCACCAGCATTCACTTTTCCCTCTCCCGCCATCGATGTGGGTGGTATTTCGTGGCAGAGACAGTGGTTTGAATGCGGGCTTTCATCTATGGGACCACCAATGTCTTGATACAGTGGGTGGACCGTCACAGCGGTGGAAGGATTTCAAGTCAAAAAGTCAACGGTGGGACTGTTACCACCAACATCCAATTGAGGCCCTTAGTTTTCTCAGAGATTCTTTTGCTGAAACATTTGAATCATCAGCATGATACTTAAACACGAGAAATAGCTGGACATTTCTTTAAACCTACTATGACATTAGACACTGCTTATGCCCATAAACACAATTTGGCCTATATATTGACACATATGGAGAATAAATGTATAGATTCAGTAAAACACAGGAAAAGAAACATAATGGAGGAAATTGGGGATTATATTTAGATCGAACGATCCTTTATTCCTGGAATTTATTGTGTTGAATGCCTATTATAGGTTACCCAGCAGATGGTATGAAACATGCTACATAGGAATAGTTTTTCTGAAAATCTATCATATGAGACATCTTGATTGCCCAACAGAAAGAGAACATGCAAGAGCGAAAAGAGGTGCTAGTGCTAGTGAAATTGATGGGGTGATTTTTGGTGCAATTATTCCATCTGTAGGAGTGATACTGAATCCTCAGAAGATTAGAAGGTTGTCTACTGTAGTTGATTAGCTGTCTACAAATATGGCAGGATAACTTTTAGTTATAGATTCTGAGATGTTAACAATTAGATCTATGCCTTTACAAAACAGACTTGTTCTACATGTTCTTCTGGCAAAGGAGGGTGGAGTTTAGTTTAGTTTAGGTATTTAGAAAGTGAAACACTCATCCCCAAGGGCACATCACGATGCTAGAAAGCTCATTCAAATTTTACAGGAAGTGCTGCTGCAAACGTCCAGGTCAAACCCAACCCTATCCCGTAAAACAACCAAGTTTTCAGTTTCTTCCTAAACAACAGGTGGTTGTCGATAAGACAAAGAAATAACAGTAAAAAGTATCACTGAACAGCCACCAAGTATGAAAAGGAACGTCCACCTGTTCTGGACTTCCTAATGCGTATGGTCTTGGGTAGGGCTAAATTGCTGGATCTTAGGGCTTGTGAGGGTTTGTAGAATTTGACTCTTGGGCGTAAAATTTCAGGCTCAATATTGCACAGGCCTGTATGTGCATTACACAAAAAAGTGAATGTTAGAAATGGTGTCTTTGGTTGGCAGTCAGGTTACTCCCTGTCCAAGCAAGGACCCTCACTCTAGTCAGGCAAAGGAGAAACACACCTGGTTAACCACCACTTGGCATGTGCAGGCAGGCTTAACTCAGAAGCAATATGTAAAGTAGTTGTACCAACACACACAGTAATATAGTGAAACACTACAAAATGGACACCACACCAGTTATAAAAAATAGGTTATATGTTTCTAAATCAAGCAAGACCAAAATGATAAAATCCAACATACACAAGTTAAAATATACATTTTCAAAAGAATAAGGGTCTTACTCCATAGAAAACAATGGAAATGATGATTTTGCACAAAGTACCTGGTTAGAGTAAAAAATAAAGCCGAATGGGCTAACATGAGTCGGAAAAGGCAGTGATGCGTCGATTCCTTCCTCGTAAGGGAGGCCATGCATTGTTTCTTCTCAGATTGGGCGGGCGATGTGTCATTTTTCTCCCTCACAAGAGAGTGATGCATTGATTTCCAGACGGGGCACCTCAGATCCGCACAGAGTCAGGTTGACTTTGACGCCCAGGAATGATGTGTGGAAAATCCTGTTGCACAATGTTAGAAAACTGTGCTGCGTGGGGTTTGTGTCGTTATTAGCAGCCACAAGCGGGTGTTGCGCGTCATTTCTCCAGCGGTGATGGGTCGATCTCCCTGCGTGATGCAGGTGGCACATCAATTTTAGCTACAAGGCCGGTGGCATGTTGTTTATCAAGCGCATTGCAGATGGTGCGTCGTAAATGTCCCCGCACAGCGTCCTGTGCATGGAGTTTCCGCTCTTGTCTGCCAACTTCACCTTTCAAGTGCCCAGGGACTGGATAGGACACCACTTGGCAGGGCAGAAGATTCAGCAGAGAGTCTAGATGTTAGCAGAGGAAGTCTTTGATGGCCCTGAGATTTCAAAAAAGGAGGCAAGCTCAATTGAAGCCCTTGGAGATTCTTCACAAGCAGTCATTTACCACAAAGTCCAGTCTTTGTCCTCTTTCTCAGGCAGAAGCAGCAACTGCAGGATAGCAGAACAAAGCACAGTCAAAGGCAGGGGCAGCACTTCTCCTCAGCTCTTCTCCTTGGCAGAGGTTCCTCTTGGTTCCAGAAGTGATCTAGTTTTCAGGGGTTTTGGGTCCAATACCCTTTTCTGCCTTTGAAGTAGGCCTACTTCAAAAGAAAGTCTCTGTTGTTCACAAGATCCTGCCTCCCCAGGCCAGGCCTCAGACACACACCAGAGGTTGGAGACGGCATTGTGTGAGGGCAGGCACAGCCCTTTCAGGTGTTAGTGACAACTCTTCCCTCTCTTCCCAGCACAAATGGCTCATCAGGATATGCAGGCTACACCCTAGCTACACCCTAGCTCCCTTTGTGTCACTGTCTAGAGGAGATTCACAAACAGCCCAACCATCAAACTGACCTAGACAGGCAATCCACAAACTGGCAGAGTCACAGAATGGTTTATGCAAGAAAATGCCTACTTTCTAAAAGTGACATTTTCAAACTAAGGCCCATATTTATACTTTTTTAGCGCCGCATTTGCGCCGCTTTTTGACGCAAAAACGGCGCAAACTTACAAAATACAATTGTATTTTGTAAGTTAGCGCCGCTTTTGCGTCAAAAAATGACACAAATGCGGCGCTAAAAAAGTATAAATATGGCCCTAAGCATCTAAAACCCAACTTCACTAAAAGATGTATTTTTTAATTCTGAGTTCAGAGACACTAAACTCCAAATTTCTATCTGCTCCCAAAGGGAATCTGCAATGTAAAGTTATTTAAAGGCAGCCCCCATGTTATCCTATGAGAGAGATAGGCCTTGCAACAGTGAAGACTGAATCTAGCAGTATTTCACTGTTAGGACATGTAACACACAGCAATGCATGTCCCACCTTTAACATACACTGCACCCTGCCCATGGGGCTACCTAGGGCCTGCCTTAGGGGTGCCTTGCATATACCAAAAAGGGAAGGTTTAGGCCTGGCAAGTGGGTACACTTGCCAAGTTGAATTGGTAGTTGAAATCTGCACACATAGACAATGCAGTGGCAGGTCTGAACCATGTTTACAGGGCTGCTAGTGTGAGTTGCACAACCAGTGCTACAGGCCCACTAGTAGCATTTGATTTACAGGCCTTGGGCACCTCTAGTGCACTTTACTAGGGACTTACTAGTAAATCAAATATGACAATCATGGATAAGCCAATTTACACATACATTTTACATAGGAACACTTGCACTTCAGCACTGGTTAGAAGTGGTAAAGTGCCCAGAGTATCAACAACAGCAAAAACAGAGTCCATCACACATCAACAACCTGGGAAGCAGAGGCAAACATTTAGGGGAGACCACGCCAAGGATACCAAGTCTAACAGTGAAACTGACTCATTTCCGCATAGGAAGCCAGTGGAGAGATGTCAGGCAAGCTTCTGCAGTGCCGAATCTATCCACAGTACAGATTAGCTTAGTAGCGACATTTTGAATTATCTGAAGTTTAGTGAAAAGATGATCTGCCATGCCAACATAAAGGGCATTGCCAGGTGACTAGTAGTCAGGGGCTGGACTATGGTTTTGCGTCAAGCAATCAATATCCACTTAAATAGCCGTTTGAGAGGCTTAATAATGCCAAAGCACTTGCCACAGGTTACTTTAACCTGTTCTTGCATGGAGAGAGCACCATTACTCCTATGTTCTTAATCTGTTTCTTAGGGGTAGGCATAGCCCCCAGGGAGTTCTGCCACCAGAAGGCCTCTCATATTGCATGAGCCCCCCTGAATATCAAAATCTCAGTCTTGTCAGTGTTTAACTTTAACAAAGTAGATAGTAATATCTCTATTAACTAAGAAACTCAACCTGAACCTATTTGTTATGGAATGTGGACATAAACCCAAAACAACATATAATATAATGATGAAAAGTCTAACCACACAAACTGGAAGGAAAATGAAAAAAGGCAAGATAAGAGCTCGGCTTTACAAGAACATTTTAAAGCTACATGTAGTGATAAACATGATATAGTGGATAAAGTATCCCCTGACATACATTATAAGGATATTTCAAGTCACTGAGGAGTTCCTAACCATATAGAGGAATGAGCCCAAAGGCTGAATTCCTTTATGAGAGTATGGAACTCTGAGGTGACTTGCGATATGATTATGATATATGTCACAGAGTACTTTATTGCATATAATACATGGTCATACCATCACCTTTCCCACAAAGCACCTAAAATCTTGATGCATAGCTCTTTCATATGAAAGAGCAAGTATGCTTGCAAACATGAAGAATAAAAATCAAACCTCTAGTGCAAAATTAAACACATCAAAAAACTGTTCAATACAAGTCAGTTTAAAAAAAAAAAGACAAAAGCTGCAGTTGCTCAGAATGTGTAGACACTTGCAGGCAGATAAATTCTAGCTTTATTTCTAATTTGCTATGTACTGTAAGAAAAAGCATATTCTCTCTGCTTGTCATCCTAAGCTAGAAAGATAGAGCAGAAGAAAGAAAAGTAATGTTTCATTTTTCTATGCTTTAAACAGCTGCTTCAGTCATGCTCTGTGACCTAACCTGCCTTCCACCTCGTTGCTGGCTGTTGCAGCAGGCATTGTGATGTCAGATGTAGACTATAATAACCAATAGTACTCACATTCTAGCATATTTCTTAATAATTGGTGATTGGATCCATCACAAGAAACTATAAAGAAATTTGAGACTGACGTTTATACAGGGATTATAGAATACCATGTAGTATAATATACCTTCTTCATGTCACATCCAGCACTGAGGATGTTGAGGGCAATCCCTCCTCCTCTCCTTATAAGACAACTCCCCACTTTGGTTATCTCAAGGCTTGTGAAGAGGACAGGGGTGCAAGGTGAGAGGGGGAAGGAAAAGGTGAAAGAGACACGCAGTTCTGCTGGTTAGTTGTTAGAAACCTGACACTAAGTGGTTATGGCTCAGCATCTTTGACCAAGGTTCAATGGGTCTGCAATTCTCAAATTAGGGAGAGACAGTACAAATTAGTAATGGAAAAATGGGTAAGGAGAGGGAGATAGAGAAATACACTCCTGAAAGTTGGGTGTTGAAAAACCGCTCCAGGGGTCTACAATTCTCCAACTAGGAGAAAAATAGCACAAGTTGGTGAACTTAGTGAACTGGAAGATTAATAGAACAAGTTAGTGAACACTAAAGAGATACAAATAGGTTGTCAAAGAAGCAGGATCTAGACTCACCCAGTGCAGCAGGCAGGTAGACTGTAATGGGACAACACTTCAGCAGCAAAGGGAAGGATGTGTGACTGGGAGTAGGGAGGCAGAACTAACAGATATAGGATTTTGGCATGTCACAAGAACAATGAAGTCTAAGCAGCCATGGGAACTAAGAAGAGGAAAACAATAAAGGTAAGGACATGAATAGGCCAAGTGTGACCTATGGAGTACAAAAAGTAGTCATAACAATTGCTGTTCCAGGCAGTCTGCTTCTATACATCGCTGTCAGGCCTTTTCCCCTCAGATGCCAGGCCTTTTTTTGGCAATTTGGGGCAGTTTGCGCTTAGGCCCTTATACCTTTTTGTCCATATAAGCTACCCTCGCCAAATTTGCGTCCTTTTTTTCCAGCATCCTAGGGATTCTAGAGGTACCCAGACTTTGTGGGTTCCCTTGAAGGAGACCAAGAAATTAGCCAAAATACAGCAAAAATGTCATTTTTTTCAAAACACTGGAAAAAAAGGCCTGCAGAAGAAGGCTTGTTGTTTTTTCCCTGAAAATGGCATCAACAAAGGATTTGTAGTGCTGAAATCACCAGCTTCCCAGTTTTCAGGAACATGCAGACTTGAATCAGAAAACCCCAATTTCTCAAGATAATTTTGGCATTTTACTGGAACATACCCCATTTTTACAATTTTTTGTGCTTTCAACTTCCTTCCAGTGAGTGATAGAAATGGGTGTGAAACCAATGTCGGATCCCAGAAAGCTAAACATTTCTGAAAGATAGGCAACATTTTGAATTCAGCAAGGGCTAATTTGTGTAGATCCTACTAGGTTTCCCTACATAAAATAACAGATGAAATTGAAAAAATATTGAAATTGAGGTAAAAAAAAGCCATGTTTCTCAAAGTTTTGCTCTGTAACTTTGTCCTGCAATGTCAGATTTTTTAAAGCAATATACCGTTACATCTGCTGGACTCTTCTGGTTGCGGGATATATTGGGCTTGTAGGTTCATCAAGATCACTAGGTACCCAGAGCCAATAAATGAGCTGCACCTTGCAATGGGTTTTCATTCTATACCGGGTATACAGCAATTCATTTGCTGAAATATAAAGAGTGAAAAATAGGTATCAAGAAAACCTTTGTGTTTTCGAGGGGGAACCAAAGCGGGTCCAAAAGGGCAGTTAAAAAAAAAAAAAACATTTTTAGGCAGACAAGTGCGGCAGAATTTTTATTGGTATAGATGAAACAATGCTGGGTGGTAGGAATTTTGTGGATTCCTGCAGATTCTGGAAGGTTCCATCACAAAAATGTGGGAAAAATGTGTGATTTCTATGAAAGTTTGAGGTTTGCAGAGCATTGTGGGTAAGAAAATGATGCGGGGTGCATGTGAAGCACACCACCCTGGAATCACCCAGATGTTTAATTTTCAGATGTGTCTAGGTCTTGTGGATTTTTCTTCATGGCAGCGTCCCAGTTCCAAAAAGTGCAGCCCTCACCATTCTAAGTGGGACGATTTTGAGAGTTAGCCAAGCTCTCATGGCCCAAATGTAAAACCAAAACCCAAAATAATCAAATGTCATCTTGCTTGCCATGGGATAAGATGTTTTAGTGTATTCGGGACAGCTGAAAGACTGTTACCCCCTTCACTTGGGGTGGGGGCATAACCAGGCCTATACTGGTTGGTAGCCACCACCCCACTATTTTTTGTTTTTTTAAATTCCCTGGCATCTAGTAGACTTTCTGCACCCCGGGTGTAGATCAGGGGTAATTGCCTCATCTGTCCACTAGTGCGAAGAACAACTTTGGGCCCATTTATTTGGGGTGGGGGTATGGCCATACCCCCACCCTATTATTTTGGTCTCTGGTGGGCCAAAAACAGGCCGATCTGCCCCAAGGAGGGCAGATATGGCCAACAGTAATGTGCCCCCATGGGGAGCGACCATTGCCCCTGGGTCTGCCCCCAAACAATACACACCCATACACACACACCAATCCCTGGTGCCTAAGTGGTTTGTGCCCCCCCAGGGGCAGATCGGCCAAATAAAAATAGACCGATCTGCCCCAAAGGGGAGCAGAAATAGCCTAAAATAAATCCCCCCCCCCCGGGGAGCAACCCTTGCCTTTGGGGTTGCCCCTCTTGCATAAAATCAGCGCAAAAAAAAAAATCCCTGGTGCCTAGTGGTTTCTGCCCCCCTTGGGGGCAGAGCAGCCTAATAAAAATAGGCTGATCTGCCCCAAAGGGGAGCAGTAATGGCCTAAAATAAATCCCCCCCCAGGGGAGCGACCCTTGCCTAAGGGGTCGCTCCCCTCATGTGAAACTGACAAAAAAATAAATCCCTAGTGTCTAGTGGTTTCTGCCCCCCTAAGATATATAGGCCGATCTGCCCACAAGGTGGCAGAAATGGCCTAAAAGTAAATGTGCCCCCAAAAAAGCGACTGTTGCCTAAGGGGTCACTCCCCACATACATTAAAAAAAAAGAAACAAAAAATATATATCCCTGGTGTCTAGTGGTTTCTGCCCCCCCGGTGTCTAGGGGGAATTTCTGCGATGCGAAGCAGAATTGCTGAGAAAGACATCAAAGGAAAGGAAAGGCCTGGGTTGGAATCCCAAGGTTGGGATTGTGGTGGCGCCGGGCTGGAGACCGAAGTCTCCAGCCCAGCGGTCATTACTACCCTGACGGCCGGTGTGTTACAGTGGCGGATTTGGATGACAATAACCGCCATGGTCCAAATCCCATTTTTTTTACCGCCGGCCTGTTGGCGGTATTACCGCCGCTTTCACACCGACTGCCAGGGTTGTAATGAGGGCCTTAGTTTCCAGAGATAAGTAGAAAATATACACCAGTGGCCGAGAATAGTGCTGGTGCCTTCATTTCTAGGGAGATGGTTCCAAGTGGATCATCATTGTCTAAAAATAGCCGTCCTGTTGAGAAACAGTGAAAGTCCCTGTTATGACCCTTAAGTAATAACAGGATTATTAAAACTGATATAAATGCCCACACTCTGCTTCCCGCACAAATTTAAAAGAAGTAAAAGAATAATCTTATAACATGAAAAATAGTTAAAGAAGACCTAGAAGCATCAAACGACAATTGGAATAGAGAAGGCTTATGCCCATTCTGGCCACATAATCCACTCTTGCCTTGAGGGCTCGGCCAAGTTATCCACATGGCTCTGCCAAATTATCCACTGGCCCACTCTGGTGGCTGCTGGAATTTGCCTCTGCCTGTTTTTCAAATCTCTGCAGTAATTTTATAATGGCACAGCTTAATCTATGGTCTCGAGTGTCAAAGCAGGCCAAAACTGCCTCCCTGCAGGATCTAATGCCTCTTACGTTCCATCTTCTTTGTAGGAGCAGGCACCAGTCCTGTAGTAGAGCCGGACAAATGCACAAAACATGGATGATGTCCTCTGGCTCAAGTTTGCATAGCCAGCATCACCCTTTATCTCCAAATCTGACTGGTAGAAGCCCCAGCCTGTATGTCTTTAGCTGGGACTTTGTTTTTTCCTTAAAAGGCACACTGAGATAACTCTGAGATTTCAGCAGCTTGCATGTTGAGAGTGTCATCCAACCATGTTTTCTTTGTGCTAGGGTGGCCTTGCCTTTAAGCAGAGAAAGCTGTTTGCTGCTTATCTTTATCATCCTTTTGAACTCCTGATGACTTATTGATAAACGCCAAGCAGACTTTAAATTCAAGGAGTTGAGGGACTGATGCAAATAATGTCCTGTTTGAGTACTGAGTGCGGAATTTAGTTCAACCCATATGTGCTGGGCCACAGATTCTTCTTTAGCGGACCTTGATTTGTGGCATTGCGATGCAAACGCCCATATCCGTGCCAAACCTTATTTAGTAATCCTAAATTCAAATTATGATTTGAGCAGGCGACAAATACGAGGGGAGCTGGAAGATTGCTCTGTGGACCTTAATTAGCAACTTGTGCAATAATTCAAAGTATTTCCCCTTAAGCACCTCACTCCCATAAGCCAGCGTAGGGACAACCTTTGCCTGAGTTTCCTGCAGGATAGGGGACAGGGTAGGGCATTTAAACCTGATGGCGAGGGATCTGAGACCAACAATTGTTAAAATGTGACTAAAGAGAACCCAATTCTGGCATTATTTTTATATTTAGCAGAAGATTTGGTGAAGTGGCCCAAGAGGCCAGTCAGGATCTTGCAAAGAATCGGATGCTGTATCACAAGGTGCGAGTAGCAATTTTGATATGTCTAAATTAAAGAAGAGAGTGCTAAAGACGTGAATACACAAATACTAACACTATTTTGTCTTTTTTTTAACAGGTTGCTAGGTGAGTCGAATTTGGGCAGAATATTCTCATTGCAAGGATAAGAACAGGAACTCCTGTAAGACCAGATTAGTCAACAGCAGTAAGATAGGAGAAGAGCTGGGGCTTCAATTGGAAATATCTAAAGGGGATCTACAAGCAGGGAATGACAGGACAACTGACTTCATATATTAATTTGCATATGCCAATAGCAAAGTACAGGGTCTTGTTGCCTTTCGGCCTTATTTAGACTCAGGGTCAGACAGTTATTATGTGCAAAATACTATGATCTTCAACATGACAAACCTAATCTGGGACAACAACATGTTCGTAAGCAAACACAGGTGGTACTTAGAATCACAGAGCATAGCCATGGGCTCTAGATCTGCTCTCTCTTAGGCCCATCACTTTATGAATTGAGTAAGAAAGAGAGTGAGTCTTGTGCCAGGTGTCAGGACAGTAGACTTACAACATTTTCTACTGTGAAACATACAAAGAAGATACTTGTAAGATATGAAGTGGTAATAAATTAGATAATGAGGAATTACTTACCTTAACTACCATATGTATAACATTAGATTTATGATGTCTTATGACACTAGACGAATTACATATCTGGGTGTGTTTTTGGATGTGAATACAGTTAGCAGCACATCTGAAACTAAATGAATGTCATTCCATAAGGAGCAATACGTCAAGGTGTACGGCAATTGAAGCCAGGGATTTTACAGCTAGCATTAAGGACATGGAGAGATTACTCTCATTGGGATATCCACATTAGGCTAGCAACAAAGGCAAAACAATGTAATTCATATCAACCACCAGTCACTGTTGGCTGATTAATCCAAACATGTTAATAAGGACAATAAGTTAAAAACATTGAGGTTTCAATAACAATAGCTTTAACAGAAATAGAATTTTGAGAATTATTGATAAATACTACAGAAAGATTTGATACCTAGGCCCAGGTCCAAGTTGTGTGGAATAGAGTTAGTTATTTATGAAACTCGGTCAATAACACTACCAGTATAAGAGCTATTAAAGGGGTTACTTAAATATTTCCTTAGCATGTCTGACCTTATTTGGTTTTCTTCTCATTAATTTATAAGGGGACGCATTAGAGGTTCGATGGACCTTTTGACTGCGCTTAGAGTAGTTCCCCCATAAGACTCAGTTTCAATAACAATCAATAACAATACCAATCATTAAAATCAATAATCTTGGGAGTCGGTAATTTCCACGCACCATGACCCCTTGGCCATGAATAACCACGCCTTTATGTAAAAGTTATAATGCTTATTTCCCTATAATAACAATGCTAATATCAGGTAACTTAGGGGGTCATTCAGACCCTGGCGGTCTATGACCGTCAGGGTCGCGGATGACAGAAGCACCGCCAACAGGCTGGCGGTGCCTCAAAGCCCATTCTTACCGCCGCGGTCAGAAAACCGGGGCCGGCGGTTTCCCGCCGTTTTTGCCCCGGCTGGGCGAATCTGCCATGGCAGCGCTGCAAGCAGCGCTGCCATGGGGATTCTGACCCCCTTACCGCCAGCCTGTTTCTGCCGGTTGTCACCGCCAGGAAGAGGCTGGCGGTAACGGGTGTCTTGGGGCCCCTGGGGGCCCCTGCACCGCCCATGCCACTGGCATGGGCAGTGCAGGGGCCCCCGAACAGGGCCCCGGCCGGCTTTTCACTGTCTGCCTAGCAGACAGTGAAAAGCGCGACGGGTGTAACTGCACCCGTCGCACGGCCGCAACACCGCCAGCTCCATTCGGAGCCGGCTTCTGTGTTGCAGGCCTCCTTCCCGCTGGGCTGGCGGGCGCTAACATGGTTACCGCCCTCCAGCCCAGCGGGAAGGTTGTAATGCCGGCAGCGGTCTTTTGGCCGCGTAGCGGCCAAATGGTGGTTCCCGCCTGGCAGGCGGCTCCCGCCGCCCGCCAGAGTTAGAATGACCACCTTAGTCTCTAAATCAAATGATACACATACAGAAACAATACTGGTTGACTGAATCTTCTAAAGAATCTCAATTTGATCAATGCGTGGATCACTACACGTTCCAGAGTTACAGTGCAAGAATAACTGCAATAGAAATTGCATACATTTAGATTCAGCAAAGAAAACACATAAATCAATCAATCAATAATTGTAAAGTGTGGCTACACACCCGTGAGGTTCTCAAGGACCGAAAAGCCACGTCTTGAGGGTTTTCCTGAAGATGGTGAGCGACGGGCTTTGTCTGAGTTGCATGGGGAAGTTGTTCCAGCTCTTTGCTGCAGTGTAGGTGGAAGATCGTCCTCCGGCAGCGGATTTTCGGATGAGAGGGACGGTGGCCAGGGACATCTGGGGGGAGCGGAGGGATCTAGGGGGTTGTGGAGGAGATGCAGTGGTTCAGGTAGGCTGGTTCTGCTTTGTGTATGGCCTTGTACGTGTGGGTTAGAAGCTTGAAGGTGATTCGTTTCTCGACCGGTAGCCAGTGAAGGGTCCTCCGGTGTTGGGAGATGTGTTCTTGGCGAGGGAGGTCCAAAATGAGTCTGGTGGCAGCGTTCTGAATGAGTTGAAGTTTTTTGATGTTCCTAGTTGAGGTGCCGGCATAGAGGACGTTGCCGTAGTCAAGCTTGCTATTGACTACGGTGTGGGTGACTGTCCTGCGACAGTCTGCTGGGATCCATCTGAAGATCTTCCGAAGGTTGCCGAGTGTGTGCCAGCAGGAGGAGGCAACAGAGTTTACCTGGCGGGTCATGGCTAAGGAGGAGTCGAGGAGAATTCCTAAGTTACGGGCATGCTCAGTCGGTCCAATGGGGGGTGCTGAGGGATATGGGCCACCAGGCAGTCCCAAGCTGAAGTGGCGTTTCCGAAGATAATGAGCTCAATCTTGTCGGAGTTGAGATTGAGGCAGCTTTTTCTCATCCAAGTGGCGACGGCTTCCATTCCTGAGTGAAAGGACCTTTTGGCTGTGTCCGTGTCTTCGGTGATGGAAATTATGAGTTGTGTGTCAAGGGCATATGACATGATGTTCATACCATGGCTTCTGATGATGGCAGCAAGAGGGGCCATGTACACGTTGAACAATGTGGGACTCAGTGAAGATCCTTTAGGGACTCAGCAGATGACTCCTGTGGGTCTGTAAGTGTAGGGCGGGAGTCTGACCCTGTGCGTCCTCCCGGAGAGGAAGGTGTGGATCCATTCCAGGGCTCTTCCACAGATTCCTATGTCGTAGAGTCTGGTGCACAGAGTGCTGTGTGAGATCATGTTGAATGCTGCTGAGAGGTCGAGAAGTAGGAGTGCTGCAGTGTGGCCGTGGTCTAGGAGTAATTGGATGTCGTCAATGACTGCCAGGAGGGCTGTCTCTGTGCTGTGGTTGATGCAGAAGCCAGACTGGGAGCTGTCCAGGGAGTTGTTGGCCTCAATGAAATTCCATAGTTGTGCTTTGATTGCTTTCTCCAGTACTTTGGCAGGGTAGGGTAGCAGCGAGATGGGATGGAAATTCCTTAGTTCTGATGGGTTGGCTGAAGGTTTCTCCCGGAGAGGGTGTATTTCAGTGTGTTTCCAGTCTTCAGGAAAGGTCCCCGTGTTGATGGAGCAGTTGATTGTGTTACGGAGTTCGGGTGATGGATGCGCTGGCTCTGATGGTATATGTGGTGTGGACAGAGGGCCGGGGGGGCTCCGTAGTGGGTGCTGCTCATGATGTTGATGATCAGTGGGCGGCAGTTACAGCTCTGAATGAGGTGAGTTCTTCATTGGTTTGGCTGTTCCTTCATTTTTCCTCCAAACGTCTGTGGGTAAGCTTTGATTCTTGGAGTTCGGTGATGAACGAGCTGGCTTTCTTAGGTACCTGTTTGGCCGATGTCAGCCCGAGAGGGGCTAGAGTGTCTGCGCCTTCGGTGATCCATGCGTTGAGATTGCGCGCTGCTGTGTTGGCATCGTCGGAGAGAGGGATTTGGCGAGTGATGAGGTGAATTGCTCGTTGGTGATTTCCTTCCATTTCCTGTGGGGTGTCCTGGAGGTGCAGGTGCCACTGCTGGGTGTGCTGATTGTGAAGTGTATGCAGCGGTGGTCGGTCCAGTCTGGGGTGGAGATGGTCTTGATGGGGTCCAGTGTGTGTCCTGCGATGTGTGTGGGTGTGGAGAAAAGCTGTCTGAGACCAAGGCTCGCGAGGTTGTCAAGAAAAGCGGTGATGTTTGGGTTGGAGCAGTCCTTGAGGTGGAAATTAAGGTCGCTGAGAAGGAGGTAGTTGAATGACACCAGGGCCTGGGGTCAGTGATGTCTACAATTTTGTCTATGAAAGCTGGGCGGGGCTGGGTGGCCTGTACACCAGGGTGCCCCAGATGGAGGAGTTGTGGTTGGAGTGGACCAGGAAGTGAAGGTATTCCATGGTGGTGCAGTGTTCTTCTGGGATGGCCATGACACGAAGTGAGGACTCCACTGGGGAAGGAGGGCCGGTCCCTTCTTAGAATGCTGTAATGGTCGGGAATGGCAATGGCGATAGCGATGTCTGGACCTGAGGTGGGGTTTGTCCAGGTCTTAGTAAGGAAGGCAATGTCCTGTCGGGCTGTGTCGATCAAGTCCTAGAGTTCGATGGCGTGTTTGTGGAGGGAGCGGATGTTCAGGAGCAGGCAGTTGATGGGGTTGTGGAGGTTGTTGGTATCTTTGTGTGCGGAGAGTACCTTTGGCTGGCTTAGGCTGTCTCTGACATTGCAGTTGCTGCAGGCAAAAGGTCTGTGGGTGTCCTTGGAGAAGATGGTGCAACAGTTGCTGAGATGTCCGGTGTTGAGGCGGGGGAGGGTCTTGGAGTTGTAATAGAGGCAGCCCAGTGAGTGTTTTACCAGAGATCCAGGGATCCTGGCGCCGGGCACCGTCCAGGCACAGATGGGGGCAGACGGCCTTTGGTGTGTCTTCATCGCGCCAGGGGCACGGCGGAGCTGTGGTCACCATTAAGAAGGGGAGGGGGTTGGGAAGGAGTGGTCAGCTGGGAGGAGGGAGGGCGGGAAAGGTGCTTTGCAGGGGATAGGGAGAAGAGGAAAGAGGGGAGAAAGGAAAAAGGAATAGAGGAAAAATGAGAGAATATAGAGAAAAAGGCAGAAAAAGCAAGAGTGAAAGAGCGACAGAGAGAAAGAAATACTTACTTGTGATGGCCACTAGACCACCAGGGATGAGGCACAGGGATGAGCCTGTGGGTGGAGGAGGGCCTCGAACTCAGAGTCAGGAGACTCCCAGTTCGTCCCAGTAACCAACTGTTCTTAATATTTAGCAAGCATCTTCAGTGAGTCTCCTAACTAACCTTCTGATTAGAATGGCATGTTTGGGCTTCAAGCAAAACAATTTAGTCAACACAAATTTGGAAAACATCCAACTATGGATCTCTCAAAATTAGCGGTTGGTACCTAAAGACAAAAGCAAATAGACATGGCAATCAGTAACATAGGTGGTCATTCAACCCTGGCGGACGGTGTTAAAGCGGCGGTAAGACCGCCAACATGCCGGTGGTAAAACTATTGCAATTACGACCGTGGCGGAAGCCACTTTAACACTCAGACCGCCACGGCAGTACAAACAAACAGCGCAGCGGTCACCACCAACAGACAGGCGGGAGACAATGTACCGCCCACACTATTATGACAGGCCAATCCGCCACCTTTTCCGGGGCGGATTCACCGCGGATAAAAACATGGCAGAAACGGGAATTTCAAAGGGAAAACGCTCACCTCTACACACTCCACGAGGAACGAGGACACCATGGAACCGGAACTCCAAATTCTACCTGCGATAGTCTTCCTGCTCCTCTACCAGGAGCACGAACGCCGGCGGCGAAGACCACAGTGAGTACTGCACCTACGACACAGGGGAGTGGGGAGGCAAAAAAAAGGGACACACACACGCAACACCCCCACCCTCACCCACCACAACACACACACAAATGCATATCAATACATCGGAATATATTAAAAACAAGTAGGCAGAAATATATATATACACCATGTACAAAAGAAATACCAAGCATAGTAGTCCAGGTACTGCACAAAGAAAGTCCTTGGAATACTGGGACCACACGGTATGGGCGAGGCCCACACAAGATCCCCGACCATGACAGAGAGAACACTGCAGGGGCATCAGACAGCAAGAAAACAGGCACCTCAGGGGGAGGGAAAGGGGAGGCACCTCGGCCGCTTGAGTGCACGACGCCAAATCCACGAGGGGGTCACATGCCCATTGTTCAATCCTGGGGAGTGCAAAGCCACAGTCTCCCAAGTCTCTACAGTGGGTGGGTTGTCCACTGTTCAATCATGGGGAGTGCAAAGCCACAGTCTCTCAAGACTCTACAGTGGGTGGGTTGCCCACTGTTCAATCCTGGGGAGTGCAAAGCCACAGTCTCTCAAGTGGATGACAGTCTCCACTGGTTCTGGAGGGGGACTGGTGCCCAGAGTGCTTCATCCTGTTAAGGACAGAGGTAGTGGATGACAGTCTCCACTGGTTCTGGAGGGGGACTGGTGCCCAGAGTGCTTCATCCTGTGAAGGACAGAGGTAGTGGATGGATCTCTCCACTGGTTCTGGAGGGGGACTGGTGCCCAGAGTGCTTCATCCTGTGAAGGACAGAGGTAGTGGATGACAGTCTCCACTGGTTCTGGAGGGGGACTGGTGCCCAGAGTGCTTCATCCTGTTAAGGACAGAGGTAGTGGATGGATCTCCCCACTGGTTCTGGAGGGGGACTAGTGCCCAGAGTGCTTCATCCTGTTAAGGACAGAGGTAGTGGATGACAGTCTCCACTAGTTCTGGAGGGGGACTGGTGCCCAAAGTGCTTCATCCTGTGAAGGACAGAGGTAGTGGATGGATCTCTCCACTGGTTCTGGAGGGGGACTGGTGCCCAGAGTGCTTCATCCTGTGAAGGACAGAGGTAGTGGATGACAGTCTCCACTGGTTCTGGAGGGGGACTGGTGCCCAGAGTGCTTCATTCTGTGAAGGACAGAGGTGGTGGATGGATCTCTCCACTGGTTCTGGAGGGGGACTGGTACCCAGAGTGCTTCATCCTGTGAAGGACAGAGGTAGTGGATGGATCTCTCCACTGGTTCTGGAGAGGGACTGGTGCCCAGAGTGCTTCATCCTGTGAAGGACAGAGGTAGTGGATGGATCTCTCCACTGGTTCTGGAGGGGGACTGGTGCCCAGAGTGCATCACTCACCCCGTGACGGACCCAGTTGTGTCAGTGCCCCTGCCGCTCATGGGCTAGCGGTGCTTGAGATGGCGGTGCCCTGTTCAGCGGTGCTTGAGATGGCGGTGCCCTGTTCAGCGGTGCTTGAGATGGCGGTGCCCTGTTCAGCGCGGCTTGTGCTGGCAGTCCTTCATGGCCCAGCAGGGCTTGTGCTGGCGATCCTTCATGGCCCAGGGGGGCTTGTGCTGGCGGTCCTTCATGGCCCAGCGGGGCTGGTGCTGGCGGTCCTTCATGGCCCAGCAGGGCTGGTGCTGGCGGTGGCCTCCTGGGCAGCTGGGCTGGGGCTGGCGGTGGCCTCCTGGGCAGCTGGGCTGGGGCTGGCGGTGGCCTCCTGGGCAGCTGGGCTGGGGCTGGCGGTGGCCTCCTGGGCAGCTGTGCTGGGGCTGGCGGTGGCCTCCTGGGCAGCTGGGCTGGGGCTGGCGGTGGCCTCCTGGGCAGCTGGGCAGGGGCTGGCGGTGGTGCGGGGATGATGGCGGTCTTTTCCGCTGTGCAGCTCTTCCCAGACTTGCCGGGTTTCTTGTGGCCCTTCCCCACCTTGGAAGGTGTCACAGCTGACTCCCAACGGGACCCCTGGGAGCGGCTTTGGTGGCTGGAGTCTTCCCCCTCTCCCGCCGGGCACTGGCCAACTTCTGATGCTTCACAGGTGGGGGACTGTCTGTGCTATGGCTCCGTGCCACACTGGCTGTTCTGGTGGCCGGTGCACTCCACATACCGGTGACTACAGGCACCACTGGTCCCGGAGATGGTGTGGCTTAGGTGCAACTTCGGGACCTATGAGATGGACGGGGTGGGGGAGGTGTGGGAAAAAGGTCAAGGGTGGACAGGAAATGTTTTTTGGACACACTGGGATGGGTAGCTGCAGGGGGTTTGGGAGTGGACGAAGAGGTGGTGGTAGTAGGAGGTGTACGTTTGGTGACTTTGGGTGAAGGTGCATGCGCTGGACGCTGTCGAGAGGTGGATGGCTGTTGGGTGGGTGTGTGCCTGCGTTTGTGTATCTTGGGAGGGGGCATCACAGACACACTGGGAGAGGACACATGGGGCATGTGAATGGTAGTGGGGGTGGTGACTGCACGTGAGCGGGGTGTGCTGGTGGGTGTGCTGGTGAGGGACGTAGTGGCTGTAGAGGTAGTGCATGCAGGTGTGAGTGTAGACGAGACTGGGAGGGAGGACGGAGATGAGGAGGAGGGGGACACAGTGGAGGCAGTGGATGTTGCTGTGTCTGCATGTTTGTGTTGCTTGTGTGAGTGCCTGTGGGATGTGTGGTGCTTCTGTTTGCCTGACCTTCCCTTGTGTGTTGAGGTGTGTGCAGGCTGGTCTGACATTGTGCTTGGGATAGGCAGAGGTACAGGGGATTGGGTCTGGGTGGAGGAAGTTGGAGGGGGAGGCTAGAGACGGGGACAATGGCTGCCATCAGTGGTGAGGCCAGAGTCTGAAAAGCTTGGTGAAGGGCCGCCTGACCAGAATGAATGCCCTCCAGGAATGCATTTGTTTGTTGCAACTGCCTTTCTACACCCTGGATGGCATTCAAAATGGTAGACTGCCCAACAGTGAGGGACCTGAGAAGGTCAATGGCCTCCTCACTGAGGGCAGCAGGGGTGAATGGGGCAGGGCCTGAGGTGCCTGGGGCGAATGTGATTCCCACCCTCCTGGGTGAGCGGGCACGGGGCGAAGGCTGAGGTGCTGCTGGGAGGGCGGTGCTGGTAGGGGGGGTGGCGGCTGTACCTGTAGATGCGGGGGGCACAGATGTTGCCACCACCACAAGGGAGCTCCCATCAGAGGACGAGTCCGTGTCGCTGGTTTCAGCTCCTGTCCCCGCCGTGGACCTCCCCTCGCCCTCCGTCACACTGGTGAATTCCGAGTCCGTATTCTTGCCCTCCAGGGACATGTGGGATGCAGCTCCCTCGTGCTCCGGTGCGACTGCTCCTCCGCCTGATGATGCTAATGCACACAAGAACAGGGAGACCACAAAAAGGGGGGGGACGACAGAAGAAAGACTTGTTGAGTGCATGGATTACCGCTACCGTTGGCGGACATGACAGACACAGAAGCCCCCTGCACTACGCCGCGCTCTTGGGCTCCACTGTTCAATTCCTGGGAAATGGCCTACAAGGCTATGGACGACATCTGCACACATAGATGACACAGGGGCATGAATAGCTGTACTTGGCACTCGACAGAGGTGGGCTGGGGTGCCACATGGCCTGCCTTACGGAGGGGCCTTGCCTACGGAACTCGCCCTGGCCTAGGGAAACCCACAGCCCTCCTCCCCCACCCAGACAACTCCACTGCGCGCAAAGTCAGCAGAATGAGAGTGTACTCACCTCCTTGTGTCTGCTGTGATGCCCTCAAGTGCCCATCCAACTCCGGGTAGGCCACCGCCAGGATCCTGAACATCAGGGGGGTCATGGTGCGACAGGCACCCCTCCCACGTTGGGAGGCCATCCCCAGCTGAGCCTCCGCCGTCTTCTTGCTCCAGCGGCGCATGTCCTCCCATCTTTTCCCGCAGTGGGTGCTCCGTCTGTGGTAGACCCCCAGGGTCCGGACGTCCTTGGCGATGGCACGCCAAATATCTTTCTTCTGGTGGGCGCTGACCTACATGAAATGTACAGGGGAAGAAGAGAAGTCATTACCAACTGCACCGTCAAAGTGATTGGCCCCATCCCTACCCTTGCCATGTGGCACATGCATTCACCGTCTTTCATACACGCAGCACTCTGCCCCCTTCCTTCTTACATCCAGCCCTCTCCACACAGGCATTGCCCATACAACATGCTCCCTGTGTACTTACCTGTTTGTCTGGAGGACCGTAGAGTAGGCTGTACTGGGAGAGGACCCAGTCAACGAGTTTCTCCAACTCCTCCGATGTGAAGGCAGGGGACTTTCCCCAGACGCACGAGCCATTGTCTCTTCCAGACCGAGGTCACAGCAGCACTTACAGTGTAGGTCCTCTCCTGTCGAAGATCAGGTATCGAGTGATTGAACAGATAGAAAATGGCGGTCATGTCCGCGGCGGTGCGTACCGTCACCGCCGGCGTACATCGTCATTGGCTCCTGGGACCCATAGGGTCCAATGTTAACCAATGCAGCATTGCGCTGCGGTCTTCGACCGCCTACCGCGACGGTGTACAACACCAGCGCAGTTACCTCACATCCCATTGTCCCATTTTAGAGGTCAGGCAGCCGCCATTTCAGGGGCCCACATGGCTTAATTTTCAACTGCGTCACACATACCTAGGCCTAGACTCAACACACATACAGGCCACCTTTTGTGTATGGATGGTGTTATGTGCAAACTGTGGGTACGTACCTGAGTTGTTTGACTCTGTGCTCGCTGTTGTCCTTCATAGGCACCGTCCACTGGGACATGTGAGGAGATGGCGGCATCCTCCGGTGTACCAACCGTTGGTGGATCTGTCGACAATGGAGGAGCGACATTTGATAATCACCTACAGGCTTGACCTTGCCACAATCCAGGACCTGATGTCAGCTATCCGCCATCCCACAGGAATCCCCCCTCAAGTGCAGGTGCTGTCAGTGCTCCATTTCCTTGCAAGTGGCTCTTTTCAAAGAACTGTGGCCATGGCATCAGGGATGTTCCAGCCTATGTTTTCCAACGTATTGTCCAGAGTGTTGTCTGCCCTTCTGAAATACATGCGGAGGTACATTGTTTTTCCTCAGGTGGAGGATTTGCCTACAGTGAAAGGTGATTTCTATGCCCAGGGACATATCCCCAACATCATAGGTGCCATTGATGGGACCCATGTGGCTTTGGTCCCCCTCCACAGGAGTGAACGGGTGTACAGAAACCGGTAGAGTTATCATTCTATGAATGTACAGATGATATGTTTGGCAGACCAGTACATCTCCCATGTGAATGCCATGTTCCCTGGCTCTGTGCATGCCGCCTACATCCTGCGGAATAGAAGCATCCCTTATGTGATGGGTCAACTCCAGAGGCACTGTGTGTGGCTATTAGGTGAGCTCCTGGAAGCAAGTCATTGGGAATGGTTGTCTGGGTCTGGGGTTATCCCTCCAAGTTAGTGTGTGTCTAACAGTTGTCCCTCGCCATTTGCAGGTGACTCTGGTTACCCCAACCTGTCATGGCTACTGACCCCAGTGAGGAATCCCAGAACCAGGGCAGAGGAACGCTACAATGAGGCCCATGGGTGAACTAGGAGGGGGATCGAGCGGACCTTCGGCCTCCTGAAGGCCATGTTTAGGTGCCTCCATATGACAGGTGGATCCCTATTCTACTCACCAAAGAAGGTGTGCCAGATCATCGTGGCCTGCTGTATGCTTCACAACTTGGCTTTGCGACGCCAGGTTCTTTTTCTGCAGGAGGATGGTCCAGATGGCAGTGTTGTTGCAGCTGTGGAGCCTGTGGACAGTGATGAGGAGGAAGCAGAGGAAGAAGACATCCACAACAGGGACTCAGTGATCCAGCAATATTTCCAGTGAAACACAGGTAAGAATACTAACCGGCCAACTACATGTACTTAAACACTACTACCTCTCTACTGTCTGTCGTTTTCACCCAGTGTATGGTCACTGAGTTGTCACTTTCCCTTACGACTTCACAGATGTGGGTCCCACTGTGTGACATCTGCTTTGATTCCTCATGGACTAGAGCTGTGTGACATAGGTATGTTGACATTACAAATGAAAGAGCTTTTTGCCACAGTAATTGCTAATACAGTACTCCGAGATCACAGACTGACTCCAGATTGTTTTGTGCTTTAAGGGTGTTTATTTTAGTGCTCAATATTGGAGGGGGTAGTGAAATGGTGAGGGGTGATGGCGGAGGAGTGTCCATGGCAGAGTCCAGTCTATTAGTCTCACAGGTGCATTGGCCATATGGGCATTGGAAGTGGAGCTGGGGCAGCTTAATTATGGACAGGGTGACAAAGTGGGACAGTAGGATGAAAATCAGGGTGGTCTCATTTCTTGGCGGGGGTCTTGGCATCGTTCTCTGTCTTGTTCCTGGATCTCAGGGATCGTTTGCGGGGTGGTTCTCCGTCTGCAGGGGGTGGGGTGCTGGTGTTGTGGTCCTGTGGTGGTGCCTCCTGTCCACTAGCGCCGGCGGCGGTGGTGGGCAGTTCATCGTCCATGCTAGTGTCAGGGGCCCCTTGTAGTGCCACAGTGTTCCTCCTGGTGTTAAGTAGTTCCTTCAGCACCCCTACGATGGTGCCCAGGGTGAAGCTGATGGTTCTGAGTTCCTCCCTGAAGCCCATATACTGTTCCTCCTGCATGCGCTGGGTCTCCTGAAACTTGGCCAGTACAGTTGCAATCGTCTACTGGGAGTGGTGGTATGCTCCCATGATGGAGGAGAGGGACTTGTGGAGAGTGGGTTCCCTTGGCCTCTCCGCCCCCTGTCGCACAGCAGCCCTCCCACTTCCCCTGTGTTCCTGGGCTTCCGTCCCCTGGACCGTGTGCCCACTACCACTGCCCCCAGGTCCCTGTTGTTGGGGTGGTGGGTTATCCTGGGTTCCCTGTAGTGGTGGACACACAGCTGATTGACGTGTCCTGGGGACGGAGGTATGGGCCCGCTGGGTGGGTGCTGTGCTGGTGTTTCCAGAGGGGGAAGGTCTGTGGTGGCCTGTGCCTGTGTGAGGGGAACCGACTGTCCAGAGGTCCCGGATGGTCCGGGCTGGTCATCTAGATCCAGTTGGACAGAGGTGCTGTCATCACTGTGGGACTCTTCTGTTGGTGGTGTGGACATGTGTGGACCCTCCTGTCCGGTGACGTTGGGTAGGGGTCCTGCAGGTGTATAAAAGGATGGTGATTAAATCGGTGTGTGTAATGGTGTGCAATGGGTGGGTGACCGTGTACCCCAGTGCTAGCATTCCTGTGCGGGGAATATGTGACAGAACAACTAGGTCCTGAACAACCATAGCCTAAACCACTACTGCTAAACAACTAAAACGTCTCTACAACTAAGTACTGAACAACTACTGTCTAAACAACAATTGTGCCTGAATAACAATTGCCTGAACAACTAATATATATATATATTCTAAACAACTAATAAACCATAAAAACCAAAAAGAAAACCTTACCTTAAAATTAGTTGTTCAGGCAATTGCTATTAGGGCACAATTGTTGTTTAGACAGTAGTTGTTCAGTACTTAGTTGTAGAGACTTTTTAGTTGTTTAGCAGTAGTGGTTCAGGCAAGTAGTGGTTTAGACCTAGTTGTTCAGGATGTTTCCCCTGTGTGGGAGCTTGTGTGATGATGGTTTAGGGGGGTGTATGGGTATGTGCAGTGGCCATGCTTTGGTGATGGGTGTCCATGCTTTGTTGTTGCATGCAGGGCTTGGTGTTGGGATGTGTGGTTTGTGATGTTGGGACATATGCGAGGAGTTGGGGTGCTGGGGGTGAGGGTGGGGGTATGTGATAGCATGCAGGTAGGGTGGGGGATGTAATAGTAAAGCTTTGTCTTACCAGAGTCCATTCCTCCACCTACTCCTGCGAGGTCCTCAGGATGCAGAATCGCCAAGACCTGCTCCTCCCATGTTGTTAGTTGTGGGGGAGGAGGTGGGGGTCCGCCGCCAGTCAGCTGAACCGTCAGGTGGTGTCTTGAGACCACGGAACGCACCTTTCCCCGTAGGTCGTTCCACCTCTTCCTGATGTCCTCCCGATTTCTTGGGTGTTATCCCACTGCGTTGACCCTGTCCACTATTTTTCGCCATAGCTCCATCTTCCTAGCTATGGAGGTGTGCTGCACCTGTGCTCCGAATAGCTGTGGCTCTACCCGGATGATTTCCTCCACCATGACCCTGAGCTCCTCCTCCGAGAACCTGGGGTGTCTTTGCCGTGCCATGGGGGGGGTGTAGGTGATGTGTGGGGTGGAGTGTGTGGTGATAAGTGTGGTGATATGCAGTGGTGTGTTGTGTGAGGTAAGTGGAAGTTGTGTGGGTGATGGTGTTGTGTGCCTGTGGATGCTGTTGTTCTTGCTGGTGGTGTCGCTCTCTGGCCTTCTTTCGGAATTTTTTGTAGTGGGGGTTTGTGGGTGATGTGGGTGTGTGTTTTATCTTGTAATGGGTGTGTGGGAGTGGTGGCTGTATGTGTATCAGGTGTGTGTATTTTGAATTGTCCAATGTGGCTGTGTTTTGTAAGAGTGTGTGTACTTTGAGCGCAGCGGTGTGTACCACCAATGGAATACCGCGGTTGAAAGACCGCCGCGTGGATTCGTGTGTCATGATAGTGTGGGCGTATTTCTGTTGGCGTGACGGTGTCGGTTTTGTTTTCGCCAGTTTATCACTGACCTTTGGTGTGGCGGACTTGTGTGGGTGTCTGACTTTTGGCGGATTCCGAGATGTGGGTCATAATAGCTGTGGCGGATTTCCTCGGCCGCGGCGGGGTGTTGGCGGTCTTCTGCACGGCGGTAAGCGCCTTTTACCACCAATGTTGTAATGACCGCCAGAGTCTTATACTTTGCCTCAGTATAGTTCAGCAAGCTGCAACAGTCTTCGTCAATGGGACATCTGTTCGGTCAGCATGACATCGGGACTCAGCAATAAAGTTCAAGATACAAATATCTCAGGAATGGACAAGATAGAAAGGGTACTTCTCAGTAAAGATTTAGGAAAAAGTGAGCGCTAGCTCCTCTCTGGACAG
Organism: Pleurodeles waltl; assembly: GCF_031143425.1. Classification (NCBI taxonomy): domain Eukaryota; kingdom Metazoa; phylum Chordata; class Amphibia; order Caudata; family Salamandridae; genus Pleurodeles; species Pleurodeles waltl. The sequence goes on from NC_090436.1 coordinate 243,397,151, forward strand.
TTAGGAAGAAAAGTGGGGGCCTCTCCTCTCGGTACAGTCTGGCTAAGTTAGATTCCCTAAAACTTCTTTCCACGTTGCTATTGGTCAAAGAATTGTACGTTTACATTTAGTCCAATGAAAGTAGAACCTCAAATCTAAGATATAACTAAACTGTCTTTCACATCTCCATGATTAGCTCCTCTTCTCCTGTTCCCATTGTTGGGCTTGTCAGGTAACAATTTTGTATTACCTTATCCTCCAGTCAGTGCATCTATTGTTAGTCCCTGGGAACATTGCCTTTACACACACTAAGTTGTACAAAGTATCAATCGCTAGTACAACATGTTCTAGCAAGCAGTTCTCATGGGAAAGAAATTTAGCTACTAGCATCTGGTCAAAAAAGTGGAAAATTACAAATCTAATTCTCTAAGCAGCCATTTTATGTGACTCGTCTAAGCAATGCAACCTGACATGAAGACGTGCAACTAGGCCCAAAACCTCACTAACTTAAGGCCTATGAATAATAAAGCACATACATTATACATGATCATTAATATAATACGCTACTACATTAATCCAAACATGAGCACGACATTTCATATTAATAAGCAGTTAATAAAAAACTTCGGCACTCCTTACAACCCTGACGGTCGGTGGAATAGTGGAGGCTTTACCACCAACAGGCTGTGGGTACCTACCTCCACTATTATGACATTGGCAGTTTGGCCAAAGCCAAACTGCCAATGGACCACACCGACCGCCACAGCGGTAATGACTGCTGGGCTGGAGACTTCAGTCTCCAGCCCGGCGGCCATCACTAGGCCGCCCATGGTATTATGACCCCGCCCACCACCATGGTCTCAGTGGTTTCGGTACCGCTACTGAAACCATGGCAGAAGGCACTATCAGTGCCAGGGAATTCCTTCCCTGGCACTGATAGGGGTCTCCCCCGACCCGCTCCACCTCCCCAGAATCCTCCCCCACCCTCCCCATCCCTCTCTCGACCTTTCCGCACATTTACACACATACAGGCACATACATACACACCCATACACACATTCACCCACGCACTCATACATTCATACACACCCACAGCAACACTCACGAACATACATCCAGACACATATGCAATCTCGTAACACAACATGCACGTACACTCACACCCACTCATACACACATGCATTACACATGCATACACGCATTAACACACAGCCACACACACCCCCACTCACGCACACAACACCCCCACCCCCCTCTCCTGTCGGAGAACCTGACTTACCTGCATGCAGGTGGTCCTCCAGCGGGAGACCGGACGCGGTGCTGCTGCCAGCAGCAGCCACCACCAGCAAAACACAGCCAGGCCGTATCATGGATCATGACATGGTAGGCAGTGTTTTGCTGGCATGGCGTTGCTGCTGGCAGCAGCGCCACCTTACCACCATCCTCCACCATGACCGTTGATGGAATTCCTCCAGCCTTCTGGCAGTATTCCGTCTACAGTCATAGGCCCTCATTACGACCTTGGCGGGAGGCTGAATCTGCCCGACAAGATCTGACCGCTGGGTGGCCGCCAATGGGGCCGCACTCCCGCTGCGGTCATTTTGGTTTCCGCCCGCCGGGCCGGCGGGGATCACGCCCGTAACACAGGAGCCAGCTCCTAATGGAGCCGGCGGTGTTGCGGCTGTGCGGCGGGTGCAGTTGCACCCGTCGTGCTTTTCACTGTCTGCATAGCAGACAGTGAAAAGCTGCACGGGGCCATGTCAGGGGGCCCCTGCACTGCCCATGCCACTGGCATGGGCAGTGCAGGGGCACCCAGGGGCCCCGCGACTCCCTGTACCACCAGCCTTTTCCTGCCTGTTCAAACCGCCAGGCAAAGGCTGGCGGAAGAGGGACTCGTAATCCCCTGTGAAGCGCTGCAAGCAGCGCTGCCCTGGCGGATTAAAACTGCAGGGACTGAAGTGGCGGTAAACCGCCGGTCCCGCCGGTGCGACCGCAGCGCTTTCGCTGCGGTCGTAATACTAGGGATTTCACCGCCAGCCTGCTGGTGGTGAAATCCGCCACAACAACCTTGGCGGTCCAAGACCGCCAGGCTTGTAATGAGGGCCATAATGTCATGGGCGGGCGGTAGCCAAGGTGACGGTATGTTGGCGGCCATCGCCGTGACAGTAGGTGGCATTTGTCGCCAATATCATAATCAGGGCCTTCGTGATGATTGACGGTCACTCAAGTAGGCACATTTTCAAAGTTGTGTATTATTTCTCTATATAAAGTTATTTTCTATGCAGATTCAGCATTCTGAATACATGCATATTTATTAGAAAAATGTTAGACTTTTCATCCTTGGTGTGGTTTCCCCTAACTTTTTGCCTCTGTTTCCCAAGTTTGTGTATATGGTTTGGACTCTGTTTTGGCTGTTTTTGTTACTCTGGGCACTTTACCACTGCTATCCAGTGCTAAAGTGCAAGTGCTCCTGTACAAAATGTGTATGTGATTGGGTTTCCATGACTGGCATATTTGATTTACTAGTAAGACGATAGTACAGTGCACTTGAGGTGCCCTGGGCCTGTAAATCAAATGCTACTAGTGGGCCTGCAGCACTGGTTGTGCCACCCAGATTAGTAGCCCTGTAAGCATGGCTCAGACCTGCCACTACAGTGTCTGTGTGTGCAGTTTTAAACTGCCAATTCGACTTGGCAAGTGTACACACTTGGCAGGCCTAAACCTTCCCTTTTCTTACATGTAAGACACCCTTAAGGTAGGCCTAATGTGTTTTATATGTCCTGACAGTGAAATACTGCCAAATTCGGTTTTCACTGTTGCAAGGCCTATCTCTCTCATGGGTTAACATGGGGGCTACCATTAAAAATGAGTAAAGCGTAGATTCCCTTTGGGAGCAGACAGACATGTGGAGTTTGGTGTCTCTGAGCTCACAATTTTAACATACATCTTTTAGTAAAGTTGGTTTTAAGATTGTAGGTTTGAAAATGCCACTTTTAAAAAGTGGGCATTTTCTTGCTTAAACAATTTCTGTGACTCTGCCTGTTTGTGGATTCCCTGTCTGGGTCAGTTTGACAGTTAGGCTGTTTGCACCTCTCTCTGGACAGTGACACAAAGGGAGCTGAGGTGTAGTCTGCATTTCCTGATGAGCCATCCGTGCTAGGAGGGAGAAGAGGAGTGGTCACTTACATCTGAAAGGGCTGTGCCTGCCCTTACACAATGCAGTCTCCAACCCAGTGGTGTGTGTCTGGGGCCTGGCCTGGGCAAGGCAGGATTTCACAAACAAGAGAGACTTTCCTTTGAAGTAAGCCTACTTCAAAGGGCAAAATGGGTATAAGAAGGGCACCCAAAACCACAGACTTTAGATCACTTCTGGACATAGAGAGGAACCTCTGTCTAGAGAAGAGCTGAAGAGCTGAGGAGAAGTGCTGCCCTGCCTGAGACTGTACTTTGTGGAGCTATCCTGCAATTGCTGCTTCTGCCTGTGCAAGAGGAAAAAGACAACTTTGTGTGCCTTCCTGCTTGTGAAGAAATCTCCAAGGGCTTGTCCTGAGCTTGCCTCCTGTTGTTGAAGTCTCAGGGCCATCAAAGACTTCTCCTGTCAGCACCTGGACTCTCTGCTGAGACTCCCGCCCTGCCAAGTGGTGCCCTCTCCAGTTCTTGGGGCCTTGGAAGGTGAAGCTGGCAGACCAAGACTGAAATGCCACGCACAGACCGCCTTGCAGGGAAAAATTTGATGCACCTTCCGAGACGCAGCTGAAAAATGACACGCCGCCGTCTTCGTGGCAGAAATTGATGCTCCACCGGCATCACGGCTGGAAAATCAACACACAGAGCTGGAAGAGCGATGGTCACACCCACTGACTGAGGCTGTTAATGTCGCAACCCACATTGCCCGGTTTTGCTGAGACTGTGCAGCAGGATTTTCGACGCAAACCTTGCTGGATGTGGAAAAATGATGCAACGCCTGCCCGGACCCGAGTGCCACCCGGATCGACGCATCGCTCCCCTGCGGGTAGGAAAAACGAAACACACCGTTCCGACCAGAGAAGGAGAAAAAACGCACAAGCTCGCTTCCATGTAAAAAGCGACGCACCACATACCATTTTCAACGCATGTAATTTTGATGCGACTCAGGTACTTTTCAACGCTAACAGTGTTTTACCTTTTTTCTCAAGGATTTAAGGGCTAGCTGTATCAAGATTTCGGTCAGCGATTTCCAAATTGCGATTTTTAAGAAATCGCAATTTTAGAAATGTAAAAAGCGATGTATCAAATTTGAAAATCGCAAATATCGATTTCTTAAAATTCGCAAACGCAATTTGTGAGATGCAAATACTGAATCGCAAAAAAAATTGCTATTCGGTAAATGAAATTCACAAATAGCGAAAACGGCAAACCGGAACAGCCTGATAACATCACAACCAGGAAGTGAGTCAGCCCATGCTGTTTCCAGGAGCCACACCCAAAGGAACAGTGAGAGAGACACAGCCCAGCACAAAGGGAGTCAGCATTGTGAGGAAGCCAGGATCAAACTGCAACATGGCCAATGCTGGCAATGGGAAGGAGAAGGGAGACAGGAAGAGGAAGCTGAAATTCAGTAAGAAAGAATTGGAGGTGCTCATTGAGGACGTTGTTGGGAACCATGACATACTCTTTGGCAAGAGCTCACTCGAAGTACCTGAGAGTGAGAAGCGGAAACTCTGGTCTGACATACAAACAAAAATATGCGCAGTGGGTGTTGCGCAGCGCTCTGTGGAGGAGATACGCAAGCGATGGTATGACTTGCGGTCCTGTGCCAAGGAGAGGGTGGCCAGCAGGCTTAGGGAGGCAAGGAGCACCGGAGGCGGACCATCCACCCACACACCCTCCACCCCTATGGAAGACCTGGTGGAGTCCACATTGCTGCCTCAGGGACACCCAGCACCAGCAAAGGTAAGGGCAGTGATTATGTGTGTCCCCACATCTGCATGTACACATGCCCCTTAGGAAATAGAACCTAGCTTGATGCACAATGAAAAGTAGTCCATGTCACATCTTACATGCAACACAACAGTGCCTTCTGGGAGTGGTAGTATACAACCCTAAGGTGAATACACAACATAAATAGCAAGATAGTGGGCAGCCACATAGAGAAACCCCACAAATGACTCAGGGTGACACAATTTATTTGTACATATAAAGCAACACTTTGGAAATCTGTGACGAATGCTAGAACTGACATGCTGCACATTATCCTTGCAGATGACTCGGTCCCTGCTGCTGCAGGATCAGAAAAAGTGGGGGAAGCAGAAACACAGCCACAGTCCGACTCAAATACAAGTGAGTCCTACAGTATTGTTCCGACTAGACGCAGGGCAAAGGTGTTACCACTGCAAGAGTACAACCTGGACTTAGATGAGATGCCAGAACATGAACCCACACCACCACCATAGCCGAGTCCCACAGGAAGACAGCAGCCCATGCACCAGCGCCAGTCTACTCTCCTCAGGAGGCATCATGATGCAGGCAGACTGGGAACAGAAGAAGGAATGGACCCATCAATCTTTGGCGATCTGGAAGCTTCCATGCTGAAGGTGCAATGCAAACATTTGATGTCACTGCACAGACAGTTTGTGTCTCACAATAACAATATGGGGTTACATACCAAGCACTTGGAGACCCTGATTGAGGGACAGCAAATAGTTGCTGAGAACACCAAGGAGTTGACACAGCCCATTGGGGAACTATGCACAGAGATACGGCATGAGCGTGTCAGCCAGAGCAGGCGCCATCATCAATATTTGGCTAAGTTTGACAGCTTCTGTAGATCAGTCAATCGGCTTGCAAGTTCAACAGCCCTGACATCACGGCGTGCCGTTGCCACACAGGTGGAGATGGCACATTGCAGTAGGGACATTGCACAGGGACTGGTGGAAATTACCAACATAGTGGATGCCATGCAAACAGCATGCAGTGCCACAACCAGCGAACTGGGTGTTGGTGACAGTGAGGAGTCCTCTAGCCTCAGCAGTCTGACAGTCCCTGTGATTGATCCGAGGCGTTGCAGTGCCAGACACTGTACTACAGGTGAACCTGCTACTAGAGGTGCCAGCGAGGGCATTGAGCACTCAAGTGGAGTGCGTGGACGAAAGAAGTGATGTTGAGGGCTACAGGGGACCACCTCAACATGTGTAATTAAGTCATGCTATGATGCTTATAGTGTGACACTGTTAATATATCATGTCTGCCCATTGTGAATAGCTAGGTCCTACTGACACAATGTTTACCTGAAGTCAAGGTAATAAAGATGCTAACTACTGAAAAACATATTACTGAAGTGGATTTGTCATTACTTACGTCAAAAATGGTTGCATGTGATGTCAGCACATCTTTGCCTGCCTTCTGCTGCACTGGTCCTGTCGGCTGGTAGAAGGGGTGGTAAGGGATCATCATCCTCATCTGAGTCTGGCTCCGTGAGTTCCACTGGTATGCCCCTGGTGGTTGCTATGTTGTGCAGGATAGCACATGTGGCCACAATTTTGCATGTTGTCTCAGGGCTGTACTGTAGAGCACCTCCACTCCTTTGGATGCACCTGAAACGGCTCTTCAGCAGCCCAAAAGTGCGCTCCACTACGTTGCGGGTAGCCCTATGTGCAGCATTGTACCTCCTCTCTGCTGGGGTGGCAGGGCTCAGGTAGGGCGTTAGCATATAGGTGCGCACTGGGTAGGCACTGTCTCCTGAATGCACAGAGAGTACAATGAGTACATTTGCTGTCTGACGGTATGCTTACATCAATGCATTATTGTGAACTATCAAATTACCTAGTAGATCTCCTTCCCCAAACTCCCCAGCTAGCAGTCTTGTGTGTATCCCACTGTGGCGAAAGATGTAGGAGTCATGTGTGCTCCCTGGGTATCTGGCCACGAGATCGGTAATGATGTAGGAGGCATTGAATATCACCTGTATGTTCATGGAATGATGGTTTTTATGGTTGCGATACACATACTCGCTGGCTGATAGTGGACAGATTGCTACATGTGTCCCATCAATGGCACCTAGCACGTGTGGGAACTGTGCTATCTGGTAAAAAATAGCTTTGGTTTGTTGTACTGCCTGTGGGGTGTTGGGGAATCTGATGTACAGTTGTATTCTGCTCAGCATGGCATTGAGAAATGTATTGAAAAATCTAGAGGGGACACTCTGTGATACCGCTCCAGCTGCTGCTATGACCCCTTGATAGCTCCCTGAGGCTAGTAGGTGCAGGGAGCATAATACCTGTACATGGGTGGGTATGCTACTGGTCCTGTGTGTTGTGCGCTGCAGCATGGGTTGTAGCTCAGCTATCAGGTCAAGTATCATGGCTGAGCTTAACCTGTACTTATCCAAAATTTCCTCCTCAGTATGGTCAAAAAGGGTTATGCGCACTCTGAAAATGCGCTCCTATCTTCTCCTCTCTCTCTTCAAACCTGCCAAGATTCTCATTCTCCTCACCATGACGTAGACTGCAGCCATTGTGGAAGAGGGGCTGAGGCATTCTGGGCCTCTTTATATAGGTTGCACCTGGTTACCACCTGGTTTCAGTTTGTGGTAATTTGCATGTGAAAACGGCCATTTTGCGAATACTCGCAAATTGCGATTTTTTGCTACATCGCATTGCGAATCCATTTTTGTGTGTCGCAACCTGCATCGCGTAAATAGCGGCACGATTTTGGCGAATCGGTAAATCATGTCGCTATTTGCAATACGCTGCTTGCGACACGCAAATTTGTCTCTCATTCGCAAAAATTCACAGTTTTTGCGAATTCTAAAATTCACACTGTGAATGCGTTTCATACATCGTGAAACACATTTTTGCATTCGCAAACGGACATTCGCACCGTTTGCAAATGCAAAATCCTTTGATACATCTAGCCCTAAGACTCTTTTTTTTACTTAATAACTTAACTTGTGTATGTTGGATTTATGTTGTTTTGGTCTTGGTTTGTTTAGATAAGTATTTTGTATTTTTCTAAAGCTGTGTTGTGTCATTTTGTAGTGCTTTCATTAAGTTATTGTGTGTGTTGGTACAAATACTTTACACATAGCACTCTGAAGTTAAGCCTGCCTGCTCGTACTAAGCTACCAAGGTGGAGAGCGCAAGTTGGCTGAGGGTGATTCTCCTTTACCCTGACTAGAGTGAGGGTCCTTGCTTGGACAGGGGGTAACCTGACTGCCAACCAATTACCCCATTTCTAACACAAAATTTCAGCGTTAACACAACTTTGAAATGAGGCATTACATCCAGAAAGATTTTTTAACAAACCAAATTGAGTATGTATTTCTGAGCCTTTTTCACAATCATTTTCTGCAGGGCAATCCTGTCATAAGCTGATAATGCGACATAATTATGAGATAATTCTCATTGTTTCACACATTCCTTTTCAGGTGGGGATCGGAATGCAGCCCTGAACTTGTAATCAGGGTTTATTCTTCTCCTGACCCAAGATTACATTCAGAAAGCGTGTCACATTAAGAAACCTGGTTATGCCTAGCTAGCCTTTCAGACCAATGCTTAAGCACAAATAGTTGTCTTGCTACCTTCCAGCTTTTTAAACTTCAGTAACTAAACTACAGAAACCACTCATATGAAAAGAACTTAGGCGGGCATTACAACATTGGCGGTAAAAGCCGCTTACTGCCGTGCAGAAGACTGCCAAAACACCGCCGCAGCCGTGGAAATCCGCCACAGCTATTATGACCCACAGCACGGAATCCGCCAAAATTCAGACACCCACACAAGTCTGCCACACCAAAGGTCAGTGATAAACTGGCGAAAACAAAACCTCCACCGTCACGTCAACAGAAATACGCCCACACTATCACGACACACGAATCCACGCGGCGGTCTTTCAACCGCGGTATTCCATTGGTGGTACACACCGTCGCGCTCAAAATACACACACATATACAAAACACTACCACATTGGACAATTCCAAATACACACACCTGATACACATACACACACCACTCCCACACACCCAATACAATATAAAACACACACCCACATCACCCACAAACCCTTACTACCAAAAATCACGAACGAAGGCCAGAGAGAGACACCACCATCAACAATACTAGGATCCACAGGCACACAACACCATCACCCACATAACTTCCACACACCTCACACTACACACCACTGCATATCAGCACACTTATCACCCCACACACCACCCCACACATCACCTACACCACCCCATGGCACGGCAAAGACACCCCAGGTTCTCGGAGGAGGAGCTCAGGGTCATGGTGGAGGAAATCGTCCGGGTAGAGCCACAGCTATTCGGATCACAGGTGCAGCACACCTCAATTGCAAGGAAGATGGAGCTATGGCGAAGAATAGTGGACAGGGTCAATGCAGTGGGACAGCACCCAAGAAATCGGGAGGACATCAGGAAGAGGTGGAACGACCTACGGGGGAAGGTGCGTTCTGTGGTCTCAAGACACCAACTTGCGGTTCAGCGGACTGGGGCGGACCCCCACCTCCTCCCCCACAACTAACAACATGGGAGGAGCAGGTCTTGGCGATTCTGCATCCTGAGGGCCTCGCAGGAGTAGGTGGAGGAATGGACTCTGGTAAGTCAAATCTTAACTATTACATCCCCGCCCTACCTGCATGCCAGCACATACCCCCACCCTCACCCCCCTCACTCTAACTCCTCACAAATGTCCCAATATCACAAACCACACATCCTAACCCCAAGCCCTGCATGCAACAACAAAGCATGGACACCCATCACTAAAGCATGGCCACTGCACATACCCATACACCCCACTAAACCACCATCACACAAGAACCCACACAGGAATGCAAGCACTGGGGTACACGGTCACCCACCCATTGCACACACTATGGCACACACAGATGCAATAAACATCCTTTTATACCCCTGACACATGTCCACACCACCAACAGAAGAGGCCCACAGTGATGACAGCACCTCTGTCCAACTGGATCTAGATGACCAGCCCGGCCCATCGGGGACCTCGGAGCAGTCGGTTCCCTTCACCCAGTCACAGGCCACCACAGACCTTTCCCCCTCTGGAAACACCAGCACAGCACCCACCCAGCGGGCCCATACCTCCGTCCCCAGGACACGTCAATCAGCAGTGTGTCCACCACTACAGGGAATCCAGGCTAATCCACCACCCCAACAACAGCAGGGACCTGGGGGCAGTGGTAGTGGGCACCCGGTCCAGGAGACGGAGGCCCAGGAACACAGGGGAACTGGGAGGGCTGCTGTGCGACAGGGGGCGGACAGGCCCAGGGAACCCACTCTCCACTAGGCCCTCTCCAACATCATGGGAGCCTACCACCACTCCCAGGAGATGATGGCAACGGTACTGGCCAAGTTTCAGGAGACCCAGCGCCTGCAGGAGGAACAGTATTTGGGCTTCAGGGAGGAACTCAGATCCATCAATTCCACCCTGGGCACCATCGTAGGGGTGCTGAAGGAAGTACTCAACCCCAGGAGGGACACTGTGGCACTACAAGGGGCCCCTGACACTAGCCTGGGCGATGAACTGCCCACCACCTCCATCGGCGCTAGTAGACAGGAGGCACCGCCACAGGACCACCACACCAGCACCCCACCCCCTGCAGAGGGAGAACCACCCCGCAAGAGGTCCCTGAGATCCAGGCGAAAGACAGAAAACAATGCCAAGACCCCCGCCAAGAAATGAGACCACCCTGATTGTCATCCTACTGTCCCACTTTGTCACCCTGTCCATCCTTAAACTGCCCCAGCTCCACTTCCTATGCCCATTTCGGCAATGCACCTGTGAGACTAATAGACTGGACTCTGCCATGGAGATTCCTCCGCCATCACCCCTCACCATTTTGCTACCCCCTCAAATTTTGAGCACTAAAATAAACACCCTTAAAGCACAAAACAATCTGAAGTCAGTCTGTGATTTCGGAATACTGTATTAGTAATTACTGTGGCAAAAAGCTCTTTCATTTGTAATGTCAACATACCTATGTCACACAGCTTTAGTCCATGAGGAATCAAAGCAGATATCACACAGTGGGACCCACATCTGTGAAATCGTAAGGGAAAGTGACAACTCAGTGACCATACACTGGGTGAAAACGACAGACAGTAGAGAGGTAGTAGTGTTTAAGTACATGTAGTAGGCTGGTTAGTATTCTTACCTGTGTTTCACTGGAAATATTGCTGGATCACTGAGTCCCTGTTGTCCATGTCTTCTTCTTCTGCTTCCTCGTCTTCACTGTCCACAGGCTCCACAGCTGCAACAACACCGCCATCTGGACCATCCTCCTATAGAAAAGGCACCTGTTGTCGCAAAGCCAAGTTATGAAGCATACAGCAGGCCACGATGATCTGGCACACCTTCTTTGGTGAGTAGAATAGGGATCCATCTGTCATATGGAGGCACCTGAACCTGGCCTTCAGGAGGCCGAAGGTCCGCTCGATCACCCTCATAGTTCACCCATGGGCCTCACTGTAGCGTTCCTCTGCCCTTGTCCTGGGATTCCTCACTGGGGTCAGTAGCTATGATAGGTTGGGGTAACCAGAGTCACCTGCAAATGACGAGGGACAACTGTAAGACACACACTAACTCATAGGGACATCCCCAGACCCAGACAACCATTCCCACTGACTAGCTTCCAGGTGCTCACCTAATAGCCACACACGGTGCCTCTGGAGTTGACCCATCACATAAGGGATGCTGCTATTCCGCAGGATGTAGGCGTCATGCACTGAGCCAGGGAACTTGGCATTCACATAGGAGATGTACTGGTCGGCCAAACATACCATCTGTACATTCATCGAATGATAACTCTTCCGGTTTCTGTACACCTGTTCACTCCTGTGGGGGGGGACCAAAGCCACATGTGTCCCATCAATGGCATCTATGATGTTGGGGATATGTCCCAGGGCATAGAAATCACCTTTCACTGTAGGCAAAACCTCCACCTGAGGGAAAACGATGTAGCTGCGCATGTGTTTCAGCAGGGCAGACAACACTCTGGACAACACGTTGGAAAACATAGGCTGGGACATCCCTGATGCTATGGCCACTGTTGTTTGAAATGACCCACTTGCAAGGAAATGGAGAACTGACAGCACCTGCACTTGAGGGGGGATTCCTGTGGGATGGTGGATAGCTGACATCAGGTCTGGCTCCAATTGGGTACACAGTTCCTGGATTGTGGCACGGTCAAGCCTGTATGTGATGATCACATGTCTTTCCTCCATTGTCGATAGGTCCACCAACGGTCGGAACACCGGAAGATGCCGCCATCTCCTCACATGTCCCAGCGGACGGTGCCTATGAAGGACAACAGCGAGCACAGAGTCAAACTACTCAGAGGTACGTACCCCCAGCTTACACAGAACACCAATCATAATCTAAAAAGTGGCCTGTATGTGTGTTGAGTCTAGGCCTAGGTATGAAAAGTGGGACAACGGGATGTGATGTAACTGCGCTGGCGTTGTACACCGTCGCGGTAGGCGGTCGAAGACCGCGGCGCTATGCTGCATTGGTTAACATTGGACCCTATGGTTTCCAGGAGCCAATGATGATGTACGCCGGCGGTAACGGTACGCACCGCCGCGGACGTGACTGCCATTTTCTATCACTTCAATCCCTCGATACATGATCTTCGACATAAGAGGACCTACACTGCAAGTGCTGCTGTGACCTCGGTCTGGAAGAGACAATGGCTCGAGTGCCTGGGGAAAGGGCCCCTGCCTTCACATCGGAGGAGTTGGAGAAACTCGTGGATGGGGTCCTCCCCCAGTACACGCTACTCTACGGTCCTCCAGACAAACAGGTAAGTACACTGGGAGCATGCTGTATGGGCAATGCCTCTGTGGAGAGGGGTGGATGTAAGAAGGAAGGGGGGAGAGTGCGGCGTGCATGAAACAACGGTGAGTGCATGTGCCACATGCCAAGGGTAGTGATGGGGGCCAATGACTGTGACGGTGCAGTTGGTAATACGTTTCTCTTCCCCCTGTACAAATCATGTAGGTCAGCGCCCACCAGAAAAAATATATTTGGCGTGCCATCACCAAGGACGTCCGGACCCTGGGGGTCTACCACAGACGGAGCACCCACTGCCGAAAAAGATGGGGGGACATTCGCCGCTGGAGAAAGAAGACGGCGGAGGCTCAGCTGGGGATGGCCTCCCAACGTGGGAGGGGTGCCCGTCGCACCATGACCCCCCTAATGTTCAGGATTATGGCGGTGGAGTACCCGGAGTTGGATGAGCGCTTGAGGGCATCACAGCAGCCACAAGGGGGTGAGTACATTCTCATTCTGCTGATTTTGCGCGCAGTGGAGGGGTCTGGGTGGGGGAGGTGGGCTGTGGGTTTCCCTAGGCCAGGGCGAGTTCCGTAGGCAAGGTCCCTCCGTAAGGCAGGCCATGTGGCACTCCACTGCACCTCTGTAGAGTGCCAACTACACCTAGTCATGCCCCTGTGTCATCCATGTGTGCAGATGTCGTCCATAGCCTAGTAGGCCATTTCCCAGGAATTGAACAGTGGAGCCCAAGAGCGCGGCGTAGTGCAGGGGGCTTCTGTGTCTGTCATGTCCGCGGTAATGCATACACTCAACATGTCTTTCTTCTGTTGTCCCCCCCTTTTTGTGGTCATCCTGTTCTTGTGTGCATTAGCATCATCAGGCGGAGGAGCAGTGGCACCGGAGCACGAGGGGGCTGCATCCCACATGGCCATGGAGGGCCACACTACGGAATCGGACTTTACCAGTGGGACGGAGGGCGAGGGAGCTCCACTGCGGGGACAGGAGCTGAGACCAGTGACACGGACTCGTGCTCTGATGGGAGCTCCCTTGTGGTGGCGGCAACATCTGTGCCCCCCCCATCTACAGGTACAGCCGCCACCCCCATTTCCAGCACCCCCCTCCCAGCAGCCCCTCAGCCTTTGCCCCGTGCCCGCTCATCCGGGAGGGTGGGCATCACCTTCGCCCCAGGCACCTCAGGCCCTGCCCCAGTCACCCATGCTGCCCTCAGCGAGGAGGCCATTGACCTCCTCAGGTCCCTCACTGTTGGGCAGTCTACCATTTTGAATGCCATCCAGGGTGTAGAAAGGCAGTTGCAACAACAAATGCATTCCTGGAGGGCATTCATTCTGGTCAGGTGGCCCTTCAGTGAGCTTTTCAGACTCTGGCCTCAGCACTGATGGCAGCCATTGTCCCTGTCTCTAGCCTCACCCCTCCAACTTCCTCCACCCAGACCCAATCCCCTGTACCCCAGCCTATCCCAAGCACACTTCTAGACCAGCATGCACACACATCAACACACAAGGGAAGCTCTGGCAAACATAAACACCCCACATCCCACAGGCACTCACGCAAGCATCACACAAATGCAGACACACCAACATCCACTGCCTCCACTGTGTCCCCCTCCTCATCGTCTCCCTCCTCCCTCCCAGTCTCATCTACACTCACACCTGCATTCACTACCTCTATAGCCACTACGTCCCTCACCAGCACACCCACCAGCACACCCCGCTCACGTGCAGTCACCACCCCCACTACCATTCACATGTCCCATGTGTCCTCTCCCAGTGTGTCTGTGACGCCCCCTCCCAAGATACACAAACGCAGGCAAACACCCACCCAACAGCCATCCACCTCACGACAGCCTCCAGCGCATGCACCTTCACCCAAAGTCAGCAAACGAACACCTCCTACAACCACAACCTCTTCCTCCACTCCCAAACCCCCTCCAGCTACCCGTCCCAGTGTCTCCAAGAAACTTTACCTGTCCAACCTTGACCTCTTTCCCACACCTCCCCCACCCCGTCCGTCTCCTAGGTCCCGAACTAGCACCTCAGCCACAACATCTCCGGGACCAGTGGTGCCTGTAGTCACCAGAATCTGGAGTGCACCGGCCACCAGGGCAGCCAGTGTGGCACGGAGCCACAGCACAGACAGTCCCCACCTGTGAAGCATCAGAAGTTGGCCAGTGCCCGGCGGGAGAGGGAGAAGACTCCAGCCACCAAAGCCGCTCCCAGGGGTACAGGTGGGAGTGTGGAGTCAGCTGTGACACCTTCCAAGGTGGGGAAGGGGCACAAGAGACTCAGCAAGTCTGGGAAGAGCAGCACGGCGGAGAAGACAACCATCATCCCCGCTGACCAGGAAGCCAGCACCAGCCCAGCTGCCCAGGAGGCCACCGCCATCATCCCCGCTGCCCAGGAGGCCACCGCCACCAGCCCTGCTGCCCAGGAGGCCAGCGCCAGCCCTGCTGCCCAGGAGGCCACCGCCACCAGCCCAGCTGCCCAGGAGGCCACTACCAGCACCAGCCCAGCTGCCCAGAAGGCCACCGCCACCAGCCCTGCTGCCCAAGAGGCCACCGCCAGCACCAGCCCAGCTGCCCAGGAGGCCACCGCCACCAGCCCTGCTGCCCAGTAGGCCACCGCCAGAACCAGCCCAGCTGCCCAGGAGGCCACTGCCATCAGCTCTGCTGCCCAGGATTCCACCGCCAGCACCAGCCCTGCTGCCAGGAGGCCACCGCCGCCATCCCCGCTGGGACAGAGAGGACCGCCAGCACAAGCCCCGCTGGGCTAGAGAGGATTGCCAGCACAAGCCCCGCTGGGCCATGATGGACCGCCAGCAGCTGAGTCACTGCAAAGGAGCCCGCCGCTCCAAGCACCGCTGAACAGAGCACCGCCGTCTCAAGCACCGCTGAACAGGGCACCGCCGTCTCAAGCACCGCTGAACAGGGCACCGCCGTCTGAAGCAACGCTGAACAGGGCACTACCGTCTCAAGCACCACTGAACAGGGCACCGCCGTCTCAAGCACCGCTGAACAGGGCACCACCGTCTCAAGCACTGCTGAACAGGGCACCACCGTCTTAAGCAACGCTGCCCCCTCCATAACACCACTGCACCATGCCCCCTCCAGAACCAGTGGAGACTGTCATCCACTACCTCTGTCCTTAGCAGGATGAAGCACTCTGAGCACCATGCCCCCTCCAGAACCAGTGGAGACTGTCATCCACTACCTCTGTCCTTAGCAGGATGAAGCACTCTGGCCACCATGCCCCCTCCAGAACCAGTGGAGAGATCCATCCACTACCTCTGTCCTTAGCAGGATGAAGCACTCTGGGCACAATGCCCCCTGTTGAGACTTGAGAGACTGTGGCTTTGCACTCCCCTGGATGGAACAGTGGGCAACCCACCCACTGTAGAGGCTTGAGAGACTGTGGCTTTGCACTCCCCAGGATTGAACAGTGGGCATGTGGCCCCCTCGTGGATTTGGCGTCGTGCACTCAACCGGCTGAGGTGCCCCCCCTTTCCCTCCCCCTGAGGTGCCTGTTTTCTTGCTATCTGATGCCCCTGCAGTGTTCTCTCCGTCATGGTTGGGGATCTTGTGTGGGCCTCGCCCATACCGTGTGGGCCCAGTGTTCCACTGACTTAATTGGAGCACTACCTGGACTACTATGCTTGGTGTATATTTTGTTAATGGTGTATATATATATTTTTTTGCCTACTTGTTTTTAATAGATTACAATGGTTACACTCATTTTCTTTTGTCTTTGCATTCTTCTGGAGGGGGTTGGGGGGTGTAACTGTGATGTCTCAATATGGATTATTGTGTGTGTTGTGGTGGGTGAGGGTGGGGGTGGGGGTGGGGGTGTTGCGTGTGTGTGTCCCTGTTTTTTCCCTCCCCCCTCCCCTGTGTCGTAGGTGCAGTACTCACCGTGGTCTTCGCCGGCGCCATTCGTGCTCCTGGTAGAGGAGCAGGAAGACTATCGCTGGGAGAATTTGGAGTTCCGGCCCAATGGTGTCCTAGTTCCTCATGGGTTGTGTAGAGGTGAGCGTTTTCCCTTCGGAATCCAGATTCCGCCGTATTTTTATCCGCAGTGAATCCGCCCCGGAAAAGGTGGCGGATTGGCCTGTTGTGATACTGTGGGCGGTACATTGTCTCCCACCTGTCTGTTGGCGGTGACCGCCGCGCTGTTTGTTTGTACCGCCGTGACGGTCGGAGTGTTAAAGTGGCTGTCTATGTTGGCGGTTCCCGCCACGGTCGTAATTGCAAAATTTTTACCGCCGGCCTGTTGGCGGTCTTACCACCGCTTTAACACCGACCCCCAGGGTTGTAATGACCCCCTTAGTCAACTGTCATATCAGCGGTGTGGTGTACACATAGGTAGTCATTACAACCCTGGCGGCCAGTGGAACACAGGAGGTAACACCGCCAACAGGCTGGCGGTGTTCTGCCAGTGTATTATGACCGTGGCGCATTAGCCACGGCCATACCGTCCGCCCCTCCACTATACCGCCAGGCTTCCGCCAGTCGGTCATAATCCCCTGGGCAGCGCTGCTAGCAGTGCTGCTCTGGGGATTATGAGTCCCCAACCGCCAGCCTGGAAAGGCTGGTTTTAAGGGGGACTCTGGGTGCCCCTGGTGGCCCCTGCACTGCCCATGCACTTGGCATGGGCAGTGCAGGGGCCCCCAGGCACAGCCCCATCACGCATTTCACTGCCTGAATTTCAGGCAGTGAAATGCACTACGGGTGCTGCTGCACCCGTTGCACATCAACATTGCCGCCGGCTCTATTATGAGCCGGCTTCAATGTTGATGTGACTTTTCCAATGGGCCAGCGGACGGAAACGATGTTTCCATCCGCTGGCCCAGCAGAAATTTCAAAATAGGGAGCCACCAATACCGCCAGCACTAGTGGTATTGTGGCGCCCGCGGCTTCGGCAGTCTTTTTGCAAGACCGCCAAAGTCGTAATGAGGGCCAGATTCTTTTGCATGTGTGGCATGGTCTATGTGGGAAGCACCATATGCATGCAGAAGGAAGGAATGATTGAACGTTTGCGTGCAGTACACAATTATGGTAGTAAGTATTCCTTAGCCACATATTATAATCTTGTGTACGGCAGATTAGGTGACTAGAACATTAGATTGCATGATATTGAGACCATAGCATCAATTCAGTGTGGTAACCATATGAAATTGAAATTGCGTAAAACTGAAGCACTCTGGATTGCCAGACAAAGCATTTAGAATGTCTCTGAACATGGATTCTGGGATAAAATACTTTATGGGTAACTGATATGTTATATATTGGTTCACAATTGGTTTTGATACATGTTTTGACACAATACGGGGGAACACAATATGCAATATGCAGAAAAAGCTGTTCAGTTGAGATAGAAAGTCAAGTTTCATGATGCACAGAGGTTTGTGTATTCATAATGAGGACTGTGCCGTCTTTCACTTAGTTTGTCTTTAGTAAAGTTAAACCAAAATATACTGTAGTTGGGACTATGGCTAACTCTTCTGCAAGTAATACCCATGTGGAATATAGAAATATTACCTTAGCGTAATTTTATTAACGGCAGCCATATTATTGCTCAGTGCTAAACCAATCATACCAAGTAGCGTCCTTCTATGTAAAACTTCACTCTTCTGCCAGGCCTTCTAGACAAGTATTCTTGAATAGCTTACTCAGCTCTAAAAATGTTAGATTTTTAAATCAGTTTGAAGGTTGAATGTATACTATGCCATGATTTCAGTTTCTGCACCCGCATAGTTTTTTGTTTCAGTTTTATCACACGCTATTAAAACTCTCCATATGAAAGCATACACTTTGCATTCTATACTTGTTGGGTTGAGCACTTGTGCTCGCAGGATGCGTGTGAATTTCCTTGTTGCTCGGTTCTGTGATCCATAGATTATTGTTTTTTTGTTAATAAACATTTTCAGACTTCTAAAACACTGTAAGCACAGATTTTGTTTACACCTCTTTGATGACAAGTTTGATATGCCCTCTTAAACTCTGTGATGGTGCAAGCGTTGCCATGCATACTCAGGGGCATTCTTACATAAAGCTTATGCTGCCGTTGTGTCATTTTTTTTGACGCTTCGGTTGTGCAAGCATTACTCCACATTTGCAAGGTGATGCATTTAGGCCAATGCGTCGGACTTTACCTGCGCCTGTGTCATGCAAGTTAAAATATTTGCAAGATGGACATTCCTTCTTAAAATCCAATGTATATCAGACATATATTGTCTATGTGGGCCATCAGGGATATTAATCAATGTACTGGCCAAGTATCATGGGAGTGGTCATGATGCATACACCTTCAGGCACTCCATCATCAGTGAGCGCTTCCAGAATGCGAGAAATGGAAATGGCCTAATTCTTAGTAAGTACATCTGAAGTACATGGCATACCCAAGAACATTAAATAATTTATGACAAAATAGTCATCTCTGGGTTTGGTACCTCAGATAGTATATATGTTGGAGGGGTGTGTATCATACTGGAACCATACATCATGGCACATGTGCAATGCCAACCCACAAGTCACACATGTTAAGAAATGCTAAGCCACTGTGCGGCATATTTACAATCCCCATGCGTCGCTGGCCTGTCACTTTTTGTGATGCACCGACGGTGAATATCGCAAAGTCATAGCTACAAGGCCATGCACAGCCATTTTTTGTGCATGGCTTTTCATGACCTCATAGATATGTTGTAAGGCAACGCTACCCAAGTTGCTGCATTGCTTTCCACTGCGTCAGTGTGTGTTTCCACGCAACACCCATGGGTGTTGATGCATTCCCAGATTTGCAAGAATCTATAAACCTGGGAATGCATCAAAATTAACGCCTTCTAAGGGCAGGTGCAACAAGGAGAAATGTCTTTGATTAGTCTCATTGTTTCCTCTTTGGATTGTGTTTGTGCAGAAAGTTGTCTCTTCCTGCACAAAACAATTCTGCCAACAATGCAGACATGCTTGCACCACGGGGCAAGGGTGCCTGTGTTGGCGCTAGGCAGCAATTTGTGTGAGAGCACAGGAAGAAAGGACAGAAATGCACAGAATATTGTAAATACAGTGTATTTCTGCCCTTTCAAATTAGCATAGGACAGTGCAGCAGAAAGGCTTGGGATGCTGTACTGTGCCAATTCCTAGTAAATATGCCCCTGTGTGTGCCTATCAATAGTGGGAAGAATCTGAGCAATGCAACGCTAGAAAAATTCTGTGTTGCATCACTACTTGCAAGGAAGGGTTTCCATAGCTGTTGTCTGTTTGTCCACATGTACAATAAATGGTCCATATATCCCACACCACTACACCAGGTAAACTGTGAAATCTATCCAATCAATTGCCGACCTCAGATCATGTGTCCCACAGGAAACTCACTTAAGTCATCCAACACACTCTAGTCACCTATGTGTGGTGCAGTCCATGGCACACAGCCATAGAAAATTAGGCCTCCAAGGATTCATGTGGTGCATTAAGGTGGCTCCTCATGCTCAAAGTAAATCTCAAATGAAATGCAGCCACTCAATCTATGTGTTGCATTTTTGCCTGTCTTGTTGCTACACAGCCCATTGTGTGCCAGTGCTGCTTGAAAACGTAGGACTGTGCTGTATGGTGTCAAATATGTCCTAAACTGCGTTCTTCCTCAGTGAGGCAGTGCAGTGCTGATAATTTACTTGCTGCACAATGCAGTGTCACATTCTATATATCTGGGCCCTTGTCTCCTGTCCACATAGCTGCCCAAACGCACTGGAATGTGTAGACACTGTTGTTACAAACTGAAATGCACACACTACTTTATCAATGGCAGTAGCTACTGAACATCAGTGACTACTACTGTCACATTTCGATCTCTGTGAATAAATGGGACCACCTCATCTATACTGGGTAACAGATGTAAAATAAGACGTGGAACGAAAAAGCCAATATGAGTTCTACACCAACACAATAGGGAAGTGTGAGATAAATGTCTCTTCTCTGGCGTACCTACTAACTCTATCAGTCAAGACTCATCATTTCCAGGCTAGTGTGAAAAAACTATTTTTGTAAATCAGTAAGTATGGCACACATGCCAGTATACATGTATGTTTTTTAAAAGTGTCAGAAATAATAATTTAGAAAGACCATGTGTGCCATCCAATGTACTGACATTGGATGGCACACATGGTCTTTCTAAATTATTATTTCTGACACTTTGGCTACACAGGTTCAAAAAGGGAAATCAACAGTCCAAAAACAACATCTCTTTCACTCATACTGACAGTACACATACATACACTTAGCTGTATGTCCATCGCAACAGATACAAACAATTTGTTGATACACCTGTTCTGGTGGTACATCGACCAAATGAAAACCAAAGTAAACCAGCAATGTGCAAGTCACAGACACTAAAACAACGTAGACAAATATGGCATTCAACAATCATCAACACAGATTGTAATGCAACCTGGACAAGGTACCACAGTGTACTCCAGATACCAATCTCTACATTACTTTGACACAACAATAATGGTAGAACCATTGCAAAGAGACACACAATCCACATCAATTTACAGCAGAACACAAACGTGTAAAGACCAATGCATCAGTGTGTCCTACTTAAAGATGCCACACATTGCATACCCATGTGTCAATCCCAGTGCACCATGACACATAGACTGATGAAAAGCAGCAGCTGAAGGCTAACAATAAACTGTACAACTATCCAGGTAACCTGTGTAGAATGCACCACACATACTAACCAGATATCACTTATTAAGGGAAGTGAACAATTCAAGGGCTCTCTCATTGGCAAATAGTACAGCAACAACATCAGTGGTTGCACAAGGACACATATGCGTGAGTGTGAAACAGTTATGTACTGGTACAGCCTATCTTGGGATGACAAAAAATCCCATTGTGTAAACAACATACTGTCATTTAGAGTGGCAATGGCCCTACAAAACACCTTTCATGCTAGGCTACTGACCACATGTGATTGTCGGATAGCAGTACTGTCAAAAGATAGCAGGCCATGCACATGTTTTGATATGACACAGAGGACAGGAATAGACATGTGGGGTTAAAAGTGTTAATCTAAATGTAGTCAATAGTGTCTAGAAATGGTAGAAATATGTATGAGTCATTTAATACACATAACAGACATGTACTTGAATGTGGGTTGATCAATCACGATGATCATTGAGTGACCTTTCTTTCTTCTCTTTTCAGCTGACCAAGGTTATAGTCTGCAGCTGTGTGTCATGACCACATTTGAAAATCCCTAAACAGAGGCAGAGTGAACATACAACAAAACACTGGGCAAGACCATGGGTATTGTGGAGCGGACTTTCGGGGTACTGAAGTCTCACTTCTGCTGCATGGACATGTCAGGGGGAAAGACGCTTATACTCCTCCCATGGTCTGCAAAATGACCCTACTGTGCTGCATATTGCACAACATATCTGTGTGTACAAATGTCTGATAGGAAGTGGGCCATGAGGACCAGGAAGCACTGGACAAAAATGAGAATATAGATGAGGACAGAGGGGAAAATGTAGCCACAAATGAAGGACCCGGCAAAGAAACAACATTGTTTAGAACTTTTTCAGGGAAGCTTGAAGTAGATTAATGGTCATCAATATTTTTGGGGTTTAGAAAAAGTGTTCATAAATGTAAATAAATTAATGAACACTACCTTTGTGCACAAAATTTCATTTCACAGTCACTGTAAACATCAATACACTCACATCTCACCTTATATTTTTTGGCCCATCACAAAAAACTAATGTAACTAGGTGTTACATTCGCCCCAGGACAACATCATGTGGGCCAAAATATTTGTGCATACCAACAACAAGTGCTGAAAGCATGTGCTGGGGAAAACATACCCCACTAAAAGGTAGACATGTGGAACAATGTGCACAGCTTGTTCTACAGTGCACTGACCTTCAGACATCATACCACAATTCAAAGGGAGTGTAAATGTGAACAGTGTGCAATGACCGCATGTGTGCGTGTTGTATATCTAGACAGTTTTACTGCCTTACACTTGTGGAAGCCAGTATAGTGAACTCATAGTCCTATGCCTGTGAACAGAGACCCATATGATGTGCATGGGCACACATTGCAAATCAGATAGTCACCATAAGCTAAATTAATGTTTGCAAGCACATAGCAAAATAAGTGTGGTATCTCCATAGAACATAAATGTTGAGTCCTTCCTTAATTGTGGCTAACTAGACCAAATGCTGGCACACTTGCCCCACCAGGCAAGGATGCAACTCTCACGTGGAAGAATGGATGTGACCGTGTTGGTGTGTCTTGCTCTTAAACAAAAAATGATTTCACTTCTATTGCTCCATTTCTGTGTGCCAATAAAAACAGGATACAAAGAAAATCAAAACAGATGTGAAAGCATAACTACATGCAATATCACTCCTTCCAAGGCAGCGGGCACTGATGCATTCCAGGTTAGAGTGGTGTAATGTGTCAGTAAATGCACAGATGACCAGCTGGTGTGAATGCCTACCCACAATCTAAGTTCACAGAAGCCCTCTATGTTGCCAAATAACCTCATGCATGGTAATGCTAAATATATTCCTACTTGGAAGTCATCACACTTGTTTTGGCTTCTCAAGCTGGCCTAGTGATGATCAAAATATAGGATACCAATTTTCTGCAGGAGTAATGTCCATGTGCCACACATATTGTTCTAGACACCAAGCCCAGACAGCAGATTTGTGTGTAGCACTACAATATATGGTGGTTGTTGGGTATTTCTGTCTGGTAAATGATGTATTGCACATATTAGCAGGTGTCATATAAGCCTAGTCACATACCTTTCATATCTAGACAGTCAATCTATGACCCGGATGCCACATACACTGTAGACCAGCTGAAACAGCCAGTGTATGTCATTCCCTGGGTGTGTATTGGTTCCGTAACCCATCCTATGTTAGGAATGCAGACAAATAGTAAGTTCTTCAAGTTTGGACATAATCATGTATTACAATGTATATTATATTTGCATATGGCTGTAATATAAAAATCTTCTATGCAGCTGCCTACGTCCAGCCAAGCATGATACAAACTGTGAGACATATAAATAATGTCAAGAATTCACAATATATCTGTGTATTTCACAGTCATATATTGACTGTTCAAGCGCCTGCACCAATAATGCAATGAGTCACACATATGTGCACTGTTAGCATACACATGCAACATATCCCAAGTCCTCAAGCATGTAAGCTAAGAAAATTTGACAGAGACAACTGAGCCCTGGGAGTGTTTACCTGCATTGCACAATGCACTACACTGTACCACAAACAATAGGCTAGTTGCATCAGTCAAAACACAGGCATCAGCCTTTTACGTGACACATTGCACCCAGCGCATTGCTCAGAAGCCACAAATCCACACCAATGCATCAAAAACAATGCATTGTTCATTGGCATGCACTGTGCGTAAATCAGGCATTGCCAAATTCTCCAGTGATGTGTCACAAAAAATGATGCAGTTGTAGAAAACGATTATGAACTGATGCAATGAGTCTGCCATGCTGCAAACCAGGAAGTGTGAAGTTACTTTCACTTTCACTTACAGTCTTTTTGTCTGTGCTTGCTGGTAGGGGCGTTTGCTCTGTGCTTGGTTGATTGTTTGTGTTTTTTTGGTCTTGTTGGTGTCTGTGCTGTCCCTGTTGTGTTTCAAAAGTGGTATTTATGTATTGTACTTGTATTTTGTGTTGTTGTGTCCACTGTATTGCTGGGTGTTCGCCTATTTAGGTTTTTGTAGTTTTAAGGGTGGGCGAAGGGTTAGGTTAAGTTCAGTTGTATGTAAGAGTGTTTAGTGTTGCCTGGGGTGTGTCGGGAGGGGCAGAGCGCATAATCTGTTTGAGGCGGGCCTGCTGTGGCTCTAGGTCCACTATCTGCTCAACATGATCATGACAGGGTATTGAGTGAGTCAGTCCTACCCTATGTGAGCGAGAAAGGAGTAATTGGAAAAGGTTCACTTCAACATGAGCTGTGTCTTCAGAGTCTAATGCACTGTCCACCAACTGAAGCACATGTTGGCAGATGTGGTTAGCGGGAGGCAGATCTTATCGATCATCCCGGAATGAAAGTTGGTAAACCTGTTGGTAATTACCTATATTCCATGAGCTTGTGCATCTTTAGCAAAAATCTGTTACTGCTTTTTCGACTGAAAGATTCAGATATGTTTTTGGGGTGGTATGCCATGATACAGGCTAACTCAGTTTAAAAAAAAGAATCAAGCCACAGGCACATGTTAACAGTGACCTAGCACTAGCCCTAACAAACCATGCAGCATAGGAGGGGCCCAGAGGTGCTTGGGAACCTATACAGCACTGTGCAGGGAGTGTGTTTTCACCTGGCCTGCTAGGTTATCACTGACTCCCAACTGTGGGGGCCACCCGCCATGTATGTTGCAGGAGAGCACACTCACATGTCATCTCGCCATAGGATGGACAGGCTGTTTGGTGCACCCCTAACAATTTAACATACATGTTATTTTTAAAATGGTCACAATTACTTTATGAGTCTGTACAGGGCATGAATGGGCAATGTTTCTGTACTGTGCACTAGTAACACATAAGGAGCAAAGTGAAGAAAAAAACAAGCATGGTTACTGTCTGATGCGTTTAGCATTGTGCAGAACACATATCAATTTGAGAAAGTCCCAGTAAAATGAATACTTTGCAGAGTGTGGTCTGTCAATTTATTCTGTTCATATAGCCATCAAAGCCAGGCACCCCTGCACCATGTAAGTAGGAAGGATGGTAAGGTACGTTGTCTGCATTCTGTGCATCTGAGATGTGATTTCTCTGATATTGTCCATAAACACTGCAATATGTTCATCATTAAGCCATGTCAACTTTGCCATATGCTACATGCTCAACCTGCAGACAATAATCGACATTTGTGAAACCAATGTACTGTGCTTTATATGTACATAGTGTACATGTTAAAAATTCACAGAGCAGTGTATCATGTTTTTGTCTTGAAGGTGGACCTGCACCATACACGAATGCTGAGGTGGACACCTTTGTCACGGGTTCAATTTAGAGCTTTGCTTGGGCACATTTATTTTAGCTCTAAGCCTGGGACCTTTTACCTATATACTCATTTCATATGTTTATTCATTTTATTATATTTTAGTATGGCTTGCTTTTAGCAGTGTTATTTTTTAATTCCAATCAATTTCTTTTCTGAGAAAGCATTGTTGTCAGCTCCTTTGCACAACATTTCATCCTGTGGCTCTGCTCAAGGCTGTACATGATAAGTTACCTAGTATTGATAGTCCAAGAGTTACGGAGTCAGCCTTCTAAACCTAGACATGTTATCAAGTCAGGCTTACTCTCAGAACACAACACCACACAGGCCGAAGGACTGCAGAGGGGAAATTCCAGCCAACCATCTTATACTGTGTGTCGCTTCATCGACAGCTGTACTGATCCTGGCCTTGTCTCTACAGCCAACCAAAAGGGCTACCAGCAGAACAACAGACAGACTCCTGCTTTTCCCAGGTATGGGGCTAGGGCTCCTTCTATAGATTAGTACGGGCAGAAGGGCTAACACTGCTATGTTCTCACATTAGATGCTAGAAGTGTAGGTAGGAATTCTTAGACTAAAGATTATTTCAGGATGTTGGGACTGTTTATATGTTTTACTCTAACGGTCACAATCATTACTGTGTTATGTTTCATCTTCGTAATAATTGCAGCTCATGCCCATTAACATAAAATGCAGAGCTTTCAATAAATGTATTGAAACTTATTGCTTTTTCTGGCTTTGCATGTGGTAGACTTGTGCAAATGAGAGAAAGGGGTAAGATCTGTTCTACCACGTGTCCTGTTCTTAGAGTGCCAGCAATCACCTTTACTTCCTAGGTTTGGGTGAGGTGCTGTTAGCTAGCCGAGAAGGTCAGGCCGACAGCTTCTAGTTGGTATGGGCCTGACTCAGTCACCCACACACAGTGCGTCTGCTGTCCAAAACCAAGCAGTCTTACCCCCATGGTAAGAGTCCTACAACACCTTCAGGGTTCCCAGTACTACCAATGAGTTTAATCTGAATGTTTACTGTGCTCTGTATGGATTGTATGTGATCTCTGATATTGGTTGCATTGAGATGTGTAAGGGGTTCGTCATTCACCTGAAAACTATTTTCATTACATGTCACACCACAAAGAAAGTAGGACAAAGTTGCATGTGTAATAGATAGGGACAAACATCAATGTGTATGTATTGCCAATGTATGCAGGTACATATGATGGATGGCTCAGAATCTGTTGCGGTAATGTTTGCCCAGCTATCATGTGGATGCTTACGGCACATGCACCTTCACCAGCCCCGAGAACAACAGATGATCACATGTTCAAATGTCTCTTACCCATACCATGGACAGAAAGTAACAAACATTTTCACAGAATATGTGACAGAAAAATTGCATGAGATAGGCTGAGATTTTCAAGACACAGTGTGTTTGCTCAATCCAAATTTGAGCAGGACACAGGTGTGGTTCGGGTGTCACACAAATCCCTGACAATATTACCAACAGTCAATAATACATGTTTATGGGAAACTGTTAGACCTGGCATCCTTAGTCTGGCCTATCCCAAGACTGTTTTGCCTTTGCCTCCTGCTTTGTTGCTATATCTTTTCTTGGCCTTAGGACTCTGAGTACTTTACACCTGCTGATCAGAGTTAAAGTGCATGTGCTTCTCCCTTAAATCATGGTAACATTGGTGTATCCACAATTGCCATATATAATTTAACTATAAGTCCCTTGTAGAGGGGTGTACCATATACCCAGGGCATGCAAATTAAATGAACTAGTTGATTAGCAAGACTGATTGTGCCACCCACTTAAGTAGCCCTGTAAACATGTCTCAGGCCTGCCACCGCACAGCCTGTGTGTGCAGTCTAACTGCCACCCTAAAGTGGCATTTAAAACCTCTGCCAAGCCTTAATCTCCCATTTTCTTACATTTAAGTCACCCCTAACGCAGGCCCTACGTAGCTTATTGGTCAGGGTGCCATGCAAACAAAAGGCAGGATATATACTTTTAAGTTCTCATTTCCTGGTAATGAAAAACTCCCCACAGTTGTTTTTCAATACAGTGAGGCCTGCCCCTCTCAGAGGCCAGCATTGGGAATTCTTTATATTACCTATAAGCTGTTATTCCTGATCTGAGAGGAGTAGCTGCATCATGTTTAGTACCAGTGGAATGGTAATAATAAATCCTCTCTCCTGGTAAGGTCACATTTATTATCACTATTTTAGAAATGCCACTTTTAGAAAGTGGGCATTTCTCTGTACTTGCTCCCCTGTGTGCCCACAGCTTACCTACAATACACACCTAGCTTGGGTCAGGTGACAGATACTCTTGTGCATTCCCTTCAGACACCCACTACACAGGACACTCAACTGCATCTGCATGCATCTGGGTTTTACTGGGGGGAGGCTGGGAAGGGCTCACACTTACATCTCAGAGGTGTAGCATCGGAATTCCACACAAAAGGGCTGATTACTCCACACTGATAGTCTGGAGCTGAGGCTAACTTGAGAGGGGGACCTGTGTTCTTCACAAGAACTTTTTGCAGTCACCCAACAGATCAAAAACACTTTTTGATATAATTATTGGGCCTATGGCCCAGTCAAGACACTGCACTCCTGGCCTCAAGACACTCTGATGGAGTAAAAACTGCAGTGTGCCAGAATTTCCACTATGCCAGGACTGACTGCTCTCGGGAACTGCTACCCTAATTGGTTGTACCGCCCTGCTGCCTGCTGATTTCTGCCCGGTAACCCAAGATTCGACCTCTATGCCCAGAGTGACTCCAAGGAATCCTGCTTTCCCTCACCACTCGCACCTCAACTCTTTGACTTTCACTAGACGGGCTTCTGCCCTCCTTTGCCGCTCTCATCACATCAACTTCACCCGAGCGGCTTCTTCCCTGTGTTGCCACTCTCATTCCATCAACCTCACCGGACCTGCTTTGCCACCTTCATTGCAACAACCTCGCCCGAGCAGCTTTGGACCTGCTTTGTCGCTCACATCTCTTCAACTTTTGTTGAACAGCTTCTGCCAAACTTCATATCTTGCAACTCTTCTGCTTTCACTCGAGCGGCTTTGGCCAAGCTTTGCTGCTCACAACTCTTCAACTTTCACCCGAGTGGCCCCTGCCCTGCTTCGCTGCTTGCACCTCTTCCACTACTCCTGGGTGGCCTCTTGCCCTGCTTTGCCGCTCTCATCCCAACACTTCAACTTTCACCCAAGCAGCTTCTGCTCTGCTTTGCCACTCACATCCATTCAACTTCATCTGAGAGGCTTCTGCACAACTTCACCACTCGTACCTCATCAACTTCAACCCAAGCGGCTCTGACCCTGCATGGCGGTATCCCGCTCCTGGTAGGAGCATGGCCACTAACATTGGACACTCATGCGAGGAGTCTTTGGCACCATCATTTTGACCTATTACTCTGTTCTTGCACATTAATCTTACTATCTTTGGCTTACAAACCTAAGTATTTGTGTATCTTATTGAACATAAAAATATGCATATAAATGAGCTCCAATTTTCTCCTAAGCTAGGCCAAGCTACCAGTTGGTGAGCACAGGATTTATGACGTGTCATTGACTTGCCCTGACTTTACTTGGACAGGGTGCATACCTCTGCCAACTAGAGACCCAGTTTCCAACAGAAATAATACACAGGGAACATTGTTTCAAAATTACAGTCCTGCTATTATGTTTTCACATCATACTATGCCCATACTTGCAGAATATGTTTCTAATCGCTACTACATTTAGTAAAATGTAAAGGATCTAAAGCATGTTCAGACATTGATGCCATTCAAACAGCAAAATGTTTTTGGATCCATACATCTACCAGAAGCTAAGTGTGTTGTCAAAGTTTGTAAATCAATAAACTTGTGTGACCATGTGAGCAGACCAGGCATCACAAAACAACATTTGTTCCTAGTATAGATGCTGTATATTATTTGTGATGTGCGAAAGTTAATATGCATCATTCATTAGAGCAACTCCTATGGCCAAATGACATATCCCTGTGTGTTACTGTGAGTGTGTCAGTACATTGGAAATCACATTCATTTACTTGGTTTCACCACTTAGCTCACACTTATGTAGAAACTGTCATCTATCATTATGGGTACCTGATCACCCCTTAGAGTGCTGCATATCAGTGACATGTGAGATGGGGTGACAGAAAAGCAATTTTCATTTGCTATGTTGGTTTTAAGGATGTTGGAGAGAAAGTCTATGTGAACATGGCTTCAGTCTGCCTGGCAGATGCATATTGCTCATGTAGTTGTACACATGGCAATGTATGGACATTTTGTGTGGCAAGTCCATGCAGCAGGTAAGGATTCCTACTTCAGTGCAGATAGAATAGGCATGACTAGATGTGCACATGTCACCAGTCCACACATGGTAATGCAGTTAAAGGCCTGACTCATGCTCTCATATGTCCAATGACCTATAATCAACATGTGATCATACCTTTGAGGTGTTTTATGAAGTAAAAGGCCAATGTGTAAAGTACTACATGCATGTCTGCACTGTGTTGTCAGCATAAAGCCCATAACTTGGTCCATCTATCTACTGGTGTCATTACCCATACTGTTCCTCACAAAAAACTGTCACCCTTGATCCATTTTTGGCAAATACCTGCAAGGTACATCACAAGATACTCATACTTATACGAGAGCTACAGCATTCATGCAAACACTCATCAAATGGATATGGTTTGCGTTTATGTGCCTCAAGGCAACATTCCGGCCAGGACATGGAAGTCAGGACCTCAGGGGCATCAAGGACCAGGATGTCAAAGTGCCCCATAATGGTGGAGTGGTTGCGGTTCCGGGAACATCTACAGAGAAACCAACACAAGCACCACAGCCCAGACCACAATTCCAGGACAGCCCTCTGCTTTTGAACAACAGGCCCTTAAAGACCATTCTGAACTAAAACTACGGGTGGCAGGCTTTGAACTACAGGTAGCCACTCTAATGCAGATGGTGAACACTTTGTGGAAGTCAGTGGACATGATTGCTGATCAGATTAGGCCTTAACTGGTCTTTCTGCCCTTCCCCTGTTTGTTATATTTTGCTTTTATATAGATTAGTATTTTAGCATAGGCTAGGATAGGTTGTAGCATAGGGATAAACTCGATTAGTCTAAGTAAAGTTAGGTGGGGATATGGGTGGGTTATTATGTGGGTGGTGGGTTGATGTTTAGGCCATGTTTTTAAATGAAAAATACAAATATATTTGTTTAGGTTTCAATTTGTAGGTAATTTAGGTATAGGTATAGTTTATGTTGGTACTGTGTGAAAATGTGTATTAAGGGAGTGGGGGCTGATGTTTAACATGCCTGTGGTGGTAGTATAAGTTGTATTAGTTATAAGTTAAGATAGATTTTAGTTAAGGTAGCGTAGGTTAGTTAGCACAGGTTAGTTTAATCATAGTTTAGATAGTATAAGTAAGGTAGTGTAGTTAGTTTTTGATTTTAAAAGTTTTATATTGATAACAATAAAAAATGTTTTCTACTTTTAAGACTGGTTCATGATTTATTGCATAGGTGTTGTCAAATATGCTTAGGTTGTGTTAAGCACATGCTGTGGGAATTCCAGGCAGTGTTTGTATACATATGTAACTAGGTGAAACTCCTAAGGAGAAAATCCTGTCAAGTATGCAGTGGAGTCACTTAAGGGATCTTGAAACATGATTCTACACTGAAAGTGCCACTCTTGCTGTGAATGGATGCACAACACACAACGGGTATTCACATACTGTCACACTAAGCATATAAGTTATGCTACATGCATTGTATGGGTGATTGTGTCAAACCATTATCACTAATGTTTTGGGTCACACACTGATGCCAGCCACTCACATCCTCACTCCAGCACCATTTTATTGTCACAGCTGTATAGTTTGCTGGCTAGAATTAAAGAAGTGCCCCCCCCACCTGTGCAGAAACGTCTTTCACCCTTACCATTGACTGATTGGTAATTGTTGCACCTCATGCTTGTGATCTTGGGTGACTACTTGCTAGGTCAGATGCATATTGGGTTCACATAAACTATTCCCCTTGGCCTGTGTAGATTTGTCCATGGCTCTATGAAACACAATTTCCTTTAGATAGTAGGTTGTGTCTTCAAAATCAGAACATGCACCATGCAACATGCAGATTGAAGACAGTGCATTTATTTTCATCTGTGTAAATATGAAGTATCTCAGTAGCAGTTATTCCAGCAACAACCCAAACATTGTTTTAGAGCTAAAGGATGTCCAGACAGTGTCCATGGGTGATACATATTGTTAGAGGACGGTTCTGACCATCAGGTCTGTCCTGATTTTTTTGACGTTTTACTGTGAGGGAACCTCCTATGAGGGGACTCACGCACAGTAAACACATGGTAAAATGGACTGCGCGTGTTTATCGATGGTGCTGCCGTGCTAAGAAAAGGCTGCTGTGGCGCAGCAAGGGCAGGAGGCCCCGGGCGGGTTCCATGTGATCATGTGTGCACATGGATGTGCACCCATGTGAGGGCTGTGGGAGGAGGATTCCTGGTGTGCGCAGCCCAAGAACTACACTTAGGTAAGCCTGGTGCAGGAGGAACTGTGCAGAGTGGGTGGTGACCTGAAGTAGGTCTCATGAGAGGGGTGTACACATGTGAGGGAGAGTCAGTGTGCTTACTGTATTTTCACTGTAGGGACACTCAGTTCAATGCCAATGTCAATGTGCTTAAGGTATTTGCATTGTGGGGATACTCCATTAAATGTCCATGGGAAAGTAGGCTAGGGTGCCAATCCAGTTCTCTGGGGTCCACCGCGACCAGAGTCACACCAAAGTACATTGTAACCTGTAAAAAAAGCATGATGCAGTAGGTTACAAGAGCATAGTTGTACAACTTATGGGTCATCCATGGATGTCATCTTTCTCTGACTCAGCTCAGGATTAGGGCCAATTACTGCTCTGTCCTGTTGCTTGAGCAGGGCCTTGCATCAATCAGCCAGGTGTCATTCTGTGCCAGGAGCAGGCTGGAGAGGCCCTGCGAGGAATGTCAGTGAGGAAGGGCTGAGACTTTCAGAGCACGTGGCAACTAACTCCTGGAGGATGCCATTTTGAGCTACCCCAGAAGACTTTGCAAGAAGGATGGGACGGGGCAAGGAAGTGATGTGGCACATCTGGATAGACCAGAGGTGCAAACCTGCTGGACACTTCCGCCCCCACTTAAAAGTTCCTGCACAGGGGAGAGCTCTCTCTCTTGGCTGTGCTTCACTGCTGGACACTGGGACTGCAGACAGGCGTCATGGATAACTGGAAGAAATAACCTCCTGACTGCCCTTGGGGCAGGGACTCTGCCCCTGAAGGATTCCAGGCCAGCAAGACGAATGTCAGGGCCAGGCAAGCTGGCCCCTTACCACCCCAGAGGACTAGATGGGGAAAGGACTGGGCTAGCGCAAGGAGAACACGCTGCCCAGAAGGAAAAGAGGGAACCCAGAGGAAAGGCTGGTGCAGGGAGTCAGTGGGACTGGCTCCGTATGATCCTTCAAGGCCAGGAGGCCTGAGGAGAGTGCTCCTGGTGGCAAGGGCTTGTCACCAGGAGCAAAACGATGCAAGAATGATGGAAATCGCCCTTGGGGCCCGAAATATCCCAGGAAAAAGGATGGTGACCATTGACCTCTGGAGAAGCAGCTACGAAGCGCGTGGGGCTCCGCAGCTGCTCGACTGTGCCCCCGGGGTGGGCCAGGGCCCGGGGGCTGCCCCAGAGGAAGAGGAGCGAGGGGAGTGCCATCGCACTCCCCCTCTGGACGAGGAATGGGTCCCAGACCCCATCCTGGGGCCCCTTGAAGCCTGGCCTGACTGGAGTTGATGGGGGGGCACTGTCGTGCACCCCCCCCTGCTGCGGTGGGTAGGGACCCCGGGCCCCATCCCGTGGCCACCTGCGGCCGAAGTAAAGTCGGGGAGCGCCGATGTGCTCCCCGTGAAGATTTGAGGCAGGGGCCCCGGAACCCATCCCAGGGCCCCATGAAGAATGAGGAGTGGGAGGAGGGTGCCGTCGCGCACCCCCTGCCAGATGACCACTGGCTGTGAAGGAGCTGGCGGCGAAGCAGAAGCCGGGGAGTGCCACCGTGCTCCCTGTGAAGGTTGGCCGGGGGGCCCCAGACCCCATCCTGGGGCGCCCAGCAGAAGTCAAGTCAGGGGGTGCCGTTGCGCCCCCGTGAAGATCCCTACGAGGGGCCCCAGATCCCACCCCGGGCCCCAAGAAGATGATGGCATCGGGGAGCGCCGTCACGCTCCCTGTGGAGACAAGGAGGGGCCCTGGACCCCATCCCGGGGCCCTAAAGCTGCAGGGAGGAGGGGTGGAGGTGTCGTTGCACTCCCCCAAGCGGCCCGTCCGGCCACGAGCCTCCACGCGTCTGCCCGCTGGAGGGGGCAGACAGCACAGAGAAGGCCGGCCCCCGCAGCAGCTCATGGAGGTGCTGGCCGTGCGGGGAGCCGGCGCGGGCGACCAGGGGTGGGCTCCCTGCGCCGCCCTCCAACGAGGGGGACTTTACCTTGCACGGGGGTGCCTGGGTGGGTCTGGCATCCCCCAGGAACTAGCATCGGCTTTGGGACAGTAAAGCGGCTCTATTCGGCGTAGCGGGAGAGCCGCTCATTCAATATGCAGCTGGCCCAGCATGCTTTGCGGGGCTGGAGCCCGGTGATGGTCCCATAAACAAGCTTGGGGTGGTCCCAGGAAGATGGGGCCACCACCAAATTCATGCCCAGGGACAGGGGGAGCTGCAGGAGCAGCACAGCCTCCCCCCAACGCTGTTTGTGTCCCCACCCTAGGTAGGGTGGGACAAAAGAAGAATAACCCCCCAAGGGTATGAACTTTTGCTCCAGCTTGTGGGACTGTCTACTAGAGGTGTAGGCTGGTATTATCCAATGTATTGAACTGTTATTTGATGGTCAATCAAGAGTAGTTTGAAAATAATCCAAAAGTAATCTAAAAGTAATCCTAATGGTTAAATTGCTTGAATATGGTCCTATGTGTTCCCTGATGATGCTAATTTGAATAATGACACTGACAACCACTTCTTGGCAAGGTAGATGTATTTAATTGCAAATATAGGTATGTTCATTTCACCTTACTGTCAAATGTTCAAATGTGGCAAGGGGGACACTGGGGATTGTTTTGCCATGTGGGTTGTTGGATTATATCCTCCCTTGGAGGAGACATAGGAGATTACACAATGTTTTCCCAGAGTGATTCCATCACTTTGTGTATATTTGTAGATTGTTGCATAATAGTGAGTAGTGTGTGTGAGTAATAAATGTACTTTTACTTTATCAAAAGAAAAAGCACATACTGGACAATCATTTATTGAGAGTCATGCTTGTGTGCTCGTGAATGGGGATTACTAGCCCACACCACCTCCCTTGAGTAAGCCTTGGACTGCTCTGCAACGCTACCCTATGAGAGTCAAGCTCTACAATGGGGTGTTTGGTTCCCAGTGGCAGTCGTGTACAGACTCATTACTTGTGCAGGCCGCGCAACTAATGACCCACCATTCAACACATATCATGTGACATGTGGAGGAGATCCAAATTGCCACTGGAGGAGGGAGGCCACATTGACATTCCACAAATGGATAACAGCAACAGGTGGGCAAACACAAAGTAGACAGTGCCAGATGACTAGGGCGATGGGATCTTACTCAACACTCATCCAATGTAAACTGGCCAGGGGCAACAGACAAAGGGTACTGCGAAGTTCTCCGCCTGAAAGTGGGAAGGTCAGCATCTTTATTCTCTGATGTTTGGTGTGTCTTCCCTGAGGGTGGTGGTGTTTGTGCAGGAGGCATCTGAGGCACACACACATCAGAGACTGAAGATGTGGATCCCCAACCTACAACAGGATTTGCCTGTGCCAACAAGGAAGGCAACACAGTGCTGAGAAGGGCCTGTTTGCTTGTCAGCGCTGCAATAATGTCACAGTGAAAGGCACCCATTGTTGTAATATAGGAGTCCTGCTTCCATAGCTTGCGAGGTGGTGTGCATATCCCCCAGCTGGGTAGTGACATCACTAGTGTCACATTGGCAGGGCTGTTGTTGTTGCCTCTATCTCATGACACCAGGGATGACAGCCAGGGACTGTTCCAATCTCTGGAATGGAGTGCAGGTGCCTCTAATTTAATCAGAGATGTCCTTATTGGGACAGAGGCACCTATGTACTCCCTCTAGGCTGCTCGCAATGGTCTCCATCTCGGCCTGCACCGCACCCAACATCTGCCACTGGAGTCCTACTTCTTGGTATTGAAATACAACCTGTGGATCCTCAGAGTCCAGAGATGGCCTGGGACTGGATGATGGGGCAAGTTGGGTTGTAGGTTGTTCCTCTGGAGACCCGATGGCACTGTCTCCATCCATAGTCCTACTCCCGAAGAAGGTGGGACAATTAAAGATGGATTTGCTGAAACATGTCTTCATCAGTGGGGGCAGGGTGTCATTGGCAGCAGGTTGGTCATTCTGTAGAGGCAGCTGGTCAGGAGGGGTTGTTTCTCCCTCTGCAATCAAATGAATACATGTCAATGTTGATCAATGCTAGATGTTGGCAGTAGTTATCTAGCTGACAGACAGTATTTATTCTCATTCACTTTCATCTCAGCATTGATGTTTGGTACCAATGTGACCTGTATGTATTGAAGGGAAGTGGCACTGGTGTTGTCTTTCAGATGACAGTATCTGTGCATTGTTCTTATGCCACTGTGTGACAAGGGTGTTTGTTTGTGTCATACCACAGACTGCAACACAGTTACACAGCTTGCTGGCCTGTCCTGCCAGTGCAGATATGTTGAGGCAAGGTACACATCGAGCTTGGATATTGGCATCTTTCCTTGATGACTATGCCTAATTTCTTTTCATTTATGTACAGCACTACTGTGCACATTGCACCAACATTGTCCCAATTCACCAGTGTGCCACTCATTCCCTGCGGCCACTATTCAGGCCACAGCTACTGTGAAAGTAAACAGGGTTTGGTGATATATTCAATTTGGTCCTGCTGTCAGCCTTACACACGCCACATCATAGCAGTCTATCTTGTTCTGTTGTCTGGCATGTACATTGTGCATTTATGTGGCCAGGGTTCATATTGGTCATTGTTAGACCTGACAGCCTTAGGGTGGTCACCCCTAACTTTTTGCCAGCCTCCCTCCACTTTTTGGACACTGTTTTTGCTGGCTTTTAGACTCTGCGCACTTTATCACTGCTAACCAGTGCTAAAGTGCATATGCTCTCTCCCTTTAAACATGGTAACCTTGGATCATACCTGATTGGACTATTTAACTTACTTATAAGTCCCTAATAATGTGCACTATATGTGCCCAGGGTCTGTAGATTAAATGCTACTAGTGGGCCTGCAGCACTGGTTGTGCCACCCACTTAAGTAGCCCTTTACCTTGTCTCAGGCCTGCCATTGCAAGGCCTGTGGTGCAGTTTCACTGTCACCTCGACTTGGCATTTAAAAGTACTTGCCAAGCCTATACCTCCCCATTCTCCACAAATAAGTCACCTCTAATGTGTGCCCTAGGTAACCCCTAGAGCAGGGTGCGGTGTGGGTGAAAGGCAGGACATGTACCTGTGTAGTTTACATGTCCTGGTAGTGTAAAACTCCTAAATTCGTTTTTGCACTACTGTGAGGCCTGCTCCCTTCATAGGCTAACATTGGGGCTGCCCTCATACAGTAT
This sequence comes from Pleurodeles waltl, assembly GCF_031143425.1. Lineage (NCBI taxonomy): Eukaryota > Metazoa > Chordata > Amphibia > Caudata > Salamandridae > Pleurodeles > Pleurodeles waltl. The sequence continues at coordinate 243,434,694 of NC_090436.1, forward strand.
TGAAGTGGTAGCTGCTGATCTGAAAGGAGTAGGAAGGTCATATCTAGTATGGCCGGAATGGCAATACAAAATCCTGCTGACTGGTGAAGTTGGATTTAATATTACTATTCTAGAAATGCCACTTTTAGAAAGTGAGCATTTCTTTGCACTTAAATCTTTCTGTGCCTTACAATCCACGTCTGTCTGGGCTTAGTTGACAGCTCCTTGTGAATTCACTCAGACACACCCCAAACACAGGGTACTCAGCCTCACTTGCATACATCTGCATTTTGAATGGGTCTTCCTGAGCTGGGAGGGTGGAGGGCCTGCTCTCACACAAAGGACTGCCACACCCCCTACTGGGACCCTGGCAGACAGGATTGGACTGAAATGGGACCTAGTGCACTTCTTAGCCTCTCTTCGAAGTCTCCCCCACTTCAAAGGCACATTTGGGTATAAAACAGGTCCTCTGCCCTACCTCATCAGACACTTGCTGGAGAAGAAACCTGAACCAGAACCTACATCCTGCCAAGAAGAACTGCCTGGCTGCTCAAAGGACTCACCTGTCTGCTTTCTACAAAGGACTGCTGCCTTGCTGTTGGCCTGCTGCCTTGCTGAACTCTTGTCTGGCTGTGAAAGTGCTCTCCAAGGGCTTGGATAGAGCTTGCCTCCTGTTCCCTGAAGTATCAGGACCAAAAAGACTTCCCTTTTTCACTTGGACGCTCCGTGCGCCGAGATTTTCGACGCACAGCTTGTTCCGCGGCGAGAAAAACGCCGCACACCGACGCTGATCGACGCGACGCCTTCAGGACGACCGGAACTTTGACGCACGGCCTCGCAAGGACAACGCCGCCCGACCTCCAGAGGAGAAATCGACGCGATGTCTGCCGTGAGAGCGAAACTTCGACGCGCAGCCCCACAGAATGACGTGCAGCTGGAAAACAAGCAGGAAAATCCACGCACAGACCCGGGACATCTGGTAATCCCCGCGATCCACAGAAAGAGACTGTCCGCGCGCCGGAAAACGACGCACGACTTCCCCGCGTGGAAAATAGCGACGCAAGTCCGTGTGTGCTGGGGAGAAATCGACGCACACACCATTTTTCCACGTATCGCTTCTTCTGTGGCCCTCTGAGGAGATTTTCCACGCCAAACCAGGTACTTTGTGCTTGAAAGAGACTTTGTTTGCTTTTTAAAGACTTAAGACACTATGGCCCTCATTCTGACCTTGGCGGTCTTTTCGCGAGACCGCCGAGTTACCGCCGCGGTGAAGACCGCCGACCGCGGCGGTATGCCGCTGTGCGCATTCCGACCGCTGGGAGCGTTCCGCCGGGAAACCGCCAGCAGCCACACTGGCGGTCGGCGGAAAAGTGGAGACTGGTCAACCTCCACCGCCACGCCAGCAGAACACCGCCCACAGAATTACGACCCACATATCTGTGTGGCGGTCTTCTGTCGGTCACCTCCCCATGGCTCCCGTCGCCTCCCGGAGGGCCAACGCACAAGGTAAGTTGACCGTCCGTGAGGGGAGGGGGAGGGGGGGTGTTGTGTGATGTGGGCGTGCATGGGGGTGTGCGTGTGAGTGTGTAGAGGGGGTGTGTGAGTGCGTGTATGCGGGCGGGGGTGCTGCTGTGTCTATGGGTAATGTGTGCTGTTCGGCAGGTGCGCATGTCTGCATGTATGTGTGCGGGTATGTGTCCCCGTTGTGTATGTGTGTGTAGGGGGTGTGTATATGTGCATGTTGGGGGTGTGTGCATGTCGGGGTGCATGTATGTGCATGTCGGGGTGGGGGTGGGGAGGGGGTTCGTACCACTTCTGGGGGGTGGCAGGGGGGTGGAGGGTGTGGGGGGAGGACTCGGGTGGGTAGTGGGGGGTGGGGGAGACCCCTATCAGTGCCAGGGAAGGAATTCCCTGGCCCCGATAGTGCTTACCGCCATGGTTCGCATGGCGGTTCCCGACCGCAAGAAACCGCGGCGGTAGGCAGGGTCATGATACCGTTGGCGGTCTTGGGACGACCGCCGGGCCGGAGTGCGCAAACTCCAGCCCGGCGGTCATGACCGCCGTGGCGGGCGGAGTGGGGAAGTGGCGGTCGATCGCGGCGGTGACCGCCGCGGTCAGAATGCCATTTTTCTGACCGCCGGTCTGTTCGCGGTCCGACCGCCGCCTCTCCGCCGACCGCCAAAGTCAGAATGAGGGCCTATATATCACTTTTCAGTGATATCTCTACAAATTCACAGTGCAACTTTATTCGTTTTGACCTACAATTATCCTGATAAATATTATCTATTTTTCTAAACACTGTGTGGTGTATTTTTGTGGTGCTATATGGTGGTATTGTATGATTTATTGCACAAATACTTTACACATTGCCTTCTAAGTTAAGCCTGACTGCTCGTGCCAAGCTATCAGAGGGTGGGCACAGGCTAATTTTGGATTGTGTGTGACTTACCCTGACTAGAGTGAGGGTTCTTGCTTGGACAGAGGGTAACCTGACTGCCAAACAAAAACCCAATTTCTAACATTGGTGATCAGCGGTGAGGATAGGACTTGTGTTTGTGCAGTGACATACAGTAGCTAAGTATTTCACTACCTACCCACAGTTGAAGGTCAACTTGATTTTTATCTCTTTTTGCAAAATTCGTTTTTTTTTCCTGACAATTTTCAAAAACTAAATCCTCACTCAACATGTTTCTGACAGGGTCTCAAATGGGAGACTTTGACCTAGTCCTGTTGGATACATATACAGTCAAACAGCTAAGAGGGTTCTGCAGGGCAATGAGGGTACCCACCCAAGGGGCCTCCAAAAAGGAGGACTTTCAAGTGGCGCTGAGGGCCTGGGCAGAAGCCCATTTAGAAGAGGATGATGAGGAAGAGGAGCCAGAAAATGGCCCCTCAGAGGATTTGTTGCTATCTGTGGATGATGTTACCACTGCAATTGTGCCCCCTTCCAGACCAGGGAGCAGTGTCTCTGTGCAAAGCCTGACCACAGAGGAAAGGAGAGAGGAAAGGGAGTTCCAATTCCAAATGGCAAAACTGAAAATTGAGGCTCAACAGGAGGAAAGAAGGGCTGAGAGAGAAGCCAAGCAAGCTGAGGCTGAAAGAGCAGCCAAACAGATTGAAACTGAAAGAGCAGCCAAACAAATTGAAGCTGAAAGAGAAGCCAAACAGACTGAAGCTGAAAGGGCAGCCAAACAAGCTGAAGCTGAAAGAGCAGCCAAACAGGTGGAAGCTGAGAGAGCTTTGGCTGAAAAGAAACTATTGTTGGCTCATGAACTGAGTCTCAAGGAGCTGGAGATCAAGGCGAGACAGTCTGAATCCAGCAATAATGGTGGCAGCATACAGACAGGACCTGCTGGAGAAAAGAAGGTTTGTATACCAAAAAATGTGGTGCCCAGTTTTGTGGTGGGAGATGACATAGATAAATGGCTAGCTGCTTATGAATTTGCACTAAGGGCTCATGAGGTTCCTGAAGGGCAATGGGGGGTAACTATGTGGGGTTATGTGCCGCCATTGGGGAGGGACACACTTCTCACATTGGATCAACCTGATCAAAACACATACCCACTTCAGAAAGCCACTTTACTTGCCAAGTTTGGGCTGACCCCTGAGGAATACCGTCAGAGGTTCAGGGACAGCACCAAACAAACCACACAAACATGGGTAGATTTATTTGACTTTTCCAGTAAGGCACTGAATGGATGGGTGCGGGGCAACAAAGTAGATAATTATAAAGGGCTATATGACTTGATTCTGAGAGAGCATATACTCAATGTTACCTATACAGAGTTGCACCAGATAGTAAGCTGACTGATCCCAGGAAGCTTGCTGAGGAGGCGGACCTCTGGGTTAGCACCAGAGTGTCCAAAAAGGTACCTGGGGGGGACACCCACAAAGGTGGTCAGGGTTCCCAACAGAAGAAAGAGTGGGGAGATAAACTTACAGATAAGGAACTCTCAAAAGGCACCCAAAAGAATTCCCAGGGTGGGGGTGGCAACCATTCCTTTTCCAGATTTGGGAAAAAGCCAGGGACTTATGACAAATCAGGGAGATCCAACCCCAAATGTTTAGAGTGCTACCAATATGGTCACTATAAAGGCGACCACCAGTGCTCCAAGAGGGCACCGTCCACTGCTGGACAGACACCTGGGTTGAATAGTGTAGCGCTCGGGGGGGAGATGGACCCAGATAGCTTTGGGGAACAGGTAGAGATTTCCCTAGTGTCCCTGGGAGAAGGAGAAATGGTGCCCAAAGCCCACATGCCCCAAAATACTTCCAAGTACAGGCAGTGGGTCACCATCGATTGGCAGAAGGTGGAGGCTCTGCGTGACACAGGAGCCAGTATGACTACTATCAAGAGTCAGCTGGTGTCAACAGAGCAGATAGTCCCTAATACATTCCACCAGGTCATAGTCGCTGAAAATCGTGAGAGTCACCTACCGGTGGCTCTGGTTCCCTTTGAGTGGGGGGGGGGTCTCTGGTACTCTGAAAATAGATGTGAGTCCTGCCATGCCTGTAGATTGTCTGTTAGGCAATGATCTTGAGCATACTGCTTGGAAAGAAGTAGAGCTCAGATCGCACCTGGAGATGTTAGGGTTACCTGAGTGGGTCTGCATGACCACACGGTCCATGGCTGACCGAGAGGGAAGTCAAGGGCGTCTGGAGCCTGGAACCTTGGCCCAGAGAACTGCCAAGAGGAGGGACACGGGGCACGGGAAACCGGTCCCAGAAGTTCCCGCAGTGGTTGACGGGGCTCCTGAGGAGGAGGCTCCCGAGCCAACTGGGGAAGACATTGCCACCCTAGGTGACCTACCTGAGCTTGCTGGCTGGCAAATGGAGGGTGGACCCACCAGGGAGGAATTCTACAAGGCGCAGAAAGAATGTCCCACTCTAGAGGGTCTGAGGAAGCAAGCCTCAGACCAGGCAGCAGGTGAAGCCTCTGGCGATCACCACCTATATTGGGAGAATGATCTCCTCTACAGTGAGCCTAAGGTTCCGGCCATGGGGTCAGCACATGCGCTGGTGGTCCCCCAGTGTTACCGAACCTTCCTACTGGGTCTGGCTCACAACATTCCCTTGGCAGGACATTTGGGGCAAGGCAAGACCTTTGACAGGCTTATCACCCACTTTTATTGGCCCAGAATGAGGACAAACTCAGATAAGTTCTGTAGATCTTATCCTACCTGCCAGGCCAGTGGTAAAGCAGGGAAAAGGGTTAAAACCCCCCTGATTCCACTTCCTGTCGTTGGCACCCCCTTTGAAAGGGTGGGCATCGACATTGTTGGTCCCTTGGACCCCAAAACTGCCCTAGGCAACAGGTTCATCCTGGTTTTGGTGGACCATGCCACCCGTTACCCAGAGGCAATCCCTCTGAGGACCGTAACTGCACAGGTGGTGGCCAGAACTCTGATGGGGATATTTACCTGTGTGGGATTCCCAAAGGAGATAGTGTCTGACAGAGGCACTAACTTCATGTCTGCATACATGAAGTCTCTGTGGGATGCGTGTGGTGTAACCTACAAGTTCACCACACCCTATCACCCCCAATCTAATGGTCTTGTGGAGAGATTCAACAAGACCTTGAAAGGCATGATTGGTGGCCTCCCTGAGGCCATGAGGCGTAAGTGGTACGTCCTCTTACCATGCCTTCTCTTTGCTTACAGAGAGGTCCCCCAGAGGGGGGTGGGGTTCAGTCCCTTTGAGCTTCTCTATGGGTACCCTGTCAGGGGACCCTTAAGCATTGTCAAGGAGGGGTTGGAGAAAGCTCCAAAGGCACCCCCTCAGGATGTGGTCAGCTACATGTTGGCCCTCTGCAACCAGATGACCCGCTTCTGGAAAGAGGCCCAAAGTAACCTTGAGGCCAGTCAAGAGGTAATGAAACACTGGTATGACCAGAAGGCCACCCTGGTAGAGTTTCAACCTGGAGACAAAGTGTGGGTAATGGAGCCAGCTGAGCCTAGAGCTCTCCAGGACCGCTGGTCTGGACCATTTGAAGTAAAGGAGCGGAAAGGGGAGGCCACTTACCTAGTGGACCTCCAAACCCCTAGGAACCCCCTAAGGGTGCTCCATGTCAACCGACTAAAGGCTCATTTTGAGAGGTCTGAGGTCAGCATGCTTCTGGTCACAGATGAAGGAATGGAAGAGGAGAGTGAACCTCTCCCCGACCTCCTCTTTGCCCAAGAAGGTGATGGGTCAGTGAAAGGGGTCATTCTCTCTGACTCCCTGCTCTAAACCAGAAAGGAGACTGCTATGAGCTGTTGGAGCAGTTCTCCCCCCTGTTCTCCCTTACTCCTGGACTGACCCACCTCTGTGTTCATGACATTGACACCGGTGACAGTCTCCCTGTGAAGAACAAAATTTACAGGTTATCGGATAAGGTGAAAGCCAGCATCAAGGAGGAGGTCTCCAAGATGTTAGCTTTAGGGGTTGTCGAGAAATCCTGTAGTCCCTGGGCCAGCCCAGTGGTGTTGGTCCCTAAGGCTACTGCCCCAGGTGCGAAGCCAGAACTCCGGTTCTGTGTGGACTACTGGGGTCTCAACTCAGTCACACGGACTGATGCTCACCCCATTACTCGAGCTGATGAGCTCGTTGACAGGCTGGGCGCTGCCAAGTTCCTGAGTACGTTTGATCTTACTTCAGGGTACTGGCAGATCACCCTGACTGAGGGGGCTAAAGAGAGATCTGCATTTTCAACCCCTGATGGCCATTACCAGTTCCGGGTGATGCCATTTGGATTGAAAAATGCCCCCACTACCTTCCAACGGTTGGTTAACGGGGTCCTAGCTGGCAAGGATGCCTTCTGTGCAGCCTACCTGGATGACATAGCTGTCTACAGTTCCAGCTGGGAGGAACACCTGCTGGAGGTGCTTCAGGCCCTGCAACAGGCAGGCCTGACCATCAAGGCTAGTAAGTGCCAGATTGGGCAGGGTCCGTGGTGTACTTGGGACACCTAGTGGGTGGTGGCAAGGTGCAGCCACTCCAGGCCAAGATTGAAACTATCAAGGCCTGGCAACCACCTAGAACTCAGACTGAGGTGAGAGCCTTTTTAGGCCTCACAGGATACTACCGCAGATTTGTCAAGGGATATGGTACCATTGTGTCACCCTTGACAGAACTCACTTCCAAGAAACAACCTAGGTTGGTGAATTGGACAGAGGCTTGTCAGAAAGCCTTTGACTCCCTGAAGGAAGCCATGTGCACGGCCCCCGTGCTCAAGGCCCCTGACTACTCCCAGGAATTTATTGTGCAGACAGACGTTTCAGAGCATGGCATAGGGGCGGTCCTAGCACAGCTAAATGAGGAAGGCCTAGACCAACCAGTAGTCTTTATTAGCAGAAGGCTATTACCACGGGAACAGAGGTGGAGTGCTATTGAGAGGGAAGCTTTTGCTGTGGTCTGGGCACTGAAGAAGCTAAGACTCTACCTGTTTGGGACTCACTTCCGGGTTCAGACAGACCACAGGCCCCTCAGATGGCTCATGCAGATGAGGGGTGAGAATCCAAAACTCTTGAGGTGGTCCATTTCCCTACAGGGGATGGACTTTATGGTGGAGCATCGTCCAGGGGTTCACCACGCGAACGCTGATGGTCTCTTCAGATACTTCCGCCTTAGCGATGAGAGCTCCCAGGAGGTCGGGTAGCTCTCCCCACTTTCAGCTGGGGGGGACACATGTTGGACCTGACAGCCTTAGGGTGGTCACCCCTAACTTTTTGCCTGCCTCCCTCCACTTTTTGGACACTGTTTTTGCTGGCTTTTAGACTCTGCGCACTTTATCACTGCTAACCAGTGCTAAAGTGCATATGCTCTCTCCCTTTAAACATGGTAACCTTGGATCATACCTGATTGGACTATTTAATTTACTTATAAGTCCCTAATAATGTGCACTATATGTGCCTAGGGCCTGTAGATTAAATGCTACTAGTGGTCCTGCAGCACTGGTTGTGCCACCCACTTAAATAGCCCTTTACCTTGTCTCAGGCCTGCCATTGCAAGGCCTGTGGGTGCAGTTTCACTGTCACCTCGACTTGGCATTTAAAAGTACTTGCCAAGCCTATACCTCCCCATTCTCCACATATAAGTCACCTCTAATGTGTGCCCTAGGTAACCCCTAGAGCAGGGTGCTGTGTGGGTGAAAGGCAGGACATGTACCTGTGTAGTTTACATGTCCTGGTAGTGTAAAACTCCTAAATTCGTTTTTGCACTACTGTGAGGCCTGCTCCCTTCATAGGCTTACATTGGGGCTGCCCTCATACAGTATTGAAGTGGTAGCTGCTGATCTGAAAGGAGTAGGAAGGCCATATTTAGTATGGCCAGAATGGTAATACAAAATCCTGCTGACTGGTGAAGTTGGATTTAATATTACTATTCTAGAAATGCCACTTTTAGAAAGTGAGGATTTCTTTGCACTTAAATCTTTCTGTGCCTTACAATCCATGTCTGGCTGGGCTTAGTTGACAGCTCCTTGTGCATTCACTCAGACACACCCCAAACACAGGGCACTCAGCCTCACTTGCATACATCTGCATTTTGAATGGGTCTTCCTGGGCTGGGAGGGTGGAGGGCCTGCTCTCACACAAAGGACTGCCACACCCCCTACTGGGACCCTGGCAGACAGGATTGGACTGAAAGGGGACCTGGTGCACTTCTTAGCCACTCTTTGAAGTCTCCCCCACTTCAAAGGCACATTTGGGTATAAAACAGGGCCTCTGCCCTACCTCATCAGACACTTGCTGGAGAAGAAACCTGAACCAGAACCTACATCCTGCCAAGAAGAACTGCCTGGCTGCTCACAGGACTCACCTGTCTGCTTTCTACAAAGGACTGCTGCCTTGCTGTTGGCCTGCTGCCTTGCTGAACTCTTGTCTGGCTGTGAAAGTGCTCTCCAAGGGCTTGGACAGAGCTTGCCTCCTGTTCCCTGAAGTCTCAGGACCAAAAAGACTTCTCTTTTTCACTTGGACACTCCGTGCGCCAAAATTTTCGACGCACAGCTTGTTCCGCAGCGAGAAAAACGCTGCACACCGACGCTGATCGACGCGACGCCTTCGGGACGACCGGAACTTCGACGCACGGCCTCGCAAGGACAACGCTGCCCGACCTCTAGAGGAGAAATCGACGCGACGCCTGCCGTGAGAGCGAAACTTCGACGCGCAGCCCCGCAGAACGACGCGCAGCTGGAAAACAAGCAGGAAAATCCACGCACAGACCCGGGACATCTTGTAATCCCCGCGATCCACAGAAAGAGACTGTCCGTGCGCCGGAAAACGACGCACGACTTCCCTGCGTGGAAAATAATGACGCAAGTCCGTGTGTGCTGGGGAGAAATCGACGCACACAACATTTTTCCACGTATCTCTTCTTCTGTGGCCCTCTGAGAAGATTTTCCACGCCAAACCAGGTACGTTGTGCTTGAAAGAGACTTTGTTTGCTTTTTAAAGACTTAAGACACATTGGGGGTCATTCTGACTTTGGCGGGCGGCAGAGGCCGCCCGCCAAAGTAACCCCGTCGGAAGACCGCTATGCGGTCACAAGACCGCGAGGGTCATTCCGACTTTCCCGCTGGGCCGGCGGGCGACCGCCAAAAGGGCGCCCGCCGGCCCAGTGGGAAAGACCCTGCAACAAGGAAGCCGGCTCCGAATGGAGCCGGCGGAGTTGCAGGGGTGCGACGGGTGCAGTGGCACCCGTCGCGATTTTCACTGTCTGCAAAGCAGACAGTGAAAATCTTTCTGGGGCCCTGTTAGGGGGCCCCTGCACTGCCCATGCCAGCGGCATGGGCAGTGCAGGGGCCCCCAGGGGCCCCACGACACCCGTTCCCGCCATCCTGTTTCTGGCGGTGAAAAACGCCAGAAACAGGGTGGCGGGAAGGGGGTCGGAATCCCCATGGCGGCGCTGCAAGCAGCGCCGCCATGGAGGATTCCCTGGGCCAGGGGAAAACCGTCGGGAAACCGGCGGGAAACCGGCAGGAAACCGGCAGGAAACCGGCAGGAAACCGGCAGGAAACCGGCGGGAAACCGCCGGTTCCCCTTTTCTGACCGCAGCTTTACCGTGCGGTCAGAATAGCCCGGGAAGCATCGCCAGCCTGTTGGCGGTGCTTCCTCTGCCCTCCGCCCTGGCGGTCAGAGACCGCCAGGGTTGGAATGAGGGCCTATATATCACTTTTCAGTGATATCTCTACAAATTCACATTGCAACTTTATTCGTTTTGACCTACAATTATCCTGATAAATATTATCTATTTTTCTAAACACTGTGTGGTGTATTTTTGTGGTGCTATATGGTGGTATTGTATGATTTATTGCACAAATACTTTACACATTGCCTTCTAAGTTCAGCCTGACTGCTCGTGCCAAGCTACCAGAGGGTGGGCACAGGCTAATTTTGGATTGTGTGTGACTTACCCTGACTAGAGTGAGGGTTCTTGCTTGGACAGAGGGTAACCTGACTGCCAACCAAAAAAACCATTTCTAACAGTCATGCATCCACATTACTCTACAGAGCTAGCAACCTGTTCCACTGCAGGAATGTGTAAGTGTCTGTCCTTATAATGGGTGTGCTATCTGTGAAAACAGTAGCCAGTGTGTACTGACTCTGAGGGGATATACAGAGTCAAACTAGGTAGATAGTGCCACTCTATTTAATCATTGTCAGAGTTGGTTATCTGCTGAGTACATTGTTAGACTCAGACCCACACACTTGAACATGTACATTACACCTCTGGCAATCCATTTTTAGGCTCAGGGACTCCACTTACTGTCACACACAGATAGAAGCCTGATCATATATTGACTTACATGTGGCATCAACGCCTACATTAAAATTTACCACTACCAATTTCCTAACATTGCAGCATGTGTTTGTAAGCTATGTATCAGGCTGGACACACAAATGCAACTAGTTTTGATAATGCATAACGTACCTATCTTTGTTTGGCACACAACTTTACCAATTGTTTTTAGCCTCAAACCGTCACAGATTCCTGCCCATAGATATGGCAGCCTATCTCATCCTATCACTTCTGACTGTCATCCTCCAGCTTTGACATATGTATCCTGGTATGAGATTTAATCTTCCATCTCCCTCCTGACACGTGCTACATCTTCCCCCGGTGCACATCACATGTAGGATGTAGTACAACTTAGCACTCTTCTATATTGCCCCTTCCCAGCTGGAACAGATGTGTGACACTGTGTGACACAGCAGTGCGTGTGTATAGCTCAGGCTGAATTGGCTTAGTTTGCATCAGGGGGCATTCCATGGGCATTGGGGCAGGTTTTCCAATGCAACCCCCATGGGTTTAGACTTATTCCTAGATTTACAAGGACGGGTAAACCTGGAAATGGTTGAAAAACATAAGCCTCCTCAGGGCAGGCATAATGAAGAGAAATATCTTTATTTCTCCTCCTTTTTACATGTTTCCATGTGAACTCCATTCTGCTACACACATGGGAAGAAGTAAATTCCTCCATGGATTGTTAATGTGCAAGAATGTGTTCCTTCCTGCACAAAGACAATCCTGCATGCAACGCAGGCATCCTTGCAACATGTTGCAAGTGTGGCTGTGTTGATGCTAGGCAGCCATAAGAGTGCCAGCACTGAAGTAAGGAATAAGAATGCACCATTTTTTGAAAATATATTAAATTTCTGCCCTTTCCCTGTGGCACAGGGCAGCACAGCATGGTCACTTTGCCTGCCACCCTGGGCCACCATTGTTGTACTTAAGTCCCTCTGGACCTGCTACTGCACATGATCCTATGTGGTGGTGCTTCACATGCCCAACACCTGACTACCTTCTCAGGGGAGGAATTGCTCCTCTGACACCCACATTCCATTCCATTGCTTTACAGTCCAGCTTTGGCTGTATGGCTCCAAGAGAAACCCACTAGCATCATGGTGCAAGGGTGGCATGCATTATCCAAGTCAAGGCGGTCAATGTTCCAGTGTCCTTCCATGTTGTGGTGGTCTAGTCCAGATCTTTTGTCTGGTATGGTGGGATTCGAAGTCCTAGACACTGAAATTATACATTGCCCCAAAAATCCCAAGATCAAACGGTGAAGTTGGACTGGTGCAGTGTATTACACATGGACTGAACACGCATGATGGATGTGGACTGGGCTGTACAACATGTGAGTGGTTTTCTTAAGTTGCATTTCTGCAATGTGTGACCATAAATGTGGCCATTTCCATCCCTTTCCCTTATACTGAGTGCAGTGCAATGCTGAAACTAGGCATTCTGCGCTGCTGAACCAGACATATTTGGTGATTTTGCCCCTTGTTGCCACTTACCCTGTGTGTGTTGTTGGTCCTCCTAGGCTGCACTATCAAGTTCTTCCACTCCTGCCACCAACTCGGTTGGGAAGACTGATGCAACCTGCGCCTCTTGTCGATTTGAGCTGCGACTGTTTGCGTCTTTCTTGAGGTGGACTCGCAGGAGGCACATGTGGGAAGAAAACGGAGACAAACAACGGTGGACTCCCGGGAGGCACATGTGGAAAGAAAATGGAGACAAACAACGGCTTATCAGGGTCACCTACATTTTTTACTATTGATATCCATGGCCTGATTTGGTTGGATCTTCATTGCCCTGGATGGCACACTTCTACTCAGCGTTTACACACACGCTGGTCGCAACATTCACAGCCTTGATAAAGTCTATGAGAATAAACACGTGTCGGCTGTTTGCTGTGTACTGGAACTATTCTTTCATGTTATAAATAAACTTCGTTTTCATCTACTTTGTGGCCTTTGGCTTTGATTGGCCTACCAGTTGGATTTTACTATGCAGGACTGCTCTGTGGTGTGCCCTGGTATTCATCAACAATTGCTCCTCCAGGGTTGTCAGCTCCTCCTCGAGCTGCATAGCTTCCTTTAAGTTGCTGGGCAGTTTTTCCTTGGTCCTGTGCTTGTAGTCATGCCAACTCTTCTTGCAGTCTGTCACTGTCCTTTTGACTTGCCCTACACTGTTGATTTTATCCACTATGGACTTCCATATGGCCTTTTTCTTCCCTAACGGCAATTTTGATGTGACAAAGAGTTGATGTTCATGCTTTGTTACCACTGTTATGAGTATTTGATTCCCGTTCTCACTACAATAACTCTTCCTCTTCCACTGGGACTCTGCCTGGACATCTTGGCTGGTGCTGGGGTTGTTGGAGTTGTTTCCCTGGCTGCTGCTACCTGCTCTATTTTTTTCCTTTCTATGAGTGGGGAAAACTTTTTTTTTAAAGGAGTCACTTTCAAAAGAATTTCTGACGCCTTCTGCGCTCAAAAGTGATGCAAGGCTGAATTGCCTTGCTTTATGTGCCAAAAATCAGCCATGCATCACTTTTGCAGCATATGAGTCCGTTTTCCTTATGACATCTCTCCCATAATACATATTTTTTTTTGACACACCATAGGACATTATGCCATTCTGCACCGTGTTTTACATACAACGCATCCGTCGCGTAGAAACCTGTCAGACTGCAAGGCAAGTTTTTTTTACTCATCGCTGCGTCACTGCAGCAATGTCATTTCTTGTAAATATGGCCCTCATTTTCTTTATCCCGCTCCCTTTTATTTCACAGTTAGTTAACTATGAAGGTATAGCACAAAATTAAGTGACACTATATGATGAGAATGTTTATGCTACATACGGTTATTCCAAGTATTATACAACTCCCAAAGGAGACTGACTTGTCAGACTCTATTCCACTCTGACCTTTTCAGCTTCGATATATGCTTAGTGGTTTTGTTACTTCCTGACTAGCTACTTGATACTTTATCTTTTTCTCTCTTTTGACTGATGTTTATTTACTTTAGAGCGCAATGTCCTTTTTCCATTCTCCACATATTCTACCCAGTAGACAAGGCTATGCACAATTTGTTGTTTCTCAAACCACGACACAGTAATGGGTAAGCGCATGCAGTTAGCTTCCATACGCTAGAGCATGACTGTGCCATAGACCATCTGGGATTGTTTTTGCTGATATGTCTTTGTTTGTTGATTGCTCCACCTTACAAAGCCGTCACTACTGAAGTTGAATCAGAAATTCTTTGCTTAATTATTTGACTTTTTAACTAGTTGTTTCACCAAGTACTGAACCTGATTATTAATGTGATTCCTTTTTGTTCTTTCTTAATCATTACTTTTTATCCCCGATCTTTTTGTGAAATCTGCTCTTGGTTTATCCACTTTCTCACTCTTGCAATTCAACCACCATAGGGGTGAGTAATTTAATCATGATGTTGCTAAAAGTAGGTTCCGTTTTTTGAATAATTTGGATTGTCCTGGTTGGTTTATTGCCAGCTCATTATTTGCAGTCCCTGGTAATAGTAATTCCTACTGGTTAGATTCTAATTTTCCCCAGATAAAGCTTATTCATATTCTGTGCTCTGCACTTATAGATTTACCATATTTCGCTTTTTCTCAAAGTGCTCACCTTAGCCCCATTGCTTACTTGATTTCACAACTCAAGGAGGATTTTGATTTATTCCTATACTGTGTATGTGTACAGGCAATGCTCACTGTCACAATGTTTAGATCACTGGTTCCTGAACACTGAGGTCAATCCTATCAACTGCCATTATGAGTTAATTTCTGACTTCTATCACATCTCCAAAACAGTGAAGGTAACCCAGAATTAAGGAAAAAAAGGGTTGGGAATAGAGACACACTCTCATGTCAGCAAGTTAGTTGGGGAAAGACCTGGACTTTACTCTCAACATACAAACAGAAACTTGGACTTGGCCCTTTCTGTGGAGTCCTCACCTAACATTTTGCCTTCATCCTCAACGTTTTTGCTAACTTTGTTTTTGCTGGCCTTAGGACTCTGTGCACTTTACCACTGCTAAAGTGTGTGTGGTCTCTCCTTTAAACAGTGTAAATTGGCATGCACCCAATTGGCACATTTGATTTACTTGTATGTCCATAGTAAAGTGGTACTACATTTACCCAGGGCCTATGAATTAAATGCTACTAGTGGGCCTGCAACAATGATTGTGCCACCCACTTACGTAGCCTTAAAGACATGCCTCTGGCCTGCCATTTCAGACTGTGTGTGTAGTGTAGTTTTAAACTGCCAGTTCAACCAGGCAAAATAACCTTTTTACCAGGCCCAAACCTTCTTTTTTCATGCATATAAGTCCCCCTAGGGTAGGTCCTAAACAGCCCATAGGGCAGGGTGTGGCGTATTTAAAAAATTGGGCACATACTTATAATTTTTACATGTCCTGGTATTGAAAACTACCTACCTCTCCCATTGGATAACACTATGTGGTATTATTATATTTTATAAGTTTAATTTAAAAATGGGAACATGTAACACCTTCATGTTTGATGTCTCTGGAGTTGAAATTTATTTCCTAACTTATGGTGAAGTTGGATTTTAAATTACAGTTTTGAAAAGGCCACTTTTAGAAAGCTGGCTTTTGCTTGGCTTACCCATTCGTTGCCTGTAGTCTGTCTCTGGGTCACATGACTGGGTTTAGATGACAATTGGGCTTTGTGTATTCCTCCTAGAGAGCCACACACAATGGGGACTGTAAGTGTGACTGGATGGAGCCGGACCCAGGCCCACTTACACTTGAATGGGCTGTGTCCTGTCTCCACACAAAGGGCTGCATACCCTCTGCAGTTAGTCTGGAGACAGTAAAACGAAGGCAGGGCACCTGAGCACTTCAAAGGCATGCCTCTAGAAGCTTCTCCCCCACTTCAAAGGCACAACAGGGCATAAATATTGGACCTCAGACACCACCACTTCAGTACCTTTTTGCAATATATGGAATGGACCTATTCCATCAATCACATCTGATTACATAAAATATTCCAAATACCGGACTCACTCAACAGTTGAGACATTTGATTTGCAATTTAATACATGCAAGGACAAAGGGCTTCTATCTCCTGAATAGTTCTATGTATGTGTGCAGGAAGCTAATCTGTAACTGCTAGGCATATTTAGATTAATTTATTCTGAGGGGCAGAAAACAAATGTAAAAGACATGAAAAATATTTATAGGAATTTTCAATATAAACGAATCGTAAAATGTTATGATGTTTGCTCCTGAAGTTTCAGAACAATCATTGTAGGGCTTCCTGGCATGTTTAGATCCTGAGCTATTATTAACTGCTCTTCTGAGACTATTGGGAAGATGAACATTAAGTAGTCATGCAGATTTAGGAAACAGATTATCAAAATAAATATATTAAATATTGGCAAGAGTAGACATTTAAAAAAAAATAATTACAGGTAGAGGTGAAAGAGGACTAAATGAAATCTACGTCCAAAGTCACTATGAAAAAGCCCATTTTATAAAATAGAGTACTGAATATAGAGCTAGGGAATCAATTAATATCCGTTTTTAATACTCTCAACATATAATGTGGAGTTTACACGTATCAGTGTTGAAACAAAATTGTTGCTAGCCCTATCAGTTCAAGGGGTCGGGTACTCCGCAAAAAGAGAAATAAAACACGTAAATAGTGAGGCATAGGGAAAGGACAAACCCACTCTTTCTGAAACTCTCTGACATACAAGAGATTTCAGTCACACAACGGGAATTTTCGCACACAACAGACCTCCTGCCCACAACAGAACTATTCCATAGCTGGCTGCAGAACAGACAGGTGAAAGAAACAGCAGATTGCTTTTTAAAAAATCATCGTCTTCTGAGTGAGAATCTACTAATTTGAAATTGCATTTTACGCTTGGTTTAAAATAACCAGCAGCTACAATTTGTGCTGTGAAAACACTACTCGACTCCATTTTTGCTGTTGCTTCTGTTTTTATTGTGATAACGTCATTGAAAAACGTGAGATCTTTTTTGGTTATCTTTAACCTTTGAACATGCGGATGCTATCCCATAGGACTGGTTGGCAGCAGCAAGCAGCTGTAAATTCTTATTATCATTTTGACGCGCGCATCATGAGGCCAGGACTCATACCCTGAGAAAGAATGGTGCTGTCATTACTTCAGAGTAAGATACACTGGCACAGGACTCCGAACCTACCAATCTAGTTTCTCCCTGTCCACTTTTTATCAAGGTATTGAATTTTATTTCTGACACCTAAATTAGACTACATGTATCCCACCTTTCCTTTCATGTGTGAGACCTGCATATAATTGGAAGATGTTTGCAGAGCCACAATTAGAGGCTTGTTTAAAATTCAACCCATTGGTTGCACCCTTTCTCCACCCACATTACCAGAGCTAAAAATGTCCTAACTATTGTAACAGAAAGTTTCATTTCTGTTAAGAAAACGAAGGTGAGGATTATGCTACCCTTTTTTACACTTTATTCAACCTAATCTATCTTCACTTTATTCAACAGCAGCCATGTTAACATCACAATAACAAACTTCATTTCCCATGAACCACTGAGGAAAATGGAATTTCAGTACAACCAATCTGAAAGCAAGTCATGCATCATATAGCCCTGTAGACTGTCCTGCGTCCTCTTTCTTCTTGCAACAAAAGCCGAGGATGCTGTTCTTCAATCATGTTTAGACAATATCGATCCTGAAAAAAACATATAAGTATTAACCATCCAGAAAGTTATGGAAGAAAAACACAACTGCTTCCAACTCAGAACATAGAATGCCTGACAATCACCATTACAATAAACCACCTTTCCATTAGGAATCAAATTAGAGAGTTATTGAAAAAACGGACTCATAAAGTCAGAAGTCAAGCCCTCGAAGGGTTGGGTGAAAGCGATCAAGCTCTGCGTGTGCCAAACCTCGCCTCCATGTCCTTAATAGAATTGAAACTTTCCAATATGATAGCTAGGAAAGTTTTTATTCTATGTCAGGACCTGAGGCAAAGATTATGCTACTTTAAAGCTTATCTTCCTTAAGATCCGCAATCAAGGAGACTGGTTTGAAATAGAATCTCCTAAAGGTAGAATCAGGGGACCAATCAGTGATATTGAGGATGTCCTCCAAACATGCCCCAAGGGCAAAAGCTTCAAAGGCCATAGGCCCTCTGGTGGAATGAACTCCAAACACCATGGTATCGATATCAGCTTCTCGTATAGCCCATCTAACATACCAAGCAATAATAGGAGAAGGGACCTCTTTTCGTTGCCTTTTACTAGCAAAAAGGAGCTGATGTTTGCCTGGTGGTCCAAAATCTTTGATCATAGCCTCGTAATCGGTCAGACACCAAACCACATAGAGGGTGGGAGAATCTGTGATGGTTGAGGTGAGAACATTTGGTTCTCCTGGAAATATGGAAGTAATGTCTTCCGGAGAGGAGGTCATTCCTGTGATATCCAGGGGGCCTGACATCTGAAACACACCAACAGGAAATGAGGCAGGATAGGGTCACCAATTTTGCTGACATTTCCTTTCTGGAAAGATAGCGATTGCTCCGCTGAGATAAAAACAGATTTAACACCCTGTTGACATCACAAAGGGCTAAATATCGTGGTTCTGGTGGTAATGATAACCAAATCCCTGTGAGCAATTTGCAAACTAATGCTTGTTAACCCACAGGAAGAAAATCAATGGTGGTATGTCCTGCTGATATTGCTGAGTGAAAGGTATTGACGGAGCATTATGCCTTAACCACCAAAGCCAGGTAACCAGAACACTTAGGATGTGGACAATGTCTGTCCTCACAGAATTGAGATGTCTCTGCTGACACTAATCCTTCCAACTAGGCCAGTCTGGTCTGTAGTTTGTTAT
The DNA here is from genome assembly GCF_031143425.1 of Pleurodeles waltl. NCBI lineage: Eukaryota > Metazoa > Chordata > Amphibia > Caudata > Salamandridae > Pleurodeles > Pleurodeles waltl. The sequence continues at coordinate 243,453,330 of NC_090436.1, forward strand.
CTGCTCATGCTCTGGAAAGGAGCTGTGCAACCTCTCCTGAAAGTCCTGCAAACTGCCATCTCACACGGTAATCCTTCAGGCCATAAATTGTAGAGTGCCCAGATAGTGAGGATTCCTGGAAGAATCCCGAGGAGATCCAGAGATGGGAGGAGAGGGATTGTAGAATCTCAAGAAATTTCCATCAGAACTGGAAACCAGACTTGAGATCTCCAAAACAGGGTTATCACCACTAACTCTGCCCGCTGGCTTCCACTGCCAGCCTCATGATCATAGAGAATGGAGGGAATGCATACCTTGTTTCATCATCCAATCTTGTAGGAAAGCATCTGTCACTACTGCTTGACGGTACAGCCTCCAGCTCTAATACCTAGGAAGCTGGTGGTCCAGATGGGATACAAAGCGATCTACAGAGAATGCCCCCAGCTAGTCGCTTGACTTGAAAAACTGTTGGATCGAGTTCTAGAGGCTCGCGGCTCTGAGACTGAGAGACTGCCAGGCCACTATCTGATTGTGTGAATCTGGAAAATGTTCTGCTGTTACCGATATGTGATTCTGGTGACAATATTCCCAGAAAATCTGAGCTATATTTTAGAGGGCTTTAAAGCTTGTTGCCCTCTAATGGTTTATATAACTGACAGTTGCTACATTGTCCATCTTCAGAAGCATGCAACTCTGCTTTGTCTTTCACCCAGCATTTCACTGCGAAAGAACCTGGGAGCAACTTGAGGCAATTGATGTGCAAGGACTTTTCTGAAGCGCATCAGGTGCCACTGGTGGCGAAGTCCCCACATCTTGCCCCCCCCAACCAGTACTGCTGGCATCTGACTCTATTATCAGATCAGGCTGGGATCTGAAGATAGCGCATCCGTTCCAGGCCTCCACATGGGAGAGCCACCAACAGAATTTCTCTTTGGCCACTTCTGAAAGGGGAATGCTCTGACAATATGTGAGCCCTCTCAGGAGGTGCGAGGCCTTCAGGAACTGTAGTGCAAGGTAGTGCAAGGGACCCAGGAAAATAGCTTGTATGTACTAGTCCCATTATTCTTGTGAGTTGCCTGAGTGACGTTGTGGGACTGGCCACCGTTCTGAGACCTCTTGGTGAATATAGTTGACCACGAACCAAGGAATGTCAGTGTCTGAGAAGGGAGTAAGATGGGCATTTGTCATTGATAATGAAGTCTAAGGACTGAAGAAGTTCGACTGTGTGGCTTAGGTGGCCCATCAGGGTTCGGGAACATTGATCCATGAGAAAAATAGTGTGGAGATAGACAGTCATGGATGCCCGGGGTCCTGAGATGATTTACCACCAGCTTCAAGACCTTTATAAAATGCAGTGGTGCGGAGGATAGACTGAAAAGAAGAGTTGTGAATTTGAAGGTCTGTGATCTCCATTGAAATCGGAAGAATCGATGATGTGGTTGGTAGATCAGGATTGTCAGATAGGCATCCTTGATTGTTGGGTATTAGTAGGCCCTCAAGGAGGTGGATCCCTTCCATTTTGAAGTTACAGTAGCCCAGCCACTCGATGAACTCTCGTAGATTGATCACAGTACATTAACTCCCATCACATTTCTCCACCAGAAAGAGATTGCTGAGGAAACCTCCTTGGTGGACCCGTTGTTGGAATGATAGCCCCTTTGGAGAGCAAGTCTGCTATCTCTATAACTATGAGCGTGGCTCTATTCCTAGTCAGAGATGACCAGGGAAGGGAGAGTGGTTTTGATGAGGAGAGACCTGTGCCTCTCAGTAGAACTGGTGCAGTTAGCATCTCCCAAGAAAATGATTGCCTTTCTGCCCATCCTGACAAAGCTTCCAGAGGCACAAGGGTGCCCCTCGCCTTGGCGTCCTTGGCCATTTTGAGAATCTTGGTCAGGGGCCCAGTGTTGTCCAATAGTTTATCTTGGCATGACCATCAGGACCAGTCCATGCAGTCAAGGCCTTTCTTGGGATTCCCTTATGTATTTAGGGACACAGATAGATTTCAGCCGACACTAGAACACCAACACCCGAAAAACTGTCACCCAGGCCCTTGTCACTAGCCGCCTTGACTACGGCAACACTTTCTACACCAGCATGTCCTCTCAGCTCCTAAAGAGACTCCAGAAAATCCACAACACCATTGCCAGACTCATTCTGGTCCTTCCCAGGTGCACCCACATCACCGCCCACCTCAGAAATCTCCACTGGCTTCCTGTCCAGAAGAGATGTCATTTCAGGCTTTTCACGCATGCCTCCAAAGCCCTACATGATCAAGAACTGGGCTACATCAACTACCGTCTACACTTTCACCAGCCCACCAGATACCTGTGTTCATCCTCTCTGGCCCTCACACATGAACCCAGAATCCGGCGCAGTCACAGCGGTGGCCTCTCTTTTTCCTACATCACCGCCAAGGCCTGGAACAACCTACCCCTCCCCCTCTGAACTGCATTCTCACTTAAGACCTGGCTCTTTGACAAAGACATCACACCCCAGAGCCCAGATACCCCCAGGGGTGACAGTGACGTGCTCTACAAATGACTGATTGATTGATTTGGCTAGGAAGGTAGCCACCTATGGTTCTATCTCGGGCCCAAGTGCCACTGTACCTTTCAGGGATGGACAAAGTCACTCCACTTTCAGACACACCTGTGGACCTTCATGTCTAGGGCTTTTCTGAGTCTACCCTCCACGTATGCTGCAACCTGTCCCTCTCGAGTCCACTCTGAGGAGTGAGTGTATAATAGATCCTCCATATCTAGCTTATCCTAGTCCTCATCGTGGGGTTCTGACAGGGAAGTGGGGCACCTCCCGGAAGTACCCGGAGGTGGGCTCCATGGTCTGTCTGGCTCTATATACCCATCTGATCCCACTGGGGGGTCATCTCCAACTGGAGTAGGGGGGATATCACTCTCACAGGGATAATTTGTTAAGGCACCCAAAGGTGGAAGAGGAAGGGTGACAGGGGGAGAGAACCAATGGAGCCTGTGGCATAAAGGCCTGCTAGTCCAAATCAACCTTGGGCATTTGCTCAGGAAAGCGTGAGTCATCGCTGTAGGCTGCTGGGAGGTAGTGGGACCAGTGGTCCAAGAGGGTCTTCCCTAGGTAGGAGGGGTTTTAGGCATCATTCTGCCATTGCCAGGAGCTTCTGCTCCAAGGACGCTACCGTGTCCAGCATCGCTTTATGAATAGAGGTGTCTATGGCCTCACAGGATACCTCTGTGGTAGGAAAATAGGAGACAGACTCCGCCTCTAGAAATGAGTCTGCCAACTCCTGCATGATGAGGGGGCAATTAACTGCTGACGGAACCCAGGCAATGTGGAGAACACATTAGAAAGTTTAGGATAAGTGAGCTCTCTGGCCTACCAACCAAGTGATCTCAAAGGGACACGCATGCCCTAATACTTTTCACCAGGGCTTGAAAATCACTTCCCATGCCTGGGCCGTGTCCCTTAATAAAGCGCTTGAGGACCATCTGAAATGGAGCGTAATGCTCCAGGCAGTTTGGGAACTTAATTCAGCTCTTCATGGTCAGATGCATAAAAGCAAAGGTGCGTAAAAAGTTCCCACTGCCACACCTGTAGAGAAAAAGTATATTAAACAGCACAATACAAATATCGGATGAGCGTGATGTCAACAAATGATTAGATTGCACATCAGAAACAGTATAAGCAAAATGCAAACATGCAAGCACTTAACTGTTGGCTGCTAGAGCAGCAAAGAAAGAGGAGGCAGGGCAGTCTACAAGGGGATGTGATGCATATCCTGCTTGCAGATGGTTTGGACTAAAACTCCTTTTTTCCCAATGGTTCATGGGAAATGAAGTCTGGTATTGTGTTGTTAACATGGTATTGTTGAATAAAGTGAAGAAAGGATATTGGCGAATTAATGGTTTAGGTATTGACTTTAACATTACACTTTAATTTCCTAAACACTACAGTTAGTCTTGTATCCACACAGGGCATAAAACATTTGTGATTCATACTTCAATTTTAGAACTCTGGTGCTATTTGATACATTCAGAAAATCAGTGTATTTGCATTGATGGTATGATCTGACATGCCATGAACTTAGAAATAGAGTAGAAATTGTTCATGACTCTATAAACCATTCTCAATAACTGCATTGTGTGACATCCTATATTACCAGTTGTTGATACAAGAGATATTTCAAAAAGTCCAATAATTAGGAGAAGGTTCCTAGGCAGAGATTAAATGTATTAATCTGAATATTGTATCCCAGTGCATTCCTATGAAACAACCAACCCTTATACAGTGAAAATAGGTTTGACGTACTGGTCACAGTAAGGAAAATTTTAACATTAATCCTTTACATGTCTTACTTTTAAGCACAAAACAACCCGCCTTTATGGGCTATAAAGCTTACTTGGGGGTGATATTTATATTCAAAGGGAGTATTTTTGGCCTGTCAAAAGAGGTTATTTTGACAGTTTACATTTTCAGGTAAAACCTGCAGAGCCACGCTACTGGTGACAGGCCTGCATTTATGTTTATATTGTTACTGTAGTGGATGACACACCAAGTGCTGCAGTCCATTTGTGCAATTTAGCTTGCAGGCCCTGGGTACCCCTTGGTACCATATTCTAGAGACCTATAGGTAAGGTAAATATACCATTCAGTAAAATACAAATGTGAGCATATTGCGGGGTACTGTGCCCAGAGTTCTATAGCCAAACAAAATAGGGTTCAGAAAAAAGGCAAAAAGAATTCAGCATGACGCTACCCATGCCCATCTGGGTCCACTGATTCCTTCACAGGTTTTTGGAGCAGAATTATTAGGGTCTCATGCATGTGGGTTGGCAAGGCACCAGTGGCTTGTGCCTTTTGCAGGGTCTCTAATATGCCTATTGCAGGGTCTCTAACAGTGCAGGAAGCAGGAAGGCAAAATGTGCCTGATACAATTTAAACAGGAGACTATCGGGTCCCAGACACCTACCACATGCCATGTTGTGGAGGGCCTCCTACATTTCCTCCAGCTGTATGACTCCTTCTAGCCCCTCTGTCTGGGCCTGCATCAGTAGGGAGACCTCAATACAGTTTAAAAAGTCTGCCGCTTTGACACTATTACCCACCAGTGCCAAGTGCACTTTTCCCAAATGATCTTGCAGCAATAGGTTAATAACTGCCTACCCCACTGCTTTCTCGTCATCCGGCTGATTATGGGAGAGAATCAATTTTGGGGGTCTTTTGCATTTAAGCAGCCATGCCACAGTTCAGCTGACTTGTACTCCTCCTTGTGCAGCTGCTGTCTGTATTCCCTCCTCACATGGCAATCTAATCTGTCCCAGGTGGACGTAATCCATCTGTGTGCCTCGGTCAGTTCCGCATCTCTAGCCGCCCGCCCCACCATCTGCTGTGCAGATTGGTAGGGAGTTCCTCCCCTCCCTCAGTAATCACTTTAGTTTCTTTCTGGTGCCATAATTTTTACTGAGGCTGTTTCCCCTGATAACCATCAGCATAGCTTCTCATTCTATTCCGCTGGAACTTATAAGTAAATTAAATGTGCCAATTCGGTGTCTGTTAATCAAACTATGTTCAGGGTAGTGATGAAAAGCACTTTAGCACTGGTTAGCAGAGTCCTAAGGCCAACACAAACAAATTCAGCAAGCAGGCAAAAGGTTTGGGGGAAGACTACCCTAAGTCTGGCAGGTCTAACAGTCATCCTGACACGATGACCGGGAAGGGGTTGACCCAGCCTCATATATACTTCAAAGGGCTTTGCTTCCTGCACACACAAAGGAAACTGACAACAAGTGCTTCCTGCCTTTTGTCACCCCCAGACAGTTTGGAGCACTGACAGGGGAAGGGGAAGAGCTTTCCAGAGCCAGATGTAGTGTAGGACAGGGAGTCTCTACAACAAACGCTGGCAGCAGGTATAAATATTGAACATCCAGAGTCACTGATAAGAACACTTCTGGAATTGTGGAAGTTACAGAAGAAGGACTGCCTTGCTCTCTGAGAAGGAAGACTGGACCTGCTTGCCTTCATCCCACGCTACCTAGAGTGACTCCATGGTTCCCTGTAGCTCCTGTGTGTGGTGCATGGACACAAAAAGCTTCAGATGCCTCCCTGCAACTGCCCAGCTGACCTACTGCAGCTGGACCTGCCTTAGCCATGCTGCTGGTTTCTGCTGGAGTGAGTCCTGATCCCCAAGAGGTGCCCCCCAGGTCCAGGACCATTGGCTGGCATCACAGAGAACTCCTCCTTGCCTAACTGAAGGTTCCATCAAATCTGGGGTGCAGTGACATAAAGCCCTTCAAAGTCTCACAACTAAAAGCTTCATTACAACCAATACCGAGTGACCCAAAGCCATGCAAAGGATCGCCGCACAGTTGAGAGCTTAATCAAACCCGCTGCAGAGTGATGCAAAGGCCCTCACACCCAAGTCACACTGCTTAGAGCTTCATCGGAACCAAAGCAGAGTGTTGCAGAGCCCCACAAAGCCTTACAGCACAACTGAAATCTTCACTGGAAGCGACACCGAGCAATGCAAAGCCATGCCATATAACTGAAAGCTTTATCAGAAAAGATTCTCAAAACATCACCTTGCAGACTTTGCACCCAGAATATAATACATAGTCCTAGAGGGCGGAACAGGGCTCTGTGGTGGTCAGCTTGAGGTTGCAACTTTGTCCCGGTTCAGCACGACTAGAAACCCAATGATGGCATTTGGTACCTTTTGTGCTAATTTGATTTAAAACATTAAAATTCTATATTTCCATTTCCACTGTATTTGTTGTTCTGGTATCATTATTTATTAACATTTACTCTATGTTTTTAAATTGGTTTGGAATTTTTTGTGTTGTGTTTTCACTTTAAAACTGTTTGTGTGCTGCATAAATGTAAATACTTTACACATTGCCTCTAAATTGAGCCTAGCTGTAGTTGTGCCAAGCATCTAGAGGGCCAAACACAGGTTAATTTAATGACTTTTGTGGCTTACCGGGTTTCTGCCTCCCTTAACCAGCAACCCAATTTCCTACAATGGCAGACTGACAAAACAGAATTCAGAGGTTAAACAACACTTGTGCACAAAAGAAGCTCTACAGTTGATTAGTAAACAGGCATCAACAATTCAGGTAAATATAACATGACCGATACAGTTCAGGTGGAGCCTGAAAAATTAGTTGCTTAGGACTTTCTGAAAGAAAGACTGGGTATAGATTCTGATACATATACTGGCTTATTAGACATATATTGGTGTTTAAAAGGAAAGTCTACTAAAGTGTGTTGAATGTCCCAACATCAGAAACCTACACAGTGATTGCAGGACAAAATAGTGTATCAGTGATATATAAAGAAGAAGCCGTTTCTTTGAAACAAAACAGAAAGCAACACTCTTGCCGAGCACCTTTGTAGATAATCTCCTCAGGAGCCTTTCATCTGTGTCCTGATCAGGTTATATGAGTCATCCTGACACTGGGTTTAAGAGAAGTATGCAAGTGATCTGGAGAGAACAATTTACAATTGTAGGAGATCGGTGTAAAATGCTTCTTGGGACGGTGCCACTGGATCCAGAGTGCACTTCCCCCTCATTCATGGGTTATTGTTTTCCAAATTGCCTCTAACCACTCGCTTCTTACCACACATCCTTCTGCCCCATTCCACCTCGACACGCACTTAACATAACTGTTCCTAGCCTGGATTTGTTTTGTGTCTCCCTTCGTCACAGACACAAGATGGGCGAGACATGCTTTCCCATTCCATATACTTTTTAGTGAACGAGGCTTCATGCACAGGCACTGGGGAACTGTGCATGATAATTAATTAAAGATATCTAGAACACGATTACTCACGCCTAAACAGACATATTAACTGCACTCAATAATGCAGGCACACTGACGCACAAACTAATTATGATGTTGACTGGATAAAAGATTTACTAAATGCTATTACAGTCAAAATTCTACGCGACAAATCGCCTGTAATGTACTATCGTGAAAGTAATGCAAAAAACATTTATATGTGGACCCTTGTTTTTTCCTTCTTTAAAAATAATAGAGACGTTCTAAAAAAGTGTAGTAAACTGGACTGTGCTCTGCGCTGGTGCAATTAAGTTGCTTGGACAATATTAACTTAATTTTAAATATCACTTACTGCCACAGTTTCTGCTGTTTCTAAATATTGAGTAACAGATGTTACTGTTTTTCAAAATAAGGGTGCACGATTTATCCACATCGCTATGATGAAAGACTGATATTGGTGAGCCAGCATTCAAACGTCTTACTTAAGATCAGAAGTAGATGTCATCAGGGTCTGTTATGTTACGATATGCAGCCTACAGTCTTCTGGTGATTTTTTAAAATTTCATCCCACCATAGAGGGTGTACCTATAGTCCAGCTTGCGTGTTATCATAGAATGTGTGATGGTTTTCCAGGTGCTGGCTGAGAGCCATTTTAAAAACTTCATCAGCATCTTCAGGGTATGAAAGCATGAGGCCATGATGGCATTGCCTTCCTATGTTATGTTGATTTGCATAGCGCACTAAACACCCAGGATGGTATCCAGGCGTTTGGGCAGGTAGGTAGGTGTGTGGTCCTAAAGGTGCTTATATAAAGAGCCAGGTCTATAGCTTCTTGCAGCACCCAAGAAGTGAAGAGGAGGCTCTCATGAGTTGAGAGTGGTTGTTCCATGCCTTGGGTGCAATATAGGAGAATGAGCGATGTCCAGTTTTGTTTTTGCAGATGCAGGGAGTGTGTGCGAGAGAGAGTGAGGCAGAGCATAGGTGTCTGGTGGTTTTAGACCTGACACACTAAAGTAGTGGTTCCCCAATTTTTTTGTTGATTTTCTGTGAGGCTTTGCTGATTCTCTTTGAGTGGTAGCTCAGGCACTGGGCACCTTCCCACCATGAGTACAGTGTGAAAGTGTGCGCGCCCTTCCTACCTCTGCTAGGAGGTGGCTCTTGTCAATATGTTCACACTTACACATTGGTGTTTTCATATGTATACTGAACCTGGCCCAACTTGCCCGTCTGAGCACACTTGCACATTAGGGTTTTTATATATGTACTGAGCTTGACACAGCAGGCCTGTATGGGCACACGTGCACCTTTGGAGTGTTCTCAAAGCTTGCGTCCAGCATGCCCCTTCAGGTTTGTGCATGCACCAGGGCACAGGTGCCCTAGGAGTGTAGAATGCCCTTGTGTGTTTTCACTGCCATTGGGATCTGCTCTGCCATAGGTTGATATGGGGAAAAGTTTATAGTTAATCCTAGCTGGAATAGTGGATTGCAGTGCAGCAGCCTCGTCATGTTTACTACAAGATTCCCAATGGCAAACCCTTTCCAATGATAGCAGTAGTTTTGTCAGTAATGCCTTGAAAATGCCACTTCTAGAAAGTGGGCTTTTCCATGCTCTAAAATCCCTTTTGTGTGCCTTTTTATTTCAAGCTTCATTGCACCTGGGGCTGGGGGAAAGTACATCTGTGCATTCCCCAGCAACAGCTATGAAACTTGGACAACCAAAATGACAGACCTCTCCCATTTGAGAGCCTGGCTGGAGATTGGAGGGAGAGGTTTTAACACTTTGCCTTTCAGAGCCAGATCATGGCCCCACTAAAGACAAGGATCTATATTCCAGGGCCCCATAAGTATTGAACATAGAGACCGGATTTGCCTGCTGTAGGACCTGCCAAGTACAGCCGGCATTCAAGGAGTGTGGCCCTTCATCGTGGAGCCACTTCACGCATAAGCATTTGATTGGTAAGGAAGAGATTACTTGGATGTTGCTGATGTTGGTGAAAATAGGGTCCAGGGGGTATCCGGTGATATGGGTAGGCCTCTTTACTCTTTGGGTTAGGCCCAGGCTTACAACGTCTTCAATGAGTGCTCTTGAGTAGGGTTTGGCTTGGTCTTCCAGGTGGAAGTTTAAATCTCTGAGTAGGATGTTATTACTAACATTGATGGTGAGTGGTGTGGCCTACTGATAACACTGACAGTTAGGATGAAGTTGGCTGTGACGTGGAGCTTGAATGACAGGTGTTACATGTTGAAGAATGAGATATCCATGCATGTGCTGCAGCTGATAGTGTTTTTTCGGATGATGGTGATTCTGCATCTGGACTGTCTTTCCTGGCAATCTTGTAGCCAGGGAGTAGGCTGTGACGTTGTCAGGTACCAATGCAGGCTTCAGCCTTGTAAAGCCAGGAAAAGCAGGTCAGGGCATTGTCATGCAGCAGGTCCAAGATCCCTGTGGTGTGTATGGTGACCAAGTTGGTGTGGAGGAAAATGCATGTGAGTGTGGATTGTTATGTGGGTGGTTGCAGGACTGTGTGAGTGTGAGAAAGGGGATTTTTGGATGTTATTGGTGCAGTGAGTGTTGGATGTGGGTAAGAGCATGAAAACTTGCAGAAAGCAGAGGAGAATGCCTCCTCTGTGTTTTGTTGCGCGACAAGACAGCAAGATATGGGCATGATAGCGGTGGGAGGGTGGAGGATCAGGGTTCCTGGCACTGGGCGCGGACTTGGTGCAGATGTGACAGGACTGCATACCCCAATGAGGCATCCTGATGAACAGATTGAAGTACAGGGTTTGAAATGAGCAGACTAAAATTTGTGCGGGCAGCTATATTAACACAAAGGTTTATAATTATGGGATCTCAAGGACTCCATGTCAGAAATCTATCATTATGCCACTGAAAATGGATACTTACAATGTTCACTGTATGCATATCTTTCCGAAGGATAAAAAAAGAATTCTGAAGCCTGCCTGGAAGAACTTTGAAGCGCGAAGAAATAGGGAAGAAAGGGAGGGGTTATCGTATGACAAGAACACGAAAAATGAGCCAAGGCATCTACATCACGTTATTAGAAATTCATCCTTAATGAATGCCATTCAAATTGTTATTAGGTTTTAGAAGCAGGCTGAATGGTTTTAAAGGAAATTAAGTAGAAAGGAAATGTAGAAATATACCAAGCAGAAAACATTTCATGAGAGGTGAGTGTATTCATTAGTGAAGACTTCAGCTGCAGGTTGTAGTTTTCTCTGCCAATCACCAAACGGAGGCTTGAAGGATTCTATCGAGCTCTTGACCCCACAGCTAAAATTACTGATTGAATGCAATGAAGGATTACTTGATAAACTGCTTTCGGAAACCTTTCTTCCTAGTTATCGGTCATTAATTAATGCTTGTGAGGAGTGCACTGCGTTCTGGTCAATTCTCTAAGCTGTCAATGAAGCCTTTAAAGACAAAGGTGTAGAGAAAGATGAAAGTTCAGTAAGAGTAATGTAAAAATGAAGTACTCCATCATTAAAGATGTAGACCCAGATATAGAACAAATTAGCAAATATGCAATAACATTCACACTATTAGCACACCACCCATGAAATATACTTCTAAATATACTAAGGACAGACAGTGCAACACAATGTTATCATTAGATTGTAGAGTGACTAAGGGTGCGCAAAGCTGCATTCATGGTTCAACTATTAAGGAATCACAAATGGTGTCTTCCCAGTCAGGTTTTACCTTGAGACTTGGGGCCACATGTAGGTAGGTTCAGATTTGCGACCCGCAAATTGCGAGTCAGAGCGACTCGCAATTTGTGAGTCGCAAATCCGAATGTAGGATGGTGTCCCTGACACCAGCTGCGATTTGCAAGGGGGTTGTAAATGCCCACCTCATGAATAATCATGAGATGGGTCGCAATTTGCGACCCCCTTGCAAATGGCGGCCCTCACAGGGATGGTGGCCTGCTGCAGACAGCAGACCACTATGTCTGTGACTGCTTTTCAATAAAGCAGTTTTTTTTTGTAATGCAGCCCGTTTTCCTTAAAGGAAAACGATATGCATTACAAAAACTACAAATGAAACGTTTTCGTTTCATTTTTTCACTGCCTGCTCTGAAAAAATGTTTACAGTGACATTCATGGGGCCCCTTCCCTTTTGCGAATGGGTTAGCACCCATTTGAAATGGATGCAAACTGCGATTGGTTTGTGTTGGACCTGGCTTTTTGACAGGGACATCCCCAAACTTTTTGCCTCCTTCCTCCTATTTTTTCTGACCTGTTGTTGTTGGCTTTTGACCTCTGGGCACTTTACCACTGCTAACCAGTGCTAAAGTGCATATGCTCTCTGTGTAAATTGTACTACTGATTGGTTTATCCATGATTGACTATTTAATTTACTTGTAAGTCCCTGGCAGAGTGCACTACATGTGCCTAGGGCAGGTAGATTAAATGCTACTAGTGGGCCTGCAGCACTGGTTGTGCCACCCACCTCAGTAGCCCCTTAACCCTGTCTCAGGCCTGCCATTGCAATGCCTGCATGTGAAGTTTCACTGCCACTTCGACTTGGCATTTAAAAGTACTTGCCAAGCCTAGAACTCCCCTTTTACTACATATAAGTCATCCCTAATGGGTGCCCTAGGTAACCCCTAGAGCAGGGTGCTGTGTAGGTAAAAGGCAGGACATGTACCTGTGTAGTTATATGTCCTGGTAGTGTAAAACTCCTAAATTCGTTTTTACACTACTGTGAGGCCTGCTCCCTTCATAGGCTAACATTGGGGCTGCCCTCATACACTGTTGAAGTGGCAGCTGCTGATCTGAAAGGAGCAGGAAGGTCATATTTAGTATGGCCAGAATGGTAATACAAAATCCTGCTGACTGGTGAAGTCGGATTTAATATTACTATTCTAGAAATGCCACTTTTAGAAAGTGAGCATTTCTTTGCACTAAAATCTTGTTGTGCCCTTCAATCCACGTCTGGCTAGGTTTAGTTGACAGCTCCTTGTGCATTCACTCAGACACACCCCAAACACAGGGTACTCAGCCTCACTTGCATACATCTGCATTTTAAATGGGTCTTCCTGGGCTGGGAGGGTGGAGGGCCAGCCCTCAAACAAAGGACTGCCACACCCCCTACTGGGACTCTGGCAGACAGGATTGAACTGAAAGGGGGCTTGGTGCATTTCTTAGAGACCCTTTGAAGTCACCCCCACTTCAAAGGCACAACTTAGTATAAAACAGGGCCTCTGCCCTACCTCATCAGACACTTGCTGGAGAAGAAACCTGAACCAGAAACTACATCCTGCCAAGAAGAACTGCCTGGCTGCTCAAAGGACTCACCTGTCTGCTTTCTACAAAGGACTGCTGCCTTGCTGTTGCCCTGCTGCCTTGCTGAACTCTTGTCTGGCTGTGAAAGTGCTCTCCAAGGGCTTGGATGGAGCTTGCCTCCTGTTCCTTGAAGTCTCAGGGCCAAAAAGACTTCTCTCTTTTACTTGGACGCTCCGTGCGCCGAAAATTTCGACGCACAGCTTGTTTCGCGGCGAGAAAAATGCCGCACTCCGACGCTGATCAACGCAACGCTCTGGGGACGATCGAAGATCCGACGCACGGCCTCGCAAGGACAACGCCGCCCGACCTCTAGAGGAGAAATCGACGCGACGCCTGCCGTGAGATCGTAATTTCAACGCGCAGCCCCGCAGATCGACCTCTAGAGGAGAAATCGACGCGACGCCTGCCGTGAGATCGTAATTTCAATGCGCAGCCCCGCAGATCGACCCCTAGAGGAGAAATCGACGCGACGCCTGCCGTGAGGTCGTAATTTCAACGCGCAGCCCCGCAGATCGAAGTCTAGAGGAGAAATCGACGCGACGCCTGCCGTGAGATCGTAATTTCGATGCATAGCCCCGCAGACCGACGCGCAGCCGGAGAACAAGCCGGAAAATCCACGCACAGACCCGGGACATCTGGTAATCCCCGCGATCCACAGAAAGAGACTGTCCACGCGCCGGAAAACGACGCCGACTTCCCCGCGTGGAAAATAACGACGCAAGTCCGTGTGTGCTGAGGAGAAATCGACGCACACACCAGTTTTCCACGCCCCTCTTCTCCTGTGGCCCTCTGAGGAGATTTTCCACCAGAAACCAGGTACTTTGTGCTTGAAAGAGACTTTGTTTATATTCTAAAGACTTAAGATACTTTCTATCACAAATTCGTATTTCAACTTTGATCGTTTTGACCTGAAGATACCCAGATAAATATTATATATTTTTCTAAATACTGTGTGGTGTATTTTTGTGGTGTTATGCTATGGTGTTGTATGATTTATTGCACAAATGCTTTACACATTGCCTTCTAAGTTAAGCCTGACTGCTCGTGCCAAGCTACCGGAGGGTGAGCACAGGCTGATTTTGGATTGTGTGTGACTTACCCTGACTAGAGTGAGGGTTCTTGCTTGGACAGAGGGCAACCTGACTGCCAACCAAAAACCCCATTTCTAACAGTTTGCAACAGCGTTCGCTGTCACAAAACAATCCTACATTGCACTGCAAGTCGCAATTAGGAAGGGAACACCCCTTCCTAATTGCGAATCGCAAAACTGTGTTTGTGCATCGCGATGTGCTTTTTGCACGTCGCAAACAGCAAAATTAGCTGTTTGCAACGTGAAAAAAACTACCTACATGTGGCCCTTAGTAACGTTTTGAGAGCTCAGAATTCTTGTGCCAGTCAAGGTTGGTTGTTGTAGTTGAACAGGGCTGCTCGAGGTTAGGTAGCTTCTTTTCCCAGTCCCGTTGTTGCCTCAAAAATCCATGCTGACAATTCTGGGAAAGGTGGCAGCTGCAGTTGACTTGTTATTGGCTAGGCCTGACACTTGCCCCAATTCTCATTCAGTTGAAAATCTTCCAAGTCCTAACTTTACATGCACCAATTGCTCAAGACAATTAGCAGCTTGTTTTCGGAAAGCAGGCCAGAGATATCAGGGGGGCTGAGTTTTTCAACAGAGCCTCTGCCAAGTGTTCTGTTCCAACTGGACATGCTGGTGTTCCTTAAGGCAGCCCAAAACACTAATTTTTTAGGTCTTTCCTCTTTCCGCAGCCTTACAATCAGTCAGCAGTAGGGTTATCGGTGTATCTTTTGCTTGTAGACAAGCAGAAGATCAATGACCCTGGTCCTTAGACTACCCATTTTGAGTTCAGCGTACAGAAAAGAGAAGGCACAGTCTCTGTGCTCTCCCTGGCAGATAGGAATTGTCCCCAGCAGCTGTCTCTTTCTTCTGTACTTCTTGTCTGGTTGCTTCCAAGCAGCACTCTACGTTCCAAGTGGCGGGAGCCCCAAGATATAGGGGTAAAACAACCATGGCTGGTGAGAACCCTGATCATATCCTTGCAAAATTCACACACTGTCCATCCCAGTGGCTTGGCTGAGGTATGGATAAAAATATCTCAGAACTGCTAATCTCTATGTTTTCTAAGTTGGTGAAAGGTAAATTCAATTGTGTGAGCTTCCAGGACTGCCAATGGACTTGCCCTTTATTATTAGGTATCAACTAGTGCTCCCCCACTCCCCGCCAGGGAAAACCTCCTCAAACTGGGTCTGTTCCTGGTGTGAGAAAAGGTGAGAGGAGTTACTAAGCCAGTGAGCGTATCGAATAGACCTGCCTGATATGGAGGTACACATTTCAGAAGCCGTGCCAGCTGCATCAACTTCCCTCCTGTCTCTCATAACAAACTAATAAGTATGGCGCATGGCGGTCCTGCGAGTGTGGGCCCATCAATTATATTTCCCTTATCCTGGCAGTGTGCTATCAGCACGGTTGCTACATAAAAAGCACAATAGTCTTCAGGGCAGGGTCCGTCATCGTACTTTACACATTTCTAGGAAGAGCCCAGTGCTGTGAGAAAAGCTAATTGCAGTATATGTCGAAGGTGCCTGCTTGGCTTGTACAGTAAGGTGGGTGCCTGAGACAGAAACTGAAAACTTTTCTTGAAAGGATTTTGTGTCACAGGTCTAAAAATCTCAGTTCGTCAATAAAGTAGATTTTTGTCTTTAGTAAAATGCCTAAAAAATTATAGGTTTTTTTTCTAATTTCTGAGACGAGTTATATAAATATTTATATGCATCCATCAGCTTTGCCAATAGGAAGCTTCCAGACGTTTATGAATTAAATGCCACTTTTTCTATGTTCCCATCGAAATACACGTTAACATATTCAGCATTTTTTCACTCCTAAATATTATGCAACTTGGTCTAGTGGTTTTCATGGCACATATTAGGTTCACCTGGGTGGCGTACAGGGGCGTAGGAGACAATACATTTCTGGGGGGGACAGGGACAGCCTTGGGGACTTTCAATCAACCCTATACAAATCACTCGTTGTTTACGAACTGCAGGCTCCGATAAATATACACAATCATATATATTGGAAGTGAAATAGGGAGAAAGGAAGGCATGTTTACACAGTCTGAAAGTATATTTTATTGTTATTTATATTCACAAAGTAATTAGCTCAAATGTGAAAGTAACATGTTGACTAATCTTGCATTTTCATGCACCAAGCAAATCAAGGTAGGAGGGTAAAAAGGAAGAACATACCCTTTGCGCCCCACACCCATCATGCCCTTCGCCTCATGCCAATTGGAACCGCACTGGAGATAGCAAAAGCGATTAGGTACAACAGTTGTAAACTGTGCTCGGAAACCATAGTTCTAATAACACTTCTACTCCTGTGTGTGATCTTGGGCAGCTCAGCTCCACATCAGTCATAACTAGAAGCATTTCAACTGAAGAAACTCTTGTAGTTACAGTCTATATAAACATGGATTCTCTAATCTCTGTATAAACTGCAGTCACTAATTTCTTTAGAAACGGCTGGTTGTGATGCACCAAGTCACAGCGTGTAAAGAAAAGACATTCACTGATTATAAAGAAACGACATCAGAAAATGACTATGATAGGGTTATTACAGTCGAGTTCTGACATTACAATGCCTTCTGCCAAAGCTAGCAGCCAAGGTAAATGCAGATCAGGTCAAGGAGCACAATTAATAAAGCTGTTTAAAGCAAAAAATTGAATATTGCTTTTCTTTCTTCTGCTCTACTTTATTAGCTTGGAATGACAGAACCTATGCGCTAAGGTTTTAAGTGGTTTGTGGGAAAGTTGGTGGTGTGACCATGTATTATATGGGGTAAAATACCCCCTGTGTACATAAGGATATTACAAGTCACCTTAAAGTTCATACCTTATAAACAAGCAGTGGCAAAGCCAATAGGTCTCGCCTATGTAAGTTCAATTGCCTTTGCCAATGCGTTTTAGCCATGCTGTACACTAGTGAGACTACTATTCAGCATGGCTCAGAGTTAATGGCGTAAAGGAGAATGATGTGTCATCGACTGGTGTGGCATATTATCATGGAGTAAGTAGAGTGTCCTAGAATGGAGCAGTAAACTTAACTTTGAAGGAACAGGGGTCCCTGGAAAAAAATGCAACACCACTCCCATAAACAATGATATTAAAGTAGTATGCAAATGGAATGTTTTATGCATTTATTCAATCAAAATATAAAAGATCAAATGTAGTGGGAAAACATCAACAGGGGAAATTGAGAAAGACTGGTATTCGGGCATTACACAAGTTATCTGGATTACCAAATGTCGCCAATTACAAGAAAAATTTAAAAAGTAACCTATATAGTACAGTGGTTTGGAGGAGGCTGGCCTGGTTTGGAGTGGGTACCTATGGTACTTACACCTTATACCACATCCAGTTATCCCTTATTAGTGAAATGTAGGCAGTGCCCAGACGCCAAGCTCTCTAGGGGTGGCTGTAGCCAAGGCTCATCTAGGAGACATGCAAAGCTCATGCAATACCACTGTAGTCACACAGTACTCACACACATGAAAGAAAATACTCAGTGTTACAAAAATAAAGGTACTTTATTTTAGTGACACAAATGCCAAAAATACCATAGAGACTATACTCCCTTAGGAGGTAAGTAATACACCACTTATATACACTAGTATGCAGCAATAGCAATAAAAACAGAAAACAGTGCAATTAGTGAAAATCACAATGGTTAGAAATGGGCCTAGGGGAAACACAAACTATGTACTAAGAAAGTGGAATGCAAAAGTCGGTTTCCCACCTAGGCAAGTGTGGTGTGTAGAGGGGCGCCGGGAGTATTAGAAAATACCAAAGGTAAGTAATAGAACCCACCTCAGAGCCCAGGAAAGCAGGAGTAAATCACAGTAACTTTCCCAGAACACACAAGAACACGAGAAAGAAGATCATGCAAGAACCAGAAGATACTTCGAGACACCAACAGTGGATTCCTGGACCTAAAGACCTGTGGAAGAAGGGGACCAAGTCCAAGAAGCACTGAAGAGTCCAGGGAGGACAGGAGCCCCTGCTAACCCAAATCAAGGTGCAAAAGAAGAACCACTGGTGAAGAACAACAGTCAGTACTGCACCCAAGAAGATGGATGCGGGTAGGTGCAGATGATATCCCACACCGGATGGATGATTGCAGTCTGGTTTGCATCGCTGGATTCCACCAACAAGCCTTGGCACAGGCAAAGCTCATGGTTAGTGGAAAATGGCACTGCCCGGGACCAGAAGGGACCTGGTGGACTCTACCCAGGAGGAGGAGTCAGAGGGGGCTCTCAGCAACTCAGAGAGCCCACAGAATACCAGCCAGCACACACAGGAGTCCCCCAGCATGGGGATAAAGGAGTTGCAAAAGGAGGCCCACGCAGCACAAAAACAAAGGATCCCACGCCGCCAGAGAACCACTCAGGAAGCTGTGCATCTCAGGAAGGAGTGCTGGGGGCCGGAGCTACATTGTGCACAAAGAATTTCACAGAAGGATGCCACACGCCTTGGCAACTGAAAAACACGGGGTGCACGGGGTACTGTCTTGCGTGAGAAGGCAAGCTCTTACCTCCACCAAAGTTGGACAGTAGGACGTCACGACCATCGGGACCACTTCAGTCTACCACCCGTGATGCAGGATCCATGCAACTCGTCAGGAGAGGGAACCCATGCAGATGGTCATCATTGCAGAGAGGTGACTCCTTCACTCCAAGGGAGATTCGTTCATTCTTCTGGTGCAGACTGAAGACAGGCTGTCCTCTGAGGATGCACGACCGTGAAACAGCTGCAGTTGCTGGCAGGAGCTGAAGTTACAATGTTGCAGAAGTCGTCTTTGCTTTGTTGTTGCAGTTTAGTTCCTGGAGGGTCCAGATGCAGTTTCTTTGGTGAGAAGGTGAAGTAAAGGATGCAGAGGATTCTTGCTGGAGTCTTACAATCTGAATTTGAAGATCCTCCCAAAGGAGAGACCCTAACTAGCCCTGAAAGGGAGATTGGTCAGCTAAACAGGTAAGCACCTATCAGGGGACGGCTCTGACACCACCTGCTGGCACTGGCCACTCAGATGCTCCAAGAGTTCGCTCCCAACTTGGAATCCAAGATGGCAAAACCCAGGGACCCTCTGGAGGAGCTCTGAGCACCACACCTGGGGTGGTGATGGACAGGGGAGTGGTCACTCCCCTTTCCTTTGTCCAGTTTCGTGCCAGAGCAGGGACTGGGGGTACCTGAACTGGTGTAGACTGGATTATGTAAGGAGGGCACCAAATCTGCCCTTCAAAGCATTTCCAGTGGCCTGGGGAAGGAAGCTCCCCTTCCAAACCTATTTCCAAAGCGAGAGGGTGTAACACCCCTCCCCCAAAGGAAATCCTTTGTTCTACCTTTCTGGGCTTGAGCTTCTCAAGCAACAGGAGGGCAGAAACCTGTCTGAGAGGTGGCAGCAGCTGAGGCTGCCTGGAAAACCTCAGAAGGCTGGAATGGCAATATTGGGTGTCCTCTAAGGAGCCCCCAGAGTGCATGAAATCATACAACCAATGCTTGCAAAAGCCTTGGGGTATGATTCCAACATGTTTGATACCAAACATACCTATGTTCGGAGTTACCATTATGTAGCTGGGAATAGGGAGTGACCTATTTCCAGTACACTTGTAAAATGGCATCCCCGCACTCCTGAAGTCTGGGAAAATCGTCCTGGAGGTCGTGGGGGCACCTCTGCTAGTGCAGGGGTGCCCTCACACACAGGTACTCTGCACCCTGCCCTCAGGGCTGGAGGGCCTGCTATAGGGGTGACTTATAAGTGACCTGGTGCAGTGTAACTGGCAGTGAAAGGGTGCATGCACCTTTTCACGCAGGCTGCAATGGCAGTCCTGCAGAAGCCTTTGCATGGGCACCCTATGGCAAAAGATATGCTGCAGCTCATAGGGATCTCCTGGAACCCCAATGCTCTGGGTACCCAAGTACCATATAATAGGGACTTATAAGGGGGCACCAGTATGCCAATATAGGGTGAAATACTGAGTTACCAGTATGCAACAACCATAATTTAAGGGAGAGAGCATAACTGTTGGGGTCCTGATTAGCAGGACCCCAGTAGACACACTCAAACACACTGGCAAACAGGCCAAATGTGGGGGTAACCAAGCTAGAAAGAGGCTACTTTCCTACAAGGTAAGCATCCACAATAATGATTTACAAGCTTTTATACACCCACTTTTACATGAATGACTCAAATAGTGAATCAAGAAGTCATTAGCTCATAGTACCTATGCTTATGCCAACTTATGTACAAATTCAAGTCAAGGTACTTTGACCGACGATATTTCGATCCCCTAGACAAGTATCAGGATCATCCTAAGCCTTCGTTAAGCTTGAGTTAAAAGGGTTACAGAGTGCTTGTAATCAAAACAGCCAAGATAAATCTGACTCACGTCTCATATGAGTGACAAGGCAATCAATGGAGATCTGAATCTCTAATCAAGCGCCAATGCCATAAAGTAGTAGTAGAGTGGAGTAGTGTCACAGTGTAATAGAGTGTCATAGAGTGGAGTGGCAGAGTGTCGTAGAGTGGGAAGGCATACATATGAGTGAACTGGAGTAGAGTGAAGTAAAGTAATGTGAACTTGCATAGAAAAAGTTGGGTAGAGTGCTGTTGAGCATAGTACATTGTTGTATAGTGGAGTGGCATAGAGGGTTGTGCAGTGGCGTTGAGTAGAGTATCGTAGATTGAAGTGGCATAGAGTGGTGTGGCATAGAGTGGAATAAAGTGGAATGGAGTGGCGTATAGGGAGTTGTGTAGGGAGTTACAGAGTGGAGAAAGCGTTAGAGTTTAATGGAATAGAGTGTCAGAGTCTAGTATCATGGAGTGTAATGTCAGAGTGAAGTGTCAAAGAGTGGAGGTGGGTGGTCTAGAGTGAAGTGGCATAGAGTACAGTGGTGCAAAGTAGATTGGTGTAGAGTGTGGTGGTATATAGTGCGTTGGTTTTGAGTAAAGTGGTGTAGAGTGCATTGACGAAGACTGCACTGGTTTAGCGTACAGTGCAGTAGCGTAGAGTGGTGAAGAGTAGAGGGGAGCAGAGTGGAGTGGCACAGCATAGATTGCACTGGTTCAGAGCGATGTGTCATAGAGGGAGGCAGTGCATGGTAGAGTGGAGTGGTGCAAGGTAGAGTAGACTGGTGCAGAGTGCAGTGATGCAGAGTAGAGTGGCATAGAGTGTAGTGGCATATAATACATTGGTGTAGAGTGCAGTAGAGTGGCATATAGTTGAGCGGTGCAGAGTAGAGTGCCGTGGTGCAGAGTAGAGAGGAGTATAGTTCAGTGGCAGAGTGCAGTGTTGCAGAGCAGAGTGTCATAAAGGGCAGTGGTGTAGAGTAGAGTGGCATAGAATGCATTGGTGTAGAGTGCAGTGATGTAGAATAATGCAGAGTAGAGAAGAGTGGCTTAGAGTACAGTGGTGCAGAGTAGAATAGAGTTGCATAGAGTGCCTTGGCATAGAGTAGATTGCTGCAGAGTACAGTATAGTGGTGAAGAGTAGATTGTTGCAGAGTGGAGCATAGTGATGTAGAGTGCAGTAGCATAGAGCAGTGCAGAGCAGGTTGGAGTGGCGCAGGGTACATTGGAGTGGTGCAGGGTAGATTAGACTGGCAAGGCAAAGAGTGGAATTGCGTAGATTGCAGTGGCATAGAGGAGATGATTTCAAAGTAGAGTGAAATGCCTACAGTGGAGTGGTGTAGAGTAGAGTAGATTAGAGTGCCGTGGTGCAGAAAAGAGTGCATTGGGACTGAGTACAGTGGCATTGAATGCAGTGGTGCAGAGTAGAGTGGCGTGGAGTTCAGTGGCAGCGTGTAATGTTGCAGATTAGAGGGTCGCTGAGTACAGTGGTGTATTGAAGAGTGGCATAGAGTGCAGTCGCCTAGAGTGCTGTGGCGCAGAGTACAGTGGCATTGAAAGCAGTGGAATAGAGTGCCTTGGTGCACTGTAGATTGGCATAGAGTGCAGTGGCATAGAGTGTATTGGTTTTGAGTAACGTGGTGAAGAGTGCACTGGCAGAGTACAAGGGTGTAGTGTACAATGGTTAGAGTAGAATAGCAAAGATTGCAGTGGCGTAGTGCAGAGTGCTGCAGAGTAGAGTGATGTAGAGTAGAGTGGTACAGCATAGATTGCAGTGGCGTAGAGTAGCACAGAGTGGAGAAAAGTGGTATCGGGTGCAGTGGCATAGGGTAGATTGTTTCAGAGTAGAGTGAAGAAAAGATAAAGAAAAGATAATATACTTCAATATGCTTAAGTATTTAACGATAACAACAACATAAATAATAACACTAGGCATAACGGCCCAAAATGAAATATGGCTTCTCCCTGTTAGCCACGCAATAATCAAGCCCTTCATTACCTAGATAAAAAAGCATTAAGCATAAATCTTAGAAAAATATACCCTTCTAAAACCTAAATTGTTGTGGGAAAGGGTAAAATCTGGGCCCAATTTCGACTTCACTGTTTCACCAACTGGTGTGATCTTAGGCAAATACAAATACTGTGTTTCACAGTCTCCTTTCTAGCCTGCAGGCACCAGGCTGAGTGGGACTCTGTTTCCTCTTTAGATCTTCCTCATTGTTCTGCAGCTCCTCTTAAAGGCCTCCTGCAGTGCTCCTCTTCAAGGCGGCAGCAGGTGATGCAGACAGTAATCATCCAAAACTCTCCTCCTCCTCGTGCCCTTTGTTCTTATGAGCACCCTTAATGCCTACAGCTGTGAACAGGACAAACAAAACGGCAGAGGGCCTCCTGACTCACCTTCATTCTGTTACCATCAGATTGGAGGATGGTCCCTACAGGTCTATTATAAGTAGCGCTTTTGTGCGCTAATGGCTCTCTGAATAATAGATGTAAAAGGGGAAATTATTTTGTCCCCCCCACCTTCGTCCCCCGTGTCCCCCACCCTCCAAAATCTGGGGGGATACGTCCCCCGCATCCACCACACTTCCTACGCCCATGGTGGCGTATATCCACACTTTGCCTCACAGAGTATATTTAATTTAATTTTGTGTACTTGTATATATTTTGTGCAATCCCTGCTATGGATTTAACTAAAACTCACTGATGAATATTAGCGTTTTCTAATTTGTCGTCTTGTTTTCAAGTAGGGCAAATAATAGAATGAATGGATAAATGAACAGTAGTTGTAGAACACAAACGGCAATTTCAGGTATCATGGCATTAATGCAACTATGCTGCCAGAATACGAAACTAGGGTTATACTTAAATGTAAAAAACATCTCTAACCCTGCCCATAGGAACCATCAGGATCTAGACGTTAGAGACGAACAATTATGCTTTAGCAGGTATGGGAAAGGCAAGGTGGTTCTCCTGACTGCGAATCTGCACACGGAGAGAGGTCAAATAGGAAAAACATGAATCTCTTGATCTGGTTTGTTTAATACTGCTGTGGAAGAAACAAAGCATCTCAAATACTAGTGAGAACTGAGAGTGAAGCGTGAGAAGGCTAGAGGGGAAGAACGAGGGAATACAGAGCGCGGATTTTCACAAAAACAGGGTATAGCTTTCAGGAGTAAGGGTTAGGAAATACACTGAACAAGATTAGCTGGGGAATATTCAGTCATAAGCAGTATTCAGTATTCCTAACTTTGAGCTCATGAAGCATATTTCAAAGAAGTGCTTGCTACAAAAGTAAGCATATACAAACTTCTGACAAGCACCTATTTGCAAAAAATAATACATACATATCTATTTATCCATATCGATGCTATAAATTCACTAATCAAAACAATTATTACACGGAGGTTAGAGTTAGAGAACAGAATAAAGAAAAACTTCGAAATTTACTAAAAAAACAAAGGTTGCAGGGACGTTATAGTTAGGTTTTGATTTTACATGCACAACCATAGAAACTAAGCTGTTAGAGTTTTTTCAAGAAACTATAACGCGTGCCCTAAGGTAACTATGACTCGTGTCCTCGCCATGCACAGTTTTCTCAACAATAATTTTACTGCAAATGTTACAGTGGTATTATCAATGTGGTCATAGAAAATGACACGAGTGATGTAATATCTAGGGTAATTAGCAGCGCATGGTGAGGGCGCAAGTTATAGTTACCTTAGGGCATTAGTTGTAGTTTCTTGAAATAACTCTAACAGCTGAATTTCTATGGTTTTGTGCACGTAAGATATGAACCTAGCTGTAACCTCCCTGTAGCATTTCTTTTAATTGAATTTCTATTTTTTTTCCGCTTTAACGTTAAGTAAGATGCCCCTTTCAATGCACTCAGTGCCTGGCCTGGCATTGTGCTGCCTCCACCCAAGCTTGCTGCTCCTACACTCCCTCCTTGCCATCCATTGTCCAAGTCCATACCGCTGCTCCCTCGTTACAGCCCCTGTGTCTGCCATTCCTGCCTGCCCTGAATGATTAGCCTGCTGCCCCATCCATCTCCTCCCAACCCTCTGTTGTCCAAGTCCATGCACCAGCCCACTCCCACCTGCCGTCTGATGTCTGTGTGCATGTCCCAGCTCCCTCCTTATTGCCCACCATGTTCTATGGGCCTGCCACTGCCCCTTCCATCTACTTTGAGTGTTCTGTTGATCTGCCTAAAATGGTCAAATGGCAGCCACCTGTCCCTGCCACCTCCACACTGCCTGTCTGAGTTCCATGGCCATATCCCCTCTCTCCTGTCCTCCTTGGTCCATTTTGCTGCCACTCCCTTCTGCCCTCGATAATCTGTTGTGCTGCATCTGCTCCTCCTGCCTGCCCTGCATGGTCTAGTGTGCAGCCCCTTCCCCTGCCCTCTCTTGTCTTTGTCCAGTCCCTACCCCTTCCTTCTGTCCTCAATGGTCCTTTGTGCACACCCCTGCCCCCTCCCTCTTGCCCCCCCCCATGGCCATTGTGCTGCCACTAACCCTCCCGCTTGCCATGCATGGTCTTCTCTGCTCCACTTCCACCTGTCCTTTGTGGTCAGCTTGCTACCCCTGACTACTTTCCCTCAATTGTCTGTGTGTATGCCATTATAGTCTTACTGTTGCCCTCTGTGGTGTGCTTCCAATGCCCATTCCGCCTGTCTTCCATTGTCAGCTTACTACTCCTGCCCTGCCCTTTGCCCCGTGCTCTCCATTTTTCTGCATCCAGGCCCCTCCCTCCTGCTTTGTCTGGTCCGTTGTTGTGCCCCTCCCCCTCTCTCTGCAACTGTCCCTCCTGTCTGTCTGGTATGGTCAGCTTACTGCTTTTGCCTCTTCCCCTCTGCTCTCTGTTTTCCATGTGTATGGCCCTGTCCCATCTCTATTGCTTTCCTGGTCCGTTGAACTGCACTGATGTCCTGCTTGCCCTGTGTGCTGCATTGTGCTGCTGCAACCCCTGATGCCTGCCCTGTAAGGTCAGTTTGGTGCCCCTGCTCATCTCCCTCCTGCCCTCCGTTATCCAAGTCCATGTCCCTATCCCAATCCTACTGTTCTCCATAATCCAATGTACCACACTTGCCAACATTTTGAACATGGTAAGAGGGAGATTTTGAAAAACGACACCTGAGGAATTGATTTTCCCCATAGACTTACAATGAAAAAGAGGAGATTTTAGGCAGGAGACAGATAAAATAAGGCCCCTTTCGGCTGAAAACATCAAGAGTCTCGTGCCTTAATCGGGTTGGTTGGCATGTATGGTTGCTCTGTCACAGTCTCTTCCTTCTGTCCTCAATGGTCTGTTATACTGCCCCAGCCTCACTTGCCTGCCCTGCATGGTTGGTTTGTTGCCCCTGCCTCTCTTTTCCCTGCCCTCCATGGTCCGTTGTGCTGCCACTGCCCTTCCCGCCTGCCCAGCGTGGTAAACCTGTTGCCTCTGCACCCTCCTCACTGCCCTCAATTATCCAAGTCTGGGCCCCCGATCTCTGCCTCCCCACAGTACTCTAATTAACAACTATATTGCAAACATTCTATAAGTATTACAACAGTGTGGCACATCTGACTTCATCTTGATGTATTCAAAACTGTAATACTTAAAACATTTCCTTTAGAAATTATAAAAATGAGAGTATCTTATTCCCATAGAAATTTTGGTCAGTGTTCTAAAAAACTAAAATGAGGATATAATGTCTAACTTTTCAAATAGCGACAAAGCACTTTTAAATTATTTGCTATCTTTATTTTTTTAACCAGTTGATCACTTGATTATCTGTTACACTTAAGGGAGGGGATGTGGTGTTACAGCCAGAGCTACAGATTCCAACTGAGGAATCAGGTTTGAGTTTCGGAGCCCGCTCGATATCCTGTGATTCTGGGTAAATCACTTGAACTCCCAATGTCCAAGATCAAAATTAATCTGTCCTTGTGTAATGTAACTGATGCTCATGTAGAATACTCCAATACCTTATGGTCAATTATATAAAACTACAAAAAAGCAAAAAAGTAAGTTTCTTGCACACTTATGTCACTGAGCTATACTTGAGCTACATTTGGGCGATATATGTGCTACCTTTGAGCTCTTTTTTCTCTTGTGGCCATCTTGGTAGACTTATTTGTTATGAAGCTCCCTAATATCCTCATTTACTGAAGCATCCTCAGTAGAAAATGCTTTCTGTACTCCACTTTGCCACACTTTTGGCATAAATTCAAAATGTTAGTACTTTTGTTGCTCATTAGAACATAGTGAAGCTGTTAATCACCAGGTAGGCAACTGGCGTTCTGCTTTTGGTGTTAAAAGTGCATGTTGCGGTCTGCATGTCAGAATGTTTTAATGAAACAGAAGAGCAATAGATTTGAGAACTCACTAAAAACGTGTCCTCATTTTTCTTTCTACACCACTAACCATAATATCTATGACAAAAACAACCCCCTCATTTTGTTTCCTTTCGAAGTTCAATGTTTTAAGTTTTACTAGTTTGATTCAATCAAGATGGTTTCAGGTGTGCCATTCTTTTGTCATAAGTAAGACTGTTAGTGCTCTAGTTGTTCTTTAGAACACCAGGGAATCAACTGTTGTAAGCACGTTTTACTGAGAATGTCAGACTACATTCTCATATAGCTGAGAAAGATAGCGTGAATCTATAGAAAATATGTTCATATTTTAGCTTCTGGAGCACCTTCCATAATCTCCATTGGAAAATCATGATAAAACAGTTTTCTCTCAAACATGATTCATGAAATTCGAGCCGAAGGCTTTTCACAGGGTAAAACCACCTTAGAACACATCACAATTCCTAAAATTAGTATGGTGCCATGAACAAATGATTTGTAATGTAACTAAAATCTGGTGTCACCCTTTATATGTTCTCCTTTTGGTGACCTTCAAAAACTGCCATTCACTTCATTGCATTTCAATAGGGTACTATCATGCATATTGGTCCCAAGTTGGATGCCACCACTCCTGGTTGAAGTGCTGACAGCTAATCTGATCTCACCAGATCTGTGATTAGGATTTGTCCAGATATGCACATTTATTTTTTCTTTTTCTTTAATATCTCAAAAACTATTGAATGGATTTACACTAAATAACAAAAAAACATGCTTTCTGAACCTTTCTACCAAATTTGGTGTAATTCTGTCCAGCCGATTGGGTTGTAATCATGTCTAGCAAATCCCTATGGAAATTGCATGTGGAAAAAACATTTTGGGACCCTCCCCCTTTTTCTCAGTCCCAACTTGACGAATCACCCTGAAACTTTCAAGACAGCAGCTGAAGTGACTGGCAAACTAATTTTGAAAAAAGACTCGTCAAACAATGCCAAAGTTATTGGCAAAATAAAAAATGCTTTTCCTATGGAAACTAGGTCCTAACTATATCTGCCTATTGGCACCAGAGAAAATCAGCAGTTATAGTTATAATTATTTCAAGTAACTATAACTCATGGCCTAAGGTAACTATAACTTGCACCCCCACCATGCAGTTTTTTCTTCAATAATTTAACTTCTAATGTTTCGTTGATATTTTAATTGATGTTATAAAAGTTGTCATGAATGCTGTAATATCTGGGGTAATTAGCAGTGCATGGCGAGGTTGCGAGTCATAGTTACCTTAGGCTGCAAGTTATAGTTATTTGAAATAACTATAACTATAACTGCAGAATTTCTCTGGTTTTGTGTGGGTAGATTCAGAACCTAGCTATAACGTCCCTGTGACTTTTGTTTTTTTAAGTAAATTTCTAAGGATATTTTAATTCTATTTCCTAACTATAACATCCCTGTAACCTTTGGATTTTTCAATGAATTTCTATGTTTTTTTAACATGAAGTAATTTTCATTACCATACATTAATTCAACCACTGCCACACACAGCCTTCGGCCGTGCGTGTCGGGGTTGGCCTTAGGGCATGGCCTATAGCTAGACCCTGTGAACAACCCCCTACAGCCACTCAACCCCGTGCTGTGCAAGACCTTTGGCTGTGAGTGGCAGGGGTTAGCCACAGGGCCAGACCTGTGGCCACATATGCAGCCAACCCCCCCTAGCCACCCAACCACATGCTGTGCACGGTCTTTTACCATGTGCAGCTGGAGTTGGCCGCAGGGCCTGTCTCTCCGGATGTGAGATAGGGAGTGGGAGGGTGTCTCTTGAATTGAGAGTGACTGTCAGAGTGTATGTCTGGGTCTGAGAGTGGTTGTGAAAGGGTCTATGTGAGTGTGAAAGTGGGTGAGAGAATATCTGATTGCGCTCCAATAGATGAAAGATGCATTCACCTCCACAAAGGATTTCAGATAGTTTTTCAATATGGAATTGCAGAGTAAACACACTTGCTTTGCCTTAACCAAAACCAGGAGTTAGGATCACTTGTCCTTTCCAGAAGTGGAGCTTTAACTGGAGAACCTGCTACATTTATATTTGTAAGTGCTTCCTGTTGAGGTTTATTTTCTGTGAAATGAGCATCATGGCCAGAATGGAAACTCACGTGATCGTTTATCAAACAAGAGTCAACAGTTTTACACAAAACATCTATCCAACTGGAGCACTTTCTACTGGTTTGTTATTAAGTGCGACATCATTTGTGATTGGCCAGTGTGGTCCCCTGGCCGATTTCTGCCCAGAGAACCCCGTCCCCCTGGACCCACTGCACTTCAAAGGGAGATGGCCGCGTGGCCCCCCTCCACCGGCCAGTTCCCACAGAGAGAATTACAATTACAATTCTTAATACCATTTAACACACTCCCATTGATTGTCCCTCAAATAGATACAAATTCCACAATGCATCTCTTCATGTGGGAATAGTTTAACTTAAATCCTGGAATGTCTTACTCTCTCTTGATCAGCCACTCATGCCAGTACAGGAATATTACAACCCAAGCATTTGTTTCGTAGCTAACGCTTACCCCTTAATAGCATGGACCTGGGCCCATATTTATACTTTTTGACGCTAAACTGCGCTAACGCAGTTTAGCGTCAAAAAGTTTTGCGCCGGCTAACGCCATTCTGAAGCGCCATGCGGGCGCCGTATTTATTGAATGGCGTTAGCCGGCGCAAGCAGACCGGCGCTGCCTGGTGTGCGCGAGAAAAACCACGTACACCAGGCAGCGCCGGCGTAGGGGGAAAATGGCGCATGGGCGTCTTAAAATGGGGCAAGTCAGGTTACGTCGAAAAAATCGTCGTAACCCGACTTGCGCCATTTTTTTTCGACGCCCATCCCCCATCAACATGACTCCTATCATTGTAAAGATAGGAGTCATGCCCCCTTGCCCAATGGCCATGCCCAGGGGACTTCTGTCCCCTGGGCATGGTCATTGGGCATAGTGGCATGTAGGGGGGCACAAATCAGGCCCCCCTATGCCAAAAAAAATTATTTAAAAAAAATAAAAAAATACTTACCTGAACTTACCTGAATGTCCCTGGGGTGGGTCCCTCCAGCCTTGGGTGTCCTCCTGGGGTGGGCAAGGGTGGCAGGGGGGGTCCCTGGGGGCAGGGGAGGGCACTCTGGGCTCATTTTGAGCCCACTTGTCCCTTAACGCCATGCCTGACCCAGGCGTTAAAAAGCGGCGCAAATGCGCCGTTTTTAGCCACGCCCACTCCCGGGCGTCTCTTTTGCCCGGGAGTATAAATACCACGTAAAGGCCTGGGAGTCATTTTTTAGACGGGAACGCCTCCCTTGCATATCATTAACGCAAGGAAGGGGTTCACGCTAAAAAATGACGCACATTCCGGGAACTTTGGCGCTATACGCCTCTAACGCCATAGTATAAATATGGCGTTAGTTGGCGTTAGTTTAGCGTCGAATTTGCGTCGAAAAAAACGCCCTAGGGCCATATTTATACTCCGTTTGCGCCGAATTTGCGTCGTTTTTTTCGACGCAAATTCGACGCTAAACTAACGCCAACTAACGCCATATTTATACTATGGCGTTAGAGGCGTATAGCGCCAAAGTTCCCGGAATGTGCGTCATTTTTTAGCGTGAACCCCTTCCTTGCGTTAATGATATGCAAGGGAGGCGTTCCCGTCTAAAAAATGACTCCCAGGCCTTTACGTGGTATTTATACTCCCGGGCAAAAGAGACGCCCGGGAGTTGGCGTGGCAAAAAACGGCGCATTTGCGCCACTTTTTAACGCCTGCTCAGGGCAGGCGTTAAGGGGCCTGTGGGCTCAAAATGAGCCCACAGGTGCCCTCCCATGCCCCCAGGGACCCCCCCTGCCACCCTTGCCCACCCCAGGAGGACCCCCAAGGATGGAGGGACCCACCCCAGGGACATTCAGGTAAGTTCAGGTAAGTTTTATTTTTTATTTTTTATATTTTATTTTGGTGGCATAGGGGGGCCTTATTTGTGCCCCCCTACATGCCACTATGCCCAATGACCATGCCCAGGGGACAGAAGTCCCCTGGGCATGGCCATTGGGCAAGGGGGCATGACTCCTATCTTTACAATGATAGGAGTCATGTTGATGGGGGATGGGCGTCGTTAAAAAATGGCGCAAGTCGGGTTAAGACGATTTTTTCGACGTAACCTGACTTGCCCCATTTTAAGACGCCCATGCGCCATTTTCCCCCTACGCCGGCGCTGTCTGGTCTACGTGGTTTTTTCCCACGCAAACCAGGCAGCGCCGGACTGATTGCGCCGTCTAACGCCATTCCATAAATACGGCGCCCGCTTGGCGCTTCAGAATGGCGTTAGACGGCGCAAAACTTTTTGACGCTAAACTGCGTTAGCGCAGTTTAGCGTCAAAAAGTATAAATATGGGCCCTAGTGTCTGTAAGGGAAACTTCCCTTACAGACTGGTGGCGGTTTCGACAGTCCTGATAATGTCTCTGTCCAGATGCCACTTATATGACTACCGAACACTTTATGGATGCCTCTTCTCATGCAAGTGACTGCACGTTTAAATGTTTGCCAACAACAACGCTCCACAAGGAACATCAAAGAGCACTCAGCGGGTTCCCAAAATCAATTTATTCACTTCAGGCAGACAAGTTTTGGTGTGATTTGCCTTTTTCAATGCTGGTCCTTTATACCCTTAAAGACACTCCCATAGGTTGTTCCTCAAATGGATACAAGTTCCACAACGTATCTGTTCATGCGGGAGCAGTTTAACTTAAATCCTGAAATGACTTACTCTCTCTCGTTCAGCCGCCTATGACATTACAGGAATGTAACACCCCAAGCGCTCATTTTCTAATGAATACTTGCCCTTTAGTAGCCAACGACCGAGTGTCCACAAGTGCAACTTCCCTTACACAATGGCGGTGCTTCTGGCAGTCTTGATAATGTCTCTGTCCAAATGCCAGTTACATGACTGCCAAACACTTTATGGATCGGGTGCCTCCTTCTCGTCTAAGTGGCTACACATTTAAATGTTTGCTAACAACAAAGCTGCACAAGGAACATCAGGGATCACTCAGTGGGTTCCCAAAATTGATTTATTCATCTCAGGCAGATGCATTTCTGCATGATTCATCTTTTTCAATGCCTGTTCCCAGAGAGAGTATTCCAATTATAGTCCTTTATACCTTTAAGCACACTCACATTGGTTGTTCCTCAAATGGATACAAGATCCACAATGCATCTATTCATGCAGGAGCAGTTTAACTTAAATCTTGGAATGTCTTACTCTCTCTCGATCAGCCGCCTATACCATTACACATATATTACACCCCAATTGCAGATTTCATAGCTAACACTTACCCTTTAGTAGCTATTGACCTAGTGTCCGCAAGTGCAACTTCCCTTGCAGACTGGCAGTGGTTCTGGCAGTCTTGATAATGTGTCTGTCCAAATGCCACTTATACAACTGCAGATCACTTTAGGGGTCCGGTGCCTCCTTCACGTCCAAGTGGCTGCACGTTTAAATGTTTGCCAACAGCAATGCTCCACAAGGAGCATCAAGGAGCACCCAGTGGGTTCCCAAAATCGATATATTCATCTCAGGCAGATGCGTTTTGGTGCAATTCACCTTTTACAATGCTGGTTCCCAAAGACAGTATTCCAATTGCAGTTCTTTATACCCTTAAACACACTTCCACTGTTTTTTCTCAAATGGATACTAGTTCCACAATGCATCTCTTCATGCAGGAGCAGTTTAACTTAAATCCTGGAATGTCTTACTCTCTCTCTCGATCAGCTGCCGATGCCTTTACAGGAATATTATATCCCAAGTGCTCATTTCATAACTAACGCTTACCCTTTTAGTAGAGTAGACCTACTGGCAATAGCAGGTAGTTATAGGTAGTTATAGTTAGGATCAACTTTTTCCATAGATTAAGGCCCTCATTACAACCTTGGTGGTAAATCACGCTTACTGCTGTGCTGACGGCCATCAAGATACCGTGGCGGTAATCCATTGGCGGTACACACCGCCGCGCTCAAAATACACACACATTTACAAAACACAACCACATTGGACAATTCAAAATACACACATCTGATACACATACACACACCACACCCACACACTCACACCACTATAAAACACACACCCATATTACCCACAACCCCTTACAACAAATTATTTTGGAAGAAGCAGAGAGGGAGAGAATAGCAAACAGAACACCAGCATCCACAGGCACACAACACCATCACATATACAACATCCACTTACCTCAAAGAACACACACCAACACAACACATCACACAGTACAACAAACATCACCTCACACATCACCCACACCACATTATGGCAACTCAAAGACACCCCAGGTTTTCTGAGGAGGAGCTCAGGTTTATGGTGGAGGAAATCATCCGGGTAGAGCCACAGCTATTCGGATCACAGGTGCAGCAGACATCCATTGTTAGGAAGATGGAGCTATGGTGGAGAATTGTCGACAGGGTCAATGCAGTGGGACAGCATCCAAGAACACGGGATGACATCAGGAAGAGGTGGAACGACCCACAGGCGAAGGTACGTTCCGTGGTATCCAGACACCAGGTAGCTGTACAGAGGACTGGCGGTGGACCCCCACCTCCTCCCTCACAACTAACAACATGAAAGGAGCAAGTCTTGGCGATCATGCATCCTGAGGGCCTGGAAGGAGTAGCAGGAGGACTGGACTCTGGTAAGGCAAATATTTACTACTCTATCGCTACCTGCATGCCATCGAAAACTCCTACCCCAACCCTCACACCCATCACCCCAACACCTCACAGATACCCCACCATCACAATCCACACATCCCAAAACCAAGCCCTGCATGTAACACCAATGCATGGACTCCCATCACCAAAGCATTTCCAGTAGAGAGACTCACCCAGGCCCCAAAATCAACAATCACATAAGGTTAAAGACAATAATGCAAGCACAGGAGCAGAGGGTAACTCACCCATTGCACAAGATGGCACACACAGATATAATAACTAAGCATTTACACCCCAACAGGACCCCTACCCAATGTCAGCGGACAGGAGGTTCCAGACATATCCAGTCCCCCCACAGAAGAGGCCCACAGTGACGACAGCAGCTCTGCACGCCTGGATCAAGATGACCAGCACGGCCCATCAGGGACCTCTGGACAGTCAGTTCCCCTGCCACAGTCCCAAACCATCACTGAACTTCCCCCCTAAGGAAACACCACCACAGCACCCACCCAGCGGGCCCATGCAACTGTCCCCAGGATACGTCAATCAGCAGTGTGTCCACCACTTCCGGGACGCCAGGCAAACATACTAACCCAAGACAATCAGGGACCTGGAGTCAGTGGCAGTGGGCACACGGTTCAGGGGATAGAGCCACAGGATAACAGGGAAGCTTGGAGGACTGCTGTGTGACAGGGGGAGGACAGGCCCAGGGAAGCCACTGTCCATGAGGCACTCTCCAACATCATGGGAGCATACCACCATTCTCAGGAGACCATGGGTACGGTACTGGCCAAGTTTAAGGAGACCCAGCGGCTGCAGGAGGAACAGTACCTGGGGATCAGGGAGGACTTGGAGTCCATTAACACCACCCTGCAGGGGTGCTGGCAGAATGGCCAACACCATGAGGGACACAGTGGCACACCAACGGGCCCATGACACTAGCCTGAACTATGAACAGCCCTCCACCTCCGCTGGCACTAGTGGACAGGAGGTCCCGCCACAGGACCAACAGGACACCAGCAACCCACCCCGTGCAGAAGGAGAACCACCCCGCAAACGGTCCCTGCGATCCAGGCACAAGACAGAGAACATTGCCAAGACCCCCGCCAGGGAATAAGACTCTCCTGATTGTCACCCTTCTGTCCCATTATGTCACCCTAACAACCTTGAACTGCCATTAATCCACTTCCTATGCCCCCTTGGACCTGTGTCTCACTGGACGTATTGCATGATGATGTTGTTGCGTTTATCTATATCTTCTTCTTCTGCCTCCTCTTCCTTACTGTCCACAGGCTCCACAGTTGCCACAAGACCAACCTCAGGCCCATCCTCCTGCAGAAAAGGCACCTGGCATCACAAAGCCAGCTTGTGCAACATACTGCATGCCACGATGATCTGGCACACCTTCTTCAGTGAGTAGTATAGGGAGCCACCTGTCAGATGGAGGCACCGGAACCTGGCCTTCATGAGGCCGAAGGTACGCTCTATTATCCTCCTAGTTCACCCACGTGCCTCATTGTAGCGTTCCTCTGCCCTTGTCCTGGGATTCCTCACTGGGGTCAGTAGCCATGACAGGTTGGGGTAACCAGAGTCACCTGCAGATTTCGAGGGGTATCTGTTAGACACACACCAACCCTTAGTGACTCTCCCATACCCAGACACCCATTGAAACTGTGTGGGGACCTTGGGCTCACCTATTAGCCACACACGGTGCCTCTGGAGTTGCCCCATCACATAAGGGATGCTGCTATTCCTCAAAATGTAAGCGTCATGCACTGAGCCAGGATACTTGGCATTCACATGGGAGATGTACTGGTCTGCCAAACACACCATCTGCACATTCATGGAATGGTAGCTTTTGTGGTTTCTGTACACCTGTTCATTCCTGCGGGGTGGGACAAATGCCATATGTGTACCATCAATGGCACCAATGATGTTATGGATATGTCCCAGGGCATAAAAGTCACCTTTCACTGTGGGCAAATCCTCCACCTGGGGGAAAATGATGTAGCTGCGCATGTGTTTCAGCAGGGCAGACAACACTCTGGACAACACGTTAGAGAACATTGGCTGTGACATCCCTGATGCCATGGCCACTGTTGTTTGAAAGGACCCACTGGCCAGGAAATGGAGTACTGACAGGACCTGCACTAGAGGGGGGATTCCTGTGGGATGGCGGATAGCTGATATCAGATCTGGCTCCAACTGGGCACACAGTTCATGGAATGTGGCACGATCAAGTCTGTAGGTGATAATGATTTGTCTGTCTTCCATTGTCGACAGGTCCCCCAGGGGTCTGTACACTGGAGAATGACCCCATCTCATCAGCTGCCCCAGCGGACATGCCCTATGGAGGAGAAGGGTGAGCAGAGGGTCATACACCACATAGGTTTCACAAGGGTGTTTAGAACAATTCTGATGTAGTCGGTGTGTGGCGCTGTCTGTCCGTATTTCTGCACAAAAGTGATGTGACACAGTTAGTTGGCCTGCCATGTGGCCCTCTGAAATGGCGGCTGCCCGACCTGTAAGGAGGGAAAAGGGTAAATGAGGTAACTGCACTGGCGTTGTGTAGCGTCGCGGTAGGCGGACGAAGACCGCAGCACAATTCAGCATTGGTTATCATTGGGCTCTATGGATTCCAGGAACCAATGACGATGTACGCCGGTGGTGACGATACGCACCGCCGTGGACGTGACTGCCATTTTCTATCTGTTCACTCACTTGATACCTGACCTTCAACAGGAGAGGACCTACACTGCAAGTGCTGCTGTGACCTGAGTCTGGAAGCGACAATGGCTACAGTGTCTGGGGTAAGGGCCCCTGTCTTCACCACGGAGGAGTTGGACAACCTGGTGGCTGGGGTCCTCCCCCAGTACACGCTACTCTTCGGTCCTCCAGACAAACAGGTGAGTACACAGTGAGCATGATGGATGGGACATGAATGTATAAAGTGGCGTGGATGGAAGATACGGGGGGCAGAGGCCAACATGTGAGGATGGTCAGTGTATGTGTTTCTGGGCCAGGGTGGGAAGTTGTGGTCAATGATTAAGAAGAACCGGATGTGGGAGTAAAATCCATCCTTACCTCACTTTTCCTCTAGGTCAGCGCCCACCAGAAGAAGGGTATTTGGCATGCCATCGCCAAGGAAGTGCGGACCCTGGGGGTCTACCATAGATGGAGCACCCACTGCCGCAAAAGATGGGAGGACCTGCGCCGCTGGACCAAGAAGACGGCGTAGGCCCAGCTGGGGATGGCCTCCCAACGTGGAAGGGGTGCCCGTCGCACCATGACCCCCCTGATGTACTGGATCCTGGCGGTGGCATATCCTGAGTTGGATGGGCGCTTGAGGACATCACAGCAGCCACAAGGGGTGAGTACAGTCTCATTCAGCTGACTCTGCGCACTTAATGAGGTGTCTGGGTGGGGGAAGTGGGCTGTGGGTTCCCGTAGGCCAGGGCAAACGTGCCAGGGTAAGTCCATTGTTAGGCAGGCTCTGCGGCACTCCAACCCCAAAAGTGGTAGTGGTTATTTACACCTAGTCAGGCTCCTGTGGGTTCCAGGTGTGCATCAAATGGGTCTAGGCACAGTCCCCCATGGGCATGTTGTAGGAGGCTGGACTGGCTTGTAGTGAGTACCAAGGGGTACTTACACCTTGCACAAGGCCCAGGTATCCCTTATTAGTGTATAGGGTGTCTAGCAGCTTAGGCTGATAGATAATGGTAGCTTATCAGAGCAGCTTAGGCTGAACTAGGAGAAGAGTGAAGCTCCTACAGTACCACTAGTGTCATATGCACAATATCATAAGAAAACACAATACACCGATATACTAAAAATAAAGGTACTTTATTTTTATGACAATATGCCAAGAGTATCTCAGTGAGTACCCTCAGTATGAGGATAGCAAATATACACAAGATATATGTACACAATACCAAAAATATGCAGTATAGTATTAGAAAACAGTGCAAACAATGTATAGTTACAATAGGATGCTATGGGGACACATAGGGATAGGGGCAACACAAACCATATGCTCCAAAAGTGGAATGCAAACCACAAATGGACCCCAAACCTATGTGACCTTGTAGAGGGTCGCTGGGACTGTAAGAAAACAGTGAGGGTTAGAAAAATAGCCCACCCCAAGACCCTGAAAAGTGAGTGCAAAGTGCACTAAAGTTCCCCAAAGAGCACAGAAGTCGTGATAGGGGAATTCTGCAGGAAAGACCAAAACCAGCAATGCAACAACGATGGATTTCCAGACGAGGGTACCTGTGGAACAAGGGGACCAAGTCCAAAAGTCACGATCAAGTCGAGAGTGGGCAGATGCCCAGGAAATGCCAGCTGTGGGTGCAAAGAAGCTGCTACTGGACAGTAGAAGCTGAGGATTCTGCAGGAACGACAGGGGCTAGAAACTTCCCCTTTGGAGGATGGATGCCCCACGCCGTGGAGAGTTGTGCAGAAGTGTTTTCCTGAAGAAAGACCGCAAACAAGCGTTGCTAGCTGCAAGTCATGCGGTTAGGGTTTTTGGATGCTGCTGTAGCCCAGGAGGGACCAGGATGTCGCCAATTGCGTCAGGGGACAGAGGGGGCACCCAGAAAGACAAGGAGCCCTCTCAGAAGCAGGCAGCACCCGCAGAAGTGCTGGAACAGGCACTACAAAGTGGAGTGAAATGGTGCTCACCCGAAGTTGCACAAAGGAGTCCCACGCCGCCGGAGGACAACTCAGGAGGTCGTGCAATGCAGGTTAGAGTGCCTTGGACCCAGGCTTGGCTGTGCACAAAGGATTCCCTCGGAAAGTGCACAGGAGCCGGAGTAGCTGCAAAAGACGCGGTTCCCAGCAATTCAGTCTGACGTGGGGAGGCAAGGACTTACCTCCACCAAACTTGGACTGAAGAGTCACTGGACTATGGGAGTCACTTGGACAGCGTTGCCGGATTCAAGGGACCTCGCTCGTCGTGCTGAGAGGAGACCCAGGGGACTGGTGATGCAGTCTGGACCCCAGGAGGGCAGAAACCTGTCTAAGGGGTTGGCAGCAGTTGCAGTGAAACCCCTGAAAAGGCAGTTTGGCAGTACCCGGGTCTGTGCTAGAGACCCGTGGGATCATGGGATTGTGCCAACAATGCCAGGATGGCATAGAGGGGGCAATTCCATGATCTTAGACATGTTACATGGCCATGTTCGGAGTTACCATTGTGAAGCTACACATAGGTATTGACCTATGTGTAGTGCACGCATGTAATGGTGTCCCCGCACTCACAAAGTCCGGGGAATTTGCCCTGAGCAATGTGGGGGCACCTTGGCTAGTGCCAGGGTGCCCACACACTAAGTAACTTAGCACTCAACCTTTACCAGGTAAAGGTTAGACATATAGGTGACTTATAAGTTACTTAAGTGCAGTGTAAAATGGCTGTGAAATAACGTGGACGTTATTTTACTCAGGCTGCAGTGGCAGGCCTGTGTAAGAATTGTCAGAGCTCCCTATGGGTGGCAAAAGAAATGCTGCAGCCCATAGGGATCTCCTGGAACCCCAATACCCTGGGTACCTCAGTACCATATACTAGGGAATTATAATGGTGTTCCAGTATGCCAATCTGAATTGGTGAAATTGGTCACTAGCCTTTTAGTGACAATTTGAAAGAAATGAGAGAGCATAACCACTGAGGTTCTGGTTAGCAGAGCCTCAGTGAGACAGTTAGGCATCACACAGTGAACACATACCTATAGGTCACAAACTTATGAGCACTGGGGTCCTGGCTAGCAGAGTCCCAGTGACACATAACAAACATACTGAAAACATAGGGCCGTATTTATAGTTTTTGGAGCACAACTGCGCCAACGCAGTTGTGCGTCAAAAAATTTAACGCCGGCTAACACCATTCCAAAGCGCCATGCGGGCGCCGTATTTATGGAATGACGCTAGCCGGCGGAGCTACCTGGTGTGCGTAAAAAAAAATGACTTACACCAGGCAGCGCCGGCGTAGGGGAAAATGGAGCTTGGGTGCCAAAAAATGGGGCAAGTCAGGCTGAGGCAAAATTTTCGCCTCAACCCGATTAGCGCCATTTTTTTTTACTCCCAACCCCCATTGAAATGACTCCTGTCTTAGCAAAGACAGGAGTCATGCCCCCTTGCCCAATGGCGATGCCCAGGGGACTTCTGTCCCCTGGGCATGGTCATTGGGCATAGTGGCATGTAGGGGGGCACAAATCAGGCCCCCCTATGCCACAAAAAAAAAAAAATACTTACCTGAACTTACCTTAAGTTCCCTGGGATGGGTCCCTCCATCCTTGGGTGTCCTCCTGGGGTGGGCAAGGGTGGCAGGAGGTGTCCCTGGGGGCATGGGAGGGCACCTCTGGGCTCCTTCTGAGCCCACAGGTCCCTTAACGCCTGCCCTGACCAGGCGTTAAAAAATGACGCTAAAACGGCTGGACGTCATTTTTTTTGACCCGCCCACGCCCGGGAGTGTAAATACGGCGCACATGCCTCAGAGTCATTTTTTAGACGGGAACGCCTACCTTGCATATCATTAACGCAAGGTAGGTGTCCACGCTAAAAAATGACGCAAACTCCAAGATCTTTGGCGCTAGACGGGTCTAACGCCAAAGTATAAATATGGAGTAAGTTTTGCGTCGGAATTGCGTAAAAAAAAACGCAATTCCGGTGCAAACAGAGTCTAAATATGCCCCATAGGGTTTTCACTATGAGCACCGGGTCCTGGCTAGCAGGATACCAGTGAGACAGTGAA
Source organism: Pleurodeles waltl (assembly GCF_031143425.1). Classification (NCBI taxonomy): domain Eukaryota; kingdom Metazoa; phylum Chordata; class Amphibia; order Caudata; family Salamandridae; genus Pleurodeles; species Pleurodeles waltl. The sequence goes on from NC_090436.1 coordinate 243,493,621, forward strand.
AACACCCTGACATACACTCACAAACAGGCCAAAAGTGGGGGTAACAAGGCTAGAAAGAGGCTACTTTCTCACACATGTGATTTACCCCTGAACTGTTAGTGCATGGTCTAGTGCATAGGGCTGCTCCCTGTGTGTTGTGTCCGGCAACAGTGGTGTTGTTGCAGGCATTGACCATGTGTCTCTTCTGTCTTTCCTCCCCTTTTTGTTTTGTCACCCTGTCCTTGTGTGCATTAGCATCATCTAGCGGAGGAGCATTGGCACCGGAGCAGGAGGGAGCTGCAACTCACATGGCCCAGGAGGGTGAATTTACGGAGTCTGAAGGCACCAGTGGGACGGAGAGCGAGAGGAGCTCCACAGCGGGCACAAGAGGAGACACCAGCGACTGCGACTCCTCCTGTGATGGGAGCTCACTTGCGGTGGCGGGCACCTCTGTGCCCACCGCATCAACAGGTACAGCCGCCACCTCCCCTACCAGTACCGCCCTCCCAGCAGCCCGTCAGCGTGGTTCCCGTGCCCGCTCACCCAGGAGGGTGGGCATCTCCTTCGCCCCAGGCACCTCAGGCCCTGCCCCAGTCAGCCCTGCTGCCCTCAGTGAGGAAGCTATTGACCTCCTGAGATCCCTCACTATTGGGCAATCAATCATTTTGAATGCCATCCAGGGTGTCGAGAGGCATTTGCAGCAAACAATTGCATACCTGGAGGGCATTCATTCTGGCGTGGCAGCCCAACAGAGAGCATTTCAAGCTCTGGCCTCAGCACTGATGGCCGCCATTGTCCCTGTGTCCAGGCTCCCTCTTCCAACTTTCACTACCCAGACTCAATCTCCTCTACCTCAGCCTATCCCAAGCACACCATCAGACCAGTATGCACACTTATCAACACACAAGAGTGGACATGGCAAACATAAGCACCACACATCCCACAGGCACTCACACAAGCACCATACCCATGCAGGCATACCAGCATCCACTGCCTCCACTGTGTCCCCCTCCTCCACGTCCTCCTCCTCCCTCCCAGTCTAGTCTCCACTCACACCTGCATGCACTACATCCTAAGCCACTACCTCCATCACCAGCTCGCCCATCACTACACACCGCTCACGTGCAATCACCACCCCCACTACCATGCACACGTCCCCTGTGTCCTCTCCCAGTGTGTCTGTGAGCCCTCCACCCAAATTGCACAAACGCAGACACACACCCACTCAACAGACATCCACCTAACAACAGCCTCCTGCCCAATCCCCTTCACCCAAATTCAGCAGACGTACACCTCTGACAACCACTACATCTTCCTCTACTCCCAAACCCCCTCCATCTTCCTGTCCCAGTGTGTTTAAAAAACTTTTCCTGGCTAACATTGAACTCTTAAAAACAACAAGTGACGGACGGAATGCTGAACATTGTCAAACACTCATTCCCAGTCATAGAACAGGGTTTAATCCATTGTTCTTTTGCTCACCATGCCACCCCAGTTTGGACCCAGCCATATGCAAATCTGTCTTGACCCTGTTCCTCATGGGAACAGTCCAGACCGAATTGCCAAGCCAGGTCCTCACTGGACCGGAAACAAGCATCCTGGAACCAGTTTCGGGTTTTCACCCCTCATCAGCCAGGCTAGCTTGAATCCACTAGCATGGGAAGCACGTGACCCACGTCTGGGCATACCCTTCCCACTTAGGGCGACAAAGCAAAAACAACAAGTGATGGATGGAATGCTGAACATTGTCAAACACTCACCCCCAGTCATAGATCTGGGTTTAATCCATCGTTCTTTTGCTCACCATGCCACCCCAGTTTAGACCCAGACGTATGCAAATCAGTCTTCACCCTGTTCCTCATGGGAACAGTCCAGACCAAACTGCCAAGCCAGGTCCTCACTGGACCGGAAACAAGCATACTGGGACCGGTTTCGGAGTTTCACCCCTCTTCAGCCAGGCTAGCTTGAATCCAGTGGCATGGGAAGCACGGGACCCACGTCTGGGCATACCCTTCCCACTTAGGGCGACAAAGCAAAAACAACAAGTAATGGACGGAATGCTGAACATTGTCAAACACTCACCCCCAGTCATAGATCTGGGTTTAATCCATCGTTCTTTTGCTCACCATGCCACCCCAGTTTGGACCCAGTCATATGCAAATCAGTCTTGACCCTGTTCCTCATGGGAACAGTCCAGACCGAACTGCCAAGCCAGGTCCTCACTGGACCAGAAACAAGCATCCTGGGACCGGTTTCGGGGTTTCACCCCTCATCAGCCAGGCTAGCTTGAATCCAGTGGCATGGGAAGCACAGGACCCACGTCTGGGCATACCCTTCCCACTTAGGGCAACAAAGCAAAAACAACAAGTGATGGACGGAATGCTGAACATTGTCAAAAACTCACCCTCAGTCATAGATCTGGGTTTAATCCATCGTTCTTTGCTCACCATGCCACCCCAGTTTAGACCCAGCCATATGCAAATCAGTCTTGACCCTGTTCCTCATGGGAACAGTCCAGACCGAACTGCCAAGCCAGGTCCTCACTGAACCGGAAACAAGCATCCTGGGACCGGTTTCGGGGTTTCACCCCTCATCAGCCAGGCTAGCTTGAATCCAGTGGCATGGGAAACACGGGACCCACGTCTGGGCATAGCCTTCCCACTTAGGGCAACAAAGCAAAAACAAGTGATGGACGGAATGCTGAACATCGTCAAACACTCACCCCCAGTCATAGATCTCGGTTTAATCCATCGTTCTTTTGCTCACCATGCCACCCCAGTTTGGATCCAGCCATATGCAAATCAGTCTTGACCCTGTTCCTCATGGGAACAGTCCAGACCGAACTGCCAAGCCAGGTCCTCACTGGACCGGAAACAAGCATCCTGGGACCGGTTTCGGGGTTTCACCCCTCATCAGCCAGGCTAGCTTGAATCCAGTGGCATGGGAAGCACGGGACCCACATCTGGGCATACCTTCCCACTTAGGGCAACAAAGCAAAAACAACAAGTGATGGACGGAATGCTGAACATTGTCAAACACTCACCCCCAGTCATAGATTTGGGTTTAATCCATCGTTCTTTTGCTCACCATGCCACCCCAGTTTGGACCCAGCCATATGCAAATCAGTCTTGACCCTGTTCCGTATGGGAACAGTCCAGACCAAACTGCCAAGCCAGGTCCTCACTGGACCGGAAACAAGCATCCTGGGACCGGTTTCGGGGTTTCACCCCTCATCAGCCAGGCTAGCATGAATCCAGTGGCATGGGAAGCACAGGACCCACGTCTGGGCATACCCTTTCCACTTAGGGCAACAAAGCAAAAACAACAAGTGATGGACGGAATGCTGAACATTGTCAAACACTCACCCCCAGTCATAGATTTGGGTTTAATCCATTGTTCTTTTGCTCAGCATGCCACCCCAGTTTGGACCCAGCCATATGCAATTCAGTCTTGACCCTGTTCCTCATGGGAACAGTCCAGACCGAACTGCCAAGCCAGGTCCTCACTGGACCGGAAACAAGCATCCTGGGACCGGTTTCGGGGTTTCATCCCTCATCAGCCAGGCTAGCTTGAATCCAGTGGCATGGGAAGCACGGGACCCACGTCTGGGCATACCCTTCCCACTTAGGGTGACAAAGCAAAAACAACAAGTGATGGACGGACTGCTGAACATTGTCAAACACTCACCCCCAGTCATAGATCTGGGTTTAATCCATCGTTCTTTTGCTCACCATGCCACGCCAGTTTGGACCCAGCCATATGCAAATCAGTCTTGACCCTGTTCCTCATGGGAACAGTCCAGACCGAACTGCCAAGCCAGGTCCTCACTGGACCGGAAACAAGCATCCTGGGACCGGTTTCGGGGTTTCACCCCTCATCAGTCAGGCTAGCTTGAATCCAGTGGCATGGGAAGCACGGGACCCACGTCTGGGCATACCCTTCCCACTTAGGGCGACAAAGCAAAAACAACAAGTGATGGACGGAATGCTGAACATTGTCAAACACTCACCCCCAGTCATAGATCTGGGTTTAATCCATCGTTCTTTTGCTCACCATGCCACCCCAGTTTGGACCGAGCCATATGCAAATCAGTCTTGACCCTGTTCCTCATAGGAACAGTCCAGACCGAACTGCCAAGCCAGGTCCTCACTGGACCGGAAACAAGGATCCTGGGACCGGTTTCGGGGTTTCACCCCTCATCAGCCAGGCTAGCTTGAATCCAGTGGCATGGGAAGCACGGGACCCACGTCTGGGCATACCCTTCCCACTTAGGGCGACAAAGCAAAAACAACAAGTGATGGACGGAATGCTGAACATTTTCAAACACTCACCCCCAGTCATAGATCTGGGTTTAATCCATCGTTCTTTTGCTCACCATGCCACCCCAGTTTGGACCCAGCCATATGCAAATCAGTCTTGACCCTGTTCCTCATGCCAACACTCCAGACCGAACTGCCAAGCCAGGTCCTCACTGGACCGGAAACAAGCATCCTGGGACCGGTTTCGGGGTTTCACCCCTCATCAGCCAGGCTAGCTTGAATCCAGTGGCATGGGAAGCACGGGACCCACGTCTGGGCATACCCTTCGCACTTAGGGTGACAAAGCAAAAACAACAAGTGATGGACGGAATGCTGAACATTGTCAAACACTCACCCCCAGTCATAGATTTGGGTTTAATCCATCGTTCTTTTGCTCACCATGCCACCCCAGTTTGGACCCAGCCACATGCAAATCAGTCTTGATCCTGTTCCTCATGGGAATAGTCCAGACCGAACTGCCAAGCCAGGTCCTCACTGGACCGGAAACAAGCATCCTGGGACCGGTTTCGGGGTTTCACCCCTCATCAGCCAGGCTAGCTTGAATCCAGTGGCATGGGAAGCACGGGACCCACGTCTGGGCATACCCTTCCCACTTAGGGCGACAAAGCAAAAACAACAAGTGATGGACGGAATGCTGAACATTGTCAAACACTCACCCCCAGTCATAGATCTGGGTTTAATCCATCGTTCTTTTGCTCACCATGCCACCCCAGTTTAGACCCAGACATATGCAAATCAGTCTTCACCCTGTTCCTCATGGGAACAGTCCAGACCAAACTGCCAAGCCAGGTCCTCACTGGACCGGAAACAAGCATCCTGGGACCGGTTTCGGGGTTTCACCCCTCTTCAGCCAGGCTAGCTTGAATCCAGTGGCATGGGAAGCACGGGACCCACGTCTGGGCATACCCTTCCCACTTAGGGCGACAAAGCAAAAACAACAAGTGATGGACGGAATGCTGAACATTGTCAAACACTCACCCCCAGTCATAGATCTGGGTTTAATCCATCGTTCTTTTGCTCACCATGCCACCCCAGTTTGGACCCAGTCATATGCAAATCAGTCTTGACCCTGTTCCTCATGGGAACAGTCCAGACCGAACTGCCCAGCCAGGTCCTCACTGGACCAGAAACAAGCATCCTGGGACCGGTTTCGGGGTTTCACCCCTCATCAGCCAGGCTAGCTTGAATCCAGTGGCATGGGAAGCACAGGACCCACGTCTGGGCATACCCTTCCCACTTAGGGCAACAAAGCAAAAACAACAAGTGATGGACGGAATGCTGAACATTGTCAAAAACTCACCCTCAGTCATAGATCTGGGTTTAATCCATCGTTCTTTGCTCACCATGCCACCCCAGTTTAGACCCAGCCATATGCAAATCAGTCTTGACCCTGTTCCTCATGGGAACAGTCCAGACCGAACTGCCAAGCCAGGTCCTCACTGAACCGGAAACAAGCATCCTGGGACCGGTTTCGGGGTTTCACCCCTCATCAGCCAGGCTAGCTTGAATCCAGTGGCATGGGAAACACGGGACCCACGTCTGGGCATAGCCTTCCCACTTAGGGCAACAAAGCAAAAACAAGTGATGGACGGAATGCTGAACATCGTCAAACACTCACCCCCAGTCATAGATCTCGGTTTAATCCATCGTTCTTTTGCTCACCATGCCACCCCAGTTTGGATCCAGCCATATGCAAATCAGTCTTGACCCTGTTCCTCATGGGAACAGTCCAGACCGAACTGCCAAGCCAGGTCCTCACTGGACCGGAAACAAGCATCCTGGGACCGGTTTCGGGGTTTCACCCCTCATCAGCCAGGCTAGCTTGAATCCAGTGGCATGGGAAGCACGGGACCCACATCTGGGCATACCTTCCCACTTAGGGCAACAAAGCAAAAACAACAAGTGATGGACGGAATGCTGAACATTGTCAAACACTCACCCCCAGTCATAGATTTGGGTTTAATCCATCGTTCTTTTGCTCACCATGCCACCCCAGTTTGGACCCAGCCATATGCAAATCAGTCTTGACCCTGTTCCGTATGGGAACAGTCCAGATCAAACTGCCAAGCCAGGTCCTCACTGGACCGGAAACAAGCATCCTGGGACCGGTTTCGGGGTTTCACCCCTCATCAGCCAGGCTAGCATGAATCCAGTGGCATGGGAAGCACGGGACCCACGTCTGGGCATACCCTTTCCACTTAGGGCAACAAAGCAAAAACAACAAGTGATGGACGGAATGCTGAACATTGTCAAACACTCACCCCCAGTCATAGATTTGGGTTTAATCCATTGTTCTTTTGCTCAGCATGCCACCCCAGTTTGGACCCAGCCATATGCAATTTAGTCTTGACCCTGTTCCTCATGGGAACAGTCCAGACCGAACTGCCAAGCCAGGTCCTCACTGGACCGGAAACAAGCATCCTGGGACCGGTTTCGGGGTTTCATCCCTCATCAGCCAGGCTAGCTTGAATCCAGTGGCATGGGAAGCACGGGACCCACGTCTGGGCATACCCTTCCCACTTAGGGTGACAAAGCAAAAACAACAAGTGATGGACGGACTGCTGAACATTGTCAAACACTCACCCCCAGTCATAGATCTGGGTTTAATCCATCGTTCATTTGCTCACCATGCCACCCCAGTTTGGACCCAGCCATATGCAAATAAGTCTTGACCCTGTTCCTCATGGGAACAGTCCAGACCGAACTGCCAAGCCAGGTCCTCACTGGACCGGAAACAAGCATCCTGGGACCGGTTTCAGGGTTTCACCCCTCATCAGTCAGGCTAGCTTGAATCCAGTGGCATGGGAAGCACGGGACCCACATCTGGGCATACCCTTCCCACTTAGGGCGACAAAGCAAAAACAACAAGTGATGGACGGAATGCTGAACATTGTCAAACACTCACCCCCAGTCATAGATTTGGGTTTAATCCATCGTTCTTTTGCTCACCATGCCACCCCAGTTTGGACCGAGCCATATGCAAATCAGTCTTGACCCTGTTCCTCATAGGAACAGTCCAGACCGAACTGCCAAGCCAGGTCCTCACTGGACCGGAAACAAGGATCCTGGGACCGGTTTCGGGGTTTCACCCCTCATCAGACAGGCTAGCTTGAATCCAGTGGCATGGGAAGCACGGGACCCACGTCTGGGCATACCCTTCCCACTTAGGGCGACAAAGCAAAAACAACAAGTGATGGACGGAATGCTGAACATTTTCAAAAACTCACCCCCAGTCATAGATCTGGGTTTAATCCATCGTTCTTTTGCTCACCATGCCACCCCAGTTTGGACCCAGCCATATGCAAATCAGTCTTGACCCTGTTCCTCATGCCAACACTCCAGACCGAACTGCCAAGCCAGGTCCTCACTGGACCGGAAACAAGCATCCTGGGACCGGTTTCGGGGTTTCACCCCTCATCAGCCAGGCTAGCTTGAATCCAGTGGCATGGGAAGCACGGGACCCACGTCTGGGCATACCCTTCGCACTTAGGGTGACAAAGCAAAAACAACAAGTGATGGACGGAATGCTGAACATTGTCAAACACTCACCCCCAGTCATAGATTTGGGTTTAATCCATCGTTCTTTTGCTCACCATGCCACCCCAGTTTGGACCCAGCCACATGCAAATCAGTCTTGACCCTGTTCCTCATGGGAATAGTCCAGACCGAACTGCCAAGCCAGGTCCTCACTGGACCGGAAACAAGCATCCTGGGACTGGTTTCGGGGTTTCACCCCTCATCAGCCAGGCTAGCTTGAATCCAGTGGCATGGGAAGCACGGGACCCACGTCTGGGCATACCCTTCCCACTTAGGGCGACAAAGCAAAAACAACAAGTGATGGACGGAATGCTGAACATTGTCAAACACTCACCCCCAGTCATAGATCTGGGTTTAATCCATCATTCTTTTGCTCACCATGCCACCCCAGTTTGGACCCAGCCATATGCAAATCAGTCTTGACCCTGTTCCTCATGGGAAGAGTCCAGACCGAACTGCCAAGCCAGGTTCTCACTGGACCGGAAACAAGCATCCTGGGACCGGTTTCGGGGTTTCACCCCTCATCAGCCAGGCTAACTTGAATCCAGTGGCATGGGAAGCACGGGACCCACGTCTGGGCATACCCTTCCTAGTTAGGGCGACAAAGCAAAAACAACAAGTGATGGACGGAATGCTGAACATTGTCAAACACTCACCCCCAGTCATAGATCTGGGTTTAATCCATCGTTCTTTTGCTCACCATGCCACCCCAGTTTGGACCCAGCCACATGCAAATCAGTCTTGACCCTGTTCCTCATGGGAATAGTCCAGACCGAACTGCCAAGCCAGGTCCTCACTGGACTGGAAACAAGCATCCTGGGACCGGTTTCGGGGTTTCACCCCTCATCAGCCAGGCTAGCTTGAATCCAGTGGCATGGGAAGCACGGGACCCACGTCTGGGCATACCCTTCCCACTTAGGGCAACAAAGCAAAAACAACAAGTGATGGACGAAATGCTGAACATTGTCAAACACTCACCCCCAGTCATAGATCTGGGTTTAATCCATCATTCTTTTGCTCACCATGCCACCCCAGTTTGGACCCAGCCATATGCAAATCAGTCTTGACCCTGTTCCTCATGGCAAGAGTCCAGACCGAACTGCCAATCCAGGTCCTCACTGGACCGGAAACAAGCATCCTGGAAGCACGGGACCCACGTCTGGGCATACCCTTCCCACTTAGGGCAACAAAGCAAAAACAACAAGTGATGGACGGAATGCTGAACATTGTCAAACACTCACCCCCAGTCATAGATCTGGGTTTAATCCATTGTTCTTTTGCTCACCATGCCACCCAGATTTGGACCCAGCCATATGCAAATCAGTCTTGACCCTGTTCCTCATGGGAACAGTCCAGACCGAACTGCCAAGCCAGGTCCTCACTGGACTGGAAACAAGCATACTGGGAACGGTTTCGGGGTTTCACCCCTCATCAGCCAGGCTAGCTTGAATCCAGTGGCATGGGAAGCACGGGACCCACGTCTGGGCATACCCTTCCCACTTAGGGCGACAAAGCAAAAACAACAAGTGATGGACGGAATGCTGAACATTGTCAAACACTCACCCCCAGTCATATATCTGGGTTTAATCCATCGTTCTTATGCTCACCATGCCACCCCAGTTTAGACCCAGACATATGCAAATCAGTCTTGACCCTGTTCCTCATGGGAACAGTCCAGACCGAACTGCCAAGCCAGGTCCTCACTGGACCGGAAACAAGCATCCTGGGACCGGTTTCGGGGTTTCACCCCTCTTCAGCCAGGCTAGCTTGAATCCAGTGGCATGGGAAGCACGGGACCCACGTCTGGGCATACCCTTCCCACTTAGGGCGACAAAGCAAAAACAACAAGTGATGGACGGAATGCTGAACATTGTCAAACACTCACCCCCAGTCATAGATTTGGGTTTAATCCATCGTTCTTTTGCTCAGCATGCCACCCCAGTTTGGACCCAGCCATATGCAAATGAGTCTTGACCCTGTTCCTCATGGGAACAGTCCAGACCGAACTGCCAAGCCAGGTCCTCACTGGACCGGAAACAAGCATCCTGGGACCGGTTTCGGGGTTTCACCCCTCATCAGCCAGGCTAGCTTGAATCCAGTGGCATGGGAAGCACGGGACCCACGTCTGGGCATACCCTTCCCACTTAGGGTGACAAAGCAAAAACAACAAGTGATGGACGGACTGCTGAACATTGTCAAACACTCACCCCCAGTCCTAGATCTGGGTTTAATCCATAGTTCTTTTGCTCACCATGCCACCCCAGTTTGGACCCAGCCATATGCAAATCAGTCTTGACCCTGTTCCTCATGGGAACAGTCCAGACCGAACTGCCAAGCCAGGTCCTCACTGGACCGGAAACAAGCATCCTGGGACCGGTTTCGGGGTTTCACCCCTCATCAGTCAGGCTAGCTTGAATCCAGTGGCATGGGAAGCACGGGACCCACGTCTGGGCATACCCTTCCCACTTAGGGCGACAAAGCAAAAACAACAAGTGATGGACGGAATGCTGAACATTGTCAAACACTCACCCCCAGTCATAGATTTGGGTATAATCCATCGTTCTTTTGCTCACCATGCCACTCCAGTATGGACCAGCCATATGCAAATCAGTCTTGACCCTGTTCCTCATAGGAACAGTCCAGACCGAACTGCCAAGCCAGGTCCTCACTGGACCGGAAACAAGGATCCTGGGACCGGTTTCGGGGTTTCACCCCTCATCAGCCAGGCTAGCTTGAATCCAGTGGCATGGGAAGCACGGGACCCACGTCTGGGCATACCCTTCCCACTTAGGGCGACAAAGCAAAAACAACAAGTGATGGACGGAATGCTGAACATTGTCAAACACTCACCCCCAGTCATAGATCTGGGTTTAATCCATCGTTCTTTTGCTCACCATGCCACTCCAGTTTGGACCCAGCCATATGCAAATCAGTCTTGACCCTGTTCCTCATGCCAACACTCCAGACCGAACTGCCAAGCCAGGTCCTCACTGGACCGGAAACAAGCATCCTGGGACCGGTTTTGGGGTTTCACCCCTCATCAGCCAGGCTAGCTTGAATCCAGTGGCATGGGAAGCACGGGACCCACGTCTGGGCATATCCTTCCCACTTAGGGTGACAAAGCAAAAACAACAAGTGATGGACGGAATGCTGAACATTGTCAAACACTCACCCCCAGTCATAGATTTGGGTTTAATCCATCGTTCTTTTGCTCACCATGCCACCCCAGTTTGGACCCAGCCACATGCAAATCAGTCTTGACCCTGTTCCTCATGGGAATAGTCCAGACCGATCTGCCAAGCCAGGTCCTCACTGGACCGGAAACAAGCATCCTGGGACCGGTTTCGGGGTTTCACCCCTCATCAGCCAGGCTAGCTTGAATCCAGTGGCATGGGAAGCACGGGACCCACGTCTGGGCATACCCTTCCCACTTAGGGCGACAAAGCAAAAACAACAAGTGATGGACGAAATGCTGAACATTGTCAAACACTCACCCCCAGTCATAGATCTGGGTTTAATCCATCATTCTTTTGCTCACCATGCCACCCCAGTTTGGACCCAGCCATATGCAAATCAGTCTTGACCCTGTTCCTCATGGGAAGAGTCCAGACCGAACTGCCAATCCAGGTCCTCACTGGACCGGAAACAAGCATCCTGGGACCGGTTTCGGGGTTTCACCCCTCATCAGCCAGGCTAACTTGAATCCAGTGGCATGGGAAGCACGGGACCCACGTCTGGGCATACCCTTCCCAGTTAGGGCGACAAAGCAAAAACAACAAGTGATGGACGGAATGCTGAACATTGTCAAACAATCACCCCCAGTCATAGATCTGGGTTTAATCCATCGTTCTTTTGCTCACCATGCCACCCAGATTTGGACCCAGCCATATGCAAATCAGTCTTGACCCTGTTCCTCATGGGAACAGTCCAGACCGAACTGCCAAGCCAGGTCCTCACTGGACCGGAAACAAGCATCCTGGGACCGGTTTCGGATTTTCACCCCTCATCAGCCAGGCTAGCTTGAATCCAGTGGCATGGGAAGCACGGGACCCACGTCTGGGCATACCCTTCCCACTTAGGGCGACAAAGCAAAAACAACAAGTGATGGACGGAATGCTGAACATTGTCAAACACTCACCCCCAGTCATAGATCTGGGTTTAATCCATCGTTCTTTTGCTCACCATGCCACCCCAGTTTGGACCCAGACATATGCAAATCAGTCTTGACCCTGTTCCTCATGGGAACAGTCCAGACCGAACTGCCAAGCCAGGTCCTCACTAGACCGGAAACAAGCATCCTGGGACCGGTTTCGGGGTTTCACCCCTCATCAGCCAGGCTAGCTTGAATCCAGTGGCATGGGAAGCACGGGACCCACGTCTGGGCATACCCTTCCCACTTAGGGCGACAAAGCAAAAACAACAAGTGATGGATGGAATGCTGAACATTGTCAAACACTCACCCCCAGTCATAGATCTGGGTTTAATCCATCGTTCTTTTGCTCACCATGCCACCCCAGTTTGGACCCAGTCATATGCAAATCAGTGTTGACCCTGTTCCTCATGGGAACAGTCCAGACCGAACTGCCAAGCCAGGTCCTCACTGGACTGGAAACAAGCATCCTGGGACCGGTTTCGGGGTTTCACCCCTCATCAGCCAGGCTAGCTTGAATCCAGTGGCATGGGAAGCACGGGACCCACGTCTGGGCATACCCTTCCCACTTAGGGCAACAAAGCAAAAACAACAAGTGATGGACGGAATGCTGAACATTGTCAAAAACTCACCCTCAGTCATAGATCTGGGTTTAATCCATCGTTCTTTGCTCACCATGCCACCCCAGTTTAGACCCAGCCATATGCAAATCAGTCTTGACCCTGTTCCTCATGGGAACAGTCCAGACCGAACTGCCAAGCCAGGTCCTCACTGAACCGGAAACAAGCATCCTGGGACCGGTTTCGGGGTTTCACCCCTCATCAGCCAGGCTAGCTTGAATCCAGTGGCATGGGAGTCACAGGACCCACGTCAGGGCATACCCTTCCCACTTAGGGCAACAAAGCAAAAACAAGTGATGGACGGAATGCTGAACATCGTCAAACACTCACCCCCAGTCATAGATCTCGGTTTAATCCATCGTTCTTTTGCTCACCATGCCATCCCAGTTTGGAACCAAGCCATATGCAAATCAGTCTTGACCCTGTTCCTCATGGGAACAGTCCAGACCGAACTGCCAAGCCAGGTCCTCACTGGACCGGAAACAAGCATGCTGGGACCGGTTTCGGGGTTTCACCCCTCATCAGCCAGGCTAGCTTGAATCCAGTGGCATGGGAAGCACGGGACCCACGTCTGGGCATACCCTTCCCACTTAGGGTGACAAAGCAAAAACAACAAGTGATGGACGGAATGCTGAACATTGTCAAACACTCACCCCCAGTCATAGATCTGGGTTTAATCCATAGTTCTTTTGCTCACCATGCCACCCCAGTTTGGACCCAGCCATATGCAAATCAGTCTTGACCCTGTTCCTCATGGGAACAGTCCAGACCGAACTTCCAAGTCAGGTCCTCACTGGACCGGAAACAATCATCCTGGGACCGGTTTCGGGGTTTCACCCCTCATCAGTCAGGCTAGCTTGAATCCAGTGGCATGGGAAGCACGGGACCCACGTCTGGGCATACCTTCCCACTTAGGGCGACAAAGCAAAAACAACAAGTGATGGACGGAATGCTGAACATTGTCAAACACTCATCCCCAGTCATAGATTTGGGTTTAATCCATCGTTCTTTTGCTCACCATGCCACCCCAGTTTGGACCCAGCCATATGCAAATCAGTCTTGACCCTGTTCCTCATAGGAACAGTCCAGACCGAACTGCCAAGCCAGGTCCTCACTGGACCGGAAAAAAGGATCCTGGGACCGGTTTCGGGGTTTCACCCCTCATCAGCCAGGCTAGCTTAAATCCAGTGGCATGGGAAGCACGGGACCCACATCTGGGCATACCCTTCCCACTTAGGGCGACAAAGCAAAAACAACAAGTGATGGACGGAATGCTGAACATTGTCAAACACTCACCCCCAGTCATAGATCTGGGTTTAATCCATCGTTCTTTTGCTCACCATGCCACCCCAGTTTGGACCCAGACATATGCAAATCAGTCTTGACCCTGTTCCTCATGGGAACACTCCAGACCGAACTGCCAAGCCAGGTCCTCACTGGACCGGAAACAAGCATCCTGGGACCGGTTTCGGGGTTTCACCCCTCATCAGCTAGGCTAGCTTGAATCCAGTGGCATGGAAAGCACGGGACCCACGTCTGGGCATACCCTTCCCACTTAGGGCAACAAAGCAAAAACAACAAGTGATGGACGGAATGCTGAACATTGTCAAACACTCACCCCCAGTCATAGATCTGGGTTTAATCCATCGTTCTTTTGCTCACCACGCCACCCCAGTTTGGACCCAGCCATATGCAAATCAGTCTTGACCCTGTTCCTCATGGGAACAGTCCAGACCGAACTGCCAAGCAAGGTCCTCACTGGTCCGGAAACAAGCATCCTGGGACCGGTTTTGGGGTTTCACCCCTCATCAGCCAGGCTAGCTTGAATCCAGTGGCATGGGAAGCATGGGACCCACGTCTGGGCATACCCTTCCCACTTAGGGCGACAAAGCAAAAACAACAAGTGATGGACGGAATGCTGAACATTGTCAAACACTCACCCCCAGTCATAGATCTGGGTTTAATCCATCGTTCTTTTGCTCACCATGCCACCCCAGTTTGGACCCAGCCATATGCAAATCAGTCTTGACCCTGTTCCTCATGGGAAGAGTCCAGACCGAACTGCCAATCCAGGTCCTCACTGGACCGGAAACAAGCATCCTGGGACCGGTTTCGGGGTTTCACCCCTCATCAGCCAGGCTAACTTGAATCCAGTGGCATGGGAAGCTGACTGATTTGCATATGGCTGGGTCCAAACTGGAATGGCATGGTGAGCAAAAAAACTGATGGATTAAACCCAGATCTGTGACTGGGGGTGAATGTTTGATTTGGTCTACATTCCGTCCATCAACTGTTGTTTTAACATTGACCTCTTCCTTGCACCTCCCCTGTCCTTCTCCTAGGGCCAGGATGTCCAGATCCCAGCCTAGCACCTCAGCCACGAAATCATCGAGCACTGTGGTCCCTGCAAGTATAGTAAAATTGCAGGCGGCACGCATCAGGGCTGCCAGTGTGCCACCTAGTGAGGCCAAGGATCACCCTATTCCACCATCTGCCAAGGTGAAGAAGGGGCCCACATGCCGTAGGGAAAAGCTGCACCAACCACCCCGCAAGGCCTCCTCCAAGACAAAAGAGGACAGTGGCAAGGTTCCAGCAGCGACTTCCAAGGTGGGGAAGGGACACAAGGCTAAAGCGAAGTCACCTCAGGGCACGGAGCCTCCGGGTGAGGGACCGGTGTCACCCCTTCTGCAAGACAGAACAGCAACCTGTACGGCGGTGGCCACCGCCGCAACCACCGCCACCTTCATGTCTGCCGCCTCTGCTACAGTCCCCAGCATAATCCCCAGTGGGCAGCCGTCCGAGCCTGCAGGAGACGTCCTGCTGTCTCCCTCCACAGGTGCTGACACTTGCACCACCGGCAGCATCTCCGCCGCAGACACCGCCGTATCCACCGCCACCTGCCCCAAGACGTGCTCAGACAGTGCCACCCCAGCCGAGATCAACATCATCCCCAGTGTGCAGTCGTCCGAGGCTGCAAGAGACGTCCTGGACCCTGCACACACTACATGAGGCACCACAACCTGCACTGGCAGTACCAGCAGTTGGCAGGCAAAGTCGCCGCAGGGTCGAGTGTGTCTCTGCCACCATGGAGTATCATGCTACCTGTTCCCAGAAAATCTCGTGGCTCTGACACCCAGGTGAGGGAATGGGAACTGCCACACACCATGTGCAGCACTCTGGCCACCATGGCCCCTCCAGAACCAGTGGAGAGATGCATCCACTACCCCAGTCCTTGGCAGGATAAAGCACTCTGGGTACTAAGCCCCCTCCAGAACCAGTGGAGCAAGACATCCACTACCCGAGTCCTTGGCAGGATGAAGCACTCTGGGTACTAAGCCCCCTCCAGAACCAGTGGAGAAAGACATCCACGACCCAAGTCCTTGGCAGAATGAAGCACTCTGGCCACAATGCCCCCCTTCAGAACCAGTGGAACATGTCACCCACTTGAGGGGCTGTGGCTTTGCACTCCCCAGGAGCAAGCAGAGAACAAACCACCCACTTGAGAGACTGTGGCTTTGTACTCCCCAGGACCAAGCAGTGGGCAAACCACCCACTTGAGTGATTGTGGCTTTGTACTCCCCAGGACCAAGCAGTGGGCAAACCTCCCACTTGAGAGACTGTGGCTTTGCACTCCCCAGAAGTAAACAATGGGCAAACCACCCACTTGAGAGACTGTGGCTTTGCTCTCCCCAGGACCAAGCAGTGGGCAAACCTCCCACTTGAGAGACTGTGGCTTTGCACTCCCCAGAAGTAAACAATGGGCAAACCACCCACTTGAGAGACTGTGGCATTGCACTCCCCAGGAGCAAGCAGTGGGCATGGAGCCCCCTTGTGGAGCAGTGGCATCGTCCCATCATCCAGCTGATGTGCCCCCCCTCCCCTTCCCCCTGAGGTGCCTGTTTTTTCCCAAACTGATGCCCAAGCAGTGTTCTCTCCGTTTTCAGGCAGGTGTCATGTGTGGGCTTCACCCATGCATTTTGGGACCACTGGTCCACGGACATTGAATGGAACACTTTCCAGACTTGTGTAGTTGCTGTACATATTTGTATATATTGATCTCTTACAGACATGTTGCCCTATCTGGATTTTCGATGATTACACTTGTTACAATCATTTCATTTGGTCCTTGCGTTCTTCCAGAGGATTACGGGATGTATATGTAATGTTGTTGCACGTATTTGTGTGTATGGTGTTGTGGGTGAGGGTGGGGGTGTTGCGTGTGTGTATCACTCTCTTTTTCCTCCCCCCTCCCCTGTGTGCTAGGTGCAGTACTCACCGTGGTCTTCGCTGTCGTCATTGATGTTCCTGGTAGAAGAAGAGGTAAAACAACATTGGTAACACCTGAAGTTCGGGCTCCATGCTGTCCTGGTTCCTCGTTGGGTGTTGAGAGGTGAATGGTTTCCGTTCCAAAGACTGTTTCCGCCATGCTTTTGATGGCGTTGGTACCGCCCCGGAAAAGCTGGCAGATTGGTGCCTTGTAATACAGTGGGCGGTACATTGTCTTCCGCCTGTCTGTTGGCGGTTACCACCGCGGTGTTTGTTTCCACTGCTGTGGCGGTCGGTGTGTTAAAGTGGCTGTCTGTGTTGGCGGTTTCCGCCATGGTTGTGATTCCATTTTTTTCCGCCGGCCTGTTGGCGGTATTACTGACACTTTAACACCGACCGCCAGGCTTGTAATGAGGGCCTAAGTGTTTTTGGTTTTGCCATTAAATTTAGCACCATTTGACGAATCTTCACAACATTTTCAAAACTTGTACGTTAGTTCAGCTGCTGTCTGGAAAGTTTTGGGGTGATTTGTCAAACGGGGACTGATAAAAAGGGGGGTTCCAAAACACTTTTTCCACTTGCAATGTCTAGGTGGATTTTGCAATTTTTGAACATGACTACAGCCTGAACCGCTGAATGGATTTAAACCAAATTCGTAAGAAAGGTAGTTCTTGGCCCAGAAAGATCTCTTTTAGTTATTTGCTGCAAATGTGTTCAGTAGTTTCTGAGTTATTAAAGGGCAAAAATATAGATATCTAGGATTGTGGATCCTCGTGGATCCACCCTCTGGAAAGTTGGGGCTGACATTTTGTTTGTCTCTTCAGCTAGGGGAGGGAAAAATAAAGTGTGAAAACACATATGAGGTCAGGATAAAGGTGTCCTGACCTCGTAAGACACATGTAGGGGTCCCCAATGGAGCCCTCATGGGCAGATATTGCCCAAATATATATCCGTAGATCCACCGCGGTGCTCAATGCAACCCCCAGTTTAACTTTGCCAGGGAACCACAGATCCAAAACAGAATTAAAAAACATATAACCACTCACTCACCAAACACTGCTGAGCAGCCAGGCCCTGTAGCCAGTGTCCGCAGGGCATGGCCAAAACCTGTGCATGGCGCTGGTTATACTTATGTATGGTAATTATATATTACTTTAGGTAAAAAAAACATACAACTTCACTGAAGAAAGCAAAGGTTACAAGGAAGTTATAGTTAGGTTTACATTTTACCCACACAAAACCATAGAAATTCAGCAATTATAGTTATATTTATCTGAAAAAGCTTTACTTGTGCCGTGAAGTAACTTTAGGCTATATGTTATAGTTTCTTTACATAAGTAGGACTATAAGTATAACTATAACTGTTGAATGACTAAGGTTTAGTATGGGTAAAACGTAAACAGAACTATAATATCCCGGTGACCTTTGTTTTTTTCAGTGAATGTACAGTTTTCTCATCAATAATTTTATTGCAAATGCTGCAGTGAAATTTTCAATGATGTCATAGAAGATGTGAGGACTGATGTAATATTTTGGGTTTTTAGAAGTGCATGGCGAGGGCGTGAGCTATAGTTATCTTAGCGCATGAGTTATAGTTTTTGAGATAAGTATAACTATAACTGTTGAATTTCTATGGTTTTGTGCGTGAAAAATCTGAAACTAACTATAACATCTCCACAGCCTTTGGTTTTTATTGAATTTTCTAAGGTTTTTAAAAATCTATTTCCAAACTATAACGTACCTGTAACCTTTAATTTTTTTCAGTGAATTACTAGGATTTTTTTAACAGTAAGTAAGATTTAGGGCCATATGTACGAAGACATTTTCCCATTGACACAAAATTGGTAAAACCGTTTGATACATCTGGCCCTTAATTACTTACTACAACCCACGCTGTGCATAGCCTTCGGCCGTGCATGTTGTAGGGTTGGTTAAAGGGCCAATGGCCAGGCCCTGTGGCCAATCCCTGCAGGAACCCAACCCCATGCCACATAGAGCCTTTGGCTGTGGCCCGTCGTGGGTTGGCCACAAGGTTCCCCTCCCTGGGCCGATGACGCCGCCAATTAGTGCAAGAGAAGGGCAGCCATGCACCTCTCCTCCCTTGGCCCCAGGTACCCCATCCCTTGGGGCTGAGCCACTTAATGGTGGGTGCCCACTCAGGGCACTCACTGTATTCTCTTGGTGGCCACGGTGGAGCCCGAATGCCCCGCAGTCCCTGCCAGTTCCCTGCCTTCAGCGGGAGCCGACATAGCTCCCCTACGCCGGGAGCAGCAAAAAATGCTTCTCCCTACAAGTGGGAGCAAAATGTAATCTTTTTCCCTGTATGCTTGACAGCGGGCAGTGACCAGGACACTAGTTTTGAAAATTTCATAAAGATTTGACACACAGCACCAAAGGTATAGGCACAACTAAAATGCTTTTCCTATAGTCTCATATAACCTATAGTCCTATATAACGTGCCAGTAGGGTGTATATGTCTATATATGAAAATACACACACACACATATATAGTGGCAACTTTGCAGTGATATTTAAGTCAGAGTTTCCATAGGAAGAGCGTTTTTTGATTTGCTAACAACTTTGGTACTGTTAGACCTGACAGACGGTGGTGTGGTCTCCCCCGAACCTAATGCCTATTCACCTTCTGTTGCTCTAATTATTTTTTGGGCTGAAAGACTCTGGACACTTTACTAATGCTAACCAGTGCTAAAGTGCTTGTGCTCACTCTTTAAATGAACATAAAAGTGGCATATACTTCATTGGCCTATTTAATTTACTTATAAGTCCCTAGTAAATTGGTTCAACACGTACCCAGGGCCTTTAAGTTAAATGCAAGTAGTGGGTCTGCAGCAATTATTGTGCCCCCACCTTAGTGGGCTTAGTAGCCCATTAAAACAATGCAGCCTACGTGCAGTTTTAAACTGTCAATTCCACCTGGCAAAATAAACCTTTTGCTAGGTCCAAACCTCCATTTTAATACATACAAGTCACCCCTAGCACAAGCCCAAAACAGCCCATAGGTTAGGGTGCAGTCTATATAAAATGTTAGACATGTACGTTTAAGTTTTACATGTCTTGGTAATGAAAAACTCATAAATTTGTTTTTCACTATTGTGAGGCCTGTCTGCCACATAGAATAACATTGGTTTCCCTGCTAAATGTCTTACATGGTAACCTTTTTATTAGGAATTGGTTTAACATTCATGTTTTGGCTCTAAGGAATTATACTTTAAATTCCTCTGTAATGGTAAAGTCAAAATTCTGAAAATGCCACTTGTAGAAAGTTGTCCTTTTCTTGTCCTTGATGCCTACAGCTTGTGTCCTGGGTCACATACCGGTAAATAGAGTGGCAATTGGCCTTTGTGTATTCCTTACAGACAGTGAGACAAAGGGAGGCTAGGTGTTGGCAGGATGGACCATTCTGGGAGGGTGAGAGCTATTCCCTGCCCCTCTTACATTTCAAAGGGGCTGCCTCAGCTCAATTACAAAGATCGTTACACTAGCCTAAGGTCACTCTACAGTACTTGGAGCCTGGGCAAGGGAGGAAAGAACATTTCAGTACCAGATGTGGGGAGAAATGTAGAAGTTTCTCCCACCTCAAGCGCTGGAACCATTAATAAATACTGGACTCTCAAACCAACTCTTCAGTAGACTCCTGGACTTGTGTAGGACACTCAGAAGACCCGCTTTGCATTTCAGGGGACTGCCCTGCTGCTTGAGAGTTGTTTTATACCTCAAAGACATCTTAGTTGCTTGAAGTCTGCCGTGTACCCTCAGAGAACTGCTCTGCTGCTTGAGGCCTGTCTTGCTCCTTGAACCAATGACTACCAGAGTCACTCCAAGGACTAGTTGCCTGGTCTCCTGTTTTGAGCTACAGGGATCAAAAACATGAACCCTGTACCTGAACCCTGCCTGAAGTGAGTCCTATCCTCCCAGTGGTGGCCACCCAGTCCTGGACCCACTGAAAGTGGTGCTAACTGTGCACAAACAGCAAAAAAACAAAACTTGGAAACTTAAAACATTTTACACCAAAAAGTGACCTGAGAACTGACAGAAGATTGGGACCTATCTGTTTGTCGATCAAATCCGGTACGACTTATTGCTTTTTTATAAAGAATTTATTATTTGCACAATTTCTAAAGGCACATTAGTCATTGTCTCACATAATTACAATCCTGGTAAAGTACCAAAGACTTCCTCCACCTTCCAATCATCCGTTATCTTCATAAAAGAGAGCCATATACTGATTTTCTTACACTTCCAATAGAATACCCCCACGTTACCTTGCATTGATTCTCCATGTATTGAGAAGCACAGAATGAAATATGTGTATTTTTTCTCTCTCTCTGAATGTCTTGTCCAGTCCAACAATCTATTTACAAATGGACATGAAGTTCTGCATCCGTGTTCAAGCCCCAAGGTATCACAGTTCCAATTATCATAATCCATCTGGATTCTGCTCTCCTAAGGGTAAATTCTTGATCTCCATCTGTAATGTCGGGCTTTACGTGAAGAATACCAAACTACTGAACATTGTTGCAATCTCCATCATGATGTTCCCACATGTGCTTGGCAATAACATACGAGTAATCTCTATTAGAAATAGATCTCAAGTGTTGTAATATACGCAATTTCAATTTATTTACAGTGCTCCCTATATTTTTTTTTCCACAATGACATTCTAAGATATAAACAACAAATGATGTTTCACATGTTATCCATTCCTTAATCCTCTTCGTAGACCTATTGACGCATTTGAGTTCTCCCATGTTTTTGCCATTTCGGCAAGCTTTACATTTGGCACCTTTGCAGAAGTCTTCCATTTGGAGCCAAGTTCTTGTCCTACTCCCCTGTGAGGGTAGAAAGCTTCTAATCAACAAATCATTTAAGGATGGACTTTTTTCATTTTTTTTCTGTAAGTGATCCTTGGATGTTCCGTCACCCATTTTCTGATTTCTTCATCTTTCTTTCTAATTCTCCAATTTTTTTTGAGGCTGTTTTAATTTCTTTATGTGATCGATTATAGTCCATAATATATCTGATAGTTTGATCCTGATACTTTTCTTATCTCTTGTATTCTTTGTATTTTTGGGAACAAATAAATCATCTCTGTCTTTTTTCATAGCTCTTTTCATAGCATCTTCCAACACAGATATCGGATACCCCCTCTTAATGAATCTCTCATACATCTCACTTCCCTGTGTCTTAAAATCACTTAATTCTGAGCAGTGTCTTCTAGCTCTTAAAAATTCTCCATAGGGTACACTCCATTTAAGTGCTTTGGGATGTGAACTCTTGGCAAATAAGATGCCATTACAGCTGGTAGGTTTGCGACATAATTTTGTGCAGATCTTCTCATGTTCAATATAAAATTCAATATCCAGGAAGGTCACTCTTTCTTGATTTATTTAAATGTGAATTGCAGTCCCAATGGGTTGTTGTTCAATGAGTTCAAGAACAGCTCTAATTCATTCTGCTCCCCTTTCCAAAAAAGATATTTATAAAGGAACTGTATCTCCAACAGTAACAAAACCTAGATCCTGAGTAGTGATTGTTCCTCATGGGAGAACACAGATCATACGCATGTTTTGTTTTATGGTAATGGAGTCTGTTTAAAATGGAAGAGGCTCTTCTTGTGCTACCATTGTAAATGTATGTGGCTACTACCCTTTAGTTTAGTGACACAAGTGCCTCTGTGTGCTGGATTGTATGTGCTGGGTTGCATGTGTGTCCCTGTTAATAGTATATAACCTGCAGGCCTGCAGAGGCTGGAGAGATGAGGACTGAAACCTCTAGGCTGGAAATGTGTATTGCTGACATTTCTGATGGTGGGGGGGGGGTCACACACTCTGAAGGGAGAGCAGCAAAGTATCCTTCCTCTATGCACTCCAAGGTCCCTTTTATTCCACAAAGAGTTACTAGCCAGTGGGTCAGGGCTCATTGTCTGGAAGATGTTAGAAATGATAAGGCTGGCACTTCTAGAGCATCTGACAGTGAGGAAGACCTAGTCATTTCAACTTTTATGTATCATTTGCATCAGCAAGGATATCTCACATCATCACAAGTCATCTGGAGACTGAGGAGCCATTGAGTCATTGGGTAAGGAAGTTCAAGAGGAGGTGGGCCCTGAGAGTTTTGATGTCAGCACTCAAGAAGGAGCATCCAGGTTTTTCAGGGACTGCTGACTGCAATAGAGTTAGGTAGGACTGTTTCAGGCTGGTGGGTCACTTGGTATATGCACAAATGTAGTCCAGAAAGCTGCTAACAAAGTCTTAAGGCAAAGCTAAGACTTTGAGTTATACGGGGCTAGCATGGGCCACATGAGGGATAATAGAATAGGGAATAACTACCCATACTAGAAGGGACTGAGGGATTCAGGGATTCCACCTGGGAAAACGCTAGCATCCTGATTCTAAGAGGGGTGTATGGATTAATTAGTGTGTTGTACATGCTATGAATTTACTGTAAATACACGGTTTTCATAAAAGCTTGTATTTGACTGGACAATTCACGTATTGCTACTATTGTTTGTATGTTTAGTTATGAGCCTGTTTAGCCTAGCACTTACCTTCCCTGAGAACCCTTCGACTGCCTGACCCACACTACCACTGAGAGTCAAATGCTGAATGATGTAGTATTTGATCCAGTTACTTAGGACCTATAGTAGGTTGGGCTCCAGAAGATTAGGAGAAAAGTAATCAATTGCATGGGTAGATCCAGTTGCTGTTGCAAGGGGTTCTGACAGCCACTCAATATAAATATGATCTCATTGCCTTAAATAAATTGTGACAATCATATTGGGAAGAGTTCATTGCAGTTTTTATAGACGTGAAACCAATCTTGCCATTCTAAAGTCATTAGAACACAACAGCCATAAGCACCACAACAAAGACAATGAATTCAAAGCTAATTCTGTTATTCATGTCTAATCACAACATCAAATATAAGTTGTCATTTGAGCTCAATTCAAAAACAGTCTGCCGAGTACATGGCCATGTGTGGCTTATTTGCAATTGAACGGCTTATCAGAAGACTCTATATTGTAGCAAGTCCTACCATAAAAATAGGCCTAATAAGTTTGCATGTACTCTGTCATTGAAAGAGGTCCTTGCCATTTCTTTGGGCTTTGAACAAATTCAGAAATTTTGTGTGAGGAACTAAATTCAAAGTATGCACTGATCATAAACCCGTAAAAACGTATTTACAAAAAAGGGCTTAGACTCTATATTGTGTAGGAATCTCAGAAAGATTGTTTTATTACAAGTTTAGAATAATTAATGTTATGAATGAAACATTCATGGGTAACCTTTTTGTGTCTCTACACAATATCTTGTGGTAGATAGAAAGACTTTTAAAGACAATCTTGCTTATGACCAGAAGCCAATGCATATTAATTAGATGGTCAGAAATATCTTCTCACAGTAACAAACCCAGAGGCATACTAACTGCTGTGTTGTGATTTGATTAGAGCAGGTAAAGCATGAATTTGAAAAGACTTAGGTGGTCATTACAACCCTGGCGGACGGTGTTAAAGCTGCGGTAATACCGCAAACAGGCCGGCGGCCCAAAAAATGGAATTACGACCCTGGCGGAAACCCCCAACAAAGACAGCCACTTTAACACATCGCCCGCCAGGGCGGTACAGACAAACAGCGCGGCGGTCACCGCCAACAGACAGGCGGAAGACAATGTACCGCCCACACTATCACAACACACCAATCCGCTACCTTTTCCGGGGCGGATTCACCGTGGATAAAAACACGGCGGAAACAGCTTTTGCAATGGGAAAACGCTCACCTCAACACATCCCACGAGGAACGAGGACTCCATGGACCCGGAACGACAAATCTTACCTGCCCTTGCATTCCTGCTCATCTACGACCAACAGCGACGTAGGCGCAGAACATACCGGTGAGTACTGCACCTACGACACGGGTAGGCAAAAGTTACGGGGACACCCACCAAACACCCCCACCCTTGCATATTACAACATACACACGAATGCAGTCACAAAAATCACAGTAACAACCCACAACCCCCCCGGAAGAATGCAATGACAAAGCGAATAGCGCCCAAACTTTGTATTTAGCCAATATACAACTTATTAACAAATATACGGATATATATCACAAAATCTGTCAAAAATAAATGTCCAAAACAAGAAGTAGTGCAGATATGTACACAACAATGTCCGTGCACCAACAGTCCAAAAATGCATGGGCGACGCCCACAATAGATACCTGACCAAAATCCGAGAGAACACTGCCGGGGCATCAGATAGAAACACTACAGGCACCTCAGGGGGAAGGGAAGGGGGGGCCCCTGAGCCACATGAATGCGAAGCCAGATCCACGACGGGGCTCCATGCCCATTGATGTATCCTGGGGAGTGCAAAGCCACAGTCTCTCAAGTCTCTACAGTGGGTGGGTTGCCCACTGTGCCATCCTGGGGAGTGCAAAGCCACAGTCTCTCAAGTCACTACAGTGGGTGGTTTGCCCACTGTGCCATCCTGGGGAGTGCAAAGCCACAGTCTCTCAAGTGTCTACAGTGGGTGGGTTGCCCACTGTGCCATCCTGGGGAGTGCAAAGCCACAGTCTCTCAAGTCTCTACAGTGGGTGGATTGCCCACTGCCATATCCTGGGGAGTGCAAAGCCACAGTCTATCAGGTAGATGCAGGTCTCCACTGGTTCTGGAGGGGGACTGGTGCCCAGACTGGATGAGTCTCCCCGTGAAAGTATCTGTCCTGTCACTGTCCCAGCTGCACATGGGAGAACGATGCCTGATGTGCCGGACTATTCATACCCACACGGTCTTTGCCCTGTTCAGCGGTCTTCACCATGGCGGTCTTGGCCTTGTTCAGCGGTGCTTTGCCATGGCTGCCTATGGACTGTTCAGCGGTGCTTTGCCATGGCGGTCTTTGCCCTGTTCAGCGGTCTTCACCACGGCGGTCTTGGCCTTGTTCAGCGGTGCTTTGCCATGGCTGCCTATGGACTGTTCAGCGGTGCTTTGCCATGGCGGTCTTTGCCCTGTTCAGCGGTCTTCACCACGGCTGTCTTGGCCTTGTTCAGCGGTGCTTTGCCATGGTTGCCTATGGACTGTTCAGCGGTGCTTTGCAATGGCGGTCTTTGCCCTGTTCAGCGGTCTTCACCATGGCGGTCTTGGCCTTGTTCAGCGGTGCTTTGCCATGGCTGCCTATGGACTGTTCAGCGGTAGGCTAAGATGGCGGTTCAGATACTGACATTGGTGTGTGGCATGACGATCCATCATTGCCCAGCGGGCTGTGAGATTCTGGACCCTCCTGGGCTGTGACTCCAGCGGTTGTGGTGGTCTCCTGACCAGTAACGATACTTGAGCCCTCCTGGGCTATGACTCTGGCGGTGGTCTCCTGACCAGTAACGAGGGTGCTGGCGGTTGTGTCTGGACCGCCGGAAATGATGGCGTACTTCTCCGCCGTGACACTCACAACAGGTTGGGAAGACTTCCTCGGGACCTTCCCCCCCTTCTTTTGAGTTATAGATGACTCACCAATCGCCTTGGATCCCATTTCACTGTTTGTACCACCAGGAGTCTTGACACGGTCCCGTCGTCCAATCTCCAATTTCGGAGCCTTCACAGGGGGTGGGCTGACAGTGCCTTGGCTGCCTGCCTTGGTTGACGGGGCACTCCAAAAACCTGGAACACGCACCACTGGTACTGGAGGCATTTTGGCTGAGGCGCTACGACGGGACTGATGAATTGGGGGGGGGTAAAAAGGTCCATTTGACATAGGGACAGTTTCTGACGTACACTGGGATGGGTAGTTGGAGGGGCTCTGGGAGTGGAGGAAGAGGAGGTGGTTGTAGGAGGTGTCACTTTAGGTGTTTTGGGTGCAGGTGCAGGTACTGGAGGCTGTCGTGAGGTGGATGGATGATGGGTGAGTGACTGCCGGCGTTTGTGTACTTTGGGAGGGGGCGTCACAGACACTCTGGGAGAGGACACAGGGGACGTGTATATGGCAGTGGAGGTGGTGAGTGCAGGTGAGCGGCTTGTGGTGCTGGGTGTCCTGGTGCGAGTCCTAATGCCTGTAGATGTGGTGCATGCAGGTGTGTGTGTAGACGAGACTGGGAGGGAGGAGGGAGAAGAGGAGGAGGGGGACACAGTGGAGTCAGTGGATGTTGCTGTGTCTGTATGGGTCTGATGCTTGTGTGAGTGCTTGTGGTGAGTGTGGTGCCTATGTTTGCTTGAGCTACTTTTGGGTGTTGACTTGTGTGCATGCTGGTCTGTAGGTGTGCTTGGGATGGGCTGGGGTACAGGGGATTGGGTCTGGGTGGAGGAAGTTGGAGGGGAGAGGCTGGACACAGGGACAATGGCTGCCATCAGTGCTGAGGCCAGAGATTGCAGGGTTCGCTGAAGGACAGCCTGACCAGGAATGCATTACCGTGTTTCAACTCTCATTCTACACCCTGGATGGCATTCACAATGGTAGACTGCCCAACAGTGAGTGACCTGAGGAGGTCAATGGCCGCCTCACTGAGGGCAGCAGGGGTGACAGGGGCAGGGCCTGAGGTGCCTGGGGCTAAGGTGATGCCCACCCTCCTGGGTGAGCGGGCACGGGGCGAACGCTGAGGGGCTGCTGGGAGGGCGGTGCTGGTAGGGGAGGTGGCGGCTGTACGTCTAGAAGTGGGGCGCACAGATGGTGCCGCCACCACAGGGGAGCTCCCATCGGGGGACGAGTCCGTATCGCTGTTTGGTGATCCTGTGGCCGACGTGAAGCTCCCATCGCCCTCCGTCCCACTGGTGAAATCAGAGTCTGTGGTGTGGCCCTCCATGGCCATGTGGGATGCAGCTCCCTCGTGCTCCGGTGCCACTGTACCTCCGCCTGATGATGCTGATGTACAGAAGGACAGGGAGAGCAGAAAAAGGGTGGAGACAGAAGAAAGAGAGTTTTAGTGCATGGCATACCGCTACCGTTGGCTGACAAGACAAACACAGCAGCCCCCTGCATTACGCCGTGCTCCTGCCCTCTGCACATGCAATTCCTGGGAAATGGCCTGCATGGCAATGGTAGACATCTGCCCACATGGATGGCAAAGGGGCAACTATACATCAATTTGCCTTTTTTTTTAGCTGGGGTAGAGTGCCACATGGCCTACATAATGGAGGGGCCTTGCCTACCTAACTCGCCCTGGCCTAGGGACCCCCACAGCCCACCACCCCCACCCAGACAGCTCCACAGCACGCAAAGTCCATTGCATGAGGTTGAACTCACCCCCTTGTGTCTGCTGTGATGTCCTTAATCGCCCATCCAACTCCGGGTAGGCCACCGCCAGGATCCGGAACATCAGGGGGGTCATGGTGCGACGGGCACCGCTCCCACGTTGGGAGGCCATCCCCAGCTGAGCCTCCGCCGTCTTCTTGCTGCAGCGGCGAATGTCCTCCCATCTCTTACTGCAGTGGGTGCCCCGTCTCTGGTGGCCCCCCAGGGTCCGGACCTCCTTGGCGATGGCATGCCAAATGTCCCTCTTCTGGTGGGCGCTGACCTACATGACATGCAGAAGGAAAGAGGAACAGTCATTACCTACTGCACTGTCGTTGTAATTGGCCCCCTCCCAACTCTATCCCTGTGGCCCATTCATCCCCATGCATGACTGTTCTATGTACTCTGCCCCCTTACCTCATCCACCCAGCCCTCTCCACCCAGGCCTAGCCCATACAACGTGCTCCCTGTGTACTAACCTGTTGGTCTGGAGGACCGTAGAGTAGCGGGTACTGGGGGAGGACCCCATCCACAAGTTTCTCCAACTCCTGTGCAGTGAAGGCAGGGTCCCTTTCCCCAGACGCAGCAGCCATCGTCGCTTCCAGACCGAGGTCACAGCAGCACTAGCAGTGTAGGTCCTCTCCTGTCGAAGGTCAGGTATCTAGTGAATGAAAATATAGAAAATGGTGGTGACGTCCGCGGAGATGACGTCCGCGGCGGTGCGCATCATCACCGCCAGCGCACCTGTTCATTGGCTCCTGGGACCCATAGGGTCCAATGTTAACCAATGCAGCATTGCGCCGCGCTCTACGACCGCCTACCTCGACGGTGTGCAACGCCAGCGCAGTTACCCCACAATTCCATTGTCCCATTTTAGAGGTCAGGCAGCCGCCATTTCAGGGTCCCACATGGCTTAATTTACTACTGCTTCACACATACCGAGGCCTAAACTCAAAACCTTTCCCGGTTGGGTTAATTGTCTGGTGTAGTCTTGTGTATGACTGTGGGTACATACCTGGAGGAATGCTGACAGTTTTTTCGCTGGTGTCCTTCTCAGGCACCGTCAGTTGGGACATATTGGAAGATGGCGGAATCCGCTGGTGTACCGACCGCTGGTGGACCTGTTGACAATGGACGAGCGACATGTCATTGTGACCTACCGGTTTGACCGTGCCACAATCCGGGAACTATGTACCCAGTTGGAGTCTGACCTGATGTCACCAATCCGCCATCCGACTGGAATACCCCCTGACGTGCAGGTGCTGTCAGTGCTCCATTTCTTAGCAAGTGGGTCTTTTCAGACAACAGTGGCCATGGCATCAGGGATGTCCCAGCCTATGTTTTCCAACGTCTTGTCCAGAGTGTTGGCTGCCCTGCTGAAACACGTAAGGAGATACATCATTTTCCCTGAGGTGGCGGATTTGCCTACAGTGAAAGGTGACTTCTATGCCCTTGGACATATCCCCAACGTCATAGGTGCCATTGATGGGACCCATGTAGCTCTGGTCCCCCCTGCAGGAATGAACAGGTGTACAGGAACCGGAAGAGTTATCATTCGATGAATGTCCAGATGGTCTGTTTGGCAGACCAGTACATCTCGCAGGTAAATGCAATGTTCCCTGGCTCAGTGCATGACGCCTACATCCTGCGGAATAGCAGCATCCCTGATATGATGGGTCAACTCCAGAGGCACCGTGTATGGCTATTGGGGGACTCTGGTTACCCCAACCTGCTGGCTACTGACCCCAGTCAGGAATCCCAGGACCAGGGCAGAGGAACACTACAATGAGGCCCATGGGAGGACTAGGATGGTAATCGAGCGGACCTTCGGCCTCCTGAAGGCCAGGTTCAGGTGCCTCCATATGACAGGTGGGTCCCTATTCTACTCACCGAAGAAGGTGTGCGACATCATCATCGCCTGCTCCATGCTCCATAACTTGGCATTGAGACACCAGGTGCCTTTTCTGCAGGAGGATGATCCAGA
The DNA here is from genome assembly GCF_031143425.1 of Pleurodeles waltl. Lineage (NCBI taxonomy): Eukaryota > Metazoa > Chordata > Amphibia > Caudata > Salamandridae > Pleurodeles > Pleurodeles waltl. The sequence goes on from NC_090436.1 coordinate 243,523,712, forward strand.
TGACGTTGTTGTTGCAGCGGGGGAGCCTGGGGAGCCTGTGGACAGTGATGAGGATGAAGCTGATGAAGATGAAAACGACACCAGGGAGTCAGTCATACAGCAATATTTTCAATGAGACACAGGTGAGTACAATTTCATGTTTCACATTATATTACATCTCACACGTCTACCTCTATCCTGTACCTACATTTCACTCCCTATTTGTTAACTTAGTTGTCCCCTTCCATTTCAGTTTCACTAATGTGTTGACCTACGTGTCAACAGCTTGCACCCTTGAAAGGCTTGTGATGTGTGACATAGGTATGTTGACCTTCCAATGGCTAACCTTTTTTAACACTGTAATTGACAATACAAAGTTCACAATCATTGACTGACTCCAATATTATTGAGGTTTCAAGGGTGTTTATTGAAGTGCATACAAATGTAGGGGGGTTGTGAAATGGGGAGAGGTCATGGTGGAATAATGTCCATGGCAGAGTCCAGTCTATTAGTCTCACAGGTACATTGCACATCTGGCCATTGGAAGTGGAGCTGGGGCAGTTCCAATCTGGACAGGGTAACAAAGTGGGACAGTGGGGGGACAATCAAGGTAGTCGTATTTCCTGGCGGAGGTCTTGCCATCTTGCTGTGTCCTGTTCCTGGATCTCAGGGTCCGCTTGCGTGGTGGTTGTCCGTCTGCAGGGGGTGGGGTGCTGGTGTGGTGGTCCTGTGGCCGGGCCTCCTGTCCACTAGCGCCGGCGGAGGTGGTGGGCAGTTCGTCGTCCTGGCTAGTGTCAGGGGCCCCTTGGAGTGCCACGGTGTCCCTCAAAGTCTTTTGAATGTCCGTCAGCACCCCTACGATGGTGCCTAGGGCTCCTCCCTGAACCCCAAATACTGCTCCTCCTGCAGGCGCAGGGTCTCCTGCAACTTGTCCAGGACCGTTGCCATCGTCTCCTGGGAGTGGTGGTATGCTCCCATGATGGAGGATAGGGCCTCGTGGAGAGTGGGTTCCCTTGGCCTGTCCTCCCTCTGTCGCACATCAGCCCTCCCAGTTCCCCTGTGTTCCTGAGCCTCCGTACCCTGGACTGTGTGCCCACTACCACTGCCCCCAGGTCCCTGTTGTTGTTGGGGTGGTGGGTTAGCCTGGGTGCCCTGTAGTGGTGGACACACCGCTGATTGACCTGTCCTGGGTAGGGAGGTATGGGTCCGCTGGGTGGGTGCTGTGCTGGTGTTCCCAGAGGGTGGCAGTTCGGTGTTGGGCTGTGGCTGGGCAAGGGGAACCGACTGTCCTGAGGCCCACGATGGTCCGGGCTGGTCATCAAGATCCAGTAGGGCAGAGCTGCTGTCGTCACAGTGGGCCTCTTCTGGGGGTGGAGTGGTGTTGTCTGGACCCTCTGGTGTGGTGACGGTCCTTCGGGTTCCTGCAGGGGTATGAGAACATGATTATTGCATGTGTGTGTTTCATGGTGTGCTATGGATGGGTGTGCGTGAACCCCAGGGCAGGCATTCCTGTGTGGGGGCTTGTGTGGTGATGTTTTGGGGGTGTTGTGGGTCTGTGCAGTGGGCATGCTTTAGTGATGGGTGTCCATGCTTAGTTGTGTCATGCAGGTCTTAGGGTTGGGATGGGTGGTTGGTGTTATGGGTAGATTAGTGAGGAGTTAGGGTGATAGGGGAGGGTGTGAGGGTTGGGGTGTGTGATATCATGCAGGTAGGGTGGGGGATATGATAGTGAAGATTAGACTTACCAGTGTCCGTTCCTCCGACGACTCCTCCGAGGCCCTCAGGATGCAAGATGGACAAGACTTGCTCCTCCCATGTTGTTAGTTGTGGGGGAGGAGGTGGGGGTCCGCCGCCAGTCCGCTGTACCGCGATGTGGTGCCTGGATACCATTGAACGCACCTTTCCCCGTAGGTCGTTCCACCTCTTCCTGATGTCCTCCCTATTTCTTGGGTGCTGTCCCACAGCGTTGACCCTGTCGACTATTCTTTGCCATAGCTCCATCTTCCTGGCTATGGATGTGTACTGTACCTGTGCGCCAAATAGCTGTGGCTCTACCCTGATGATTTCCTCCACCATGACCCTGAGCTCCTCCTCGGAGAAGCGAGGGTGTCTTTGGTGTGACATGGGGTGGTGTGTGTGATGTGTGGGGTGGTGTATGTGTTGATGAGTGTGGTGGGTGTAGTGGTAAGTGGGGTTTTGTGCGTGGATGTTGTGTGGGTGATGGTGTAGTGTGCCTCTGTGTGATGGTGTTATCTATTCTGTGCTGTCTCTCTCTGGCCTTCGTCTCTAATTTGTGGTTGTAGGGGTTTGTGGGTGATATGAGTGTGTGTTTTATATTGTATTGGATGTGTGGGAGTGGTGTTTGTATGTGTATCAGGTGTGTGTATTTTGAATTGTCCTATGTGGCGGTGCTTTGGAGAGGTGTGTGTATTTTGAGCGCGGCGGTGTGTACCGCCAATGGAATACCGCGGTTGAAAGACCGCCGCGTGGATTCGTGGGTCGTAATAGCATGGGCGTGTTTCTGTTGGCGTGGAGGTGAAGGATTTGTTTCCGCATATTTATCGCTGACCTTTGGTGTGGCGGACTTGTGTGGGTGTCTGAATTTCGGCGGATTCCGTGATGTGTGTCATAATAGCTGTGGCGGTCTCCCGCCGCCGCCGTGGTGTATTGGCGGTCTTCGGCACGGCGGTAAGCACCTTTTACCGCCAATGTTGTAATGACCCCCTTAGATATCTCTCACTGCCACGCAACATATCTGGGTCTTCCTAGATGATTATGAAATGTGCTTAACAGAATATTCTATATGTTGAAATTTGGAGAAAGCACTACTTTGCAATAGGTTTAATTAGGTCAAAGTTAGGTACAGTGTAAATAGCTTCTTAGTGAAGCTTTCAGGGGTAACCTTGTTGTGTGTATATACTCTACCTTGTGGCAGATGCAAAGCCTTTTAGAGACAATCCTCAGTGTATCCAGAATCCAATGCAAATATTTAAAATGGTTAGAACCCCCCTAGACCCAGAGCCAGACTACTTGCTGCTTTTGGAATTAAAGTGCCTATTTTGGAAGCCCCAGATGAGTTTAATTGCCATGATCTAAACAGGCTGAGAGAATCTTCCTTAGAAAGCAAGATAACGTAACTTTAAATGTTTGTAATTTAAAGGATAAGTTCTAATCAAAAATAATTCCAAAGCAATTCCACAGCCCTTAGGTGAAAGCGCCATGTAAACGCTGACAGAGAAAGAGTCGTAATCCCCAGGGCAGCGCCAGCACCGCTGGGCTGCCGAAAAATGTCAGTGCTGGCTGTCCGACCGTGGGCGAACTGCCACGGTCATAATGTGGCGGTTTGACCACCGCTCTGGTGGCAGTCATACCACCACCGGGAGTCTGGCTATCCCAGGACCACCAGACTCGTAATTAGGGCCTCAGTTTGTGTAACTAAGAGAAAAAAGTGTCACAAGAGTAGCTTAGGATATAATTGTGTGTTTGTGCCAGATTTCTCAGTTTTATAGGGAAAATGAAGAAGAGAAGCAGGCTGAAGATTGCACAGAAGCATAGAGTCAGTGCCTTGTTTGTTAAGTAAGGCAAACATTGTGCTATTCTTCCAATAATCCGGAACCACTAACAGAGTTAAAAAAATGTTACAGACTTCCAGAATAGAAGCAGTGATAAGCAGAGTAATAAAATGAATTATACACTTGTGCATGAGGCCAAAGGGTGAATTTGATTTACATTTTCTGAACATTTATCAAGTTTGATTGAAAGAAAATCATTCACATTTTAAGAGGCTTGCCATAGGACTGTCACATGTGAAAGAGCTAGGTCGTTCTAATTGGAATGACCAGCTAAGGCATTTTTTCCCTCTTAGAAATGAAGACAACAGATAATCACAAAGAGCCACTGTAGCCTGAATTATAGATTTGCCAAAAATAGGGAAATAGGCCAAGTGTGGGTGTTCTCATCCTAAATGTTACAATCACATAAAAGTAAAATTGGAAGCTTCTAAATCCAGAGGACGAATGTAATCAGGAATCTCTGCTCAGTTAAATGCTGGTGCAGGGAGTGCAATAGCATTTAAGAATTGTTTAAAACAATAGCATGTCAACTGCTAGGGTGGTAGACTTAGTCTAAGCAAATGATTTTTAATAAATCAGGGTTCTTGGATAGAATCCTATATGTTGGAATGTGAGAGAAAACAGATTCAACTGATGGTTGTGGTGGATGAGGTGCAATGAAAACAAGAGGTTTTAAAGGTTCATAGAGTAAATAACTTTTAACCTCACCTTTAAAGAGCTAGAACATTATTGTAACCAAACAGACAGTGGATTTTGAGAGATCATTCATATAACAAATTCAGAACATTACTCCTTCCCTGTTTTTTCTTCCAAATCCAAGTGAAACATATTGACTAGGGAAAATGGAAAACCTTTTCACAAACTATGCATGCATATGTGGCACAAATGTAAGTGCTGAAAGAGAGTACCCATTATATGCTGCATTACTTGGAAGCTGAAGGTCCAGACATTTTAGAAAAATTACCTTATCTATAATATTTATGTTAAGAAATTAGATGCTCACTATTTGCCCTGTCTGAGCATGATCCTTGAACAATAGCTTTGTGATTTAACAGATCAGGGCAAAGATGAATCAGTTGAGGGGTTTGTTTCAAACCTGAAGACTTTTGCAGCAATGTGCAAATTTGTAGCAACAATGGAAGAAATAATAAGGGACCAATTTCTTTTGAACTGCAGCAGAGGCAAAATAAGAGAGAAGCTGTTGTTTAAAGATGAGCCACTGCTTGCAAAAGTAGTTTATGTTACAAAAAGAGTGGAACATATGTTAAGTAAAGACACATTTTGTGATAATAGTATTGAAAAAAAGGACACAAGAAGACAGAAGAAAATTAGTGTGCCATGTTATTGCTGTGGTAACTCAGGACACAAGGCAACTGAGAAGGAATGCCCAGTGTTAAATGTTATATGTAAAAGGTATGGATGGAGCAGACACTTTTACAAATGCTGCAGAATGATAAACAAGCAGGGTAGGGAAAAGTTTAAAATGGTAAATAAGGAAATAGTTTTAGAAATTAAAACAATGAATAATGGTATTTTCATAGACATGCTAAAATGTGATGGAGAATAACTGACCATAAAGTTTGAACCATGCTTCTAACCTACCATCATTTCAAAACAAATATTTGAGAAAACTTTTAAATCAAAGTATGGGCTACAAAAGATGGCTGTTACACCAGGAGGGTATGATGGTCAAACTATTAAAATGCAGGGTTATTTCAAGGTATGCTTGGAGGTAGATATAGAGTGCTCAAGGTGTATGTTGTGCACAAAGAGATTGTATTGTAGGACAACCACATCTGAGAATACTGGGGGTTACCCTGAATCTGAATGGTTCACTCCAAGTACAGATGCTAGAAATAAGTGAGGCTGCATTTGAGACTGAATTTAAGAAATTGTTATAACTTAGGTTATTTAAAAGGCTACGAGCATCAGATCATGTTACAAAAAAGAGCAATACTTAAGGTATAAAATTTAGACATTTTCCTTTCTGCATACAAAATACATTTAAAAACGTGTTATAAAATGTGTTTACACTATGTGATTGTAACTGCTAAAGCATCACAATGGATGGCTTAAATTGTAGTACAAGAAAAGCAGATGGGAAAATAAGTCTGTGTGTTGATTTAAAATCATTAAAGTGGGAAGTGGTAGTAGAGAAGTTTCCACTACCAAATATTGATGAGTTAGTCATGATCTTGAACTGACAAAGGTACTTTACCACACTTGATCTTGCACTAGCTTATCAACAGATATTGCTGGAAAATAAATCTCAAATGTTGACTTCTTTTGTCACTCTTTTTGGTTCTTTTAAATTCAGACACATGCCATTTGGGCTCATTTTAGCCGCCGCTGCATTTCAAAGGTATCAAAAAGTTAAGGTGTTTTCAGGATGATCTGTTGGTTTCCAGAGTACCAGTGATCAACATAATCATTTGAGTTAGAATAATATTGAAGAAGTTTGAAAAGTGTAAGTTTGGTGTAGTAAAGTAAACTACTTTGAACATAACATTTCCATGGAGATATCATCCCCAGATCAGATTTCGTAAGCACAATGCAGTAACACAGTAACAAAGAAGAATTCACACCTTTTTGGAGTGGTGGAATTTTATAGAAAATGTATACACAATTTTATGGATAAAATATAGTGGAAGAAAAGTAGGCATGTATAATAGAACTTAGTAGCACAAATATGTGCAGATTTAACCCTTTTCAAAATTCACAAGCACAGTTTTTTAGGTGTACGGCTAGGAATCTCATGTGCCATGTGCCATGTGCCATTTCCACAGTGCTGAATTATACATAGTGTACAACACCTCCCTGAGAAATAAATTAATAATTTTTCAGTCATAAACGTATGATCACAGCCAAAAATCTCTTTAGGGTTTTGGGCACTTTGTATGTTCAAGAATCAGAACCGCAGAATGTAAAAGAGTGCTAGGGAATCATTTATCCCCAATTAAAAGTAACCAAAATACATTTTGAATGGATATCGAGCTGTTAAACTTAATGAAGTTCTGTATGTGTTTTGGTTATTGTAGCCAGAAGGCATGTGCCTTACTAAGCGGGCATGCATAGAATTGCCCCTTGAAAAACATACTTTTGTGGAAGGAGCTGAAAATGGTAAGATGTTTTTATAAAGTAGAACTCCCCTTTTCTTCTTCCTTATTTAATCTTGTAATCATTGCAGTAAACATAATCGTCAATGGTCAATTTGAAAGGAATGGCTTCTTAATGAGGAGACATGCATGCTTGTACTATCCACAGGACACCTACTTTAAAAGTAGAGGGAAAATCATACAATTATTGAACATGTTTCATAGCCACAATGTGCTGACCAAGTTGCTAGAGTAAAGGCTAAGCACCAGATCGAATTATGAAAATGAGAAAGATCTCTAAAACAAATAAAAATTCTCCAAAATGTTGAAAATATAACTAGCAAGAAGAGAAGTGCAACACCCATTTGTTATAGGTTGAGCTAAGAACCTAATGTTATATTGGGAATAAGTGTGAAATAGAATTATAAGGTCCTTTGGAGAGGGTGGCATTCAGGTACCTTTCAGTAGTAATTAGCAGCAGCTTCCAGCACAATTACCTTGTTGAATGCGTTTTGTTGCTTTATTGGCACGGTACTTTCAGCTTGATGTGTGCTTATGCACTGCAGTGTGTGAACACTACTCTGGAGAAGTCTGTTTATGCAATGACATATGAGCATGCACGCTGTGTTACTGGTGTGGTGGTAGCTGTCCTATTTTATTTCCAGAAAGCATTGTTCAGGCAGTATTGGCACCACAAAGATGCCCAGCTGTGCATCCTGCAATAGTCCATTCCGAAAGATGAGGCAAGGGGTTTGGTCTTGTAGACATGACAACGAAAAGTTCACTGAGTAGTGACATATTGTTAGCGACGCAGTGTGAGTGAGTCAAAATTTTGATGCTAAAACAGAGCATATCTAACTCCATATTTATATTAAGATGCTAGACCCGTTTAGAGGCAAAATATAGGAGTTAGCGTCATATTGTGGATGCGGCAAACTACGTTGTGCTAATTAGATGCAAGGTAGGCGTACCCGTCCACAATATATCGCTAACCCCCTACTGGCTTATTTATACTCTGGTACAAAAATGACGCACACAGAGTAGGCGGACCAAAATAATGGTGCTAACCCTGTTTAGCGCCATTATTTAACGCTTGGGTCTGACCAGGCGTTAGGGGACCTGTGGACTCATTTCCATGACTAAACACTATGGAATGGGCCCACAGATGCCCACCCCAAGCCCCAGAAACACCCCCATCCACACCAGAGGCACACCATAGGATGCAGAACCTCATCCTGAGTAAGTATAAAAAAAAAATCTATGCCATTGGGGGCCCCTTACATGGGGCCCCCTGCCTGTCACTAGGTGTTATGGCCTTGCCCAGTGAACACTGGTCCCCTGGGATGGCCATTGGGGTGGTGGGCATGACTCCTGCCTTACAAAAACAGGTATCATGTTTGGATGGTACAGAAAATGATGCTAAGCTGGTTAGCGGCATATTTTTTTATCACTAACCAGCCTACTATCATTTCTGGCCCACTAGCGCCTTTTTCCCTCCCGCCATCCCCCCAGCTAGCATCTTTTCTTTAGACACTAGCCTGTCCTTTGATTCCACCATTCGGCATTCCATAAATATGGCGCCCGGCTGACGCTATGGCATGGCGCTAGCAGGTGCTATGGATTTTGATGCAAAACTGCGTTAGCGCGGTTTTGTGCGGCAAAATCCATAAATATGGGCCAGATTGTAGCAAACGATATGTAGCAGTAGCAGTAAACTGCATAAACAACAGTATTTTTAAACTATCTAAAAAGAGAATTATGCTTTTCTTAGTTCTTTAAGCAATGTACTGACCCAAGATTTATTTCATGGCATTGAGAGGATAGTGGGATATACACTCATACTGTAGGAAAGACTCAAAATCTCATATTGGATATTGTGGAATATAGCCACATATCCCTTTATTACAGGAGTACCAGACACCTCGGTGCTTGTTGTGGGAGGTATTAATCGTCATCCTTTACTCTTTGTGACATTTTTATGTCTAATTACAAATACACCTTTCTGAAATGCGTTTGTAAACAACAGCCATATATGCATCATATTTTGCCTGTGAGGATGAAGCATATAATTTCTATATCGATCTACCAGTATCAGATACTCTGAAGCATGTCCCTCGCTATGTAATCTATTTAATATTTAATAATAATCTATACCAAACATTGCACTTTTTAGCTGGAAAGTTGAGATATTTTATTTATAGTTCAGGGTAACTGTTAACACTGTAGATTTTATGTTGTATTTGTCAGGCTGTGGAATTCTGTGCGTCTTTTCATGGGTACTTTACCTTCATTAAAATTCAGCTTGATCTGGTTTCTCAGATCCAATTAGTTTATTGTGTTTTTTATGATTTGAAGGCAAAACATTTTTGACTACCGCTATTTTATGTCCTTGTTGGCAAATTAAGACAGTGCTTCCTGCAAACACCACTTTCCATTTATTATGAATGCAGACTTCTGGGGGTGGTAATGTGTGACAACAATGTGTGTATAAATGTTGCGTGGCGTTTTTTTGTGGTGATAGAATGTATAGCTTGTGTTGTGTTGTACTGTGGTTGTTGTATTGCATTATGTTTTGACTGTTCTGTTTTGTTGTGCTCATTGATGTTTGTTGGAAAATGGGTTATTGGTAAGAGCAGGTAAGTACCTACACTTAGCAATAGGCCAATAACCTCCACTTAGGTCCAGTTAGGTCTCAATAAATTAAACCTAGCTTGGCAACAAGCGACAAGGCTTAACTTAGGAGATATATTTGTAAAACATTTAAAAATCACAAAACAATAAATAAGTAAAACACAAAACACAATAAAAATCCAACACCAATTAGAAAAAATAGATTTAAAATGACACCAAAACGATTAAAATCGGATAAGGGGAACCGGAGAATTGAATTTTGAAATAATTAAAGCTTAGAAAGAATAGCGCCAATCTGGTCATCTGGTCACACCTCGACCAAGGCAAAGTCAAAGTTTGAGGCGGACCGCAATGGAGCCTTGCTCGGCTACAGCTTGCGGGAGGCCTCAATCAACAGTTTACCTTCAGACTTAGTCATTTTCTTGAAGATTTTCTTCAGCGGGACTAAGTCGCCAGTCCAATCTGACCTCCTGGAACTCTTCCAGGCATCGCAGTAGCCCTCGGTGGAGATTTTTACCTTCGGACATAGGCCCATATTTATACTTTTTTAGCGCTGCATTTGTGCCACTTTTTGATGCAAAAACAGCGCAAACTTACAAAATACAATTGGATTTTGCAAGTTTGCGCTGTTTTTGCGTCAAGAAATGGCGCAAATGCGGTGCTAAAAAAGTATAAATATGGGCCTTAGTCATTTCTTTTAGATGAAAATCCTTCGACCGGGGCAAACCTGAATCTTGATCTGACGTCCCTGGAGCCATCTTCGGATACACTGCCTGGGAGGTCCTGGTCAACTTCCTATGTTCGGACTTAGTCACTTTTTCTGAGATTTTCTTCACAGGGACGAACCTGCAAGTCAGGCTTGGTCGCCGTTGAGGCAAGCCGGCTACAGTTGCCACGGCAGGTCAGTCCCTTTATGGAGCATTTTCCCAAAAGTTCTCTAAAGATCTCCAAACTTCTGGATCTTCTTCCAGATGTTCCTTTAAGGTTCTTTTGAGGTCCACAGTTCACCCCAAGGTTCCATAAGCTCTGAGATGCTCCTTGAGGGTGCGGACTACAACTCCCAGAGTCCACCTGGCGCAAACTCTTTTCTGACCACTGGACAGTCGTTAACTGGTCAGTTTCTTCAGGAGTTGGTGCAGGGGACTCTGGTTAGCAAGTGTTCACCTGTAGCAAACAGGGAGTCCCTCCTTGAACTAGTTGAGTCCTTCTTGTGGTGAAGCCCAAGTGTGCAGCTGGTGCAGTCCTCCAGAGTGCAGTATACAGGTGCAGGTCAGGGGTCCAGCAGGGCAGTCCTTCTTTTTCTGTAGTTCTTCCTTGATGGAATCTGGTAGGGATCTAAGGTGTGGCTGCAGGTCTGCCAGTTTTATCCTTGCTTCAGGGTGAAAAACAGGGGGCTCCTGGTTCTCTAATCAGGTGCAGGGTCCTTGCCCCGGTGATGACCACTTCCTGGGAAGTGTATCAAAAATCAATCCCAGGGAGCAACGTTCCTCAAAAATCCATCATGGCTGAAAGTGATTTTTGGAGGTTACATCTGGCTGAGCCACCCTTCTCCTGCCCTCTCCGAATCTAATAAGGGGGGCACCTAATTGTCAGGGTTTGCAGGATGTAAGGGAGGTGCTGGGTTGCTCCAAATGTCGTTCCTGACCTTTGAAGACCAGTTTGGCAGCCCTCCCCCTTCCTGCCTCTCCATCTGTTGAGGAAAGATCTTCTCCCCCAGGCACAACTCTTTGTGTTAAGCCAAGCCACTTCACCCTCATCAAGGCAGCCAGGCCAGGCTGCCAGAGGCTGGCCAATCAGAGCAAAGCAGCAAAAACACCGCAGGGCTGAAGTTGGCAACTTTTCAGGTAAAGTTTAAAACTCTTTACCTGAGCAAGTGATATTAAATCCCACAACTGGAAGTTGTGGGATTTATTATAACAATTAATTTGATACCAAACTTGAGGTATCTTTTACTTAAGGGGACTTTTAAAATTAAATTAAAGTCTCACCATCCCTAGCCTATGGAGGCCATTCAATACAATGAGGGAAAAACGAATTTGGCTGTTTTACCTCACCAGGGCTTATAAAACTATTTTGTAAGGTCCCTGCTTATAGTTATATGGCGCCCAGCCCTAGGGGCACATAGGGCACACCTTAGGGGTGACATATGTAAAAAATGGTAGTTTAAGACTTTGGAACTACTTTTTATTCCAAAGTCAAATGTGCATGTAACTTTAATTTAAAAGCAGCCAGCAAGGCAGGCCTGCCTTTAAAATGACACTGGGCACCTCAGCAGTGCACCTATTGGGGCACCTCCTATGCTGGGGTCCCTAAACCTACATGCCCTACCATATACTAGGGACTTATAGGTAGGTTGACTTTGTCAGGAATCCCCAAGGTGCCTCCTGTGTTATTTGTCAGCATCGCCAGGGATTAGGGTTAAATCATATCTCTGTTCTTGGTTAAACCTTCATGTTTCTAAGTAAACATAATGTGCTGTGTTACACAATAGGTTTTAGCAATGCTTGTTTGCTAATGTGAGCAGGTGTACACATGTGCTTCTAATTTGGTGTGGTGTAGACATGTGCTTCTAATTGAGTATGATGACTCATCCACATGTGGAAACTCAACTGCTTTCCTGATTGGATATAAATAGCAGAGTGAAGCACGCCTCCCTGCTTGGCTTTGTTTTGCTTCAGCATCTGATTTGGCAGTCCAGTCCCTGCTGTCTTCCTCGTATTCAGGACTTTTGAGGCAATTCCTTTCTTCGTTCCTGTACCAGCTGACACCAGGCATTCCTCCAGCACTCCGGAAAAGACTGCAGCTAAGTAACTAGTATTCACCAGGGAGTTTGTTCTTTGAGCGCTGTGTTTTCCTAGAACAGCCGGTGTATTTCAGATCTCGTATGCTTATCTTGAAGAGACAAATGCATTTCTGAACATTCTACATTATTATTGTATAGTTACTTGCCTAAAATGTGCTTTGGGAAATCTGCTTGAGCTCAAGTACTAAGGGACAGTGCAATTTTAAAAGAGCATTTATGGGACTTTTCTTTCTCTAATAGCATAACTCTTGGATTTAAATTGTGTCATTCATGCCTGTATTTTAGGTTTGAGGAATTTGCTTTTGAAGGGTTTTTTACACAAACAGTGAAACCAAACCAAACTGTGCCACCCTAACTGTTTAAACCTAGAGTGGACATTTGTAGTTCTTGGATTATTTTTGTTCCTTTTAGTTTAACCCTGCATGCAGGAAAGTTATGCGTGATATAATTAATGCCCTTGTTTGTCTTTCTTGTGCATGATAAGTGCGACCACAGTTCTAATTGAAGTGTGCAACAGTGAATCTCTGTGAAGCCAGCCCTAGTGTCACAGCACTTATTGTTATGGTACTCAGTTTGGGGTTTTGGTAATGCAGTTTTAGTAATTGTGCCAACAGTTAATATTATCCAAGAAAAGTGCTGGAGCATCCCGGTGTTCTTCTACCGCTCCCGTGCCCATATCAGAAAGAGAAATTCAGTTTCAAGGAAGTTGAGTGCACTAACTCTACTATCACTCTGCCCCTGAAGATACAGGGTGCCTGGCTGGACCGGCAAGACGTGGCAGTGTTTTTTCTCTTTCTCTTCCACTCCCCCTTTCTTTTTGGGACACCTGCCTGGGTTTCTGTGTCCACCAGGAAGTGCTGAGAGGTGTTCCAGAAGGTCAGGGGCATACCATCGCCCCTGCAGACATCCTGCTTTTCAGGTGAGTGGATCCGTCTCGACAGACTTAGCCAATTATAATTAGCCTAATTTGCATACTCATTTTACAAAGAGCACAGGCCCTGGGACTGGTTAGCAGTACCCAGGACACCATCAGAGTCAGGAAAACACCAGCAAAAAGTGAAAAATGGGGGCAAAAAGTCAGGGGGCCTCTGCAATCAGCCCTGTTTTCCCACAATGTTTTATTTGGATTATGTTTTGTGTGTGTTATTGTCTTATCTTCTTGTGTTTATTTTAGATATGTCAACAAATGCTGCTACGATTGCCAGCCAAAAACAGCACAAGCCTTAAACTGCTTCTGTGCCTTGGACGAGGTGGGCCCCCCACCCACACCCCCTGGTCGTCGATGGAAGGGGAATCCCTTCCCCTTCCACCCCCCGACTCCCCCACCCCCGTGACGTCACAGAATCCTCCTCCTTCGCGCTGGAAGCTCAGCTTCCAGCATGCTCGGAAGAGAAATGCCAAGCATTTCTCTTCCGATCACGTGGAGGAGGCCGGAGAGGCTTCAAAGGGAAGGAAATGAATTTCCTTCCCTTTGAAGTCTCTCTCAGCGTTTCAAAAGACCCCCACCCACACCCCCCAGTCGTGGATGGAAGGGGAATCCCTTCCCCTTCCACCCCGACTCCCGCACCCCCCCTGTGACGTCAGCGCGCATCGCGCACTGATTGTCACAGAATCCTCCTCCTTTGCGCTGAAAGCTCAGCTTCCAGCGTGCTCGGAAGAGAAATGCAAAGCATTTCTCTTCCGACCACGTGGAGGAGGCTGGAGAGGCTTCAAAGGGAAGGAAATGAATTTCCTTCCCTTTGAAGTCTCTCTCAGCGTTTCAAAAGCCGGATTGTAAAGCAATCCGGCTTTTTGGAACGCCCACTAGACACCAGGAATTTATTTTGAAAGTGGAAATTGGCATAAGGGAGCGACCCCTTGGGTAAGGGTCGCTCCCAGGGGGGGCATTTCTTTAAGGCCTTTTCTGCCCCCCTGGGGGCAGATCGGCCTATTAATAGGCCGATCTGCCGCCGGGGGGGCAGAAGCCTCTAGGCACCAGAGATCATTTTTTTTTTGGTTTTCTTTTTTTTTTATAGAGGTGGGGTGCCACCCCTTAGGCAAGGGTCGCTCTCCTAGGGGGCAAATTACATTTAGGCCATTTCTGTCCCCCGTGGGGGCAGATTGGCCTATTTTTATGAGGCCAATCTGCCTCCAAGGGGGACAGAAACCACTAGACACCAGGGAGTTTTTTTTTTCTTTGTGAATTTCACGCAAGGGGAGCGACCTCTTAGGCAAGGGTCGTTCCCCTGGGGGGCAAATTTATTTTAGGCCATTTCTGCCCCCCTGGGGGCAGATCGGCCGATTTGAAACCAGTAGGCACTGGGGATTTTTTTTTTGCCAATGTCACGCAAGGGCAGCGACCCGTAGGCAAGGTTCGCTCCCGGGGGGGGATGGGCGGGTGGGGGGGGCAAATTTATTTTAGGCCATTTCTGCCCCCCCTGGGAGCAGATCGGCCTATTGCTATTAGGCCGATCTGCCTTCAGGGGGGGCAGAAACCTCTAGGTGCCAGGGCAATTTTTTTTTCTCGTGTTTTTTTTTTTGTTTGTTTGTTTTTTTAGAGATGGGGAGCGACCCATTAGGCAAGGGACGCTCCCCTGGGGGGGGGAAATTGTATTTAGACCATTTCTGCCCCCCTTGGGGGCAGACAGGCCGATTGTAGGTCAATCTGCCCCCAAGGGGGGCAGAAACCACTAGGCACCAGGGATTTTTTTTTGCACCAATGTCACGCAAGGGGAGCGACCCCGTAGGCAAGGGTCGCTCCCGGGGGGGGGGGTTGGATGGGCAAATTTATTTTAGGCCATTTCTGCCCCCTGGGGGTAGATCGGCCTATTGCTATTAGGCCGATCTGCCTTCAGGGGGGGCAGAAACCTCTAGGTGCCAGGGCAATTTTTTTTTCTCGTGTTTTTGTTTTTGTTTGTTTGGTTTTTAAGAGAAGAGGAGCAACCCATTAGGCAAGGGTCGCTCCCCTGGGGGGCAAATTGTATTTAGACCATTTCTGCCCCCTTTGGGGGCAGATCTGCCGATTTTAGGTCAATCTGCCCCCAAGGAGGGCAGAAACAACTAGGCACCGGGGATCTTTTTTTTGCGCCAATGTCACACAAGGGGAGCGACCCTGTAGGCAAGGGTCGCTCCCCGGGGGGGTTGGGGGACAAATTTATTTTAGGCCATTTCTGCACCCCCTGGGGGCAGATTGGCCTATTTCTATTAGGCCGATCTGCCTTCAGGGGGGGAAGAAACCTCTAGGCGCCAGGGCAAATTTTTTATTTGTGTTTTTGTTTTTGTTTGTTTGTTTTTTTAGAGATGGGGAGCAACCCATTAGGCAAGGGTCGCTCCCCTGAGTGGCAAATTGTATTTAGACCATTTCTGCCCCCCTTGGGGGCAGATCGGCCGATTTTAGGTCAATCTGCCCCCAAGGGGGGCAGAAACAACTAGGCACCCGGGATCTTTTTTTTGTGCCAATGTCCCAGGGGTGGCAGAAACCTCTAGGCGCCAGGGCTAATTTTTATTTTGTGTGTTTTTTGTTTGTTTGTTTTTTTAGAGAAGGGGAGCAACCCATTAGGCAAGGGTCGCTCCCCTGGGGGGCAAATTGTATTTAGACCATTTCTGCCCCCCTTGGGGGCAGATCGGCCGATTTTAGGTCAATCTGCCCCCAAGGGGGGCAGAAACAACTAGACACCGGGGATCTTTTTTTTGCGCCAATGTCACACAAAGGGAGCGACCCTGTAGACAAGGGTCGCTCCCCGGTGGGGGTTGGGGGACAAATTTATTTTAGGCCATTTCTGCACCCCCTGGGGGATGATCGGGCTATTGTTATTAGGCCGATCTGCCCCCGGGGGGGGGCAGGATCCTCTAGGCCCCAGGGTAATTTTTTTTTTGTGGTTTTCTTTTTGTTTGTTTGGTTTTTTAGAGATGCGGGGCGACCCATTAGGCAAGGGTCGCTCCCCTGGGAGGCAAATGGTATTTAGACCATTTCTGCCCCCCTTGGGGGCAGATCGGCCGATTTTAGGTCAATCTGCCCCCAAGGGGGCAGAAACAACTTGGCACTGGTAATTTTTTTTTTTTGCACCAATGTCACTCAAGGGGAGCGACCCCGTAGGCAAGGGTCGCTCCCGGGTGGGGGTTGGGGGGACAAATTTATTTTAGGCCATTTCTTCCCCTCCCTGGGGGCAGATCGGCCTATTGTTATTGGGCCAATCTGCCCCCGGGGGGCAGAAACCTCTAGGCGCCAGGGCAAATTATTATTTTTTGGTTTTTTTTGTTTGTTTGTTTTTATAGAGATGGGGAGCAACCCATTAGGCAAGGGTCACTCCCCTGGGGGGCAAATTGTATTTAGACCATTTCTGCCCCCCTTGGGGGCAAATCGGCCAATTTTAGGTCAATCTGCCCCCAAGGGGGGCAGAAACAACTAGGCACCGGGGATCTTTTTTTTGCGTCAATGTCACGCAGGGGGAGCGACCCCGTAGGCAAGGGTCGCTCCCCGGGAGGGTTGGGGGGCATATTTATTTTAGGCCATTTCTGCCCCCCCCCGGGCCGGCTGAGCTAGAGGCCACAATTTGTAAAAAACACCTCTGTTTTCTGTGAAAAAATGTGATGTGTCCACGTTGTGTTCTGGGCCAGTTCCTTTCGCGGGCGCTAGGCTCCTCTCAGATTCCAGAACTTTCTGTCACCGAAATGTGAGGAAAATTTGTTTTTTTAGCCAAATTTTGAGGTTTGCAAAGGATTCTGGGTAACAGAATCTGGTCAGAGCCCCACAAGTCACCCCATCTTGGATTCCCCTAGGTCTCTAGTTTTCAAAAATGCACAGGTTTGGTAGGTTTCCCTAGGTGCCGGCTGAGCTAGAGTCCAAAATCTACAGGTAGGCACTTTGCAAAAAACACCTCTGTTTTCTGTCAAAAAATGGGATATGGACATGTTGTGTTTTGGGGCACTTCCTGTCGCGGGCGCTAGGCCTACCCACACAAGTGAGGTATAATTTTTATCGGGAGACTTGGGGGAACGCTGGGTGGAAGGAAATTTGTGGCTCCTCTCAGATTCCAGAACTTTCTGTTACCGAAATGTGAGAAAAATGTGTTTATTTAGCCAAATGTTTAGTTTTGCAAAGTATTCTGGGTAACATGACCTGGTCAGAGCCCCACAAGTCACCCCATCTTGGATTCCCCTAGGTCTCTAGTTTTCAAAAATGCACAGGTTTGGTAGGTTTCCCTAGGTACCGACTGAGCTAGAGGCCAAAATCTACAGGTAGGCACTTTGCAAAAAAACACCTCTGTTTTCTGTCAAAAAATGTGATGTGTCCCCGTTGTGTTTTGGGGCATTTCCTGTTGCGGGCGTTAGGCCTACCCACACAAGTGAGGTATCATTTTTATCGGGAGACTTGGGGGAACACTGGGTGGAAGGAAATTTGTGGCTCTTCTCAGATTCTAGAACCTTCTGTCACCGAAATGTGAGGAAAATTTGTTTTTTTAGCCACATTTTGAGGTTTGCAAAGGATTCTGGGTAACAGAACCTGGTCAGAGCCCCACAAGTCACCCCATCTTGGATTCCCCTAGGTCTCTAGTTTTCAGAAATGCACAGGTTTGGTAGGTTTCCCTATGTGCCGGCTGAGCTAGAGGCCAAAATCTACAGGTAGGCAGTTTGCAAAAAACACCTGTTTTCTGTAAAAAAATGGGATGTGTCCACGTTGTGTTTTAGGGCATTTCCTGTCGCGGGCGCGAGGCCTACCCACACAAGTGAGGTATCATTATTATCGGGAGACTTGGGGGAACGCTGGGTGGAAGAAAATTTCTGGCTCCTCTCAGATTCCAGAACTTTCTGTCACCGAAATATGAGGAAAACGTGTTTTTTTAGCCAAATTTTGAGGTTTGCAAAAGATTCTGGGTAACAGAACCTGGTCAGAGCCCCACAAGTCAGCCCATCTTGGATTCCCCTAGGTGTCTAGTTTTAAAAAATGCACAAGTTTAGTAGGTTTCCCTAGGTGCCGGCTGAGCTAGAGGCCAAAATCTATAGGTAGGCACTTTGCAAAAAACACCTCTGTTTTCTGTCAAAAAATGGGATGTGTCCACGTTGTGTTTTAGGGCATTTCCTGTCGCGGGCGCTAGGCCTACCCACACAAGTGAGGTATCATTTTTATCAGGAGACTTGGGGAAACATAGAATAGCAAAACAAGTGTTATTGCCCCTTGTCTTTCTCTACATTTTTTCCTTCCAAATATAAGAGAGTGTGTAAAAAAGACGTCTATTTGAGAAATGCCGTGTAATTCACATGCTACTATGGGCACCCCGGAACTCAGAGATGTGCAAATAACCACTGCTCCTCAACACCTTATCTTGTGCCCATTTTGGAAATACAAAGGTTTTCTTGATAGCTATTTTTCACTCTTTATATTTCAGCAACTGAATTGCTGTATACCTGGTATAGAATGAAAACCCACTGCAGGGTGCAGCTCATTTATTGGCTCTGGGTACCTAGGGTTCTTGATGAACCTACAAGCCCTATATATCCCCGCAACCAGAAGAGTCCAGCAGACGTAACGGTATATTGCTTTAAAATATCTGACATTGCAGGAAAAAGTTACAGAGTAAAACGTAGAGAAAAATTGCTGTTTTTTTCAACTCAATTTCAATATTCTGTTTTTTTAGTTGTTATTTTCTGTAGGAAACCCTTGTAGGATCTACACAAATTACCCCTTGCTGAATTAAGAATTTTGCCTACTTTTCAGAAATGCTTAGGTTTCTGGGATCCAGCATTGGTTTCACGCCCATTTCTGTCACTGACTGGAAGGAGGCTGAAAGCACAAAAAATCGTAAAAATGGGGTATGTCCCAGTAAAATGCCAAAATTGTGTTGAAAAATTGGGTTTTCTGATTCAAGTCTGCCTGTTCCTGAAAGCTGGGAAGCTGGCGATTTTAGCACCACAAACCCTTTGTTGATGCCATATTCAGGGAAAAAACCACAAGCCTTCTTCTGCAGCCCCTTTTTCCCATTTTTTTGAATAAAAACGAAATTTTCACTGTATTTTGGCTAATTTGGGAGAAGTCTGGGTACCTCTAGAATCCCTACGATGTTGGGAAAAAAGGACGCATATTTGGCGTGGGTAGCTTTTGTGGACAAAAAGGTATGAGGGCCTAGACGAGAACTATTCCAAATAGGCAAAAAAAGGCCTGGCACAGGAGGGGGAAAAGGCCTGGCAGCGAAGGGGTTAATGGTCTTGTGACAAGCAGCCATTTACCACTGTCTAAGGTGATAAAATAGCACTGCTCCTGCTCGTCTTCCATAATAGACACTAATCAGCCCAAAACTGTGACTGTGTCTTAAATGAGAACTTCAAAAGCTCCCTTTATGTAATACCACGCTAGCTTCTTTGTATTGTAGTCTTTGAAGTATTATTACCTCTTTGTTTGGTCCTGCAGTGTAAACTACGCTTCAGTAGCTTAGTTGTGTTAGCTCCAAGGCCCTTGTTATTTCATTTTGATGTGAGAACTATATCTGTGGGATTGTCCTTCTCAGCAACATGAGATGAATCTTGATGTTTTTATTACTTCTGTGAAGTACAGACTGTTAGAGCTGGCATCTTTGATGTGGTTATCCCTGTCTTTTTGCATCTGCCTCTTGTATTTTTTGACTGTGTGCCGGAATTCGTTTTGCTGTTTTTGGTACTCTGGGCACTTTACCACTGCTGATCAGTGTTAAAGTGCAAGCGATACCTCTGTAAATTGTGATTATGATTGATTATCAATGATTGGCATCATTGATTTACTAATAGGTTGGGGGTATAGTGCACCATGTGTGCCCAGGGCTTGTAAATCAAATGCTATTATTGGGCCTGCAGCACTGATTGTGCCACCCACTTGAGTAGCCTCATAAACCTGCTATTGCAATGTCTGTGGGTGAAGTCTTAAACTGCCATGTCGACCTACCAGGTGCACACACTTGCCAGGCCCAAACCATCCCTTTTAGTACATGTAAGGTACACATAAGTAGGTCCAAGGTAGCCCCATAGGCAGGATGCAATGTATTTAAAAGGTAGGACATGTACTGGTGTGTTTTACATGTCTTGATAGTGATTTACTGCCAAATTCGGTTTTCACTACTGCAAGGCCTATCCCTCCCATGGGTTAACATGGGGATTGCCTTGAAATATTTCTTACGTGTAATTTCCCATTAGAAACACATAGATGTATGGAGGTTGGAGTCTCTGACCTCACAATATAAAAATACATCCTTTAGTGCAGGTGGTTTTTAAATTGGGTATTTGAAAATGCCACTATTACAAAGTGGTTTTCTTGCTTAACCATTCTGTGCCTCTACCTGGCTGTGGAGTATGTGTCTGGGTCAAGATGACAGTTAGACTAGTTGTGAATTCATTCTAGACAGACACAAAAAGGGAGCTGGGATGTGCCCTGCATATCCCGATGGGTCTTCCTGGGCTAGACTGGTGAGAGGAGCGGACACTTGCACCTGAATAGAGCTGTGCCTGTCCTTGCACAATGCAGTCTCCAAACTCCTAGGGTGTGTCTGTGAACAGGGCAGGAAGTGCAGGGTCTTGTGCCCTACAAAGACTTTCCTTTGAAGTTTGCCAACTTCAAAGGCAGGAAGAAGTATAACTCTTGGACTCAAAACTCCAGACTTTTAGAACACTTCTGGATCAAGAAGAGACTCTGCCAAGGAGAAGAGCTGAAGAGCTATGAGGAGGATTACTGCCCCTTTGCTGTGACTGCCTTGCTGGGTTGGCCTACAGTTGCTGCTTCTGCTTTAGGGAGGACAAAGACTGGATTTTGCTGTGTATCCTGCTTGTGAAGTTTCTCTAAAGTCTTTGGCTGAGCTTGTCTCTTGTTAAGAAGGCTCAGGGACATCAAAGACTTCACCTGCCAGCCCTGGATTCTCTTGCTGAGGACCCTGACTTGCCAACAGATGTCCACTCCAGTTCCTGGCCCCTGGGAGTGAAATCTGGCATAAAACAAGAAGAAACAGGCACCTTGACTCTGGACAACTACAGAACGGTGCACCTGCCTGACTCCAAGCCCCTGTCTGCACCCAAAGCCGTGGTTCCTGCTGAAGTACAACGACAGACACCACAGGCACCTCTGAAGTCCCACATCATCGTGAGTCTGCATGCCATGTCACTGACACCCATGACACCTGACTCCACCGCAGCGCCTGTGGCCCCATGATGTGACTGCGACACTGCAAAGTCGTCTTATCGCGTTTTGACCCGCTGGACTCATTGGCCCTGTCGGATCATAAGGAACCGACGCCTCACTGCCGATGCCGCCTCACCTCCTCTGCCCTCGTAAGGAACCAACGCTTCACTCCTTCTGTGCAGCAGCAATGAACTGACACCTCACCTCCTGTGCAGCTGTATGGATCCAATGCCGCAGGAGCTCCAGGGACGCCTCACCTCCATGACTCTGTGCCACGTCTTTGACTCTGCCTCATTTCTAAAGTACTGTACCTATGGTCTGTGTGACTCCGTGACTGGTGCTGCTCTCCCTCAAGAGTGGCGTTGGACTATTGGAAATGACTCTGTCATGATGCTGTGATAGCACCAGTTGGAGCTTTTGTGTTTCTAAGTGTTTAATGGGGTTTAGGCCCACATTTATGCTAAAGTGGCACAGCATGGTGCTGTGACAGAAATAGCTGTGCCACGCTGTGCCACGCTGTGCCACGCTGTGCCACTTTTGTAACACAGGGGTGCACCATATTTATAGGAATATGGTGCACCCCTGCATTTCCCCTTGCGCTGGCGCTTGATTAAGCTGCCTAGTGCCAACGCAGCCATCCTTGCACCATAGTGCAAGGGTGTCTGCATAGTGGCGATAGATTGTTTATGTGTCCCTTCCTGCACATAAACAATTTAGAAAGGAGAATACAAAATGCAGCCCACATAGAAGTACCAAAGCGTCATTTGAAATGATTGTTTATGTGCAGGAAGGTGTTCCTTCCTGTACATAAACAATCGTCCATGGCATTTTGCAGCACACATAGAAGAAGCAGAAAACGAGGAGGAATAAAAGCATTTCTCCTCATTTTGCCATGCTAACGCCACCCCTTGGAGAACTCGTAAATCTAAGGCAGCATCAAAAGCAATGGATGTTGCAGTGGAACTGCATCGGAGTGGCTCATATTTACAAGGAGGCACAACGCCACGAAAAAGTGGCATCACACCTCCTTGTAAATATGGAGCAGTGCTTAGCGCCACCGGAGCATCATGAAAAGTGATGTTCCGGTGGCGCTAGAAGCTCATAAATATGCCCCTTAATCTTTAAAAATTCATATCTTTGCTTGTATATGTTGGATTTTTTTGTCGCTTTGGTCTTGTTCTACTTAGATAAATATTGCCTATTTTTCTAAACTGGTGTGATGTCTATTTGTAGTGTTTTCACTGTGTTACAGTGTGTATTTACAAATACTTAACACATTGCCTCAGAAATAAGCCTGACTGCTCATACCAAGCTACCGAAGGTGTGAGCAGGGGTTAGCTTAGGAGTGTGACTCCCTACCCTAACTAGAGTGAGGGTCCCTATTTGGACAGGGTGCAAACTGACTGCCAACTAAAGACCCCATTTCTAACACAGACCAAAAGAGACTTGTGAGTTGATGCCCACTGTAAGTTTCGTAACTGTTTTGCAGTGTTTGAATGATTGACCAGGTCCTAAAGTTCCATTCAATCAAAGGGATAGTTGTCACCAGGGCAGCCTCAAACTCTGAGGAGTTTCAGATTGTGACTCGCTCAAACAGAGGTAGCTCTCCTGCATTCATGTCTGAATGAATTTAATGCAGGTGATGTTGTGGCAATGATCTGTGTACCATCCCATACAGATATTTGGCTGCACATCATAATTGCACATTTGGAATTGTACATGGTTAAAATAGAAACAATCTCTATCCCTGTCCATATTTATTTTTATAAACAGATACGAAATGGAAAGTAGGCATTCCATTGAGTGGCCCTTCGAGTTTCTGAAAATCATCAATTTCTTGTCAACTGCACAGATTGATAGCACAAGGAGATAAATAGATTGATAGGTACATGTGCTTGTTCTACAATGGTAATGCTTTATGATGTCTGTTGGTATATAGCAGTGCTTAATTTGTACAGTAATTGGTGCTGGTGCAAAGATCTCTGCACAGAAGCCTTCAGCTCCTGTCATTAAATGTTGCTGCACCAAATACCAAGGCTGCGCATTCTTAAATCCACTTCATGCCTTTTAATTTACTACCATACACCCATACACTCCCTGCCCCCTTACCTTATGCTTGCAGGATACCTCTTTCTCCATTTGTGACAGCCTTTAAGTCTTTCTCTTCCTCTGTCTTTCCCGGTTAATGTATGAGGGGAAAAAGTTAGTGTTGGTCCCCAAAAATGAGAGCCGATGGCCCCACTGACAACCACCAACGAAATTTAAATACCTTTGTTTTCTATGGTATTTAGATTTTGGCGGGGTATCCCTCACCATTGCCTCGGAGTAACCCCTCCGCCCAGATCTAAATCAGATCCTAAATCCCACAAGCATCAAAGTGCGAGTCCAAATTTATTATTTGGATAAATAGGAAACATTTTAGCTGTAATGTTTTTTTTACCGCTCAGCCAATCAACAACGAAAGATACTAAAAAGAGAAACAAAACTGGATAAATAAAAGGAAACATAAAAATAAGTAACATAAAAGAGAGAGCCTCATATTGTAGTACATTTTGCCAAGACTTCACATTTAACAGAAAATGCCAAGCTGCAGCTAGGCTTCGTCTTGAAACAGTTATGTCACAGGCCAAATAAACTCTTTAAGCTTTGCCATGTTCTCAAGTATAATGCGCCGCCTTCAAGACTTCTAGTGAATTTCAAAGCCTGAGTCACAAAAACTTTGATGTGAGAAGTTGCCCCTTATTCCAGACTTAGGAATGATTATTCATAAATTTTATAGGGCCTGATACACAATCATTTTTCACATGAAGTCACCTCTCACTCTTTGAAATCACCATAAACAATGTCAAGTAAATCTCACATTGTTTGACTTTTGTCAAAGACATGTTACTGTGCAAGGAACTCTGAAAGCCAACCTTTTCTTTAAAAAAATGAATCAGTAAAACTGAAAAATGTTATGTTCAATGCCATCTCAAAGTCAGGCAATCAGAGTGAGGGGCGATTGCCACCAACCACAACACTGCAGTGTGGAATCTTTGGAAATATTTGTTTTTGTTGTTTTGTGTCAGAGTATCAGTAACAAAAATATCAGAGGGCATAAATATTGTACTCTCAATATCTCTTAGAAAAATATTGTCCAATTCAACATAGAATTTGTATTCACCAATTCATTATGTTTGTTTTGTTTCATAGAAGTCACAAGAATGTGAACAGACAAAGCACAATCAAAAAATACATACATATAATATATACATATAAAGTAACCATCAAAGATATAAAAAACTTTTAAAAACTATTCTTAAATCCTAGTTATATCATTTGCTGATGTTGATTACAAACAAAACATAGGATCGAACAAGCATCTGTTATATTCTTTGAAGTAAACTGGCCACTACTGAGGTACCTTTTAGGTAAATTAGTATAAAAAAATGCAAATAATCACTTCCCAAATTTAAAACAGATCTGCAAAGCATATGATCATTAATTAATAGCAAAAGCATTGCATCACTTGTGATTTCACACTTATTCAAGGAATCTGTGGATTGACTTTATAGCTGCATTTTTTTTATCTTTGATCCCAAATTCCCTAATGACCTTTTTATCAACTGAGAAGTCTGTGGATAAAGAGAATAATTGAGGACCAGATTTCAGTCCAAATTTAAGTAAAGTAAAGTACATGTTTGAGCAATGTCCAACCAAAGTTCAAATGCAAGGAATCAGGTGTTGCAAAGTCAATTTTATGTCCCCATTTCATAATGGCTTCATACACTTCCTAGTACATCTGGAAAGGACCAATTCTAAGCTTATGTCTTAAATTTGAAGATTTTTATGTAAACCTAATAGAATTCCATCCACTCTATTAAGGATGACATAATTATTGCATGATGCACCTTGGATGCCATATAAGACAGTAGAGTGTACCTTAGCATTGCCACATCTTTATTCATAATTGAGCTATTTTTTCTCAAGGGCGTGATACACCAGACAGAGGCCAACTTAAGCGGAAAAGCCTTTTACTGAAAGATGCTAGAAATTTACAAGTCAGGCTCTATGATAGCATAAATCCAAAATATTTATAAATGGATTCTAGCTTAAATTTTTCTTTGCGCCTCCTTTGTGAGTTACCGAGGACCAAAATTTTGTATTTTAACATGTTGATTTTCAAGAAATAAAAATATGCATAGTTATCAAGAGTCAAACCAAAATCACGGCATCACCCAATTACAATAATCTATTCAAACTGGTGCTGCCTAGTTTGTGTGGAACTTTGTTAAAAGTGTACAGTAAATCATAAAAGAAAAAAGTTAAAGTGCTAAAAAGCATCTATGGTATAGCATTATTTAAAAAAGCAGGAGCTTTTAGGATTCAATGGAGAAGGTGGAACTAGAAGGACTGATCAGAATCTAAATTCATCTGTGTCATATTTTCCATTTTCCCATTTTTATAAACACAAGGTACAATCATTACAGGATCTGTGTCTGGCCTCAAACCTATAGAAACATAATGAGTCAGAACAGGTCCATTTTATAATATGAGATATGGCGTTTCTAACCTCCCTTCATTTAAATTCCTCATTTTGCCTTTTTGACTCTTTAGAACACTAGTTGACGTCTGGGCCTTCATTTCCAAAGAAAAGCTGATGCAAAGAATAAGCCTGGTCTATCTCATGACGTTTCCCACATGATGAGATATATGAGTTATTTTGGTTTGTGGACCTACCCTCTTCTTGTGGGTGTAGATAAAGGCCCTATGGGTCCCCGGCATTAGTACTTTAAAAAGAGACGTTCTTATATGTAGTATTGTTATATTGAACTTGGGTTTCTTTCCCACTCCTTTTGAAAGATTGAGGAGAAGTTGAGACACACTATTTGTTTTTCCTTAAGAATCGAGATGTCAAAACTTTATTTATGGTTTCAAAAATGTCTAACATTGTATTGTCAATGTCTAACATTGTATTGTCATGCCGTTTTGGCCATTAGATTTTAAAAAGAGAGGAAAACTCGGTTCAAGCTTCTGATAAAATAGTAAAGTCTCTGGGGAAAACATCAAATTCAGACTTTTTATTATTGAGTATTCTGTACGATTATAAATCTGGAGTTTTCTATATTGAGGTGCTGATGAGTGTGGCCATTTTGTCTATTTTTCATGCTATAACGATGCATTGTCCCACTGACTTTCAATTTTAAGAGGAGATGTTATCCATGAAAGAGGATCATCAAAAAGACTTGCAATTGCAGACTGCTCAATAAAGTTAGACAATAATTTAAAAACAGGCTGTGTATCTGTAAGTGTAAAATCATGTGAGCGTGCATAGCTCATGGATCAAATTCCCACCTCCTTTATCAATATTACCTTGAGAGCACATAGGTATTTAGGAATCTTCTGTTGTGATTCCTGCAACGGAATCAAATTGCCTAATTCCCCGCTTTGATGTTGAGGATCTATCTGAGTTTGTACCAGCTTTTTGACTAGGCCCGCCATTTGCTACTCTGAGGGACAACCATAGTAGAATTAACTTTAGAATAATCAGTTATACACTTTGGATTCTCTTCTCTAGAAATTATTTCATTGATTTTGTTCATTTCTAGGTACAATTGTACACCAATCAAGTTATCTTTAATAATCATTATTAAAAAACCTCCCTGAATTTAACACACTGTGCAGAAACAATTCAGTGTGCATAATAGATAAATTAATAAAAAAGAAAATTCAGAATCAGTACCAAATTTAGAGTTCACTGCATACATTTTGCTAGGATGCAGTGAGAACTAGAATCCATAGTATTTTAACATACACATGTTAAAATTGTTCCATCACCTGAGCCACGGCAGATAGATCCTTTGGCCAATAATTAAGAAAATGATTTTGCAAAGCCTCCTGGTCTGTTGGCAAGAAAGAGCACTTCTATAGTAAAAAAACCACCATGGTTACTAGTCTGAGCAGACGAACAACAATCAGGGTATATAACTTTAATAAAATCTTTATTCCACTGGAAATTCTTTCTGAAATTTACTATCTTCACACATGCAGTTTGTTGTGTGTGCACTATGAATACCTAAACATGCTTGACTTCATTAGCCTGGCTCTGCCGGGTCACACTGACTTCTCTGATTTACAAACAAATTGTGTCTGAATATTTTGGTTTCACACCTTATTGTTGAATGGAGTAGGTGCATCTAAATATGGATGGAGGAGAACTGATTTCTCAGTACCTTATTACCTATGAGGTTCTTCCTCATATGCGAAAAATACCACCTCTATTGTTTAATTTACTGTAAACTGGTTCTTATAGTTGGATGGTTTTATATCTGGTGAATTTATTCAAGAACTCTAGCCACACTTGAAGAACGCATTGCCTACGTTTGTCTTGGTTTACTAACAAGTATTTCATGTCCAGAATAAAAGTATATTTCCAGCATTCAAAGGCAAACTGTTGTGTGTGCTTATGTGTTGTTTGTTTTAAATGACAATCCTTCCTCTGCTAACTGAAGCAACAAGGGATATCAAAGACACTATTTGCACTTTGTATGTAATCTTGAAGAATTTATGACGTATCTATCCCATCTGTCATTTTGCCACTTTCCCTCCAACTCAATATCATATCACAAATAGTACTGCACTGGCTTACAATATTGCACAAAATAAAGACTTTCTTCCCTCTTTGAACATTCTGGTCCACTGTCCACAGCCACCTTTGATCACGCTTCGACAGAGGGAACAGTGGCATATGGAGGCTGCCTTTGGCTCTATTGCGACCAGTGAAAATGGCCCTCAAGGCCACAGTTGGGTAGTAAAAGACAGCCATGCCGTGGGACCAGTGAGCCCTTCACAATCCAGGCCCCAGAGCCACTGCACATGCTGCATTAATCTGAGAGGAACACACTACTCATTTGTCTTCCAGAGTTCTCATTGAGAGCAGATTGACTAATCACCAAGAAAATAGTGCCTTATCATATGTGCCCTACCTAGAGAGGCCTGCATTGGCTCTCGTTCCCTGCCAGAATTCACTTCAAAGTCAGGTATGTGATTTGTCACTACCATGAACAAGTCTCTTAACGTATTTTCTATAGTTACTGTGCCTACCTTGGTTTAATATCTGGCACTTCTCACACCATGCTTCTATAAGCCTTGAAAAAGTCACTTGTTGTGACAAAACACATATTGGCTTGCCTATGCAACGATGTTCGTCCATGGCTGTGGCTATGGTACAATGATTCTTTGATGGACGTATGCCGATGTCTTCGAATAAAAGAACCTACTACAGCTGAACTTAATTGAAGGACTTATTTATTGATGAACCTTTTCGAGTGCTGCAGTGTCTGTAACTAACTTTGTGTGGTGTTTCTTACAATATGCTGTAGGGTAGAGGAGCTCACTCAACCGTATTGTACCACAGCTCTTTGCTATATACCAAACATCATTTTTATACTTATACGTTTGGGAAGTGTACCTTATTTACCACCACTACCCATCCTTTTCTGTGTAGATATTAGCATACCTTAGCTCATTACAGTACAATCAACAGTACAGAGAAGTCTGCTGTCCAATGAAAGTTAAAGACAGGATTAATGACTAGATACAACCAAGAAGTTCAGGAGTAAAAGGCATGCAATTCTGGTAAGAAAAATCCATGATGGAGAGGTTAGGCATACTTAGATTTAGAGAATAGTTGTGCTTCAAAAACCTTGAGGGTGAAAAGGTCTACATTGCCCAATAAGCTTTAGAAGAGACAAGATTGTGGAGCAATATGTGGGATACAAGTGCTTAGATCTGCAATCAAAGCAGGGTGTTAAGCTGCACTGTGCAGTCCCCTGGTGTTAAGGCAAAACAAATGCAGTCCTGTGGCGTTAATGCAAGAAAACTATGTTATAGAGCAATGCAAACCGTATTGACAAGACGATAACTAGACACCAAGTAGGTTGATTCATAAGTTAATAAAACATTCTGAATTGCTTCTCTTGGAAGGGTATAGTTTATCCGTTGTGCTGTGTGGTAGAGAGTAAATTCAGATACTGATCCCCTAAACGTAATACTCCTCAAAGAGCTGGAAACAGAAACCGTGTGTAAAAAAGGTGTCATAGATAGGAAAAAACACTTGTATGCCCACGTGAAGTCAGCACAAGCGTATTCATCAAAATAGGCAAGGAAGAATATTGCTATGAAATCAGCATGTACGTTTTATTAGTAGTGAGTATCCAATACTAGCCTCTTTCTGATGTGCATGATTGTTTATAGGAGTTTTCTACATACATTGCTTCAAATAGAATACAGGTGACAGAAATCATAAATCAGATTTCTTGTTCTTATGAGAAGAATGCAAAAGGACATTTAAAGAGATACAGAACATATAAATAAACTTCTAGATGGTGAGGGGAGATGTGTGGACGTGGCTTGGTAGCCAGAAATGGGGGATGTGCTTAACTCAGCTCAAAACAGGCTCCACCAGACATCAGTAAAATTTCCAGGATTGACCGACCATCTGATTGTACGGCAAATGAGAGGGATCATCCACCACATGGCATCCTTCTGTGGGTTACATCTTTACTTGCAGCAGGGATAGCATGGTGCCTGGGGTGCCGCACGCCCAGGGCCTTGGAAGAAGAGTGCTGCTTCTCTCTGAGGTGTGTACCTGCCGAATGGATGCAGAACCTGAGGCCTGTGTCCTGCAGTTAGGGGCCACAGCTGGGGAAAGGTGTGGTGGCCAAAGCAGCTGTGGTCCTTGGGGAAGAGGGCCACAGGCTCTGGGAAGCCTTCATGGAGAGCCTGCCACATTTGTGGTACACCTGTGACTGACTGGATATTGACAGAATAAACATCGGGCCAGCCACAGAAGGGTGGCATACTCATTGGGCTGGAGCTGTGTCAATCAATCAATCAATCAGGATATGTAAAGTGTGGTTAATCACTCAACAGGGTATCCAGGCGCTTGCAGGTCTGGGAAAAATCTGTGAAAATGAGGGCAAAGCAAGGAGAAGGTACACAATGAACAGGGGAAAAAGCAAGGAGAAAGCAGTGAAAACGAGAGAAAAGCAAAGAGAAGGCACACAGAAATAAGGGAAACAGCTAGGAGAAAGTAATGAAAACAAGGGGAAAGCAAGCAGAAGGCTCCAAAAAAGGGGGTGGGAGAAAGGAGAAAGCAGTGAAAATTGAAGAATTTCAAGGAGAAGGCTTGCAAAAAACTGTGAAAAAAGCAAGGAGAAAGCAGTGAACAATGAGGGTAAAGCAAGGAAAGGGCACATAAAAATAGGGGACAAAATCGGGGAGGAAACAATGAGAATGTGGGAAAAACAAGGCAAAGGCACTCAAAACATGAGGGAATAGTAAGGATGAGACAGGAGCAAGAGCTATGCAGCAACACGGGGGGCTGGGCGAGTGGGTTGATGTAGTTTGGCCCGACTCCTGGTAAGAAAGGAAGAGGCCTGGTTCCCTGCCTTCTAGGAATTCTAGGGAGTTAGCCATGGGGGGTGTACCCTTTTATGCAACTAGCACCTTGGGCCTGCTTGGGCCCTGCTGCCCTTGAGGCCCATCGGGGATCCTACAAACTCTGCATGCCCCGCGTTCATATGCCAGGCACCCTGCCAATCCAAAAACCGACACAAGAGAGCAATGTGGCCCATAGGGAAGAGCAGTACAATGGAGTGGGCCTCAGCTGAATGACCAAAAACGTTGTTGTAATCACTGGGCCTGGAAGGATCCAGATTGTATAAGTACCACCATTAAAAAAACTTTGACGGTTAGCGCATCTCTCGGATTGGAGACTACTGTGCCTGGTGGGACCCTAGAAGGATAATTGACACACAGGCACCTGATTTCCTGGAGCTGCCCTGGAACGTTTGCCCTTTGGGACTGCCTGGTAACCCTGTATGGAGGTCGCCTTATCCCAAGAAGGGAGACAATTAATGGAGTGTGGAAGTGCTTTCAGGCACCAAAGGAACCTACTTCTCCTATGAGCAATAGCAATGCACACCAGGCCCTCAACCATGGCCTCACTTCAAATAACATGGGACACTTTTTGATCCTCCTTCATAGAGGTCAAACTGCATCTCTGAGAGGAGGGGATCAAATATCTCCTCACATTACCAGCAAAACTTAAAATCATCAGCTGCTGACTAAATTCTGTTCTTGAGGACAAGAATGCATTAGAATGCCTTGAAAAGTAGTAAAACAAGTGCAATAGATGACTCATTATCAAGACGGGGATAGCAGAAGCGAGACCATCCTACGAGCTTGCATACACAAGTCAGAGGGCATCCCGCAGCCCAGTAGTTAAAAGAGAAAGGGAAAATTGCCTATTCTTAAGAGTGCAGCCCCTGATGGCTTCCAGAGCAGGCTTATAGAAAGCAGAGGAAGAGAATCCATCTAGTTCAGAACAGGACTCTGATGACACTGTTACCAAGGAGGGCACAACCCAAAAAAGACAGCCCCTGATGGCTTCCAGAGCAGGCTTATAGAAAGCAGAGGAAGAGAAGCCATCTAGTTCAGAACAGGACTCTGATGACACTGTTACCAAGGAGGGCACAACCCAAAAAAGACAGGCACCCTATCTTACTCAGTAAACGGGGAACATGTGAACTGTTAATGCCTCCACTTTAGTGTTTGATTCCCACAGTTTTAGATTGGTGCAGTTCTCGTTGTGTCTCAAGAATGGGAGTTTGGGTGGGAGTTAAAGCTGGTACATTTTATGACAGCCAGAGTTTGGGAGCACCAGGGAGGGGGGCACAAGAATAGGGCACAGTAGAGTAGGGCATTGAGGACTACACTATAAAGGATGATTGCCCTCCGGTGAAGCAACAAATAACACACAAAGGCAACCAATGGCACACCACCAACGGTTTACAATAATGATGTAAAGTATCGGGGGCCTAAATAGGCTATTGAAGAGTCATAACATGCATCACAGGGGCATAGACATAGCTGTACTACTGAAAACACAGATAACATTGGCTGAGCTCATAAAACTCAAAAGGCATTGGAGCAGCAAGTATTCAATACCACTTTCTTGGCCTTCACCAGAGAAACACTAGTCTGGGTAAAACAGGGCATCCCTTTCACAAGGCAGGTTATTGATGCAGAGGGATGATCTGTTCCCTTGTTGGTCAAACTAGATGGAACTAAAGTCCCCCTGGCTGGTGTTTAAGCCCTAAATGTAGGCCCCATTACAATCTAATGGGGTGACCCAGTAAACCTCAGGATCTGGGTAACAATTGGTACGAACAACAAAAATTGTGTTGTAGAATATTCAGAAAAGGTAGTATGAATGTGGGTAGGTAGCCTTCCCTTAGAGGTGCATCTATCCTGAGTGTCTTCCTTCTAGTAGTCCTCCTGTAAATAGGGTGGGTGACCTTTTTATCGTAAAACCTGATGCATTTGGCTAGTTTACCTAACTTGCAAGACTAAGTGATAGTATCGAAATAATGGATGGCCTTCTCAAGTTTCTCTCAGGCTTATTTCTTATTGTCCAGGGCTATCTTCCTTTTGAGATCCGCCATCGCTTTAATCAGTTTATTTATGTATTCTAATGCATGTTAATCTCAAGCACCATTCAATGATGGGAGAAATTGTTAGCCACAAAACTGAAGTTATCCCTAAATTTAGGGTCTTCACAAAAATGGTGGGTTCATTCTTAACTTGTAAGTCTTTTGGTATAATGTTGGATTGGAGATAGCTAGTGAACTGGTGACTGTATAGTCTTGTTTGGATCAATTTATTTTCTAGTTTCTCTAGCCTGTTCTGCTTCACACTTGGTCTGGTATCGACCACTGGAATGGAAGTGTTCAAGAAACGAGCGCTAGCCTGACCATGTATACTTTTGTTAATATATTCCTTGCTGTAGGAGAGAGCCTCCTTATCCAACATTGCTTCATATAGAAGAGAGTTCAAAATTGATGCTCAAATTAACTGTAAACCCTCGTAGGTACACATCAGCTCTAAGACACCATTACAATCTAATGGTGTGACCCAGTAAGCCTTTCAATCTGGGTAATAATTGATAGAAGCAACAAACATCCTGTTGGTAGAGGATTCTTCTGAGTAGATAACCCTCCCTAATAGGTGTATCAATACTGAGCATCTTGCTTATAGTAGTCCTCCTGTAGGGCGACCTTTTTATCATAAAACTTTGGGTAGTTTATCTAGCTTGCGAGACCAAGTGAAAGTATAAAAATCGTGGATTGTCTTCTCACGTTTCTCTAAGGCCTCTTTTGCATTGACCAGGGCTTTATTGTCCAATATCTCCCTTTTGAGATTCGCAATCTCTTTAATCAGTTTATTTATGTATTCTAATGCCTTGCAATCCCAAGCACCATCCAATGGTGGGAGCAATTGCTGGCCACAAAACTGAAGTTCTCCCTAAATTTAGGGTCTTCCACAAAAATGGTGGGTTCGTTTTTAACTTGTAAGCCTATCGGTATATGTTGGATTGAAGGTAGCTAGTTAACAGGTCAGCCAGATCAATTTCTTTTCTAGTTTCTCTAGCCTTTTCAATTTCTCACTTAGTGTGGTATCAACCACCAGAATGGAAGTGTTCAAGAAACTAGCGCTAGCCTGAGCATGTATACGTTTGATAGTATATTCCTCGCTGTGGGAGAGAGTCTCCTTATCCGACATTTCTTAGTATAGAAGGGTGTTCAAAATTGATACTCAAATGAACTGTGAACCCTTGCTTATACTAAATGAAGGCCAGCAGGAATTCTCTGATGGCTTACTGGCTGAAATAGCCCAATTTGCTGGATTGCTATGAGTACTGGAAGAAGATTATAATGACACTGAAGATATTAATTACACTCCTCTACTTGCTATAGCCAACTTGGCAAGGACGGCCAGGGATAGAGACTGGTGGAAACAGTGGACATTAGTCAACATGTGGCAAAATCTACATCTCAACATAATTTAATGCTCATTTTATTCACCGGTCTACAGCCTACTTGTCAGACTGGATAAATTATGTGGTAGTGAAATTATACTGTCCCAGACTTCACACGTGGAATGTCTGGGCAGTTCATACTCTAATCACAACCCTTTAGCTGTATGACTCACATCGAGGCATCAACAGCCTCTAATCCCCACATAGATAATTCAGAGCCCGCCTCTAGATGAACCAGCATTCAAAGGCGCGATCTGAGAAAACATAGATAGGTACTTTGAGGAGAACAAAGGCACTGCTGAAGTGTCAACCAATGAGTGTCAAGCCTTCAAGATAGTACTACGCAGTGCATGCATCAACACAGCATATGGGATTAGAAGGACCCTGCTCACTGAGCTGACCGACATTGAAAGGCAAATGCAATTATCAGATCAGCCAGTCCAAAAGACAGAAACTGAAGTTCAAAAGCACGCCCAATTGGTGAATCAACATGCCATGCTAACCCACCTGCTAAAATGTGATTACTAAAATAATGATATGATAACAAGGCATGCAGGAGGTGACAAAGCAGGTAAGATCCTGGCCTGGCTAATTAGGCAGTACCAGAGAGGCATTCCCATCACCCATATTAGGGACATTGATGTACAATCCATGTTCTCGCAACATGACACTGACGGGGTCTTCTTTGAGTATTACACGTGACATTCACGTTCACTTCACTCTGCACTTTAGATTATTGATGGGTATCTAAACACACCTCAGCTCACTGGCTTGATACCAGACCAGAGGAATGACATAAGTGGTCCCGTTACAAGACATACAGGCCGCAATAGCACATTTAGCCACAAAACAAAAATCGCCAGGGCTCAATGGGCTACCCACTGAGCTATACATGACCTATCTGGGAAAGCTAGCATAAAAAAATTGTTAGGCCTCTATATTAATGCTTTCAAATTAGGACAGCTGCCAGCCTCTATGAGGGAGAGACTGCTGATTAATCAGTAGCATGATCATAGACACTCGTATTCAGGGGGTATTACTGGATTTAGTGGACCCAGACCTAAGCAGCATTTTCCAGGCAATCGTACATCATTCAACAGCTGTTTTCTGCTGCGCATCCTAGGATCCAATACAGATGAAAATATTAAACTAGTTGTCTTATTGATAAACTTACAGAAGGTCTTTGACACATTCAGTTGTCCATTCCTACACGCAGTAATGAATGGAATTCAACTTGCCAGCTTGTTATTAAGATGGAAACAAAAGTATGTATGCTGACCCAGGAGCTAGAGTTAAGACTAGAAAAACATTATTGGAACAAATTCAAATCCAGAGGGGATCTAGAGCGGGCTACTCCCTGTAGTCGTTGTCTTTCACTCTGGAAATGTAATCCCTAGCATCATGACTTCATGCTAAAAGTGGCACCATGGGGGTGGGGTAGTGGATGTACACCCAATAATATCATTACATGCAGATGACGTTTTGGTATACTTGATGGACTTGACATGGGGGCTACTGCATGGAAATGAGTGGCAAAGGGGTGTGTGCATGTCAGGGATCCATGTTAACTGGGCAAAATCAGACATGAAGTCTCAGAGATGCCAGCAGAGCATCAAGGTGGGCAGCCGAGGTGGGAATCACACTACTTCAAATACTTATATATACGTAGAAGTATTTTGTAATGCCCAAGACACCATAGAAGCCCATGTAAGAAGAGTGCCCAATCCCTAAAGAATAGCATTGAGTTCTGGAGGAAATTATCGCTAAACATAGTGGCACTCACAAAGATGATGATGCTACCAAGGATGCTTCATCACTATGCAAATCTGCTATAAATAATACCCTAAAAACAGTTACGCGATCTAACCTCCTTATTGACATTGCTGATGTGGAACACAGGGAGACAGAGAGTTGTTGTGAGTACATTACAGCTCCCAGAATCTAGAGGAAGGGTAGGGGTCCCACATTTTGAATACTAGCAGGCAGTGGCCCAAATACAGTTGTGTTATTTTGTTTTATTCATAACACACACGCAGGACGGTATGTTTGTGCTGACCAGGTATGAGTCTAGTCAAACCTATGGCCTGATGGGACTGCTCGAAAAGCCTGGCCTTCAGCTTCTTGTGAAATTCAAAAAGTGAGGATGAGGCTCTTATGGTTAGTAGCAGGACTGGTTTTCCATATGCGTAGGATGTGTGCAAGTAGGAGTCCTGACAAGTGTAGGTGACTGGAAAATTTGTGAAAGCAGATGCAATTATTGAGGTATACTGGGCCAATGTTATGTAGTGCATTGAAAGTATGGGTGTTGAGTTTGAATTGTGATTGTTTGTGTATGGGGAACCAGTGGAGCTCCTTCAGGTTTATTATGATGTGAGTGTGTTGTAGGAGATTGAGAGTGATTATGGTCACTGAGTTCTGAATGTTCTGCAGCCTTTGGGTGAGTTTTTTTTGGATCACAGCATAGAGGGTGTTCCCATATTCCAGCTTGCTTGTGATGGTTTTCGGTGTGCTGAATGGGAGCCTTTTGAAAATCTTTTAGAAGCATGAGGAGATGACAACCCTAGCTTGGATGGTCATTTTGAGTTTGCTGTTGATGATGATTCTGAAGTTCTTTGCGTTGGTTATGGGTGTTGGTCCACCACAGTGAAGTGCTCTTTCTAAAGATTACCATTTTGATCTTGTTGGTGTTCTGTTGAAGATAGTAGGTATTCATCCAGCGAGCAATTTCAGTCATGCACAAATTTAACTTGTTCTGGGTACTGGGAATTCTGTCATTGAGGGAGAGGATGAGCTGTGTGTTGTAAGTGTAGGGGAAGAGGACATTGATGTCAGGAGAGCAGATGTTGCTGGCTAGAAGGAGCATGAATACATTGAACAGAGTCTGGCTCGGGAGTATCCTTGCTGAAATTCACAGATGAGTGGATTGTGCATGTACAAGGTGTAGGGTGCCAGACTAATTGACTAGGCCCTTCGAAACAGGAAGGAGCAGATCCATCGGACTGTGTGTCCATGAATTCCAAAGTTGTGTAGGCACTGGAATAGGATAGTGTAGGAGACTGTATTTAATGTTGCGCAGAAGTCCATGAAGATGAGGGACACCACACCTCCTCCACCCAGAGTCATGCTAATGTCTTTTGATGAAGACAGTTGTCATGCTGTGGTTGAGTCTGAAAACAGTGATGTTGAGGAGTTGGTGGTTGAGTTATTCGGTGAGGCATCTATTGATGATTTTCTCTAAGACTCTGGTCATGAATGCAGGGAGATTGATCTGTAGTTTGCAAGCATTGAAGGGTTTGCGTAGGGTTTCTTCAGCAATGAGAGTAAAGTTGCATTCTTCCAAGCATCTGGGAAGGTTGTGGAAGAGGTGGAGGCATTTAGAAGGGGTTTAAGTATGGTATTGATGAGTTGCAGTTCTCTGAGAGTAGTCATTTTGGGGGCAGTGATCTCATAAGACCCCTGAGTTGGTGAACTTCATGGTGGCTGCAGTTTCTAGGAAATGACTCCCAGTTGTAGGGGGCATTGTTCTATTTTTCTCTGCAGGCCCTGAGAATCCCAAACAAGAAGTAAATTACGACAGACCATCTGCTCTAAATAGGGTGGACGGTCTGATGTACTTACACAAATGATCCCAAGTTTGTGTGGCTGTTGGTCCAAGATTTCTGCCAGCCATGCCAAACGGGACACTGCAGGTGGAAACATGACGGTCTGACCGACTCTAAATAGAGCATCCATACTGTCAGCTTAGACAGAGTACTCTGCACAAACATGATAGAGTACCCAGTCTAACAAACTCTAAATAAGTCCAAAGGTGAAGTCTTTCACCCGGATGACCTATTTGGTGTGATTGACCTTATCTCCATTGTGTTTGGGCAGGAATCACACCTAGGTCCTAGTCAACTGTGAACTTTTTTTTTTTTTCGCTTGCCACTTGATGTTTTTTATTTGAGCTTTCTGAAAAATGCATATACCTTGTTCATTTTAACCTATTTTGATGGCATTATTGTCTTTTTGCTCTTCACATTTTTCTCAAAATTAGTGGAAGATTTTATTGTGTTGCATTCTTTACTTTGAAACTGTTGCAATTGCTTGACTCTAACCCACAGTTCATTGGGAATTGCCTGCTGCTTGTGCCACAGCTACTAGGGGTTGAACATATATTCCCTCAGAACAGTGTCTTACCTAGTGTCTTGCCTACCTGTAGCAGATTTATTAAGTTAGTAGAGCTATCCTGTCCAAAATTAATAACCCCATTCCTGACACCACATATTCCACATTTGATTGGAATAAAACATATTGGGGGTTATTCCAACTTTGGAGGAAGTGGTAATCCGTCCCAAAAGTGACGGTAAAGTGACGGATATACCACCAGCCATATTACGAGTCCATTATATCCTATGGAACTCGTAATACGGCTGGTGGTAAATCTGTCACATTTGGGACGGATTACCACCTCCTCCAAAGTTGGAATAACCCCCATTATGTCATGTGTGTGTTTTATGTGTATTTTAGTGCAGAATCAGTTATCCCCATTGGTCCTTTTTTAATACATTAAAATTATGGCCTCATATGGATGAATCAAAGATGCCTTTGCAGTGTAGTTATTATAGCAGGGATGGGATTAGCCCTGGCAAAAATGTTCAAACCAACCCCCCATTTTAGGAAGACACAACTAGAACAGGGTCACAGGGGAGATGGCAGCCCATCCTGCTCTCAAATCAGCCCCCTAGCCTGCAGCCCACTGGTGAAATCTAAGAGAGCAGAGCCGCCCCTCCTGTCCTGGTTGTGATCTAAGATCCATCAAGGAGCAGGGCCAGAGAAGTTATTCCATAATAGAGTGTCCTCTGCAATATTAAACCGGTTCTTTCCCTCCTCAAAGAAGGCAGAGGCCCTATGCTATACACAAGTTAAATCTGATAATTTATCAAGTCTGAAAATGCCATGCATTAGTTCATCTCTCTATTTAGAATGTTTACAGGGGTCGATCATCTGCTGGGTCTGATAGTGTGAACCTCTGTGCTGCTGGCCAGTTCGCTGACAGGCCGCCAGGTCATAATGATGGGTGTCCCTCTCTATTGAGGGAAGGATTTTATCACACATTTTCTCTGCCTATGTCAGCAATGTGAATTGGTCATGTGAATTGGAGACTGCCAGGTTATTAATGTAGAATGGTAACCATGTACAGGAAGGGAATTCTCTGCTAATGAGGGACATTTGTTTTTATACAGAGAAAAAAACAGGCTTGAGCTTTGGCAGTTTATTTTCTATACCAAAGCTCAACGTTTTAACGAACTGCACACCAGGGTTCAAAAGCCTGCTCTGAGCTGCTGCTCTGTCCTACTTTATTTTGTGTCAGTATTTACCAAAGTTTAGTAAGTGTAAGCGTCAGATATCCTTTGCTAGCACAATAAAGTGACCCGATTAATACAGCTACTACAAAAACA
Source organism: Pleurodeles waltl (assembly GCF_031143425.1). Lineage (NCBI taxonomy): Eukaryota > Metazoa > Chordata > Amphibia > Caudata > Salamandridae > Pleurodeles > Pleurodeles waltl. Next base: position 243,563,210 of record NC_090436.1, read on the forward strand.
TCAATATCCTGTGTCCTCCTCTGATTATATCAAGATGAACATCGAATGTAGTTTTGAAAGAAATTCAAAAACCCTTTACTTTTTTGGGGAAGCTCTAACACCGAATAGAATCGACCTAATTCCCTTCACCAACGGCATTGGATCGAGGTGGAATTCAACCGGTGAATTCTACTGTTCTCCAGAAAGAAAAAGGCTTTCAGTTTCCTTTAAACCCTAAAAAAGGCCCTAATTAAGAACACCGTTTTTAAGATACACTTTTCTCTCCCATTTGAACAAGTTTTTAATCTAGGAAAGAACTGTGCCTTTACCACGATACGATGTACTCCAACAATCTCGAAGGAAACACTCAACCATTAACAAAATCGACTCTGCCATAAATTGTAAATGTTCAAAAGTATCCAAGACTGGTGTGGAACCCCCAACTCATCTAAATGCAGCTCATTTTTTTCTTTGTTATTCATAATAAGAATTATTTGTCCCTTCTTCATGTACTCTATGAAATGTGTGTTGACAGAATTATGGATGTGATGTGTTAACCTGGCTCACGCGTCAAATGCATTCTTGCTCTAAAAACACAGAAGAATCATCAGAATGAATAGCAAACAGCCATAAATTCCATATCTAAACAAGCATTTGCAGTGCAATGGGTCTCGCATTTGCTCGAATTAGAGCTATTAGCGTTGTAAACTCTTCACCCGACTTTTCTTGCCACATAAACTGAAAATGAAAAGTTAAACAGTTTCACATAAGCGAGCCATGGCCATCATGAGTGTGAAGGAGACACACTAAAGGAAACAGAAGTTTGCTCGCAGTCAAACTTATCGGCAAAAGTGCAATTTTCCATGTAACGCGGTCGATGTCATGCAAAGTGCATCACTACTGCCCAGCGAAATCGCGCTGCGTAGGAAATAAAAATAAAAAGTGGTCCAAAAGCCATGCGGAAAACACCGAGCCTCACATGTTTTCAGTAGTTTACCGGTGCTCTCGAGGAGGGGCAAACACCGGAAAAGGCATGATGTATGCATGCCTTTCACTAATGAAATCAAGGGAATTTTAAAATGCAAGCCCACGAGCCAACCAAACTGATGGGCGTGATATGGACGTGGTTAAAAGCCCACAGAGAGATTACAATAGGGGAAATCGCGCTTGTGCGCTCAACCCTAAAAAGTAAAAGAACACAACTGTTCATCGTAGACGTTGAAAGCCTGCTACACAATTACCACAAACAGTGTGCAATTGATACTTTTTTACTCTCTCTTTACATGTCCTTCCACACAAAACACAGGCATTCATGGGGCACATAGAAACTAGCATTATGGTCATTAAAAAGTCTACTTGAGGTAATAGAACATCAATATTGACGCACAAGAAGCTCACCAGTAAATACCATAAATTGTGAGTATAAGTCGAAGTACTTCATAAGAAAGTGGGCATCTAAAACTGGAAAGGCACAATAAGAGTAGCAGATTTTAACCTTGTAATTTTACTTTGATAATGGGCATATTTCAATGTAAAAACATCTATAGTGGAGACATTTATCATGTAGGCATGCACTGAAAGTGAATGCATCTTTCAAAAACAAAAATTACAGGTTGTTAGTCACAGGGTGGTGTTCCACTGTGAAGTCTGTACCCTATAGAGAGATGGCCCACCTCAACAGTTTTTAATTTTGCATAAATCACCAAAGAGGCGTGTGCTCTATCCGGGACTGATAATGAGCACAAAACAGGTGTGGTCTCAGTTTTTCTGAGACAAGATCACTGCAAACGCTTCCCTCTCAATTGCACTTCTCACTTGTTCCCTGGGTAGTAGCCATCTGCTGATGAATGCAACACATTGGTCCAGGCTCTTCTCATTACGTTTTAAGAGAACTGCCCCAGTGCCATGCTTTTGGAGTATCTGTATGCCCAATGAAGTCTTTACTGAACTCAGATTTCTTGAGGATTGGTGCTAAACAAATCCCCTCCTTCAGGGTGTCAAGCTTCTGTCTAGATCACATTTCTAGGTTGCTTCTTTGGTGGTTGTTAGTTCTGTCAGGGGGGGAAATAAAACTCCTTTACCGTTTCAGAAAACTGTGTTATCCACTGAGGCCTGAAAAAGGCTCTCACTTTGGTCTGCGTCTTAGGAGGCTCCAAGGTGGACTGGATCTTGGGCTTGTGGGGCTCTATGTGTCCTCCACCAACTTTGTAGCCAAAGTACACCTCACAGCCTGCCCTTTTTGGCACTTACCAGCCTTGAAATTCAGACCCACCTCTTGCAAGACCTGAGTCACTTTCCTCAGGTAGAACAGGTGTTCATCCCAGCAGCAGATGAAGACTTAAATGTTGCCCAAGAATGCAACACAGAATTCCTCCAAGCCAGCCAAGAGCTGGTTAACCAACAATTGGAAGGTGCCAAGGACATTTTCTAATCCAAAGGGTATTACCCTAAACTAGAAATATACTTCAGATGTAGAGAAGGCTGACCTTTCTTTTGCATTTTAAGGTAGAGTAAACTGCCAGTACACTGATGTCAAGTCAAAAGTCCTGAGAAACTTTGCAGCTCCTAATCTGTTAACAAGCTCATCAGCTCTGGGTGTGGGGTATGCATCAGTCTTAGTGACTGAAATGAGTCTTTTTTAGTCTCACAGAAATGCAGTTCTGGAGTGCTACTCTGGGGAATAGCCTTTGGTAAAAACAACACTGGATGGACTGCACCAGGGATTCCCGGAGGACTCAATCACTCCCAGATCCTCATCCTTGATGCTGGTTCTGAGCTTATCAGATAGCCTGCAATTCTGCTTTTTGACTGGCACACTGTCCCCTGTGTCAATATCATGGATACATCAGTTGGTGAGCCCTGGATGTAGTGAGAACAAGCCAGCGAACTGTCCCAGCAACTGGAGAAATTTCCTCTGTTGACCATATGTCGGAGTAGGGGAGAGTACTATTCCCTCCAGTGAACCCTCTTGCTCTATGTATGATAAGAGGCCTGGGAGGGGCTCTCTTCTTTCCTCCTCATCCCTATTTGTCACCATGAGCATGGTCATCTCTGACCTCTTGTAGTGTGCTTTTAATCGGTTTGCATGGGCCCTCAAGGGGTTCCTGGAGGTCTGCAGGGCCACCAGGTAAGTGACATGACCCTCTCTCTTTTTTAAAATAATTTTCTTGAGATTATGCAAAAAAGAACAGCTGAGAACCAGTAGAGTACATCTTACAAAGTTGTGTTTCAAAGTTCAGGCTCACAGTGAAAAAGTTCTCTAACTTATTCAATACTCTAACCAGAAAATAGGGAGGAGAAGAGGGAGGGAAAGTGGTGAAAAGAGTGTGGGGGGAGCGGTCACCCAGCAAGTAGAGCATATATGTTATTTAAAAGCAGAGGAGATTTGCTGTGTACTAAAATGAATTTGCTAGCAGATATTGGACACATACAAGGATCTGGGCTCCCCAGGAAGTTACCATTGCCGGGGGGAGCGGTCAACAGTCTTGCACCCACCAAATCAGCATTTTGGCATATAGGGCCTCATTATGAGTTTGATGGAGGGGATTACTCCGTCCCAAAAGTGACGGATATCCTGTCCGCTGTATTACAAATTCCATTATATCCTATCCAACTTGTAAAACGGCGGCAGGATATTTGTCACTTTTGGGATGGAGTAATCCCCTCCGCCAAACTTGTAATGAGGCCCATAGTCTTGTTATCAGTCTGTGTGGGAAAGGAGTAGTGAGAGTCATCTCCAGTGGCTGGAGTGTCTTGGGGGCCTTCAGAAAGGAGTTGTGCTGTGAACGGATAGTAGCTTGTAACTGACAGTAATTGAACTTATCCAGTAGGGTTACACTCAATCCCTGAAGGGCTTGCTCCAGTGCTATAAAGGTGGGTAAAATTCTCCTATGGACATCAGTTGCAGTGCACGGAGGTGAGTGGGGGTGCCATCATCAAATGTGATGGTAAATGAGGGGTGGCTTAAGAGCGGCAGTGAGGGAGTGAATAGTGTGCTAAATCGCACCCTATGCCGGAGCTCATTCCATGCCCACACAGTGCAAGCCACTGTGTCAATCTGTGCTCTCAGCCACCTAGGAGTCAGATACAGTGCCATCTGGAGAGGGCAAGGAGCTACATGATAATTTTCAGGGGCTATGTGCGATTGGAACTGCATAGGGCAGAGCCAGTGGTGAGCTTATTGAGACTACACGCAATAGTAATTCAGGTCCATATCTGGTGCTCCGAGTCCTCCCTGATCAAAGGGGAGTGTCAGAATTTCCCATGCTATTCAAGCATGTTTACCCACTCACGTAAAGGTCACCAGGCATGATCTGAGACGTCTACTTAAGCAGAGTGGCAGAGACAGCGGAAAGTTGAGAACAAGTAGAAGACCTTAGGGAGGCCCATTATTTTTCAACCACCAACCTGGCTGTGAGGGGCAACTGGAGTCTCAGCCAGCCTCCACATGGTCCTCCAGCCATGTCATTAAGCATCCATAGTCAATTTTCCACAATTCGTCCAAATCTCTACTTAACCATATTCCCAAATACTTCACTGGTTCTCTTGCTCAGCAGATTGGGAACTCTAATAGGAACTAAACAGTGGCGTTTGTAAGAGGGAACAGGATTGACTTGGCCCAAATAATATTATTGACCCTCCTGGTATGCATGCGAATCTGGTGAATTCTCATATCAGAGGGTCTAGATTATCCTGCAGGTTCTTCACCTAAAGGGAAACGTCAGCATACATGGATACTAACACGGTAAGTGGTGTGAAGGCCAAGCCTCGGTTAGTGTGGTGTTGCTCCAATCTCACCAAAGCATCTTCATTGCGATCGCAAACAATATGGGTGACAGTGGACACCTGTTAGACCTGACAGGCTTAGGGTGGTCACCCCTAACTTTTTGCCTGCCTCTCTCCATTTTTGAGATACTGTTTTTGCTGGTTTTTAGACTCTGCACACTTTACCACTGCTAATCAGTGCTAAAGTGCATTTGCTCTCTTCCTTTAAACATGGTAACATTGGATCACACCCAATTGGGCTATTTAATTTACTTATAAGTTCCTAGTAGAGTGCAATATATGTGCCCAGGACCTGTAGATTAAAAGCTACTAGTGGGCCTGCAGCACTGATTGTGCCATCCACTTCAGTAGCCCCTTAACCTTGTCTCAGGCCTGCCATTGTAAGGCCTGTGTGTGCAGTTTCACTGCCAATTCGACTTGACATTTAAAAGTACTTGCCAAGCCTAAAACCCCCCTTTTTCTACATATAAGTCACCCCTAAGGTGGGACCTAGGTAACCCCTAGGGTAGGGTGCTGTGTAGGTAAAAGGCAGGACATGTACCTGTGTAGTTTACATGTCCTGGTAGTGTAAAACTCGTAAATTCATTTTTACACTACTGTGAGGCCTGCTCAATTCATAGGCTAACATTGGGGCTGCCCTCATACATTGTTTGAGTGGTAGCTGCTGATCTGAAAGGAGTAGGAAGGTCATATTTAGTATGGCCAGAATGGTAATACAAAATCCTGCTGACTGGTGAAGTTGGATTTAATATTACAATTTTAGAAATGCCACTTTTAGAAAGTGAGCATTTCTCTGCACTAAAATCTTTCTGTGCCTTACAATCCATGTCTGGCTGGGTTTAGTTGACAGCTCCTTGTGCATTCACTCAGACACATCCCAAACACAGGATACTCAGCCTCACTTGCATACATCTGCATTTTGAATGGGTCTTCCTGGGCTGGGAGAATGGAGGGCCTGCTCTCACACGAAGGACTGCCACACCCCCTACTGGGACCCTGGAAGACAGGATTGAACTGAAAGGAGACCTGGTGCACTTCTAAGCCACTCTTTGAAGTCTCCCCCCACTTCAAAGGAACATTTGGGTATAAAAACAGGGCCTCTGCCCTACCACCTCAGACACTTCCTGGAGAAGAAACCTGAACTAGAACATGCACCCGGACAAGAAGAACTGCCTTGCTGCCCAAAGGACTCACCTGACTGCTTTCTGAAGAGGACTGCTGCCTTGCTGTTGCTCTGCTGTCCTGCTGCTCTCTTGCTTTGCTGCGAAAGAGCTCTTCAAGGGCTCGGATAGAGCTTGCCTCCTCTTCCCTTAAGTCTCAGGACCAAAAAGACTTCTCTCCTGCAGCTGAAATCCTTGTGCGGCGAAAATTTGACGCACTGCCTGCCAAGAACGTCACACAGCCTGCTCGCAGTGAAAATTTCACCGCATGCCGAGTCCGGAACGATGCAGCCTGACTTTGCAACATAAGATCGACGCAGCGCCAGCAACGCAACCAGAACTTCAACGCACAGCACTACTGGATCAACGCAAGATGACTCAGAACGACGCCGCCTGACTTATTGAGAGGAATCGACGCAGCGCCTGCCATGCGGAAGAAAATTCCACGCATCGCCTACTGAAATCGACGCAGCCCCTATGACTTCGCTCCGCAAGCCCAGGATTCCACGCATCAACCCCGGGGCATCTGAAAACCCCGCAACCCGAAGAGGATCCAAGTCCGCACGCCGGAAATCAACGCAACGTCTTCCCCGTGTAAAAAATAATGATGCAAGTCTGTGTGCGAAGGGGCGAAACCGACGCACAGTCACTGTTTTCCACGCATCTCCTCTTCTGCGGCCCCTTGCAAGGATTTTTCAACCCAAACCAGGTACTTTGCCCTGCAAGAGACACTTGATGTTTCTAGGAGAACTTAAGACACTTTTTTATTGCTTTTACAGTATTCTTTTAACTCTAAAGACACTTGATATCACTTTCAGTGATATCCCTACATTTACTTATTTCATCTTTAATCATTTTGACCTGCATTTATCCAGATACATATTATATTTTTTTTTCTAAACACTGTGTGGTGTATTTTTGTGGTGTTATATTGTGGTATTGTATGATTTATTGCACAAATACTTTACACATTGCCTTCTAAGTTAAGCCTGACTGCTCAGTTCCAAGCTACCAGAGAGTGGGCACAGGATAATTTGGATTGTGTTTGACTTACCCTGACTAGAGTGAGGGTCCTTGCTTGGACAGGGGGTAACCTGACTGCCAACCAAAGACCCCATTTCTAACAACACACCTGTCCAATGCCTCTTGTCATGTGGAATTGGGCCTTAATAGTGCCAATAATTGCTAGGTGGGCAACTGTTTGAGTGTATAGGAGGCAAATTAATCTGAGAAATTTAGGGCTCAAGCCGAGGTGTGAGAGGAGCACAGAAAGTGAGACAAATGCCCTTGTGGCATCAAAAACACTGCAGCATCTTGGAGGGCCGGATCTATCATCTCTACTATAGTGAAAAAAATGCACAAATTATGAGCTGTCGACCTGCCAGGCACAAAACCCGACCGATAAGCGGTAGGTGTGGCAGTAGATGTGAGGGTGATCAGTTTCACTAGCATTTTGTTATCTATGTTTATCATGTAAAGGGTTGCATAGGACTTGCATCTACTGGGATCTTTGTTTATTTTGAGTATTGTCACTATCAGTGCTTCAGGCGAAAAAAGGAGGGAGGACCCCTTTCACCAGTGACTCTGCATACATCATAACAAGGTTTAGGGCCAGTACTGTCACATATTCCTTATAGAAAGCAGACATGAAGCTATCTAAGCCTGGGGCTTTGTCCCTGGGTAATGCCTGAACGACTTTAACAAATTCCTTCTTTATAAAAGGCTCATGTACTAACCACCTGTGTCTGTCTTCCAGCCACAGCAGTTGAATCAAGTCAAAATAAGTGGTAAGGCTCTCAGGCGGTACAGACTGCATGGTGGAAAGACAGGAAAAAAAGTTATCATCTCCTGTTGCGCTGAAGCAGTCCCCACATGCTCTCACCCTTGATCATCCTCTAATTCCACAATGTAGTCACCAGACCAAGGTCGGTGCAGCAAATTGATCAGAGTCTTGACAGCTCTAGGTCCCTCCCCATACCTTCTAGAACTGACTTATATTCCTAAATAATGCACTGCCTCTTCATATTCATTTGATTTACACTTGATGGCCGCAAGGGATTGCAGCGTTCAAACTGTTGCAACACTAGCACGCAAATTTATTTTTCAAGACATGCTAGGTCTCTGCACAGCTCTCTCAGCACCCCCGCCTGTTTCGCTATGCAAACACCTCTGATCCCTACCTTAAATGCTTCCCAAAGTGTTGAGGGGTACTGCACAGATGTCTCATTGTGCTCAAAGTAGTTGTCTATGGCAGATTTAATATCTTCAAAGAATACTTGATCTCACAGGGCCTCGGAGGTAAGAACCATGTGAATGCGCTTTGTGCATTCTCTGAGGGCACATCTCCAGCAGCACTGGAGCATGATCTGAGAGGTCCTCAGTAGATATTCAACCCTCAGGGTCCATGAATCTATATCACGTGTAGCTAACCAGTAGTCTATATGTGACCCTGTGTTGAGTGCAGTAGTTATGCTGGTACTCTCCACATTGGTCATGTGCCTAGAGCACCAGAAGTCTGTGAGGTGGTTGTCTGTTATTATGAGGCATATCTGTGCGGCCGCCCCAGGATGTGGATGCCGAGTTTCGCTGGACTGATCAGCCCTCGGATCCAAAACCACATTGAAGTCCACACCCCACAGCAATGCACTCGGTTGAACTGTGCCAACCAGTTTCCAGACCTCAGAGAAGCCGGGGGTGTCAATGTTTAGGCCATACATTGAAAGGAGTTGGAGTAGATGTCCCTACAGTGTGGCCAAGAGCAGTATAAAGTGGCCCTGTAGCAAAGCATTCGGCGTGAACCGGAGTGCACCCCTTTGCGGGCATAGTTAGAGTAGTATGCAGGGTGGCATTCCCCTAACCACCCTGCATGCAGGCGCATCCTAGTACTTTCTGTATGATGCAATTCTTGAAGCATGTATATGTCTATTTGTGACGTTGCAGGTAAGTGAATACATGTCACACCTTCCATGTGTCATTTAGGCCTCTAACATTTAAAGTCAGGCACTTAACCTGCTGCATTAGGTAAAATTGTGTAGCCAATGGGTACACAGACGGGGGAGCCCAGGCTTGCATTTACTGGCTGGCTGAGGAGGAGGGGAGAGAAAAGGGAAACTCTGCCAATCGGCATATTAAAGAAAAACATCAATATCACATCGTACCACGTCGAGCCCCCCCAATCGGGCCAGACTTCACCGTCCCGCCCTACATACAACCCAAGTGTATCAGGTAGAGAAAACAACCAGGAAATCATCCCTTCAGTGCAAACAAGAGTCCCAACTCTTCCTGGTCTTAGAGCAGCTGGGTGGCCAGAGTTGGCAACAGTTAAGCAGCCAAGGGAGAGCAAGCCCCACTAAATCAGGGAGTCACAATCCCCCAGGCCTCAGACGACAGGATGAAGGAGTGCAAAGCACGGGGGTAGGGGGGCACTGCCAGGGGCTCCCAAAGCTCTCAACATTGATGCTATCACAGTGCAGAGCAAAGGGTCCTCAATAATTATCGCTGAGCTGCCCTCGATCAGTTTCATGGGCCACGAGGGACGAACGCCCCTCACATTGTGGGATAGTTTTGAAAAATTTGCCAGCAAGCTTGGATCCATAAAGTAATGAGTTTTTCCTAGATGGCGAGTTTACAGTTAAGCCGGGTAGATCAGGGAATAACTAGCATCAGTTTTCTGCAGCCAACGCACCAGTTTTCTGCAGCCACGCTTGACTGGCAAGAAACCTCATCTAGCTGACTGGATGGCCATAGTATAATCCGGGGAGATGGTTATTTCCTTTCCCTGATAGTGGACAGATTTCATCTCTCTAGCCAGTCTCAAAGCCGTACAAGAATCTCTATAATTCAATAGTCTAGCGGTGGTTGGTCAGGCGGGAGCATCCGGCGAGGGGCTGCTGACCCAGTGATCTGTGGGCCCTCTCAACAATAAGCAAGTCTCACATGGCTACACCAATGAGGGAGTGGAGCATAGACTCAACATAAACTTCCATCCAGCCCATTGACATGGATTCCTGTACAGCAAGTATGAACAGGTTGTTCCTCCTGGACTGTGCCTCCAGATCTTTATTTTTGTTACAATTGTTCTCTAGGCCTTTCTCCATCTGCAGAAACTTCTCCTCAGCTTAGTTTTATCAGTCATCAGATCTGAAGTGTGGTATTCTAAGTAATCAAGTTTCCCCCACAGCTGTCCACCTTCTCCTTTAGACGATCAAACTGGTCCGTCAGCAGATCTTTTTTGTGTCAATAGTGGTGAGAGTATGCTTCAGATCTAGAATCATGGAGCAAATGAAAGGTTCTTGGGATGTACTTCCCCCCTCTAGTGGGCCTGCTCTTGAGTCCTCAAGGATCGGATCTGCAGATTGAATCTGCTTGCGATTCTCAAAAGGGAATTTAGATTGTTTGGTGTCTGTTTTCTTCATTCAACAATATAAGATGCTCAACAGGATCTGGGGGAGATGATAGTATTCCAAGAGAGGGTCTCGTGGACAAGTGGTGATGTATTAAAGGTCCCACCACATCCCCGGGGCAGTATCAGCGAGGGGGCATGAGGATACCAAGTTCACCAGAACTCCACCACTGCCTGTGGCACAAATGGGCTGATCAGCAGTCGTGGATCTGTTTAAATTTACTGCCAGCTGACTGAACCTGCAGGCAGCAGGGACCCTCTCAATGAGCGCCCAGCCGACTGCAATAAACTGGTTCTTGTGACACTCAGGGGAAGTCAAGCCATCAAGTTGTGCATAGCCATACAGGTGTAGAAGTTTGCCCAAGGGCTACAGCGCTCCATCAGGGGACATCAGTGCTGTACTGCGCTCCACCCCTGCCCTCAAATGTTCTCCAGGGCTGGTATCCCTCTGGCCACCAGGCAAATAATCAGTAAGCAGAAAGCAACAGTAATCCAGGTAAAGCGAGAATACCGATCCCACGGTGGTCTCACCTACACACCAGGTTCCCATGCCAGGCCAGAGCTAGACCGCAGCAAGTAACTGTAACATCGCTCCCTCTTATGAGATCAAATACAATCCAGAGGCCACTTCTCTCAATCCCCGTGGCAGGGCTAATCCCTCTTTGCAACAGTTCCTAATCAGGAAATTGCCGGTGATCACTTACCTGATCACCAGAGGTGCAGTCCACAATACCAAAGTCAGCTGCACACTGCTCAGGGCAGCAGCACACCACCCAGACTCGGCCACCAGTAGAAAGACAGGCAGCCCCGTCAGTGCTCAATCTTCTCGGGCAAAGGGGATCCAAAGCATCACGTACCTCTCAGTCAGCCAGCCATGGCAGTCTTCTCACTTCTAGGGGAAGGAGGCAGCGGGAACACTGTAAATCACCTCCCTCACTTAACGCACTGCGTCCTCAACTCCACCCTCCAATGCTGAAACGCGTTCCTGCTATCTGTGTCTGATCACCGTGAGGGCACGGCATTTGTTGCTCAACCCTGGGCCCTCAGTTGTAGGCCATTGCCAGTAGGCCTCTCTCCCGAGGCAGGGCCCATTTCTGCCACCAGGAATTTTATACACACCAAGACGGCTGCATGTCAGCTATCTGGAGAAAATACAGTTTGCTCCCCAATCAGCAGGATAAAAGGGACCTATGCCCTCCCGGGTATACCTTGATGCCTTCTATTGTTGAGGTTAAATGTTGAATAACTCTTTCTGGCTGACATAACCTCAGAACGTGATGGCCATCTTGCTGTCGGTCTCTCCGACCTCACCTTCTCTTTGATTTCATTGGGTCTGCTCCACCAGTCCTGGATGGCTCATGGCACCACAGGTTCCATAACCAAATGGTTTGTCCAGGTTGGCTGAACCAGAGTGGCCTCCTGGTCATAGCACTGCTTTTCTATCTCCTAGCAATCCTCCAAATTCATATTGGCTTCTTTCATGTTTTGCCCCAAGTTAGCTGTGAGGGCTAACACATGGTCCACTATGTCATGTGAGGCTTTCTTGGGGATTTTACCCCTCCCCTCCTTCACCAGATCTTCACAAGACCGAGAGTCCCTCTGACATGGTGACCAAATAGGATTTCAAAAGGGCTGTAGTCCACTCCTTTCTGTGGCACCTCTCTGAAAGCAAACAACAGGCATGGCAGTACCATCCCACTTACATCTTAAAGGCTCAGAGAGGCTCATAATCATGCCTTTCAGAGGTCTATTAAACACGTCCATTGATCTGGGGATGGTACGTTGAGGAGAACGTTATGGTAACCCCGACACTCAACACACTTGAACTTCATGTACCCAGATATAATGTTGGTCCCTCTATCAGGTACCACCACTTTGGGGATTCTCACTTAGGTAAATATTATAGTCCCTGCTCTAATTGGCAGAGGGGTATGGCCTCAGGTTACCAGGTGGCAAGGTCCACCAACTCCAGTGGAAACCCATTCTCTATATCTGTCCTAGGATCAGGATGGCCAGTAATGTTAACTCCTACCAACTTAAAGGATGTCCATACTTCAGGGATTATCTGAAGGGGAGCCCTGCACTTTCTCCTTGACTTGCCACTGTCCTGGCAAGTCACATAGGACCTACAGAATGCATTTGTCTTGATCCTCATCTGGGCCCAGTAAAAGTCGATGACCAGGTGATCTAAGGCTTTGGTTAGCCCCAGATGTCCAGCTAAGGGGAAGCTGTGAACCAGCTTCATTAGGAAAACCAAGTAGCACTGGGGGCCCACTTTGGTTGACCCAGGTGTACCTCAGGCTCACTGTGTAGGAGACCATTCTCCTAATAAATGTGGTGATCACCAGAGTTGTCTTGATTTTCCTGAGCTCAAGCCTCTTGCGGAAGACTCTCAAGAGTAGGGCACTCCCTCTGCACCTTGCAGAACTCTGCTTGGGATGGTTCTCCTGTACCTAGGGCAGATAAAGCTTCCCCTGCAGGTACTGGGTCCTTCCCCTCAGAGTTGTACTCGTCACAGACCGTGGGCTTGTTTCACACACCCTCTAGCCTCTGTCCTTTTGGCAGAAACGTGGCCCACTGTTTCAGAATTCTAGGTCATTTTGATTCCTCTCATGGCCATGGAGCATTTGGTCATGAGCACCATTCAAGCAATCACAACATCTCAGCATGTAACCTGAGATGGAACCTCCTTCCAGATAGACTGCTCCAGGTCATTCCTTAGAAGACAATCTACAGGCCTACCCTGACTAATAGCTACCTTCAGAGAACTGGAAATGACACACTATTCCAGGGAAACCATTGCCACTGGATAGGGCTTAATCCAGTTGTCAGTTGCCACTACTTGGTGGATTATATTGGGCATCGCTTGCTCTGAAGACGCATTATACCACCTGACAGTTGTCACACTGGCTCCTGTGTCTCACAGAGCCTCCACCCTCTGCCCTTTGATGGTAGCCCACTGCCTGTATATTTTAGTGTTACCAGGCATTGTGGTCTTGAGTACCATATCACCCAGGGACAATATGGTTATCTCAACCCAATTACTAATACTAACAGGGCACACCTCCTCTACCATCCCCAGGGTGATGGGGGTAGGTCTTCTTCTTTAGACATATAGGGGGTCATTCCAACGACCACGGAAGCACCACCAACAGGCTGGCGGTGCTTCCTGGGCCATTCTGACCGCGGCGGTAAAGCCGCGGTCAGAAAAGGGGAACCGGCGGTTTCCCACCGGTTTACCCCTGGCCCAAGGAATCCTCCATGGCGGCGCTGCAAGCAGCGCCGCCATGGGGATTCCGACCCCCTTCCCACCATCCTGTTCCTGGCGGTTTTTACCGCCAGGAACAGGATGGCGGGAACGGGTGTCGTGGGGCCCCCTAACAGGGCCCCACAAAGATTTTCAGTGTCTGCTTTGCAGATACTGAAAATCGCGACGGGTGCCACTGCACCCGTCGCACCCCTGCAAATCCGCCGGCTCCATTCGGAGCCGGCTTCCTCTTTGCAGGGGCTTTCCAGCTGGGCCGGCGGGCGATCTTTCGGAGATTGCCCGCCGGCCCAGCGGGAAAGTTAGAATGACCGCTGCGGTCATTTGGCGGTCTCCGCCCCCGCCAGGGTCGGAATGACCCCCATAGTCCCTCCTTTCTGCCCTGACTGGAGGCAGTCATAACACCTCAGCTGATATGGCCCCCATACGCATCCTCAAACTAAAACCTCCCCTTTTACGTTCAGAAGAGGAAAGTGACTGTTAAGCTTGCTGATTGTTGTGCAGTGGGGGCAGAGAGTGCCTGCTGCTTGCTTTGGTCCATCTCCAAATACGGCTGGGGCTGAGGATATAAGACAGCGCGGAAAGGCAGGCAGCTGCTTGGCGCTCTAGTTGTTCATGATCGGCAGCATCCTGCCGTTGAGCTCCTAAACCTGCTACTTACAGGTTTTCCTTGTGGTTCGTGGCATCCTCTCTCCGCTCATCTCATTGGGCTGGATTCCGTCGTGGCATCCTCAGCTTCATTTTCGGTCTCGGAGGAGTCCTTCAGCTTTCCTGAAAAAAGAAGACAAAGACAAGAATCAAGTGGCAACCACCTCATTTAGGTAACCCGCTAGTGCACTATGCATGAAAACTAGAGACTCCTTCAGTATGGGAGAAATACTTATCTGACTCTGAGTTAGCATCTATGAAGGATTCCATTACTTTCCTTGTTCCTAAAGGGAATACAGTGACAACAAATATTAATACAGATTGTCTAGATGTTGTCTACACATATTAACACACGGTAAACTTTGCATTAGTACTGTTATTCTGGGCTTGATATTTTTTCTATTTTTGTTTTTGACATTTTTTTAGCGGGGTACTAGGTGCATGAAGCAATGCATTGAACTGTATGAGTGTATTTATATTCAATGAAAAAAACTAAGGTTACAGGGACGCTATAGCTGGGTTCTGAATTTAATCGTATAAACCACAAAACCATAGAAATTCAGCAGTTAAAGTTAGAGTTTGTTCAAGAAACTATAACTCACGCCATTGCCATGCACAGTTTTCTTATAATTAATTTTAGTGCAAATGTTGCAGTGATATCAAAGATACCATAGAAGTTGTCATCAATTATATAATATGTAGAGTAATTAGCTGTGCCTGGTGAAGGCGTGAGTTAGAGTTACCATACGGCCTGAGTTATAGTTACTTGAAAGAACTCTACCTATAACTGCTGAATTTCTAAGGTTTTGTACGAGTAAATTCAGAACCTAACTATAATGTCTCTGAAAGTGGGTGTGTGAGTCTATGAGTGGGTCTGAGTGGGTGCATGAATGTCTGAGTGGGTGTGTGAGTGGGCACATGAGTCTCTGAGTACATGTATGAGTGAATTAGAGTATGAATGAGTCTGTGTTTTTTCTTTCAAATTTTTTCACATTTGCGATTATTTCTGGAATAGTTTGCAAAAATGTGTGAAAATTATTGAATTTTCATGAATATTGCGCATGGTGACGCAAAATTATTTTAACTTCATAATTTACTTCTAAAACACACCTATATCACACCCCTTGGGTCAGGGTACCTTCACTCTAAACCCTTATGCCACTTCCAATTAGGATTTTCACCTCAGAGGACCGTGTCCCATGAAATAAAATAGTGGCCGCAACTTTCTTGTCAGGTTGGGGTCAGCTAATTACAGCGCTTCTTTTCACATATCCATTTGTGAAAATTCACAAATTTCAGTGAAATATTTATGAAATAATCACTAAGTCGTCGCGGCAAGAGATATACAAATTTGGACTTCCCTAAATTTCTCAAAACTCCTGAATGGATTTACACCAAATAAGCAAAAGCACAATCTGCGTACCAAAAGCTAGCATTCTGCCAAATTTAGTTGTAATACCATTCAGCAGTTCGGGCTGTGGTCATGTCTAAAGGTCCTTCGGGAATTACCATGGGAAACACAACTTTTTTCACCTCCCCTTTTCTCGGCCCCCGCTTCACAAATCACCCTGAATCTTTCTGTGTGCAACAAGAATCACCAGAACACTTTTTTGAAAAATTTCATGAAGATACAACAAACTGGGCCAAAGATATTGTCAAGTCAAAAAATGCTTTTATTATGGAAACATGGTCCTAACTATATACCTCGTGGCAACCATCACTAGGTAATATATATCTTGAGAGTGGGTGACTACAGAGAGAACACATTGGTTCTATCAGCAACAAAAATGTTTGTGGCGCTGTCAAAAGTGCAAGGCAAGCCAATATGGATGGAGTGTCAGTATTTTTAAATCACAGAATTCCAGAGCTTTCAAGATTAATGGCTGGATTAGCTGTGACATCTCATATGCTATATATGTTTTGGAATGTAGGTGTGGGAAACAATATATATCTAGTACCATTAAAAAATTGAGACTCCGAATACTGCAACACCTCAGAGCGGTGCAAAACAAAGACATGTGCAATTGCTAAACACATTTTGGAGAGTAATGGTGGAGACTTGACAGGTCTATGTTACTATGGTATTCACTGTGTTAATAAAAAAATGAGATGAGGAGACCATGAACGTTCTCTTAGGCATTCAGAATCCAATGGATAATGCTAATGAATATGGAGATTCCATGGGGCTTTGACTGTGAAGCTGAACTCCATGGCCCATGTTTTTGCTTATTTTTGTGCCGCATTTGCGTAATTTTTTGACGCAAAAGCGGCACAAACTTACAAAATAAAATTATATTTTGAAAGTTTACGTTGCTTTTGCACCAGAAAATGACGCAAATGTGGCGCAAAAAAAGTATAAATGTGGGCCCATGTGTTTCTTTGAGTGGCACTCATTAACTGTCTGGTGGTAGCAGTTCCACTCCATGTGGACTTGAGGATGAGTTTGCTGTTATGCTAGAGTGAACCTTAGGAATGTGGGCATAAAAACATAAAAAATAGGTGGAAGGAGACTGTTCTGTAAAGGTTAAATTATGATTATGTGGTTTGATTTGTTGATTTCGATTCAAATGATATAGAAGAAAGATGACAATAAGTGGTGTAAATATAACAGTAGTGAATGTTACAGAGCCAGCAACATAACTGGTTTGCATGTTGAAATGGACATTGTTTTTTCTTTGGAAAAGACTTGATAAATAGACCTGTACCATTATATGAAGATATTACAGAACATGAAAAGATTGAGATAATCTCATGTTTTTAAGAGAATGTTATAAGTGAACCTTGTAAATTGAGCAAATTCTGAGGTTGATGCATCTATAGGAATCTACATGTGCCTAATGTTTCCATTAAGTTTATGGATGGAAGGGGGTTTCAGCCTCTTTTTAAATAAAACTGCACTAGCATTTTGTTTGTTTTTACAGCTAGTTGAAGGCTATGGCCAAAATGTGCCACCTTTCTGTCTGAATAAGGATCACCCATGCACTGCTTTGAGAAGTAAATAAAAGTACTGGAATCTAACCTGAATGTTCCACCTTCATCTGTGGGTTCTGTGTGGCCATTGAAATGGATTTGGGCCACATGGGAAGTGACTAAGGTAAACACGACAAATATGAGCATGATGGGGCACAGGTCCCCAGGAAAATGTTTTACCCTAGCACTTACTCTCAAAATGGAAGTCAAAATCCTGCATCATGAAAAGGCAGCTGGCTATAGCCAAAGAGGGCTCGATGAAATCAGGTACCTGTTGGATTTGATCACTGTGAAAATCTTAGAGTGAGAGAAATTTAAGCAATGTGCCCAGGGAAGTTCTCTCACTGGATGGATACTTTTGATAAATTTGCATGGTCAAGATTTCTACATTTGCATTTAGTGCCCTTTTTGAAGCTCAGAATCCTCCAGCAGAGCAAAGTTGCAGGCTCTATCCAACTAGGGTAAGGCAAGGCCAGAAACTGCCTCCACGAGGTCCCTCTGTATCGGATTTTCTGCTGCAGAGAAGCTCAAATATGGGTAAACCTGATTCTTCAGTCTAGCAACAAAGTACCTCTGCTTGGCAGGTTTTACCCGGTCCTCCGAGGTTGTTGAAAAAATTCCTAGTGCTCAGGATTTCAAGGGTGGCAGGAGAAATCCAGCAAAAAACTCACTTGGGTAGAGGCCACAAGCAGGGGCCAGGTCAGGTCCAGCTGGAAGAAGTCAACTGGAAATCCCTAGGAAAGGCCTCTTGTAATTTGCCTTGTCCCTGTAGCTTGAACAGGCCATCCTTCTGACTCTTGGAGCCCACGTCTTTCTCCTGGGCACAAGAGGGAACAGGTCCAGTCCTTCAGAGCTCCTCTCAGGTCACAGACAGGAGGTATACTCCCTCAGATCCACTAGTGATCTCGGGAGGGTGGCAGTGGATGTATCACATGTCTGGCATTAGCTTGTGGGCGGGAGTGAATAGGGTGACTCCTGACCCCTCCCTAACCAATGGGGTAAAAGTTCCTTGGGACAACGCTACCTACTTTTTCAGCAGTTCCTCTTTGCCCTACTCTACTGCACACAGTCACACAGTGTACCTCAATTCTAATATTTAAAGTAATGAACCCCTTCGCCTCTTGCGCATAGGCTGTGTGCTCACCCAGAGGTGTGTGGTGATGACAATGAGCAGCCCTTCCTCTCTTGCCTCTTCATACTAGTTCTCAGAGTAGCTCTAACCCCACTGGGTTTGGTACCTGCCTGAGATGATAAAAGAAGGAGCCTGTGAAGGTGTCATCTGAGATCTGTTTATGATAGAGAAGGGCCATTTGAAGTAAATTAAGTTCCCAAGGACAGCCAGAGGAATAAAAAGACCTTGTGACATCCAGACCTTTGCCTCTGCTCTGGAAACAGTTTTCAGAGTCACTTTTCAGGTCATTCACCAGCTGGGTGACAATTGGAAGGTTCATGTAATTTAGCTTTCAGGAGGTTCAGACAGTCACTTTTCCTTAATATAAATTGAAAATGTAAGCTCACTATTGAGGGTGGCTTTTAATAAATATTAAAAAGAGCTGTTGCATAATTGTTCTAGCTGGTTCCAAATCTGAAATAGCAGAATTATTATTTAATATTGCTTCCCACTGTTTCTCTACCATCCAGCCTTCCTGTAGTGAAAATACTTTGGGTGCTACTCACTGTAAGGACATGTTAACTTTAAATATCTACATGTCCTACTTTTCAATTCCAGGAACCCTGCCTTGTGTTCTACAAGGCCGACATAGGGTCACCTATTAATATTTAAATAGAAGGTTTTGACCTCTGAAATACATTTATTTTGATAGACATAATTACAGTTTATACATTGCTACATTCAGGGTACATTGGTACTGTAGTGAATGGCACAATAGGTACTGTACTCCCCCAGTGACATTTAACTACCAGGCCCTGGACACACTTTGTACCATGTACTAGAGACTTGTAGGCAAGTTAAACATATCAATTAGGAGTATGCCAATTTAACAATGCTTAAAGGGAGAGCACAGGTACTTTACTGCTGTTTAGCTGGGGCAAGGAGCATAGAGTTCTCAAGCAAAACAGAGATATTACATAAGGAAGTGACTATCTGAAACTGGAAACGCATGATAGATGCCTATGCACCCCTTTCTGTAATCCTGATAGTGCTGGTGCACATGTAGCGCCAGTGCCAATATGAGAGGGCATTCTCTCATTTGCATGGGGCAATCATTTAATCTCTGCATCCGTGCCCTATTATGGATGCAGACACAGAAGCAAATATATATTTAAGAAGCTCATTGAAAGTACTGCACAAAAAGGTGGCACACTTTCAGTGTGCCTCCTAAAGGCAGCCCTCTGGAGGGAAAAAAATTGGATCCCATGAGTCCCCCAAACATCCCCCTGCAGGCAGGTGCAGTCACTTAGTTCACCCCCCAACAAGGGGATCTCGCTTCCCTTTTCAAAGTTAAAGCAGCATGCCGCCTGCACTGTGAAACACGGACTGGCTTTAAAGCAGCCACTCTGTATTTCACTTGAATGCGCTGCCCCCAGGCGTAATATGGCACATTGTTTCTGAGAGAAAGTGCACTGTATACATAGTACGGACCCTGATGTCTGCTATGTGCATGTTGTGGACTCCTGTGTAGGTGACGTTCTTTGGTTAACACAATATGTCACAGTAACCCTCTGAAGGTCTCAAGTAAAGAAATACATAATAATATTTGAGATAATATCCATAGCGTGTAGCACATGATGTACACAAACAAATAGACCTTTGTGCAAGTGGTAGATATGTTTAACCTTGTCAGTGTACTTTGATAAAGGGCATATTTCAATGCAAAAGCATCTAGGTTAGGGACGTACATCATTCAGACATGCACTTAAACTGAAAGCATCCTTCTCATACCTGTTGATTTAGTATTTGCCCCTCATTAACTTCTTATAAAGTAAGCCTTTAACCCCTTCCCCACCATGGAGGTAGTGGTTACGTCCGGTGGAGCGGCGCTGAGGCGCCACGGACGTAACCACTACATCCTGGTATTGGCCCTCAGGGGAAATGCTCAGCATTTATCTTCCGCTTGGGAGGAGGGGGCAGGCAGAGGCATGAAAGGAAAGGCCTTTCCTTTCCTTTCATGTCTCTGCAAGCATTGAAATGCCCACTAGACACCAGGGTTTTATACTTACACATAAGGGGAGTGGCCCCTTGGGCAAGGGCAGCTCCCCAGGGGGCCAAATTATTTTTAGGCCATTTCTGCCCCCCCTGGGGTGTGTGTGTATGTTTGTGTTTTGTTTGGGGGGCAGCCCCTTGGGCAAGGGTCGCTCCCCATGGGAGCACATTACTTTTGGCCATATCTGCCCCTCTTGGGGGCAGATTGGTGTATTTTTGGAAGGCCCAACTGCCCCCATTGGGGGCAGAAAGCCCACCAGAGACCACGGAAGATTTTTCTTTTCAAAATAAGAGGGTGGGGGTATGGCCATACACCCACCTCAAATAAATGGGGCCAAAGTTGATCTGCCCACCAGTGGGCAGATGGGGTAATTACCCCCGATCCACACCCGGGGGGGCAGAAAGTCTACTAGATGACAGGGAATAATAAATTTTAAAAAAATTGTGGGGTGGTGGCTACCAACCAGTAGGGGCCTGGTTATGCCCCCACTCCAGCTGAAGGGGGTAAAAGTCTTTCAGCTCTCCCACTGCACACTAAAACATCTTATCCCACGGCAAGCAAGAGGGCATTTGATTATTTTGGGTTTTGTTTTTACATTTGGGCCATGAGAGTTTGGCTAACTCTCAAAATTGTCCCGCTTGGAATGGTAAGGGCTGCACTTTTTGGACTTTGGGATGCTGCTATGTAGAAAAATCCACAAGACTTAGACACATCTGAAAACTAAACATCTGGGTGATTCCAGGGTGGTGTGCTTCACATGCACCCCGCATCATTTTCTTACCCCCAATGCCCTGCAAACCTCCAACTTTGCTGGAAGTCACACATTTTTCCCACATTTTTGTGATGGAACCTTCCGGAATCTGCAGGAATCCACAAAATTCCTACCACCCAGCATTGTCTCATCTATACCGATAAAAAATTCTGCTGCACTTGTCACTCTAAAAATGTTTTTTTCAAACTGCCCTTTTGGACCCGCTTTGGTTCCCCCTCAATTTTAACATGTTTTTGGCTCTTCCCTGTCACAGGCACTTTGCCCACCTACACAAGTGAGGTTTACCGGGAGACTGAGAGGAATGTTGGGTGGTAGGAAATTTGTCCCGGTGCGGTGATCCCACACAAAAATGTGGGAAAAATGTGATTTTCTTTAGCTCCATTTGAGGTTTGCTGAGGATTCTGGGTAAGAAAACATTGGGGGATCCATGCAAGTCACACTTCCCTGGACTCCCTCAGGTGTCTAGTTTTCAGAAATGTCTGGGTTTGGTAGGTTTCCCTGGATGGCTGCTGAACTCAGGACCAAAAAATCAGGTACCCCCCGCAAAAACAGGTAGTTTTGTATTTGATAATTTTGATGTGTCCAGATAGTGTTTTGGGGGGCATTTCCTTTCACAGGCACTAGGCCTACCCACACAAGTGAGGTACCATTTTTATTGGGAGACTTGGGGGAACGCTGGGTGGGAGGAAATTTGTGGCTCCTCTCAGATTCCAGAACTTTCTGTCACCAAAATGTGAGGAAAAGGTGTTTTTTTGGGCCAAATTTTGAGGTTTGCAAAGGATTCTGGGTAACAGAACCTGGTGAGAGTCCCACAAGTCACCCCATCTTGGATTCCCCTAGGTGTCTAGTTTTCACAAATGCACAGGTGTGGTAGGTTTACCTAGGTGCCGGATGAGCTAGAGGCCAAAATCTACAGCTAGGCTCTTTGCAAGAAACACATCAGATTTCACTGTAAAAATGTGATGTTTCCATGTTGGGCTTCCTGTCGCGTGGTTATTGCCCCTTGTCTTTCTCTACACTTTTTCCTTCCAAATGTAAGACAGTGTGCAAAAAATACATCTATTTTAGAAATGCCCTTTAATTCACATGCTAGTATGGGCACCCCAAAATTCAGAGATGTGCAAATAACCACTGCTTCTCAGCACCTTATCTTGTGCCCATTTTGGAAATACAAAGGTTTCCTTGATACCTACTTTTCATTCTTTCTATTTTACCAAATGAATTGCTGAATACCCGGTATACAATGAAAACCCATTGCAATGTACAGCTCCTTTATTGGCTCTGGGTACCCAGGGTTCTTGATGAACCTACAAGCCTTATATATCCTCACAACCAGAAGAGTCCACTAGACGTAACAGTATATTTCTTTAAAAAATCTGCCTTAGATGGAAAAAGTTCCAGAAGAAAACATGGATAGAAATGGCTCTTTTTTCACCTAAATTTCCATATTTTTTATTTTAGCTAATATTTCTGTAGGAACCTGAAAAACCTACACAAATGGCCCCTTACTGATTTCAGAATTTTGTCTACTTTTCAGAAATGTTTAGCTGTCCAGGAGCCAGCATTGGTTTCACACCCATTTCTGTCACTAACTGGAAGGAGGCTGAAAAGATCCAGAGCAAATCACAGTGGGTAATTAAAAAATAGTTTATTAGTGGCTATACCGGGAGGGAGACTCCATAACGTCCGCTGCCTCCTCCATGCTCCGTTCCTTTTTTCCCTGTGTTCTGTTCCACGCGCTACCAGCTTGAATCCTCTTTCACATGGCGCGTGGAACAGAATCATCAGGATATTACACATCCCCCTTCCCTCAAATAAAATAAACAACAACATTGTAAAATACATCAACATCACTTAACATGTATAGATATGTGATTAATAAATAAAATAAACAACAACATCATAGAATACATAAACATCACCTAACATGAATAGATATGTGATTAATAAATGTAATGCATGGATACATTGAACACAAAAGTGAAGCATTCCCATATGAAGCATAACATATTGATGATACCAACAAAGTTTACTCTAAGCTGTGAACAAAGTCATCTGGGGCCAGATGTAGGAAGAAAGCAAATTGCGACTTGCAATTTGCGAGTCCGTGCGACTCGCAAATTGCAAGTCGCAATTTGCTATGCAGAAAGGTGTCTCAGACACCTTCTGCAACTCGCAATGGGGTCGTAAAGACCCACCTCATAAATATTTATGAGGTGGGTCGCAGTTTGCGACCCCATTGCGAGTATGGGCACTCACGGGGATGGTGGCCTGCTGGAGACAGCAGACCACCATGTCCGTGACTGCTTTTTAATAAAGCTGTTTTTTTTTTTTCTATCTGCAGCCCGTTTTCCTTAAAGGAAAACGAGCTGCACTTAGAAAAAAAACCGAAACCTTTTGTTTCGGTATTTTTCAGAGCAGGCAGTGGTCCATAGGACCACTACCTGCTCTGAAAAATTGTTTTTGTGATCATTCACAAAGGGGAAGGGGTCCCATGGGGACCCCTTCCCGTTTGCGAATGTGTTACCATCCACTTCAAGTGGATGGTAACAGCGATTTCATTTGCGACCGCTTTCGCGGGCGCAAATGAAATTGAATAGCATTGCGAGTCGCAAATAGGAAGGGAACACCCCTTCCTATTTGCGAGTCGGAAATGCATTTTGCGAGTCGGATCCGACTCGCAAAATGCATTTCTGCATAGCAGAGAGGCTTTTGCGCCTCGCAAACGGCGTTTTTCGCCGTTTGCGAGGCGCAAACCCTTTGCTACATCTGGCCCCAAGTCTCTTAGGCCTTCTCAACATCGACTTGTCTCTCACCTTCACACCTACATGCTCACTCTTGTTCAATGGGGTTTCACTAGTACTGGTAGTACCCTTATGAACATCGTTTCCCAAACTGTTTTCCACCTTCCACAACATCTCCTGACTAAACCATGCAGGAACCTTTATAACCTTCCCACGATTCCACACATTGCCATCACTCAGCAACAGGGTATACTTGTACACTTTTCTCACCTCCAAAGGCTCTGAAAATTTAGATTCCCCTTTGGCTGTCCATGCACCCTTCACCACTCGCACCCAATCACCAACTCTGTAATCACCAGGTACTTCACTCATCACAAACTTCTTTCTCCCCACACCTTTTGACAGCAATGCCCTCGGTTTTCTACCTCTCATGACCTCGAAAGGTGTCTTTCCTGTCAAACTATGGGGAGTAGTACGGTAGGACCAAACCAGATCCTTCACTGCCTTACGCCAATTTACACCATTATAAATCGCTAATTGCAGCCCCTCTTTCAACGTCCTGTTCCACCTCTCCACCAAACCATTACTCTGTGGGTAATAAACAGATGCTCTGATGTGCTCTATGTCAAATTTGCATAAAAAATCTTTCATGACATTTGATACGAATTGCACACCATTGTCAGAAACTATTGTCTCAGGGATCCCTTCTGAGTCAAATAAATCCACGAAGAACTCCAAAACACACATTGTATTTATGTTTTCTACAAATTTCACGACCGGCCACCTGGAAAAATAGTCCACAACAACCAAAGCATATTTAGGTACACTTCCTAAAATATTAAACGGACCCATAATATCAATGGCTATTTTTTTCCACGGCCCATCCGATTTGTCAGACACAACAAGATCACTTTTAACAAACTTTTGAGACTTGTCGCTCCATGCACACAACATGCACTCCCTCACATGATTTTCCACATCCCTATCTAGCCCTGACCACCAATACTCTGATCTGACCCGCCTCTTAGTTGCGCTCATCCCAAGATGACCCTCGTGAGCCAATTTCAACACTCGTTCCTGCAAAACAGTAGGAACCACCAACAGCTCACCCCTGAACACCACTCCATTCACCATACACACCTCTACACCAACTTGACGAAAGTACTCCGCATCGCAAGAAGCACCACCTCTATTTGTGTTAGGGTTTGTGCACAGCAAAGAGCATGTCCCCTCTCACTGCACTAGTGGGTTCTGTAATAGCTCCCTTTTAAACTTACTATTGAAAGCCTTTCTTGTTATCTCACCTTTCCCCCCTCTCCCCCCATAGGCTTCTGTGTATGTTGTTTAATGTGCTGTTTTGTTTACACATTGGGCCTTGCTTTTACCAAGGTTTCTTTAAAACACTCCTCTCTAGGCCATGTGTTAATTTAACTCATTTGCATAATAACTGAAACTCTGCACACCTTTCAAGAACATGTGCAGCATGTGAGGACCACACCCAGCTCTTCAAACCACACCCAGCTCTGCACACCTTTCAAGAACATGTGCAGCATGTGAGGACCACACCCAGCCCTGTCTATAAAAGGCAGCCCCCGAGCCTCACCCAGTGCTTGTGCTCGTCTACCTCCCGCTTACCTGAGGACAGATCCCTCGGCGCTGGCACTCCTGCTCTCTACAGACTTTCATTGGCTTCAATGGGCGCAGCTGCTGGCTCTTCCTTCTTCCGGTTTCCGGTTCCTCCTTGCCTCAGCCTCTCTCCTACAAGCAACCTGCAAAAGAGAAAGAAGACAAGGTTAGACTGATCAGTATCTCTTGCCAGCAACAAGTAAGTGCAAAACTTTTATTACCTGAAAGAACTTTGACAACAATTTCTGGATTCGTGTATAGACAATTTGAAACAAGATACCTTCCACGAACATTGTGATTCAAACTCTTTGTTACAAGAATACTTTGCGGAACTTTGTGAAGTAAACATTTTTTATGGAACTTTTAAGAATCGAACCGTGGAAACCATTAACAGCAAGGCAAACAGTAAATCAAGGACTTGCACAAATTACATGCTGTATTTTGACGTAAAAGTACAGTATTTGTTTTATAAAAGATTCTGGAAATATGGGAAAAGTGAGTCTGCTATTGGGAATTTAGGCTTCAGTTATATTAAGATGAATGTTTGATATTGGTAATTCTGATAACGGTATTTGTTTAATGTTTTAGAAGCTTTAGAGTAATAGAAAGCACATCCCAGAGCAGTAACACATTCCAAACCTGGAAACTAGAGACCAGGATCCAAGAGGTACTTTTAGAAGAAAATTTCTTATAAATAAAGGGATAGTCAGGAACCCAGTTAGGAATAGGTTGTACTTATCTGTTCTTTGTTTATGTTTCATTAGGCACCAGTTTCTACAGAAGTCAGAGAGGGCCGCAGATTTGTGCAGCACTTCAACAGTGGAAACGCAAGAACGGTGTTGTCTCTTTATTTTATTTTATCCACTTCCCCCCTTCCCTTGAGCTTCTGTTCTTAGTGCACTGTTTTAAAAACTAGTGTGCTGGAACAAGCAGTTTCAGGGTGGGGTCGGATTGTCTTCAACCTCCATCAGAACTGAACAAGGACTCAGGTGAGCTGGGCTTTGACAGAAGCACAAGCCTTTAAAAAAAAAAAAAAAAAACAGTTCTGGTGGACGATGAATATCGGGGAAGAAATAGAGGGCATTGACGTCACGGATATGGCGCAGGCCCTTAATGAGGACTTGGCTCATAATGAATCAGTGTCTGGCATCTTGCAACATATGCAAGAGGAAATAGAGAGATTAAAGATGGAGAATACCTCTTTAAAACAGGATTTAAGCAGGTATAAATTTAGGGTATCTCAGTGGAACACAGCTTTTACGCCTTTGTTTAAAACCTCCTCAGAGACAGGGGCGCCATCAAAACATACAACTTTGCCTCCCCCAGTTGAGGTCACTGTTAATGTTCCTAATGCTGTGCCCTTAGCAGCACCTGAACGTTTTCATGGAGATGGTAACAAATTCCATGTTTTTATCAATCAATGTCAATTACACTTCGTTTGTAAGCCACAACAGTTCCCTACTGATGCTACGAAAGTGGCATTCGTCTTGTCTTATTTGGGTGGCACAGCAGCCAATTGGTCAATTCCTTTCGTGGAGAGAGATGATCCCATCCTCCATAATTGGAATCAATTTAAACGTACCATGACCAGCCTTTTTGCAAAACACACTTTCATGCAGGCAAGTGATAATGAGCTTTTAAATCTTAAACAAGGTAACAAGGATTTATTGACCTATCTCACTAGTTTTAATCGTTTACTCACTGAGACACAGTGGCCAGAAGAAAAGCGTGTCTCCCTTTTCTATAAAGGTTTGAGAGACGAGTTAAAAGACGCGCTGGCTCATATCGTTGATTTGCCAGAAGACTATTCGGACTTTGTAGATTTAGTTGTGAAATTAGAACATAGACTAGGAGAAAGAAAGGGAGATAAATACAAACTGGAATCACGGTTAACTTTTATTAGACACGAGAAGAAAGACCCAGATAATAAACTCCCTGAACCTGAGCCTATGCAAATAGGGACACTCAGAGGTCCACTCACATCAGAGGAAAAAGAAAGAAGGAGAAAACTTCAATTATGTTTATATTGTGGAAGGGCAGGTCACTTTGCCGGGGAATGTCCAGTAAAGCCTAAAAATCCACGAAAGGGTGCTGTTTCCTCCACCTCCTCAACTGAATCGGGAAACGATTAAGCTCGACAAGGGGAGAGGTTACTTGTTCGAGAAAACATCTTAATCAAACCTCTAATGCTGCAGCCTTCAGGGTACCGCACATACCTAGACATTTCATAATTCAGGTCGTTTTAATTGTTACTACCCAAGTGAGGCATTCTCTCCCTGTCCTACTGGACTCAGGCGCGACAGGAAATTTTGTGGATAATAAGTTAGCTGAAAACTTAGGACTTCCTATGTGCCTAAAGCCTTGTCCAGAAGCAGTATGTGCAGTGGATGGGTCAGAATTGACCTCTGGATTAATCACAAAACAAACAAGTCCACTTGTTATGGTCTGTCAGAACGGGCACACAGAGGTGATTAGCTTTGATCTGATAGATACTCCTAATTTTGGTTTGATTCTCGGGGTACCCTGGTTAACAACTCATAACCCAAAAATTGATTGGGTGAATAGAAATGTTACTTTGGATTCCTCTTTCTGTAGAACCAATTGCTATCAAGAAGCAGGTACAGAACAGAGCACAGTATTACACTGTGCTAGTGTTATACAAGATGAACCAAGTCTCCCTCCTGAATATTCTGACTTTAAAGACGTCTTTGATCCAGTAAAGGCTAGTGTGCTGCCCCCACATAGGTCTTATGACTGTCGTATAGATCTTATCCCAGGGGCCCCTTTACCTAATAACAGAGTATATGCTTTGACTGACGAAGAAACCAAATACTTAAGAACCTACCTAGATGACCTACTACAGTCTGGGTTCATCCGTCATTCCACATCTCCGGTGTCATCTCCACTCTTTTTTATCCCGAAGCCGGATAAATCCCTGCGCGCGTGTATCGATTATAGAGGACTAAATAAGGCTACAATAAAGAATAAATATCCTCTTCCTCTAATACCTGTGTTGTTGGATCAATTAAGACATTCTACTGTATACACTAAACTAGATCTGCGGGGAGCTTACCACCTGGTCCGAGTAAAAGAGGGGGATGAGTGGAAGACAGCTTTCAAGACAAAGTTTGGTTTATTTGAGTACACAGTAATACCCTTTGGGTTATGTAATGCCCATGCGGCCTTTCAGTTCTTTATAAATGAGGTCCTACATGAATTCCTGGACGTTTGTGTCATAGTATACATAGACGACATCCTCATTTACTCTAAGAACTCAGAAGAACATACCCAACATGTTCGTGCAGTATTATCAAAGTTAAAAGAAAATCATCTTTTTGCTAAGTTAGAAAAGTGTACTTTTAATGTCAGCAAGGTTGACTTTTTAGGATACTGCCTGTCACCTCAAGGAATAACTATGGATGTAAAGAAAATCAGTGCTATTGCTGATTGGCCAGAACCATCCTCTGTAAAAGATATTCAGAAATTTCTGGGTTTCGCCAATTTTTATAGGAGGTTTATTGCACATTTTGCAGACATTGCGGCCCCAATAACTACCTTGTTGCAGAAAGGGCAACGATTTCTTTGGACTGATGAGGCGGCACACGCCTTTCAAATCCTAAAACAAAAGTTCACTTCAGCCCCAATTCTGAAACATCCTGATCCTGACTTGCCTTTTTTTGTTGAAGCGGATGCTTCACAAGTAGCTTTAGGAGGAGTTCTCTCTCAACGAGATGCAGTAGATGGCCAGTTACATCCTATAGCCTTCTATTCCAAAAAGTTATTACCAGCTGAACAAAATTACACTGTGGCTGAAAGGGAACTACTAGCTATCAAAGTAGCCTTTTCAGAATGGAGGCACCATTTAATGGGAGCCAAGTACCCAGTTACAATCTTTTCTGACCATAGGAACCTACAGTTTTTTGGATCACTTAAAGCACTAACACCACGTCAGATGCGCTGGTTAATTTTTTTTAGCACATTTGACTTTGTAATAACCTATAGACCAGGTGCACAACAAATTCAATCTGATGTGTTATCTAGATACGGACATACTTCAGACATGAAACAAGATAAAATAGGAGAACCCATTATTCCTCCCCAAAAGTTTTTGGCACCAGTACAACAGAAGGATTTCATCACAGATCTATATAATGCACACATGCAAATAGCACCTCAGGATTGGTTAAAGGATTCCCATAACACAATACAACGAGGTTTATTGTATCACGACAACATGCTGTTAGTGCCCACCTCTGAATTACAAACACAGGTGATAATTTGGCATCACGCCTCACCGTTGGCAGGTCATCCTGGTTGGGTAAAAACCCTGGAAAATGTGCAAAAACACTTTTGGTGGGACACTATAAGAAAGGACATTAAGCAATTTGTCACTACCTGTCCAATTTGTGCAAGACATAAATCTTCTCATAAGGCCCCTGACGGCTTGTTAATACCAATGCCAACACCCAAGCAACCTTGGCACACTGTGAGCGTAGACTTTATTGTAGGTTTACCACCTGTAAAATCTTTCACAACAGTGTTGGTTATAGTGGATTTTTTTATCTAAAATGGCACATTTTGTACCATTACGGAAATTACCCACGGCGGCAGAATTTGCCGATATTTTTATAAGGGAAATTGTGCGTTTACATGGTTTGCCAAGCAAAGTGGTGTCAGACCGAGGGAGCCAGTTCAACTCTAAATTTTGGAAAAAATTATGTAAAAAACTGAAAATAGATGTGGCATTATCCACTGCTTTCCACCCAGAGACAGATGGACAGACTGAACGACTGAACCAAACCTTACTTCAAACGCTACGTTGTTTATTGGCTGATTATTCTAGTGAATGGTTGGAAGCTCTCCCTGTAGCGGAGTTTGTTTATAATAATACTGAACATTCAGCTCTACTTTGCTCACCATTCTATTTCTTGCAGGGGTATCATCCAAGAGCTATACCCATTTTGTTAGAAGATTCTCCGTTACCTACAGTAACGGATAGATTAACGAGGTTAGGTGACATACAAGACAAAGCCAGGAAACATTTATTAAAGTACAAGGAAAGCATGAAAAGACAAGCAGACAAACACAGATCTGAGGCCCCAATGTATAAAATCGTGATAAGGTATGGCTCTCCACAAAGAACCTAAACATAGAGGGATCCCGAAAGCTGCAACCACGTTTTATTGGACCCTTTAGTATAACTGCCATAGTAAACCCGGTAACAGTAAAATTAGATTTACCAAAAGAATATCCAGTACATACTACATTCCATGTGTCCTTGCTTAAGCCGTACAATCCAAAAACCCGACCTGAACCACCACCTCCACCCATACCAATTAAGGGAAATCTAGAATATGAAGTGAAAAGCATAAAAGACTCAAAAAGAATTAGTGGACGTCTGTTTTATTTAGTAGAATGGAAAGGATATGATGAATCTGAGAATTCATGGGAACCAGCATCATATGTACATGCCCCACAGCTGATTAGACGGTTTTATTTAAAAAATCCAGGAAAACCCCGTCCTGTAGGAGGGCCTTTGAGGGGGGCAACTGTTAGGGTTTGTGCACAGCAAAGAGCATGTCCCCTCTCACTGCACTAGTGGGTTCTGTAATAGCTCCCTTTTAAACTTACTATTGAAAGCCTTTCTTGTTATCTCACCTTCCCCCCCCCCCCAGGCTTCTGTGTATGTTGTTTAATGTGCTGTATTGTTTACACATTGGGCCTTGCTTTTACCAAGGCTTCTTTAAAACACTCCTCTCTAGGCCATGTGTTAATTTAACTCATTTGCATAATAACTGAAACTCTGCACACCTTTCAAGAACATGTGCAGCATGTGAGGACCACACCCAGCTCTTCAAACCACACCCAGTTCTGCACACCTTTCAAGAACATGTGCAGCATGTGAGGACCACACCCAGCCCTGTCTATAAAAGGCAGCCCCCGAGCCTCACCCAGTGCTTGTGCTCGTCTACCTCCCGCTTACCTGAGGACAGATCCCTCGGCGCTGGCACTCCTGCTCTCTACAGACTTTCATTGGCTTCAATGGGCGCAGCTGCTGGCTCTTCCTTCTTCCGGTTTCCGGTTCTTCCTTGCCTCAGCCTCTCTCCTACAAGCAACCTGCAAAAGAGAAAGAAGACAAGGTTAGACTGATCAGTATCTCTTGCCAGCAACAAGTAAGTGCAAAACTGTTATTACCTGAAAGAACTTTGACAACAATTTCTGGATTCGTGTATAGACAATTTGAAACAAGATACCTTCCACGAACATTGTGATTCAAACTCTTTGTTACAAGAATACTTTGCGGAACTTTGTGAAGTAAACATTTTTTATGGAACTTTTAAGAATCGAACCGTGGAAACCATTAACAGCAAGGCAAACAGTAAGTCAAGGACTTGCACAAATTACATGCTGTATTTTGACGTAAAAGTACAGTATTTGTTTTATAAAAGATTCTGGAAATATGGGAAAAGTGAGTCTGCTATTGGGAATTTAGGCTTTAGTTATATTAAGATGAATGTTTGATATTGGTAATTCTGATAACGGTATTTGTTTAATGTTTTAGAAGCTTTAGAGTAATAGAAAGCACATCCCAGAGCAGTAACACATTCCAAACCGGAAACTAGAGACCAGGATCCAAGAGGTACTTTTAGAAGAAAATTTCTAATAAATAAAGGGATAGTCAGGAACCCAGTTAGGAATAGGTTGTACTTATCTGTTCTTTGTTTATGTTTCATTAGGCACCAGTTTCTACAGAAGTCAGAGAGGGCCGCAGATTTGTGCAGCACTTCAACAGTGGAAATGCAAGAACGGTGTTGTCTCTTTATTTTATTTTATCCACTTCCCCCCTTCCCTTGAGCTTCTGTTCTTAGTGCACTGTTTTAAAAACTAGTGTGCTGGAACAAGCAGTTTCAGGGTGGGGTCGGATTGTCTTCAACCTCCATCAGAACTGAACAAGGACTCAGGTGAGCTGGGCTTTGACAATTTGTCCACCCTTGTCGACAATAACCCATCACCTCTTGTAGCACGACATCTTTTTGAACCTCAGACACCCACTCTTCATGTGAGATTCTGCCTTCGGTCACACATCCTACATCCACGTCCACAGGGGCTATGAGTTCATCA
This sequence comes from Pleurodeles waltl, assembly GCF_031143425.1. NCBI lineage: Eukaryota > Metazoa > Chordata > Amphibia > Caudata > Salamandridae > Pleurodeles > Pleurodeles waltl. The sequence goes on from NC_090436.1 coordinate 243,595,847, forward strand.
AGTTCAGGCTCACCCCTACCACCCAGAACCAACTGCACAGGAAGCCTGGACAGACAATCAGCCAACACATTTTTTTTCTTCGGAAAAATACACCAAATCATAATTGTACTCCAACATTCTGGCCACCCAACGAGCTATTCTTGGTGTGGCCCTACCCGCACCCTTGGTCGAAAATACTTCTACCAACGGACGATGATCAGTACGAATCTCAAATTTCAAGCCCCACACAAACTTGCGGAAATGGTCAACACCCCACCAACATGCCAACGCCTCCTTTTCGATGGTGGAATAGTTCATTTCCGATGAACTCAACTGTCTAGAAGCATATGCTATTGTCACTTCTTTTCCAGCTCTTCTTTGCATTAAAACGGCTCCCAGTCCCACGGAACTGGCATCAGTATTAATGATGATCTCATCCCTGGTGTCAAATGGTTTAAGAGCTGGAGCTGAAACTCACAACACACAAAACTCTCTCTCACAACTCTCACTCCATACAAATTGCTCCCTCACGCATAACAACTTCCTCATGTTTACCGTCTTGTCAGCGAACTTGGGAATAAACTTTGAGTAATATTCCGCTAGACCTAAAAACGATCTCAATTGATCTTTACAAGCAGGAGAAGGCGCCCCTTCAATTGCCTCTACTAAATTAAGTTTAGGCGAAATCTCATCTTTGTTAATGCAGTGACCCAAATATTCCACTTCAAGCACACTCAACCTGCACTTCTCCAATTTCATCGTCAGCCCGCTATCCCTTAAAACCCTCAACACCTTTCTCATGGCACCATCATGTTCACTCTGGTCTCCACCAAACACCAAGATATCATCTTGAAAATAAGTAACACCTGAGACATCTTTAAGTAAATTATGCATTGCCCGTTGAAATACTGATGACGCTGACGCCAAACCAAAAGGCATGCGCTTAAATCTGTACGCCCCCTCTGGAGTAATGAAAGAGGTTAATGCACGTGACTCAGGATGTAACTCAATCTGGTGATACGCCGATGATAAATCCAAGGTAGAAAATACACATGCCCCCTTCACTGTGGATAACATTTCACCAATATTGGGCAGAGGATGTCTATCCACCCATATAGCAGCATTAAGATCACGCAAATCCACACACAAACGCAAGTCACCATTAGCCTTCTTAGCAATCACCACTGGCGCCAACCACTCCGACGCCTCGATCTCTTCTATCACACCTTGCTCTGACAACTTAGATAATTCACGTCGTAATTGTTCCCTCATCACAATAGGCACGGGACGCGGTTTATGCGCCTTAGGTACAGCATCCCGCTTCAAGACAATTCTATGCATGAACCCCTTAAACTTTCCTAACTTGTTACTAAACACCTAGGGAAATTTCTCTACAAAGTTGGCCTTTTGCATCATGTGTACGCTGGACTTCGACCGCAATACTTGATCGGGGTGATTAGGATCAAAAATTATGCCGAGGTCTTTTTGCTGCGGCCAACCTAATAAATTGGTACCTTCCTCCACAAAATATACTTTCGACTTGATTACTGTCCCTTGAAATTCTAGAGAAGCATCCATATACCCCACAAGCTCAATTGGTTTGTTACCATAAGCTAGCAGACGCACATCGGGAGGTTTAATATCATGCGCCGGAAAACTAGACATATTTTCTTTTCCAATCAAAGTATATCTCGCCCCTGAGTCAGCCATCACAAGTACATCTACCCCATCAATATTAATTACACAGTGCGGACCATTGGAACTCACACTCCCAACATCCACCACCTGCAAAATAAATTGTTGCGAGGCAATATCCTTACTATCACTTCCCACTGAATTGATTGCTCCTCTACCCCTCCTTGCGCTCATTTGCTTCCCTTTGCACACTCTTGCGAAATGTCCCTTGGACTTGCACTTCCTGCACACTTGCCCAGCCGCAGGGCAGCAAACATCAGATGCTATGTGCCCCTTGAAGCCACATTTATAACAAATAGTATCTTTTCTCCCCTCCATCTTCGCAGAAGTTCCACTTAAATCCTCCTTTTTGAACTTATAGTCTCTTCCATTGACTGCATTCACAGCTCCAGACGCGGTAGATAGTTCCTTTAAGCCGTCACTCGTTATTTCAATTCTTTTGATGAAGTCTATGGCTTTTTGCAACGTCAAATCTTCTGTATTTAACAATTTTTCTTGAGTTTTTTTATCATTAACTTTCAAAACCAGTTGGTCTCTTAGCATTTCATCCTGAAAATGACCATAGTTGCACGTCGCAGCCAAAATCCTCAAACTTGCCACATAACTTTCAACAGATTCTCTGGGCAATTGGCTTCTTTTTAAAAATTCAAAACGCTCCACAACAACATTTTTCTTCTTCCCAAAATTGGAGTTCAACTGTTCCATGGCTACCTCGTATTCATCCTCATTCTGGTCTTCATCCTCATAAGGATATGGTAAATGTTTCAAAATGCGCCTTCCTTCTGCCCCCAAACAGTGCTTCAACATGGCCAATTTTCTGGATGCCGTGAATATATCTCCACCCACAGCCAAGACATACGCTTCGAAACCATCTTTCCAGTCCTCCCAGGATATGATGGGTTCCCCAGGTGTGTTCAGAAAAAAACTTGGCACTGTAAAACCTTCCATCATTTTCTTTTTTTCTTTTTTTTTTATATAGAATGAAATCCCAGTAACTGTTTCTAGCTTTGGATTTAACTATATACACACATTTGGCAAAAACATTTTTTTTTCTCTATATCAATCCATTAGTACTTCCAGTTGCTTAACTAAAGACTGGCTCCACCCCTTCATAATAAATTGTTGCCAGGATATTTATTAACTTGACTTTGAGAAAAAAAAGAAAACACCAAAGCAATAGTGTCTCCAGTTGCTTAGCAACTAACACAGGCTTGAAAACTCCAGAGTAAGCTTCTCACAGTTGCTAGGCAACCACCACACCACCATTTGCTGTTGACGAAGACTTCAAAGGAAACTTGTAATTGTTGCTAAGCAACACTCTCACACGACGATCGTAGCCGTCTCTCTGCTAGGGCGGAGTTAATTTCCCTGTAAATCCGGCAAATGAAACAAACAGCTGATCCAGAAGATCACGTAGCCGTCGCCTCACCGGAACACTGCGTCGATAAAGATAAAGCGCGTCTCTCCTCCCGGTCAGTACAGCCGCACACCGCACCCTTCATCACCAGTGAAAAGATCTGGAGCAAATCACAGTGGGTAATTAAGAAATAGTTTATTAGTGGCTATACCGGGAGGGAGACTCCATAACGGCCGCTTCCTCCACCACACTCCGTTCCTTTTTTTCCTGTGTTTTGTTCCACGCGCTACCAGCTCGAATCCTCTTTCACATGGCGCGTGGAACAGAATCATCAGGATATTACAGAGGCTGAAAGCACAAAAATAGTAAAAATTGGGTATGTCCTAGTAAAATGCCAAAATTGTGTTGAAAAATCTGGTTTTCTCTTTCAAGTCTGCCTATTCCTGAAAGATGGGAAGATGGTGATCTTAGAATCGCAAACCCTGTGTTGATGCCATTTTCAGGGGGAAAAACACATGATTTCTTCCGCATCCCTTTTTTCCCATTTAAAAATTAAATTTAGCTGTATGTTGGCTAATTTCTTAATTTCCTCCAGGGGAACCCACAAACTCTGGGTATCTCTAGAATCCCTGGAATGTTGAAGAAAAAAGGACGCACATTTGGCGTGGGTAGTTTATGTGGACAAAAAGTTATGAGGGCTAAGCATGAACTGCCCCAAATAGCCAAAAAAAGGCTTGGCACAGGAGGTGGAAAAGGCCTGGCAGCGAAGGGGTTAAACAAAACTGGGAAAGGACTTAAAAATATAGCATAATGGGGCAAGATCTGCAGAAGTGGGTGACCAAAATATTAATGCAGTATCAGCTGTCCCACTGTAGAGTGGGCTCTCATTATCCTAATAAGGCTGCTGGATTCTGGCGGCAGTATCGCCTTAATTGTGGGGAATTGAGTCCAATCCCACACCAAGTGAAAACGGTCGGCCCAATCCATTTCTGGCCAACTAGCAGGGCCTCACCTCTGCTCAAGAGCAGGGATGTTTTGTGGCAATCAGGTGCATGACAAGAATGACTTGCCAGGGAAATCGTGGTGTATCAGAGCTCATCCTTTTCTCTCAGTTACATTAAACTCACGCATGCAAAGACAAACAAAGGCAGAGAATGAGTCAATAAGATTTATTGAATCAGCTAGAAGCAAAATGGTGACAAGAAAAGTGAAACACAGGAAGGTCCTACCTTACTGTAACTATGCGTAATATATATGGACCCTACCTAAGCTATGTTAAAGCATAGCATGATAAGCCCTAATCTGCCCTTCAGGTTCCCCCCCCCCCCGGGAAGACATCATCCACCATACCTGAGCAAGGAAGCCTGTTTTCTAGAGAGACACCATCCCCAGGTATGCCAGGGAACCAGTGGTCTCAGCAATCAGTTGTAGCAAGGTCAATCAGCATGCAGTTGTGGTAATCTGGCTGGAATCTCCGTCTAACGTGCATGGGACAGAGAAGTGTTTTTATAATAAAACAGATGATGTTCAGAGAAAATGTCCCCACATAAGGAAATGTATGGTTCTGTGAATGTTGAAGACTCATTGTACCACTTTGCTGGCAATCTTATCTCGCTGCAGCCTTGAGGAAAGCACAAAGTGAAAAGAATGTCTTGCTAGAAACGCAATGCTTTCCTAGGAGAAAGAACAACTAGATAAAGAAAAAGAAACAGCACCATAAATGTGGCCTATGCTGAAATAATAAAAATAAAGCAGAATAAAATGTAACTGGGCTAAAGGGCAAAAGTGGCAGTCCTAGTTGATAAAATAACATGGGTAAACACATTAATAAAAATTGCTATACAACAACCTCCCCTTGCGGGTTCAAAGGTGGTAAAAAAGCCTAATATTAAAAATATAAAAGCAACTCAAAGGCTGTTCTATAAAACGTAGATACATACATGTCAATAATGACAAGTTAAAAGAAACTTGAGCATATAAAAGTAAAAAAGTGGTCAATTTAAAATGTCAACAGTGGCGCCAATAGCACCAAATTTAAATGTAATTTTTAAAATCTCCAATTGAAGCCAGGAAATGTTCCACTTCAGCAGGTGGTAAGGTAACCAAACTGTTGCCAAGGAAAACCAAAGAGCACTCATGTTCCAAAGCCTGAGCTCCAGGCTTTGGAACATGAGTGCTCTTTGCTGAGGCAACAGCATTCCGTGTTGTGCCCAATGTTAGGGCATGTTCCACAAAGGGCAACTCATAGACAGCTTCCCATACCACCCTCAACGCGCATGTCTGGTAATGAGCCCTCAGTGAGAACATCAACAGATCAGCGTCCAATGAGAGTAAGCACCGCATAGCAAGACAAACTTTCAGTGCACATTCGAAAAGGCACCAGAGGCATCAAAACACAGGCTGCACACAATCCAAAACTGGTCTAAATGACAGAGACCAGTGCACTCCAGTTCTTCCAGGAGTGGTGCTTTGAAATACTGCATCATGTGTTCACGACACAGTTGCGCTGGTGGAAGTGCTTTCAGTCCTCCTTGTTGTGAAGGGACAGCCATTGCGAATAAAAAATAACAACAGCAAGATGCCACCTATCATAGCCAAAGTAATTGGAAGTCCCCTGAAAGTACTCGAAAACATCGAGTGTATGGTTGAAGGTATTAAGCCAACTATAGAGGAGAAGGTGTAAACGAATCCTGAACCAACAGCCATAATGAAATGCGCAATCAAAGTAGTACTGGATGCATTAAATATACATCCCACGAGTTTACCAAAGTGTCTCGGAAAGTTTGCATTTAAAAGGGACTGTATTTCTACAGATGACCTCGACACTTGAAGGGCATGGGTCTCGCGCTCGGATGTAAGCACCACAAACTTTTGAAATAATAAAGCATTTAGTATGCTCGACTTGTCAAAATTCACATTTGAAGTAGCAATGTGAGGCCAAATATCTGCTACTTTGGTCTGTTGTGTAGGAGGAAAAAGGACATTCCTGCAATAGGTGACAATACGGGAACCTGAAACGACATAAGCTATTCCGGCTCACATTCTACAACTCTCACTGTTAAGAAGCACATAGCTTCCATTGGATAGCACCTGGAATGCAGGTCTAATCAAGGGAACTGGAACTCCCTTCAGATAGCAAGCTAAGTTCGCTGCTGAAGCGTTACACACCCCGTGCAAGGACAGCTGCTTACAAACGATCAAATGGCTGACTGAAGTCTCACATTCACTGCCACTAAGTAAGACCTCTTTCATGTCATTGAAACATGTGTGAAAAAGCCTTTCCTATTTGCCTACTGGAATGTGTTTCAAGCAGGATTTGAATTGAAGTGTGGAAATAGGCAGATTAATAACTCTGTGTATTAACCATTCAGCTGATGGTATTTCAGCCAAAGTAAAAGGCAACTTCTCTAATTTCTTGATGCTTAGCATAATATGTTGCTTCCTTCTTAGCCATTATTTGTTGCTGTTATGTTAAATTAAATGTTGAAAATATATCCCTTGCACTAACATAAGTCTGGGAATGTGACCTGATTTCAGTGTTTGTAGTATCCAACCCAACTGCATAAGGGACCTCAGCTGGCTCTATCCATGTTGTAAAAATGATGTCACTTTGCACAATGTCTATTGCAGAAGAAACTATATTGTTTAAAGTGCATTTGCAGTCAGGTTTTAATCCCACTATCTACAACGTCTAATGCTTTCTGTAAATGTTCTTGATCTATTTGCCTTAATCGGGCAGTAGCTTCTTATTGGGAAAGTTTCAGAATTTAATTATATATATTGCATATAAGAAGTGCTTTTGGGGCCTAACAGGAAATTCTGCAAATCTGTATTGTTAGACAGGGGACTGAGGTGTTCCTTAACAGCATCTACTGAGGAAATTTTAACCATTGCTGGCATAATTTCCCTACACTGTACGTTGTTACAATACCCGAATGTTCTAATGACACATAGGGAGGGTCTGGTCTATTTGTTCTAAAACCCCTGTGGAGTTTACAAAACGTGCATGACAACCACTTGTGTCTACTGGCCACAATAACCACCCACCAGGACATGAATGTGATGTGTTAAATGTTATATTTTAGACCCACTCATTGAGCTGATCTTCAATTGCATTAATGTATTTTTGCCATTTGTAGAATTTAGCAGGGACGGGGGTACTGGGCTCATTCAAGTCCTTCATTTTTGCAAAGCCTGAACAACTTGTTTGTCGTACAGTTTCATTCACAAATATCATTTGAACAGGTATCAGGCATGCACTAAATAAAGCTTCCTTTCCCCTTATTTGCCAATTTGTAGTTCCCATACACTTTTTTAGTTAATCTACTTCAGCCTCTATTCATAGCCTTCTATAGCCAACTGGGAAACAAAGGAATCAGAATAAATCATTTTTGTATCAGTTAATAAAATATGTTGAGTTTCTATCACTGACAATTTAAAATAATACGACTCAGCATTTTTAACATTGTGCCCAGAAAAATATGCAAACTTTTCAGAATATGTTTTGGAAATCCCCACTGTGTGAGTTGGACAGTGTTCCTATTGTGTGTAATTAAAAATAGTCTTTGGGGTACTTGCTCTGTGAATGTAATGATGGCCCTAATAATTATAACAGAACATATCTCCATAATTTTCTTTTGAATGATAAACATCTTCACTTTCAAATACAGTAAAATATTCTAATTCAGACACCATAAAATCAACTGTTTTTACATCCCAATCACCAGAAACAACTCGAGTTCATGGAAAGTTTAAATACATTTGGAATTTGGATAACCACCATTGGGCCGCATATATGAAAGGGTACTTTATCCCAAACAATGCCATCAGGAATTGGCATAGCTGAAATGTTCTCTAGGGACAAGTCTCTGTGGACCTTATGGGAGGAAAAATGTGGTTTTAGGACCTTATTTACCAGTTCAACTGTAGAGCTTTCAGGAAGGTAATGACCATGTATTAGTAAGAAAAAGACGATAACAAACCCAATCCAAAGAACGAAGGCAAGTACAGATAATACAAGCCACTGATAGTTCCATGGAAGAATGAAATAGTTAACTTTGAGCCAATTAATCAGCTTACGTGCTCTCAACAGTTCCGTTGTAGAAGAGGTAGATGATTCGGGAATCATGTCATTGACGTCAACAAAGTATCCAGAAGCATTTTGTGCAAAAAACTGGAGCTGTGTTTCGAAGAGGAGAGCTGGCAGAAGTCTCCCTTGATGGTTCATAGTATGTTATTCCATCCATTTGTGTGGAATTTGAGTAGACTCGCTCAATATTGCTGACATTACTTGTTGCAGGAGAAGTTAATGGGACTAATGAAAGATCATTTCCACCTTTCTCAAGCTCGGAGACGTATCAGCGTTGCTGCTTAAAACCTGTAGAGGAACATCCTGCTCTGTAGTGAGAGGGATGCGGGTACTACCCAGGAGTCCTCTAAGTCTGCTGTGCAGGATCGGCCATATGGTGTAGCTTAACATTGTTGATGGAGACAAAGCGATTTTCCTTAGAGCTGGGCAGCGATGGCAAAATGACAGTTCTGGTACTGTGTACTCCCAGGACTGGAGCCAGTGCACGATAGGAAGGACTGAACTCCTTTTTCACAGCAATCTTTTTATGCACTAGATCCCCAATTTTAGGGATCCAGCAGGTAGGTGTTATTGGTGCATCCCCTATTCCCAAGAAGGCAGCACTGGCAGATGCGTTGTCGTCACAGAACTGTTGTAAGTCCTGCAAGACAGTGACGCGTTCAATTGTGTCAAAAGCTTTATCTGTCGCATCCGCACCAGGACCATCACGATCTGGAAGATGCATTTGTGTTCTGAACAGGCATTCATATGAGGTACGCCCCCGCATGGATCTTCTGGGCAGATTATTAACTGCTCTCTCGACTCCACACAAGTGATTAAGCCAACTACAACCTGTGCCTAATACTCTGGCTGTTAAGGATTGCTTTAAATCCCGGTTTCGTCGCTCCACAACACTATTTCCCTTGGGATGAAATAGAGGTGAATAATACAGTTGGACCCCTAACAAAGCCATGGGATCCCTAAATGCCCTTGAGAGGAAAGCAGGGCCCTGGTCTGAGTGGAAAGCCACAACTGCATATGTGCCGATAAAGACTTGAAAATCTTTAAAAACAATTTGAGCATGAGCCGAGCATTGTGGCCAAACACATAGAAATCTGGAGCATGAGTCAACAGTGACTAAGATGTATTTGTATGCATTATCAGGTGTCAGGGGACCACAGTGGTCCAAGTACACACATTTTAAAGGTGTGTTGGAAATTAGGAGGGTTGTCTGCTGTGAGTGTTTGACGGTGGACCCTTTTATTTGCTGACATATGTCACATCAAAGGACATACTGCTTGGTCTGTTTCTATAGACCTGGATACACCAGCATGGGCAGAAGTAACTCCCTCATGTGCTGCTTTTATCATCTCTGGTCTTTGATCTTTGTTGGGGATCACATGATCACCCCCCTGGTATTAGTACTAGGGACGTATTGAGGCTAGATATGCAGTAGGAATATTTTGCAGGATATGCCTTTCGCATGGACTTGCCATCAGCCAAAGCTTTCACAGCAGCCAGTGTTTCATCATCCAACCTCGTCTGTGAATGAGTTATCGTAGCAACAGAAGCCATAGCTACTGCTGACTTGGCTGCTTCATCAGCCAAGGTATTGCCAGTAACGTACATTCCAACACATTGATGTCCCAATCTATGTACTACCTGGACATTGGGTAGCATTTCTTTCAGATCCTCTACTTTCCCCCCACAGGAGTCTGTGTTTGATGGCGTTGCTTTTTGAATCTCTGAACCCATTCCGGCACCAGTAATGCAGATATTCATTGAAGGACTGGACACAATAGTATGAATCACAGACGATTATTGCTAACTGTTCTGGATCAGTGTGTTCCAGTGCCATCATCAGAGTCTTGAGCTCTGCTAACTGTGCAGTGCAGTCCCCAAGGTGTGCGTGTAAGTGTGTTGTGGATGGGATTCACCATCTTTCATGTAGCCATTCACAACTGCACAAGCCGCGGATTATTGATGTTTTGTGCCTACTGCGGGCTGAACCACTAGTGTACATAATTATTTGATATTGTTCAATAGGCTATGTGTTTGCCGGAACGGGATATTCAAGTTCATACTGGAAAAATTATTGAGTGTGTAATTTCAGGTCAAAACCATAGTCAACATCAGTGGCCGTTAGACGTTGCCCATTGAATCCAACATGGATGTAATGCTTTAGCGTTAGGAATTCTAGCTTTGGTGACAGCCTCAAGGGCTGGGATTGGCGATATGACAATAATGCATTTCCCCTGGGCCAGAGGTCTCTCTTACATGACAGCCATCTGAACAGCAGTCAGAATTTTCTCTGTAGGAGCAAAGCATTGTTCTGCTGTAGAATAGAAATGTAATTTATGTGCAGTCTGAACGGTTTCACCCTCATTGAAAGCTACATAGGTGAAACCAATGGCACCAGCACTTACTCTGATGACCAAATGTGTTTTCTTGTCCGTTGTATGTAAGTGTTTAGCTGCAAGCATGTCTTGTTGTAATGCTCTGAGAATGCATGTGTGTTCAGAAGTCAAAAATTTGCTCGAACAATTAGGGCATATAAAGTCATATAATTGTTTAATGCGTTGTGCATAATCTGGAATGTATGCTCTGCCAAAGTTTAAAAAGCCCAACAAAGACTAGAGCTTTTTTATAGTGTTTGGTTGTTTGTAGTTGTGCGAATTTTCTATAAATTGGGCCGCTAGGCTCTTGCCTTCATCTGATAATTTGTATCCCAAAAACAGGACACTAAGGAAGGCTACTTTTTTTAATTGAATTTATAGCTTAATTCGGCAAATCCCACAACAATGCGGGCTACCCGTCTTACATGTTGTACAAGATCATCATCCTTAAGGCAAATGTCATCTACTCAGGACAATGCCTCAGGGTCAATGTTGTGTAAAATTGAAGTAACACGAGCTGAAAACAACCCTGGACTGTTTTTGTATCCTTGTGGGAGACAGCAAAACTTTTTCTGTGAGCCTAAAGTGCTGAAACTTGTTAAGTTCCTACTTTCAGGTGCTATGTTTTGGCAAAAAAAAACATTGGAAATATATCAGGTTGTTTTGTATTTTTGTGCACTATATTGTTAATAATAGCTGTACTGTGTGCATTTTGTATGGCAAATGTGCATGTAGGACTATTTAAAGGTCTGGATTAGCCACGGGGAAGAAAGGATTGTTCTTTGGTGAGACACAGGGTTCGATTATTCCCTGGTATTCTAGCTGTGTGAGGATTTCCCCTCACTGGTTCTTTAGCTTCATGCTTTATTGTTTCGAATAGGTGGTTTTGTTGGGGAAATTTCTCTTCTTTCTTAACAGAAACTTATGACAAGTGTTGTGAGTCCTTCCTAAATTTCACACACTCAGTTCGCTGCTCTGACTGCCCACCTCTCTCACTGAGTTTATCAGGTGAGCCCTGAAAGGAACAAGATTGGCATGTATCAGTATATTGGTATCTATCAGGCGTTTTTACATCATCTCTATTTCTAAGATTGTAGAAATTTTGTGGGGTCTGCGAATGCGGAGATTCTCCTCTTTCCATTTTAGGTGTTTTTTTTTTTATCCCAGTGTTTCTTAGAACTCTCTGGTGCTTGCTTGGTAGAATCTTTATTAGATTTACCCTGCAATTGTGATTTAATAGGCAAGGCTCACAGACTATCTTGACCAATGCTAGAGTAGGTCTCAGCGATAATCTTTGGCTCTTGATCCTGTGCAGGAACGTCCCACAGCCAAATGTGCACTGCTAGTGCAACTGCTTACTCTTTAAGGTTACTTAATATAATTGAAGATACTGTAGTAAAATTGCCCATTAATTGCATTCCCAAGACCAGGGCAGGGGCAGCCCCGTATTCATCTTGAATTTGTTTTAAAACTTCCAGAAGATTGGCAAGTGTCTGTGTACTGTGTGCAATAGTATAGAGATTGGCAATTACCATGCCACAGGTATTGTAGTTATCTACTGTGGGAACCATCCCAAATGGCAAGCACACAATGAGCATTCTATGTTTATCCTGAGGTTCCGTATGGGGTAAAAATGCTTCCAGAGCATTTATGTTTTGAGCTAACCAAAACGGAATCTCCTCCTGTTTGGCAGGTACTTTACCCTTGATCGAATGTACAGTCACAGGGTTAATACTTGGCATGACTGCATGTGGTTGCGCTGGGGCATTAACGTGTAATATTGTATGTCGTAGGGCACCATTCAGCTAGTTATTATGGTCTTGATAAGACAGAGATATTTCTTAGTATGCATAAGCTCTGTATTGTGCAGGTATGTTAGCAGGTGTGTAGTGATGAAATGTATTAGTGTTCCCATCAACTGCTGGTAAGATTACCCAAGAGTAGAATATTTCTCTTCTGTAGGCTGGATAAGCCTCAACTGCAAATGTCACAGGACCCTCCTGGGCTGTGAGGTCATTTGCTAGCAAATGGGCAGTCAGGGTAGGTCGCATGTTTACTGCAATTACCACCTGTTGTGGGCTCGCCATGGTGAATATACCTGTTCAGAGATAAGGACACCAAATTGGGATTGATCCTTTTAAGGTTCAAGCTTGAACAACCTATAGCGTTGGATAGGTACTACCTACCCAGCTGAGGACAAAATCCTCAATACCCCACGGATGTCTCGGTATATAGCATTGAGGTGCCTTTATCACATGGTGAGACAGAGATACTCAGGAGGATCTGAAAATCAGTGCCTGTCCAAATGTTGGAGGTACCATGTTGTGTGGGCTCTCATTATCCTAATGAGGCTGATGGATTCGGGCATCAGTATCATCTAAATTGTGGGCAACTAAGTCCAATCCCACACCAAGGGCCAGATGTAGGTAAGAAAAAAATTGCAACTCGGAAATAGCGACTCCATGTGAATCACTATATCCGACTCGCAAAACCAAATGCCAGAAAGACTTGCCATTCCAAATAGCGAGTCGCACCGCATTTTGCGACCCCCATTTTTAGCGAGGTAGCAATTTGCGACCTCGCTAACAGCAAGGTTGCAAATTGCGTGAAGGGTGTTGTCCCATGTCGCAAATTGCGACTGACTCGCAAATTGCCTGCAGGTGGAACAAAACAGTTGAAATACCCACTTCCTGGTTCTCAGTGATGACATCAGAACCAGGAAGTCAGCAAATGGAACAGGGAGGAGGGAGGAGCCCACCCAGCCCAAACTGCAGAGCCACACCCAGGTGATAGGAGCTGCAGCAACAATGGCTACACAGGAGAAGGAGACACCCAGTGCTGGCAGGAAAAGAAAAATCAAGTTTTCTGACAAGGAGTTGGAGGAGCTAACTGAGGAGTGCTGCCTGCACTATGAACAATTATTTGGCAAGGCAGCAATGAGTGTCCCTGACACCCAAAAAAAAAAGATATGGCAAGATATCCAGGACAAGATCAACCCCACTGGGGTAAGCCACTGCACCCTGGATGAAATAAGGAAAAGGTGGTAAGACCTTTGCTCCAGGACCCAGGAGAGGGTTGCGGAGCGCATGAGGGGGATGCAGGGCACTGGAGGAGGCCCATCCACTGTTCCAGCCCCTACAGCAATAGAAATAGCAACACTGGAGCCGGAGGCTGTACTGGGCATTGGAGATGTGGACAGTTCGGCACCTGGAACATCAAAAAGTAAGTACCAAAATATATGCTTTCACACCCACAAAAGCACTATACACACAATCCCAGTACACAGCAGCAGGCACCTCCAGACGAGCTCCAGTCCACTCTAGCAAACTCTAGAATAGTGCATTATGGGAAATGTAGTACAGTAGTCCAAATATAGGCAAATGTTTATTTTGAGGCAAAAAAATATGCAAGACTGACAGTGTATCCCCTATGTCCCACAGGTCTCCCACAAGGCCCCCCCATCAGCGCCAACGTGCAGGGAGAGGAACATGGCACAGACCCTCAGGAGGAGGCTGCCACTGACACTGCAGGGGACTGCAGGACAACACCACCCATGGAATTGGCACCGGAGTCCATGGACGATCCTGCGCTGGGTGTGGAGGCAGCCGTAGACACACCAGGGCCAATGCCTACGGAAAGGCACACACAGCCATCATCAGGTGCAGTGCATAGACGCCGCCGCAGATTGCAATCTGTGCACAGTGAGGATGTCCCAGATGTCGATTTTGCGGGACTTGAGGCATCCTTATTGCAGGGTCAGCGCCTGCAAAATAGACAGTTGAGGTTAATGAACCGGAACCTCACAAGACTGCAGACCACTGTGACCCATGGGCTGGCTAATGTGGACAATCAGTTCACAACAATGATCACGCATTTGGGGAACCTGACTAACTCCATTGACAATTTGGTCAGGGAACTGGTGGCTGACAGGGCACAGGCATGGCGCAGGGAGCGCAACACTGCAGCCCGTTTAGACAGACTTGCAGCATCCATAGGGCACCTGGCAACTAACACAACCTGCCTGTCAAGGCGCACTGTCAGCCTGCAAATAGAACTGGGGCATTTTGCTGGAGATGTGGCATGGGGACTTGGCTGCATCAGCCATTTGGTTGATATCCTGGAGACCAGACAGGCTGCAAGGGGCACAGGGGATACCCCGCAGGACAGGGAGGAGGGCTCAACAGTCAGCAGTCTGTCTGCCACTGATGCACGTGTGCTGTGGAGTAGCAGTGCATGGCAGGGCTCAGGGGACCAAGCTGGAGTGAGCCATGGTGGCCGCAGTCGTAGGAGGCTGTGAGCCGCTGACATGTACTGGTGCAGAGGCACATGAACATAATGTGTCTGATTTGACTGTTTCATTACCAGACTGTTGCATAGTGCACATTTATATCAGCATTATAGTTTTGCAATAAAAAGGTTTGGGCTATGTGTGTCTGACTTTAGTGAGTGTGGTCACGGTTGCCACGTACCTGCCAAAGTATTGTGTTGCAATGTGGTTTCGTCTCTGTCTGCCCTCATTTGCGATGCTTCTATCCCCAGGCTGTCAGTGTGGTAGCTCTTGCTCCTCATCCTCCGTGTCTGTGTCTTCAGGGATGAGATGTAGCCCACGTCTGGGGGCAATGTTGTGTAGGATGGCACAGGTGGCAACTATCTTGCATGCTGTTTCTGGGGCATACTGGAGTGCTCCTCCACTTTTGTGGAGGCATCGGAATCTTGACTTTAACAAGCCAAAGGTCCTCTCGACTACAGTTCTGGTCCGCCGATGTGCAATGTTGTATCGCCTCTCGTTCTGAATGCCAGGTGTTAGGTATGGGGTGAGTATCCATGGTCTCAGGGCATATGCACTGTCACCTGTTTGACAAAAGAGGCAAATTTAGCAGGGCATGACAGGGTTACACAGTGACCTGTATGTAAGGCTTCAGAGTGTAGTCACCAATACCTAATAAATATCCTTCTCCAAACTCCCCACGTGCTAGGCGTTGGTGTAGCCCACTGTGCCTGAATATGTATGAGTCATGTGTACTCCCTGGATATTTAGCTACAATGTCAGTAATGACATTATGGGCGTCACATACCACCTGGATGTTTAGTGAGTGGGTACATTTCCTATTGCAGAACACATATTCCAGATTTGCAGGTGGGCAAATTTGTATATGTGTCCCGTCCACACACCCTATTACATGGGGGAAGTTGGCAATTCTGTAGAAGTCCAACTTGGTACTGTTCATTTCTGCCTCATTTCGGGTAGGTATATATATCTGGACATGTGTGCGAGTATGGCATCTAGGAAACATCTGAGGAATCGTGAGAGTGCACTTTGGGATGCCCCACCTGCCACTGCAATCACCCCATGATAGCTACCAGAGGCAAGAGGTGCAGTGAGCATAGCACTTGCACATATGTGGGGATGGCGCTGCTGCACATTGTCAGTCGTTTAAGCTGAGGTTTCAGCAGTTCAATAATCTCTAAGAGAACAGCACTGCTCAGTCTGTATTTGTCAATCTCCTCCTCAGTTTGTTGACATAGTCTCTGCCTTGTTCGGTATATCCTCTCCTGTCTCTGCCTCCTCCTCCTCTGCTGGGCAGCCTAGACTCTCCTCCTCCATGGAATCACGTAAAGTGCAGCCATTTTGAGTAGCCCAGATGCCTTCTGGGTCTCCTTTTATACTTTGGTTCTGGTTACCACCTGTTCTGAATCAGTGGTAATCTGGGTGTGCAAAACGGGCTTTTTGCTACTAGTCGCATTTTGCGACTGGCTTTTCCATATGGTTTGCGACTCGCAATTTGGGACTTCCTGATGGTGGGTCGCAAATTTTGCGAGTCGGTCATGGGTCTCATCACTATTTGGTGATCGGAAATGGGATCTTTACAAATAGCGATACGAGCCACTTGCGACTCGCAAACCTTTGCTACATCTGGCCCCAAGTGACAACGGTCGGCCTAATCCATTTCCATCTAAATCCTCCTCTCCGCCCAAGAGCAGGGAGGATTTGTGGCAACCGGGTGCATGAAAAGAATGACTTCTCATAGAAATAATGGTGCATCAGATCTCATCCTATTCTCTTAGTTATATGAGTCACACATGCAAAGACAAATAGAGGCAGGGAATGGATCAATAAGATTTTTGAATCAGCTGCATCTTAGCTAAAATGGCATAAATTGCAATAATAAAGATTATTTATCCATGCTACAAGCAAAATGGTGACAAGGAAAGTGATAGACAGGAAACGTCCCACTGTCATTATGCGTAATATACATGGCCCCTGCCTAAACTATGTCAGAGCACAGCACAATAAGCCCTAATCCACCCTTTCGGTTTCTCCCTGGGAAGACATCATCCCCATACCTGAGCAAGGAAGCCTGTTGTCTAGAGAGACACCATCCCCAGGTAGGCCAGGGAATCAGTGGTCTCAGCAAGCAGTTGCAGCAAGGTCAATCAGCATGCAGTTGTGGTCATCTGGCCGGAATCTCTCTCTAACGTACATGGGACAGAGAAGTGTTTTTATAATGAAACAGCTGATGTTCTGAGAAAATGTCCCCACGTGAGGGTGTTTCTGTGAATGCTGGGGATGCAGTGTACCACTTTGCTGGCAATCCTATCTCTCTGCAGCCTTGAGGGAAGCGCAAACTGAAAACAAATGTCTTGCTAGAAACAAAATGCTCTCTTAGGTGAAAGAACCACTAGTTAACGAAAATAAAACAGCACCATGAATGTGGCCTATGCTGAAATAATTAAAATGAAGCAGAATAAAATGTAACTGGGCTAACGGGCTCAAGCTGCAGGCCTAGATGCTAAAATAACATTCCTAGAACATTACTAAAAATGGCTATACAAAACCATTGTATTGCTTTATCTTTCATTCCTCCCAATATTCAAGAATATGATTGTCCTTCTAAATAGAATGTGGTATATTATTGACAAATGCTGCTTGTTTTGTGCGTGGATTAGGTATAAACATCCCATTTCTTTTACTTTCCCTGTTTAGCATCTTGAAGGTGTGCACACTAAAACCCTTGTGAATTAGGGTGGACTCTTAACAGGAAGGATACAATGGATGGGAGGTGTAAAGGTGTCGTTAACAGAAAGTATGATGTAATGCACCATATGTCAGTGTATGCTGATGAATAAAGTAATGTTTGAACACAGTTCCTGCATGGTGTCGTTCATATATATGTTCCAGGGCTCAGGAAGATGCTATAGATGGTGATAAATAGGGGCTAGGTGCCCAAGAAACTGCTCATGCATGCCACATGTGCCCAGAACTGATATAGAGTGATCTATCACTGGCATTTGTGGACTCAAAGCCCTGCGCCAGCCAATGCACAGCTACGGAAGAGATAGAAGACCATGCAAAGGAGCAAATTTCAAAATGCCTGCAAAAATGGCAGAGGAGGTGGTTGATAGAGAGGTTGCAATGTGCATCAAATACAGAACAAGTATTCTGACTACGCAAGAAATAACAATCATATCAGCAAAGTACGAAAGACAGAAAATGTATTCACCATCTACGGCGACTGAAGCACCCTTCAACACACACTCCTCCCGTAACTTTTGCTTGCAGAAGTTATCGGTGACACTTTGCATGATGAAAGATGTTTGAACAGCATGTGCTCTCAATGATAGCAGAAGGGAGTGCAAAATAAAATGCAGCTGTGGTCCTGAAGCCGCCACCACCTTTCGATGCTTCTAAGAAGCAAAACATCAGTGCCAGGTGGGCCGCATAGATTGGTACATTCAACGACTTCATAGATGCACTAGAGGAAGAAGATAACAAGATCATCAAATATTTTTTAAAACATGAAGGAAGTGCTAAAGAAAATCTCACAGACTGATGTGTGAAATTGTACCAAAAGGTAAAAGAAGCATTAAAGGCCAAGTTCAATCCAGTGTTGAATGTCGACTATGAAAGGTATATTTTCAACCAAGCATGACAACAGATTGGTGAAACAATGGATGAGTTAGTTGAAAGACTCAATGCACCCATTAAACATTGCAAGTTCTGCAATTCATTGCAAAGGAGCTATGCTCCTCAAAATAATTGATGGTTGACTTTCTGACTTATTTAGAAAGTTCATGCTAAGACAAACACACATTTTAGAGAAAATGCTAGAATGAGCAGATCAACATCCTGCTGGCATCGAAGCAGAAACGGCACACCATGAATTGCCATTGACTGTAAAAAGCAAGCACAAACAAGACACACAGAGCTCAATGTCTTCTAACAAAATATAACCATGCTTTTGATTTGGATTTTTATTACCCTCATGAAGGTAAATCCTACCATGAGACAGGTTTGCATATGCTGTAAAAGATAGAACCACTTCATAACTGTGTGCTGGATCAAAGAAAACTCAAATGCGTCATGACGGCAAGAGAAAATGGCCATGAGAGTGTTCCAGAAGCATTTGCCTATAAAACTGAAAAGCGACATCAGCTAAAACAAATAGAAACCAGGCACAATCAATCATCATTGAGCTAATTGAGCAAAGGATCTTCAATGTCACTATCAAGCACTAGCGTAGAAGATGAATGCGCACTGATGATATCCACTAAAAGATGGCGTGCACATGTAGGGTTGCCTACCTGTAAAGAGGATCATAATTTTAAAAAAGCTCACCAAACAGAGCGGCAAAGGTCATTTGGACACTGTCACAAAATCAAGTTGAAGGTGAACAATCATCTAATAACCTTCATCATTGACAGTGGTATGCCAATTGACATCATGGCAATAGAAAAGCTTAACAGCCTATCCCCTGCTTCTGAGCTATTGCAAAGCCAAGGATCATTCTAAGAGACAAAGCAATACAAAAAGACATCAGTGTGAGCCTGCATTCACGTTCTATGAAGGACGTTGTTGAGTGGTTGTCTACTCATGTTTGCCACTGCTGCTGACATGGGACTGATATCCCTCAACTACAACTTCTGTGTTCAATCAGAAATCATGTGCCGATTACCATCTTTTTTCAGGGCCTTGGAAACTCAAGAAAATGACAGTACAGCTTGATATCAATAAAGACATTTGCCCTGCTGCTCAGCAAAATTGCTGAGTTGCTTTCCATCTACAAGAAGCTGTAGAGAAAGAGTAGGAAACCCTATTAAACCAAGATATTATTGAATGTTCCACAGGCCCCACAGCATGGGTTTCACCCATACTAGTAGTAGTACCAAAAATGGACAGTAGATGAGAGGTGCATATTTGCGTTGATATGCACGAGTCAAATAAAGCCATTGAGAGAAAGAGACATCATGGTCCACACATAGCAGACATGATCATGCAATTGAACTGAGCCAAAATATTTTCTCGTCTCAACTTTGACAAAGGTTAACATCAACTTCAGTTAGAGGAGAACTACAGGTACATTACTACCTTTTAAACTCATGTTGGTTTGCTCAGAGATAAGAGACTGAGCTTCGGAGTGTCTTTGGCTGTTGAAATATTTCAGGGTGTTATTTGCCAAGTGATTCAGCGTTACAGTGATGACTTACTGGTTTTTGAGCAAACACAAAAAGAACATGGTAAAACCCTGACCGAAGTGTGCCAGCTACTCACTGATACAGGCCTCACTCTGAATGTCACAAAGTGTGAGTTTCACAAGACCAAACTCAAGTCTTTTGGGCATATATTCTCTGATGGGGAGGATGACTCCAGATCCAGACAAGGAAGGAGCACCATCATCCACTTACCCCCTTCTCCAAGGCAGAGATCCTTTTTTGGCATGGCCAGTTATTGCTCAAGATACATCCGCAACTTTGCCCCATTGAGAGATGACAAAGCGAAATGTACCATTCCAGTGGTCTCCAGAATGTGACCAGAGTTTCAAAGACATTAATCATGAGGTTGAGAATGCAATGGTAATGGCCTACTTTGATCCTAAATTACATACTGAAATAACAGTTGATGTGAGCCTTGTAGGCCTACGGGCAATCCTTGCTGACCCCAATGGTCATCCAGATGCTTTGTGGTCTATGTCAGACAAAGCCTGTCTGATATAGAATGTGTTTACTCTCAACCACAAACATAGAGACTGGTTGAAGTAGTGCCTGCAAACATTTTCATTCCTCTATAGAAAATGATTCGCCATCCTTACGGACCACCAGGTGTTGCTTACGATTTTTGGGACCCTGGAGGCAAAGATGCCCCCTCGCAGACAAAGGTGGCGGTTAAGGCGGCACTGGCACTTAATTGCCAACACCAGGGCATGCAACAGTTTACTATGTGCTGGTGCTGTCTAATTTAGATGTGAACACAAAAATAGTTGTTAATTAATTCGATTTACATTAAACATGACTATTATCAACCACCCAAGCCATTCTCATATCTTAGGGGGCCTGTAATAGTTTGGAAAGTCACACTTGTAGGTGTGTGATTGTTAACAGTTGTGTTGATACTATCATTGGCAAAACTGTCCTGGAGCAATATGTGGTGCAAGCTACAGTGGCCTCTGATGAGGGCCCTGGCACTTATTTTTTAACAAACTAAACACTGGTTAAGACTTCAAGAATATGACTATGAAATTGTACACAAACTGGGGAAGGATCAAAACCCAGCAGACTATTTTTTGTTAGTGCCGCTGCACTGTCACTGTTCGGCATACAAAACTACTGAAGCATATCTGAACTTTATTGAGAGTTCCAGCACACCAGTGGCTCTTACTGTTGAACAAATTATTGCTGCAACCAATGGAGCCAAAGACATGGATAATCAAAGATCTGATTACCACCCAATGATGAAGGAGAAAGACCAAGATCCTGGCTGACAATTTTGAATTCCAAAAGTTCTGAATGTGCAGGATGGGTTAGCAGTCACCCAAGAAGGGTCAAGCATTGTCATGCCTGGAAGCCTCAGGCAGCAGGTCATCAAATTGTCCCTCAAAGGACACTGTGGTGTTATAGCCACTAAAAGAGCACTAAGAGATCGAGTGTGGTTTCCTTGCATAGATGAGAGAGTCGAGAAAGAGCTGAAGGCATGCCACGTTTGCAAGTGTCTATCCCTCAAAGTGATGCCACACACATTAACAATGTCTGATTTTCCTGCCCATGCCTGGGAGAAAGTTGCAGTTGAGTTTTTTTTACCTTTAGGAAAAGGACACCATCTCATGGAGATCATAGACTATTCATGTTTCCGTTTAGTGAATGTGAAAGACCTATCTTCGACAAACCATGACAAAGTAAAAGAATGGCTTGATGACATTTTAGAAACGTGGGGTATCCCCAAAATTCTCAAATCTGATAATGGCCCATGCTTTGACAGCAAAGAGTCCAAAGAGTTCCTTGTCCAACTAAGCGTCAAGCATCAAAAAAGTACGCCTATCTGGCCCCAAGTCAATGGCGTAGTCAAACAATTCATGGCCACCCTCAAGAGTGATCTAACAAACATCTATGGAAGGAATAAACTTGAATCAAGCCATGTGTTAGGCCCTCCAGGTCTATCGATCAATTCCGTACTCTACAACTGTTGAGAGTCCAGCTACCTTGCTTTTTGGGAGAGCCATCAGAAAAAAACTACCTTAATGGACCCGTATTGATCAGTGAATATTGACAAGGCTCACTACACTGATGCAGCTCAGAAAAGAAAAATAAGAACGTATGTAGATTAGTGTCACCATGCCCAAGAGACAGTTCTTGACGAAGGAGATTGGGTATTGGTTAAGTGGAAGTGCAGACAGAAAATAGACACTACTTTTGCTGCTGATCCTTAACAGGGTGTGACATGCAAAGGACATATGGTGGCAGCATTTTGTCCTGGACAATCCATCACTTGAGACACATCACATTGCAAACAGCTACTGAGACACTTCTCAAGTCATGAAAATGTACAGGAAACAAAAAAAAAAGCATGAGCTTGTGATACAATTACCCGATAAGGGTGAACCTCAATCATCTCGCACCACATGAGCTGGCAGACAAGTTAGAGCGCCTCACTGATTAATCGAGGAAATGTGATTTTGGTGATATCTAACCCTTTTTCTTTAACAAAGGGGGAAATACAGCATTTTGAAGGTATGAACACTAGGACCCTTGTAGATCTGGGTAGACTCTGAACGATAAATACGCAATGGATAGAAGGTGTTAAAGTGTGGTTAACAGAAAGCATGATGTAATGCACAGTAAGTTAGTGTATGCTGATGAATAAAGTAACATTTGAATGCAGCTCTTGTGTGGCTTCATTCATATGTATGCTCCAGGGCTGGGGAGATTACTACAACCTACTTGATCTAAAAACAACTTCAGGTTCGAATTCAAATGCGAGGGAAAAGATGGTTGCCATCTGCATATTTTTCAGAAGAATTCCATCAAATGAGGATCAGAACTGTTTGAGGGCAATTACAAATTCTGCCAATCAGAAGGTTTCTTAATGTTTTTTAAATTTTCCCTGGTGTTCCCAAGCACAGTAAGTATCCAATTTAAAACTCTGCATTTCTGCTGATAGTTTAGATTTTGTTTTGAAAATGGCTGGACTAAAGTTTTCATAAATTGGAAAAAACTCCAAATGATTATTGGATTTTTTTCAGATAAATGTTCTAATTGAAAATAACATTCACAGGGACACCTTACAGTATCAAAGTGACTCTAATGTACATTGTTTTTGTAAAATGTAATGCACATTGATCAGGATGGAGGAGGGGTACTTACAAGCAATGCAAAAATTGCCTGTGCTGTAGAGCATTTTGTGACTCATAACTTCAGAGGCTTAAATACTGCCTCTGTAGGGGCTCAGCACTGCCAACGATGGGACAATTATGAATAAAAGTGTGGACAATCCACGCCTTGAAACGTCTCATGTCAACTGTAGGAGACACATTGTACTGATTCGACAAAATATGGGCCACTTCCATACATATATCAAAAGGGACAAAAGGATTCAATGGCCCCAGGAACTGTTGAGACACGGTCTGTTTAGTAACTCTTTTGCATCAAGAAATCCAGCCTGAGGCTGCACATTTTCTGTTCCAGTAAACTATCAGTATACTAAGCTGTTTTAGTTATGTGACAAGACTTTCTTATTGTGCCTGAAATGCTGTCTGTATTATTGTTTTGTGTAACCAGCTAATAGACAATTGTTGGACATGGCCCTTCTTAGGGGATTTCCCTGACAATTTTTGCTTTTTGTCCCAGTTTTTTGCTGACTCTCTTTGCGTGGACTTAGGATTCTCTGCACTTTCTCACTGTACTGTAGTGAGAAAGTTAGTGCACCCTTCCTACACATGTTAGGAAGATGTGCTTACAAGATTGATTGAGGTGCTGCACCCAGGAGGGCCCTGTTAAAAGGTACACCACATACCCGGGGTGGGTATGGCCCGGGCTACTAGTGGGACCCTGCACTGAAAGTGCCACCCACCAGAATAGCCCGTCAACCATTTATAAGGCCTGCCATTGCAGGCCTGGGGAGACCCAATTGCGCTGGCGCTTAGGGTGGTATTCTTACCACTTGGCTAACCCTAAGTGGGCCTTACACTACTCCTAGAGCACCCACTGAAAGGCGGAGCAGGTGGTAGGCTGAAGGCAGGGCAGGTACACCTGGGTGCTCCATGCCCGGTATGGAAGAACACCCATGTGGATTTTCCTTAACTAGGAGATCAGCTCTTTCCATCGGTTTTGTTGACTCTCTTTTAGTGGCCTTAGGGCCCTGGGCACTTTCCTACTGTAAGTATAGTGTGAACCTGTGCGTGCCCTTCCTAGAAATGTTAGGAAGTGGTGCTAACCTGTGTATACTGAGTCCTCCATTGCAGGTCAGTGTGTGCATGCTTGCACAAGGGTGTTTTCAGAGATGTGCTGAGCCTACCATTGCAGGCTAATGTGTGCACGTTTGCATGATGGTCTTTTCAAACACGTGCTGAGCTTGCCATTGTAGGCCAGTGTGTGCGCACTTGCACCAAGGGTGTTCCTAAATGTAGTGAAGAAGGGTTGTTCTCCCTATCGGCTAATATGGAGGAATTATTGAAATCACTCCCAGCTGCAATAGTGGAATGCAGCAGAGCAGCCTCATGATGTTTCCTATCATTAGATTTGCAGTGACAAACCCCTTTGTATGGTAAGAGTAGTTTTGTCATTAATAGCTGAGAAATGGCACGTCTGGAAAGTGGGTATTTCTCTGTTCTTAAGTTCATTTTGTGCCTTTCTGCCTGTCTCCTGTCAACACCGGAGGTTGGAGGAGCACATCTGTGCATTCCTCAGTGACAGCTATAAAACAATGGACATGCAACTGGAAAGACAGACCTTTGCCATTTGAGGGCCTGGCTCGATAGACGGGAGGGAGAGGTTTTGACACTTGGCCTCTGGTAGCCAGATCATGGTCCCACTAAAGATTAAGCTCTGCATTCCATGGCCCCATGGCAGACAAGACTGAAATTTAGGGGAGGCATTCTGTGGTTCAAAGAGAGAACCTTTGAACCACCCCAGCTTCAAAGGCACACTACAGTATGACTACTAGTGCCATACTGCAACAGGGTAAAGAACTCCTATGTGGACGACACCCAACTCATCCTCTTCCTGACCAACAACCCCACGACCTCCAAGAACAAGATCCAAAGATGCATGAAAGAAATGGCCACCTGGATGAACAACAACTGTCTCAAATTCAACACTGACAAGACAGAAGTTCTCATCTTCGGGAAAGCCAAGGACACAAACGAATGGTGGCCACCTGAGCTTGGCCCAACCCTAAAACTCACCGAACATGCCTGCAACCTTGGCATCATCCTCGACAACCAGGTCTCCATGAAGAAGCAGGTCAACGCCGTCTCCTCGGCTTACTCACTCACCCCTGAATGCTCAGGAAGATCTTCTGACGGCTCCCCTCCAACACCAGGCGAAAAGTCACGTAAGATCTTATCATCAGCAGACTAAACTATGGCAACTCCCTCTATGTTGGAACTAAAACCCAACTCCTGAAGAAACTCCAGATTATCCAGAACACCCACACCTACAAGGTTCTACACAATGAAGGACTAGCGTATCTCAACACTCGAGTGAACTTCCACAAACCTGCCAGGAAACTCAGCTCTGATTCCCTCTCCCTAGCAGCCACGTGTCACATCCACCAGGCAAACAGCGGAGGCCGCCCCTTCTCCTACCTGGCAGCTTAGACTTGGAACAACCTCCCCTTACACCTCAGAGCCTCACCATCACTACAGCAGTTCAAGAGGGATCTCAAGACCTGGATGTTCAACCAATAGAAGATCAGGCAGTTCATCCCCCCAGTGCCTTGAGACCCTCACAGGTGAAGCAGCCGCACTCTACAAATTTGATTGATTGATTCATTGAGAGGTACACTTGCAGGGGTGTGGGACTGGAGACCCTGGACTGCATGGTGCACACTGCCAGATTACTCTGTTGTGCACAAGCAAGATAACTGCCCTTGGAAGGCTACCGCACACCCTTCCTGATTCGTGGCTGGACTGGGCAGACGGCCTGGTGCTGTGTGGCACCCCAAAGTGTGCTCTCCAGGGGCTTGTCAGCTTGCCCTCTTTTCTCTTGTGTAGATCTCAGTGACATCAAAGACCTCCTGTGAGGGACCCACACCATTTGCTCATGACACCTGAAGAGCTGTACCCTCCTAAATGCGCACATCTTCTGCTGGACTCCATCTGACAGAATGGAGTGAGCGTGAAACTAAGAATTGTGCCTGGAGACCGGATTGCCTAGAACAGAGCCCCAAAAGCATTGCCCGGATCTCAGGAGTGTGGCCCCTGCATTGTGGGGCCTTAGCATATATAAGTGTCCTGTTGGTGGTGAGCGGATTCACTGGTTGCAGGACTCCATGCAGCTCACTTCGTTGATCATGCTGCATCTCCCTCATGCGTCACACTAACTGCATTCTCACTGCGTGCGGTGTCCGATATATGGATTGCGACCCTCAGAGTTGGGGACATAACCATAGAGTGCCTCATTCTACCTCATGCAGTACTACTGAATTTGTGCCTATGTGATTGACCTGAATTATCTGGGGCGACCAGTATCAGTGCGCACCAGTCATCGTGCCTCATTTCCAAGGAGGTACTGAATTTGCATCTCTTCGTTTGTGGGTGACTGAAACTGTCTGGTGCGATTAATATCCACATGCACCAGGCGTTGTGCCTCATTTCTCAGGAGGCACAGGAATGGTAACTCTTCATCATAAATGATCGGAACTGTCTGGTGCGACCCATATCAATGCACACTGGTCGTTGCACCTCATTTCCAAAGAGGCATGGAATTGGCAACTCATTGTTGTGCGTGTAGCCAGAATTGTCTGGTGCAACTCGGATCATCGCCCACCAGACGTTGTGCCAGGATTGCCTGGGTGCAACTTTGACTAATATGTACCAGACAGGGCGCCGCTACCTTCTGAGAAGCTCCCCTGCTACATTCCAATGATCTTCTTTTTGGGCCCTCTGTGCGGTGAACAACCTGCCCTCTCCTCACCCGGCCTCTTATGACAGTGTGGGCTAGGTAGCATTGCCTGGACCAGGCCTGGGTGGTGAAAGTAACTGACTAAGCTGAACGAGCAGAAATGGGTCAAGAAACTGCATGACCCCTTTCTCTCTCCTGGTGCTTCATAGAACTGGGGTGGTGCCTGAAGGCATAGTACAGAATCCTTTAATTGAAGGAAGTTTTGCCCTCAGCCACTTCTGCTCTGCATCCTGTGGGTGAACTTCCAGAATGGTGACCAATCCCCTTTTTCTTTTGAACTACCTTCTAATCGGACCTGCTATTCAACCCCCCTCCCCACCGTTTTCCCTGGGACGTCACCTAAATGTGACTCTGGCCAAGAGCGGCCTAGTCTCAGGGTGGGGTGATCTCTTTCTAATCTCTTAGTGTGCAGTAGTCGGGCGAGACAGAAGGTGACAGAGGGTTTGGCCCACGGGTCTGCATTGTGCTATCAATGGACCAGCCACATATCAGTTGCACCGCATTATAGTGCTGCGCATGTGTGTGTGTAAGTGCTCCATATATCTGTAGAACCACCTAGCAGTGCTAAGTGAATGCATGTGTGCGGGAGTGCTTGCATGAAGACCACCTGCTAGGGATTACATTGACCGGTGGTGCTGCTTTACATGTTGATTTCTTGACAACTGGATACTATGTTTGACATTGGTTCTGCCCCTGCGGCCTTGGCCCATGGTGCTGTTAAAAGTGTTGTCATTAGCTGTGTGTACATAGTCCTGAGATCGTTGTGATCTGGGGTGCATCCTATAAATGTGTGGTATTCCATTATAATATTTGCCAGGGTGGGCCTAGTTTGGACAACGTATTGCACCACATAAAGGTGCAGGGGGTGCAACGTAGGATTTCTCCCAAGTGTGCATGCCACTGATGTCATCTTTACGGGGTTGGGCCTAGTACTGCTAGTAATATTACCAAGTGTGATTTATGCACAGACATTCATGATTTAGATTTTCTGTTCATTAATGGGTGTATTGAATACAAACTGTGTTTACCTACCACCCGTGTGAAATCCCTTTTGTAACGCTCAGTGTATTTGATGCCTAAGAGTGCTGTGCCAATGCTTTACACATTGCTTTTGTGATAAGCCTGACTGCTCAGTGAAAAGCTACCCAGGGGTGAGTGCAGGTAACATAGAGAGTGTAAGCTCACCCCTGAATGGAATGGTAGGTTCTGCCTGGCTGGGACCCCACCACAGCCAACCAGAACGTGCCACCTTCAGCAACAATCCTGACTTTGGAAAAACAAACACAAGGTTTAATGTTTTAAAAAAGTTGGTAAAAAGCTTAACTAGTTATTGCCAGTCTGACTTTATTATCAGCAGTGTTTATGAAGAAAGAGAGACTGACTGGTTTAAAATTGATGTTAAGGAGAATACACTAATCCTTAGAGGGAAATTCTAAATCTGGCACATACTCAACTCATGGAATGTCCCTTACCACACATGAATGATGATGAAAATTCCACCCAAGGTCGCTGTATGGATTTATCACTTCTCTATTACCACTTCTTGACCGCTGAAGATAGCAAAGTTAGTTGCCAGAACCACAAATGTTTAACCCCTTCTGTGCCCAGGACGTAATGGTTACGTCCTGAGGCACAGTGCTCGTGTGCCCAGGACGTAACCATTACGTCCTGGGCAATGAGCCCAGAGTGAGCACTGGTGCTCCCTCTGTGGGGTTCCCCCCTGCCCCCCCAAGGTAGGGATGGAAGGGGAAGCCTTTCCCCTTCCACCCCGACCTCCCACATCCCCCCTGTGACGTCAGCGCGTGATCGCGCGCTGACTTTTACAGAGGCCTCCTCCCATTGCGCTGGAAGGCGATCGGAAGAGAAATGCAAAGCATTACTCTTCTGATCACGTGGAGGAGGCCGGAGAGGCTTCAAAGGGAAGGAAAGGAATTTCCTTCCCTTTGAAGTCTCTCTGAGCATTTCAAAAGCCGGATTGAAAAGCAATCCGGCTTTTGAAATGCCCATTAGACAATGGGGATTTCGTTTACAAAAGGAAACTGGCATGAGGGGAACGACCCCTTGGGCAAGGGTTGCTCCCAGAGGGGGCATTTTTTTTAAGGCCTTTTCTGCCCCCAGCGGGGGCAGAAACCTCTAGGCACCAGGGATGAAAAAAAAAAAAATTTTGTTTTTGTTGTTTTTTTTAGAGGTGGGGAGAGACCCCTTAGGCAAGGGTCGCTCCCCTAGGAGGCAAACCATATTTGGGCCATTTCTGCTCCCCTTGGGGGCAGATTGGCCTATTTTTATGAGGCCAATCTGCCCCGAAGGTGGACAGAAATCACTAGACACCAGGGAGTTGTTTTTTTTCGTGAATTTCACACAAGGGGAGCGACCCCTTAGGCAAGGGTCGCTCCCCTCGGGGGAAAATTTATTTTAGGCCATTTCTGCCCCCCTGGAGGGCAGATCAGCCTATTTTAATGAGGCAGAAACCTCTAGGCACCGGGGATTTTTTGTTTGTTGTTGTTTTACAGATGGTTTACAGTTTACAGATTTTTTTTAAGGCCTTTTCTGCCCCCAAGGGGGGCAGAAACCACTAGGCACCGGGTATTTTGTTTTTTGTGCCAATGTCACGCAAGTGTTGCTCCCCTGGGGTTGGTGGGGTGGGGGTACATTTATTTTAGGCCATTTCTGCCCCTCCTGGAGGCAGATCGGCCTATTGTTATTAGGCTGATCTGCCCCCAGGGGGGGCAGAAACCTCTAGGCGCCAGGGCTAATTTTTTTTGTGTGTTTTTTTTTTGTGTTTGTTTGTTTTTTTAGAGATGGGGAGCGACCCATTAGGCAAGGGTCGCTCCCCTGGGGGGCAAATTGTATTTAGACCATTTCTACCCCCCTTGGGGGCAGATCGGCCGATTTTAGGTCAATCTGCCCCCAAGGGGGGCAGAAACAACTAGGCACCGGGGATCTTTTTTTTGCACCAATGTCACGGAAGGGGAGCGACTCCGTAGACAAGGGTCGCTCCCCTGGGGGGGTTGAGAGGGCAAATTTATTTTAGGCCATTTCTTCACCCCCTGGGGGATGATCAGCCTATTGTTATTAGGCTGATCTGCCCCCGGGGGGGGGCAGAAACCTCTAGGCGCCAGGGCAATTTTATTTTTGTGGTTTTCTTTTTGTTTGTTTGTTTTTTTAGAGATGCAGAGCGACCCATTAGGCAAGAGTCACTCCCCTGGAGGGGCAAATTGTATTTAGGCCATTTCTGCCCCCTTTGGGGGCAGATCGGCCGATTTTAGGTCAACAACTAGGCACCGGGGATCTTTTTTTTGCACCAATGTCACGCAAGGGGAGCGACCCTGTAGGCAAGGGTCGCTCCCCTGGGGGGTTGGGGGGGCAAATTTATTTTAGGCCACTTCTGCCCCCCTGGGGGCAGATCGGCCTATTGTTATTAGGCCGCCAGGGCTAATTTATTTTGTGTTTTTTTTTTGTTTGTTTGTTTTTTTAGAGAAGGGGAGCAACCCATTAGGCAAGGGTCGCTCCCCTGGTGGGCAAATTGTATTTAGACCATTTCTGCCTGCCTTGGGGGCAGATCGGCCGATTTTAAGTTAATCTGCCCCCAAGGGGGGCAGAAACAACTTGGCACTGGGGATCTTTTTTTTGCACCAATGTCACGCAAGGGGAGCGACCCCGTAGGCAAGGGTCGCTCCCCGGGGGGGTTGGGGGGCAAATTTATTTTAGGCCATTTCTGCACCTCCTGGGGGATGATTGGCCTATTGTTATTAGGCCGATCTGCCCCCAGGGGGGCAGAAACCTCTAGGCGCCAGGGATTTTTTTTTGGGGGGGTTTTCTTTTTGTTTGTTTGTTTTTTTAGAGATGGGGAGCGACCCATCATGCAAGGGTCGCTCCCCTGGGGGGCAAATTGTATTAAGACCATTCTGCCCCCAAGGGGGGCAGAAACAACTAGGCACCGGGGAT
This sequence comes from Pleurodeles waltl, assembly GCF_031143425.1. Lineage (NCBI taxonomy): Eukaryota > Metazoa > Chordata > Amphibia > Caudata > Salamandridae > Pleurodeles > Pleurodeles waltl. The sequence continues at coordinate 243,626,679 of NC_090436.1, forward strand.
CTTTTTTTTGCGCCAATGTCACGCATTGGGAGCGACTCTGTAGGCAAGGGTCGCTCCCCAGGGGGGTTGGGGGGGCAAATTTATTTTAGGCCATTTCTGCCCCCCTGGGGGCAGATCGGCCTATTGTTATTAGGCTGCCATGGCTTTTTTTTTTGTTTTTTTAGAGAAGGGGAGCAACCCATTAGGCAAGGGTCGCTCCCCTGAGGGGCAAATTGTATTTAGACCATTCCTGCCCGCCTTGGGGGCACATCGGCTGATTTTAGGTTAATCTGTCCCCAAGGGGGGCAGAAACAACTAGGCACTGGGGATCTTTTTTTTTGCACCAATGTCACGCAAGGGGAGCGACCCCGTAGGCAAGGGTCGCTCCCGGGGGGGGGGGTGGGGGGTGAATTTATTTTAGGCCATTTCTGCACCCCTGGGGGATGATCGGCCTATTGGTATTAGGCCAATCTGCCCCCGGGGGGGCAGAAACCTCTAGGCGCCAAGGCAATTTTTTTTTTGTGGTTTTCTTTTTGTTTGTTTGTTTTTTTAGAGATGCAGAGCGATCCATTAGGCAAGGGTCACGCCCCTGGAGGGGCAAATTGTATTTAGTCCATTTTTGCCCCCTTTGGGGGCAGATCGCCGATTTTAGGTCAATCTGCCCCCAAGGGGGCAGAAACCACTAGGCACCGGGGATTTTGTTTTTTGCATCAATGTCACGCAAGTGTCGCTCCCCGGGGGGGTGGGGGGTAAATTTATTTTAGGCCATTGCTGCCCCCCCGGGGGCAGATCGGCCTATTGTTATTAGGCTGATCTGCCCCCAAGGGGGGCAGAAACCTCTAGGCGCCAGGGCTAATTTTTTTGTGTGTTTTTTTTTTGTTTGTTTTTTTAGAGATGGGGAGTGACCCATTAGGCAAGGGTCGCTCCCCTGGGGGGCAAATTGTATTTAGACCATTTATCAGCCGATTTTAGGTCAATCTGCCCCCAAGGGGGGCAGAAACAACTAGGCACCGGGGATCTTTTTTTGCACCAATGTCACTCAAGGGGAGCGACCCTGTAGGCAAGGGTCGCTCCCCAGGGGGCTTGGGGGGGCAAATTTATTTTAGGCCATTTCTGTACCCCCCGGGGGCAGATCAGCCTATTGTTATTAGGCCGCCAGGGCTAATTTGTTTTGTGTTTTTGTTTTTTTTTAGAGAAGGGGAGCAACCCATTAGGCAAGGGTCGCTCCCCTGGTGGGAAAATTGTATTTAGACCATTTCTGCCCGCCTTGGGGGCAGATCGGCCGATTTTAGGTTAATCTGCCCCCAAGGGGGGCAGAAACAACTAGGCACTGGGGATCTTTTTTTTGCACCAATGTCACGCAAGGGGAGCGACCCCGTAGGCAAGGGTCGCTCCCCGGGGGGTTTGGGGGGGCAAATTTATTTTAGGCCATTTCTGCACCCCCTGGGGGATGATCGGCCTATTGTTATTAGGCCGATCTGCCCCCTGGGGGGGCAGAAACCTCTAGGCGCCAGGGAATTTTTTTTTTTGTGGTTTTCTTTTTGTTTGTTTGTTTTTTTAGAGATGCAGAGCGACCCATTAGGCAAGGGTCACTCCCCTGGAGAGGCAAATTGTATTTAGGCCATTTCTGCCCCCTTTGGGGGCAGATCAGCCGATTTTAGGTCAATCTGCCCCCAAGGGGGGCAGAAACCACTAGGCACAGGGGATCTTTGTTTTTTGCGCCAATGTCACGCAAGTGTCGCTCCCCGGGAGGGTGGGGGGTAAATTTATTTTAGGCCATTTCTGCCCCCCCTGGGGGCAGATCGGCCTATTGTTATTAGGCTGATCTGCCCCCAGGGGTTGCAGAAACCTCTAGGCGCCAGGGCTAATTTTTTTTGTGTGTTTTTTTTTTGTTTGTTTGTTTTTTTAGAGATGGGGAGCGACCCATTAGGCAAGGGTCGCTCCCCTGGGGGGAAAATTGTATTTAGACCATTTCTGCCCCCCTTGGGGGCAGATCGGACGATTTTAGGTCAATCTGCCCCCAAGGGGGGCAAAACCAACTAGGCACCGGGGATTTTTTTTTTTGCGCCAATGTCACGCAAGGGGATCGACCCCGTAGGCAAGGGTCGCTCCCCGGGGGGGTTGGGGTGGCAAATTTATTTTAGCCCATTTCGGCACCCCCTAGGGGATGATCAGCCTATTGTTATTAGGCCGATCTGCCCCCATGGGTGGCAGAAACATCTAGGCGCCAGGGCTAATTTTTATTTTGTGTTTTTTTTTGTTTGTTTATTTTTTTAGAGATGGGGAGCGACCCATTAGGCAAGGGTCGCTCCCCTGTGGGGCAAATTGTATTTAGACCATTTCTGCCCCCCTTGGGGGCAGAGCGGCCGATTTTTGTTAGGCCAATCTGCCCCCATGGGGGCAGAAACCACTTAGGCACCAGGGATTGGTGTGTGTGTGTGTTTTCTTTAGGGGGGCAGCCCCTTGGGTAAGGGTCGCTCCCCATGGGGGCACATTATTGTTGCCCATATCTGCACCCCGTTGGGGGCAGATGGGCCTATTTTTGGAAAGCCCATCTGCCCGCAAGGGGGGGGCAGAAAGCCCACCAGAGGCCAGGTAAGTTTTTTTTTCAAAAATAAGAGGGTGGGGGTATGGCCATACCCCCACCCCAATTAAATGGGGCCAAAGTTGTTCTGCCCACCATGGGGCCTGATCCACACCCCGGGGGCAGAAAGTCTACTAGATGCCAGGGAATTAAAAAAAAAAAAAAAATGTTGGAGTGGTGGCTACCAACCAGTATGGGCCTGGTTACGCCCCCACCTCAACTGAAGGGGGTAACAGTCTTTCAGCTCTCCCCCGCACTCCAAAACATCTTATCCCACAGCAAGCAAGAAGACATTTGATTATTTGGGTTTCAGTTTTACATTTGGGCCATGAGCACTTGGCTTCCTCTCAAAATCGACCCACTTGGAATGGTGAGGGCTGCACTTTATGGACTTTAGGACGCTGCCATGTAGAAAAATCCACAAGACCTAGACATATCTGAAAACTAAACATCTGGGTGAATCCAGGGTGGTGTGTTTCACATGCACCCCGCACCATTTTTGTACCCACAATCCCCTGCAAACCTCCAACTTTGCTGGAAATCAAACATTTTTCCCACGTTTTTGTGATGGAACCTTCCGGAATCTGCAGGAATCCACAAAATTCCTACCACCCAGCATTGTCTCATCTATACCGATAAAAATTCTGCTGCACTTGTCAGCCTAAAAATGTTTTTTTGCAAACTGCCCTTTTGGACCCCCTTTGTTCCCCCTCAATATCGACGTGTTTTTGGCTCTTCCCTTTCACAAGCACTTGGCCCACCTACACAAATAAGGTATCATTTTTACGGGAGACTGAGGGGAACATTTGGTGGTATGAAATGTATCCCAGTGCGGTGATCCCACACAGAAATGTGGGAAAAATTAGATTTTTTTAGCTAAATTTGAGGTTTGCTGAGGATTCTGGGTAAGAAAACATTGGGGGATCTATGCAAGTCACACCTCACTGGACTCCCTAGGGTGTCCAGTTTTCAGAAATGTCTGGGTTTGGTAGGTTTACCTAGAAGGCTGCTGAGCCCAGGACCAAAAACGCAGGTGCCCCCCCTGCAAAAACAGGTAGTTTTGTATTTGATAATTTTGATGTGTCCAGATAGTGCTTTGGGGCATTTCCTTTCGTGGGCGCTAGGCCTACCCACACAAGTGAGGTACCATTTTTATCGGGAGACTTGGGGGAACGCTGGGTGGAAGGAAATTCGTGGCTCCTTTCAGATTCCAGAACTTTCTGTCACCGAAATGAGAGGAAAAAGTGTTTTTTTGGCCAAAGTTTGAGGTTTGCAAAGGATTCTGGGTAACAGAACCTGGTCAGAGCACCACAAGTCAACCCATCTTGGATTCCCCAAGGTCTCTAGTTTTAAAAACTGCGCTGGTTTGCTTGTTTTCCCCAGGTGCCTGCTGAGCTTGAGGCCAAAATCCACAGGTAGGCACTTTGTAAAAAACACCTCTGTTTTCTGTGAAAAAATGTGATGTGTCCACGTTGTGTTTTGGGCCATTTCCTTTTGTGGGCGTTAGGCCTACCCACACAAGTGAGGTACCATTTTCATCGGGAGACTTGGGGGAACGCTGGGTGGAAGGACATTTGTGGCTCCTCTCAGATTCCAGAACTTTCTGTCATCGAAATGAGAGGAAAAAGTGTTTTTGGGCCAAATTTTTAGGTTTGCAAAGGATTCTAGGTAACATAACCTGGTCAGAGCCCCACAAGTCACCCCATCATGGATTCCCCTAGGAGTCTAGTTAAAAAAAATGCGCTGGTTTGCTTGGTTTCCCCAGGTGCCGGCTGAGCTAGAGGCCAAAATCCACAGGTAGGCACTTTGTAAAAAACACCTCTGTGTGCTGTGAAAAAATGTGATGTGTCCACGTTGTGTTTTGGGCCATTTCCTTTCGTAGGCGCTAGGCCTACCCACACACGAGGGGTACCATTTTTATCGGGAGACTTGAGGGAACGCTGGGTGGAAGGAAATTTGTGGTTCCTCTCAGATTCCAGAACTTTCTGTCACCGAAATGAGAGGAAAAAGTGTTTTTTGGGCCAAATTTTGAGGTTTGCAAAGGATTCTGGGTAACAGAACCTGGTCAGAGCCTCACAAGTCACCCCATCATGAATTCCCCTGGGTGTCTAGTTTTAAAAAATACACTGGTTTGCTAGGTTTCCCCAGGTGCCGGCTGAGCTAGAGGCCAAAATCCACAGGTAGGCACTTTGTAAAAAACACCTCTGTTTTCTGTGAAAACGTGATGTGTCCACGTTGTGTTTTGGGCCATTTCCTTTCGTAGGTGCTAGGCCTACCCACACAAGAGAGGTACCATTTTTATCAGGAGACTTGGGTGAACGCTGGGTGGAAGGAAATTTGTGGCTCCTCTCAGATTCCAGAACTTTCTGTCACCGAAATGAGAGGAAAAAGTGTTTTTTGGGCCAAATTTTGAGGTTTGCAAAGGATTCTGGGTAACATAACCTGGTCAGAGCCCCACGTCACCCCATCTTGGATTACCCTGGGTGTCTAGTTTTCAAAAATGCGCTGGTTTGCTAGGTTTCCCCCGGTGCCGGCTGAGCTACAGGCCAAAATCCACAGGTAGGCACTTTGTAAAAAACACCTCTGTTTTCAGTGAAAAAATGTGTTGTGTCCACGTTGTGTTTTGAGCCATTTCCTTTCGTGGGCACTAGGCCTACCCACACAAGTGAGGTACCATTTTTATCGGGAGACTTGGGGGAACATAGTATAGCAAAACAAGTTTTATTGCCCCTTGTCTTTCTCTACATTTTTTCCTTCCAAATGTAAGGCAGTGTGTAAAAAAGACGTCTATTTGAGAAATGCCCTGTAATTCACAAGCTTGTATGGGCACCCCGGAATTCAGAGATGTGCAAATAACCACTGCTTCTCAACACCTTATCTTGTGGCGATTTTGGAAATACAAAGGTTTTCTTGATACCTATTTTTCACTTTTTATATTTCAGCAAATGAATTGCTGCTTACCCAGTATAGAATAAAAACCCATTGCATGGTGCAGCTTATTTATTGGCTCTGGGTACCTAGAGTTCTTGATGAATCTACAAGCCCTATATATCCCCGCAACCAGAAGAGTCCAGCTGACGTAACGGTATATTGCTTTAAAAAATCTGAGATCCCAGGAAAAAGTTACAGAGTAAAACGTGGAGAAAAATGGCTGTTTTTTTCACCTCAATTTTAATATTTTTTTTATTTCAGCTGTTATGTTCTGTAGGAAACACTTGTAGGATCTATACAAATGACCCCTTTCTGAATTCAGAATTTTGTCTACTGTTCAGAAATGTTTAGCTTTCTGGGATCCAGCAATGGTTTCTCATCCATTTTGGCCACTAACTGGAAGGAGGCTGAAAGCACAAAAAATAGTAAAAATGGGGTATGTCCCAGTAAAATGTCAAAATTGTATTGAAAAATTGGGTTTTCCAGTTCAAATCTGCCTGTTCCTGAAAGCTGGGAAGATGGTGATCTTGCCACCGCAAACCCTTTGTTGATGCCATTTTCAGGGGAAAAAACACGAGCTTCCTTCTGTTTTCCCATTTTTTTGAAAAAAACAAAATGTTCACTATTTTTTGGCTAATTTCTTGGTCTCCTTCAGGGGAACACACAAAGTCTGGGCACCTCTACATCCCTAGGATGTTGGAAAAAAAGGACGCAAATTTGGTGTGGATAGCTTATGTGAACAAAAAGGTATTAGGGCCTAAGCGCGAACTGGCCCAAATAGCCACAAAAAGGCTCAGCACAGGAGGGGGAAAAGGCCTGGCAGCGAAGGGGTTAATTGCAGCTAACAAATTTTAGAATATTCATTTAAGTAGCATTCGGTATTTCTGCCATCAATTAACACATGGCATAATGTTTGAAAAGCTGTCAGTTATCAATATATATGTACTTTGCGTGGGGCAACAAGGAGAAGAGCAGAAATGAAAAAATACTTCTTCTTTGGATATGATGTGATAAATGTGAGGGAATAAGTACAAAAGGTTTCTGAATCTGTCCTTTAAGAATACCTGGGCCATACCGACTCTGGAAAAGTGACTATTGCTAGTGTATTAAGTGAATAGGTCTATTTCCTACTCTATGCACCCCCACAGTAGGTGGATATTTAGGAAAGATTGCCAAGATTGCCATGATCTGACTGCACTGGCTGCAATGCCTGGAGACCTTGTGTGGCTCTGTTCTTTAAACACACAAAAGGTGATGGAAGAATGCTTGCAACAAGTCTAACCAATGACAAATGCTCAAGGAGCTTTCCAACTCACTGTTCTTTTGCCCACCATGCCACCTCAGTTTAGATCCATTCATATGCAAATTAATCTTGATCCTGCTTCAATAGGAACAGTCCACCCCAAGCTTCCAAGCCAGGTCCTTTCTGAACCAGAACACCAGCAACTCAAGACTGGGCTCTTCAGTTGGATGTAGCTTGTTTCCAGTGGCAGTGACCATGGGACCCAAGCCTGGAAATTTCCTTGGTGACTTAGGGCACTACATCAAACACACACAAGTTGGTAGGAGGATGATTGTAATATGTGTATCCACTAACAAACACTTGATGTAGCTTTCCAACCCATCATGCTCTACTTTCTGGCAGTTGCTGAAGTTCACGGGCAATGAAAAGATCTAAGATGTGCAAAAGTCACAAGGTTGAAAGTGGCATATCTACAGACTGTCCTTTGATGTAAGGCTTCACCCACTTCTGTCCCCATTCAATTCAAAATCCAACCCCCACCCCAATTTAACATTGTGAAAGCTCTCAAAATGAGTTGGTCTATGTACAGTGTGAGGCATTCAGCACTGATCAAAAGAGAAGGACTCAGGCATGTTTTAGGATCTCCTTGGCAAATGAGAACCTTATGAGTGGGGCTCTTGCATATTGAATGACAGTGGCAACCAGGAATGAGAGCGGAGCTCTGCCACATGGAGTATTACAAGGAGAACACCTTGGGAGTGAAGATGCTCTGGGCCCTTGCTCCTTTTTCTCTTCGTCTGGTGGACCTTTTTAGGATGTTTGAGAAGGAAAAGAGAGTTAAAATTAACTTTCTGATAAAATTAACAGTGTAACCTATTTGCTCACACATTAAGGCCCTCTTTATGACCCTGGCGTCTGAAGACCGCTAGGGCTGTGGTGGTGGTCTCACTGCCGATGGGTCGGCAGTGAAAACTGCCACATTACGAGTGCTACGGTTTGGCCTTTGCCAACCCTCCACATCTCTGCTGGTACCGCAACTGTGATAGGAGAGCCTGGCCGGACGACAGCACCTCTGGCCCAGCTGACCACTGAAGACCACCGGCAGTATTACGAGTCGCCTTTCTACCAGTGTTTCCGCATAGGTAGCACCTCCACAAAAACCCTGGCGGAAAGGCTGCCAGCAGCAGGAAATTCCTTTCCTGCCACCGGCAGATGCCCACCACACATGACCCCCCCACCCCTCCCTTCCATGACAGCACCCCCCTCCCCGCATACATACCCCACATATACGTATTTACCAACACGCATACATACATGCAATAACCAACATGCATACAGGCACACATTCACTCGCACCAACATATCATCACGCACTCACTTCAATGCATACACACATGCATACACACTTACATTCACACATGCAGACGTACACCCACTCACACACAACACCCCCCACTTCCCAGCCCCCTCCCCTGTCAGAATATCGACTTACTTTGTTCGGCGAGAAGGTCGTCCGCCAGGGAATGGGGCCCGGGTCTTTTTGGTGTGGCGGTGACGGCTGCGGAACCACCTCTGCGCCGCCAGCCGGCAGCACAAAATCCTTCAGTACTTGTAATATGGTGGTCGGAAGACCTCCAGCACTGGCGGTCTTCTGGCGCCGGTGGCTTCGTCGGCCTTTGTAATAGAACGCCAAAGTCATCATGAGGGCCTAAATCCAGGAGACAGAGGATAAAGTTAAAAAGTTTATTACAAATGAAGTGCCAAACTGATGTAAATGAATTTCAGAAACATGCTATATAAGTAAAAAAATGACCAAAGGTGAGGTAAAATGTTGAGTGAAGTTAAATGATATAAGCATAAGACATACGAGAATTTCAGTTGAGGCAATACAAAAAATGAGAAACATAATTTGATGACCCATATATAAATTTCGGTCTTCATGCCTAATCATTGGAAAAACTAAATTAATCTAAATATCTTAAACATAACTAAAAGGAAATATTAATTAAGGGCCTGATCTAGATCTTGACGGATAAGTTAATCTCTCAAAATGGTAACGGATATCCCATACACCAAAATATAAATCCCATTATATCATATGGGATTTATATTTCAGCGTATAGGAAATCCGGCACGGTTGTGATGGAGTAACTTGTCCACCATGATATAAATCAGGCCCTACGTCTCAGGAAATATAGGAAAGTGTCAGTATAACAGAAACCTAAGTAGAAAGATGCTGCATAGCATAAAGCAATACAAAGGAATAGAAAGTAGAGAGTTTTGTACCCCCCCAAGTCTCAAGTGAATCTGCTGTGGTCTAACTAGGAGACTATCAATTAAATCTACAGAATCTTCAAGACAGCCACATCATCCACTCCAGTAGTTTTCTATCTTCCTTGCACAGTTGAAATGGCTACTCCCCCAAGATCTCATCCCACAAATTGAACATCAGGGCAACCTTGAGTATCTCCTGATGTCTGGTGCACAGACGGGAGTCTTTTGTTCTCAGTTTGTTAGCGCCCCTTGTTCTGGCAAAAGTATGCTCACAAACCACACTATCTTTAATACACAATGGGGGTCATTCTGACCTCGGCGGTAAAAGGCCCTTACCGCCGGTCAGAAGTCCGCCATTCTACCGCCGCGGCCGCGGTAAACCGCCACGGTCATTCTGACCACCAACTGTGAAACCGCCAAAAACCCGACATCCAAGGAAGGCCGCCGCATCAGCGGGCCGCGGAAAACTGGAGATGACCAAACCTCCACCGTCACGCCAACACAAACACGCCCATGCCATTCTGACCCACGAATCCACGCGGCGGTCTTTCAACCGCGGTATTCCATTGGCGGTACACACCGCCGCGCTCAAAATACACACACAGCTCCAAAACACAGCCACATTGGACAATTTGAAATACACACACCTGACACACATACAAACAACACTCCCACACATCCAATCAACTATAAAACACACACCCACATCACCCACAAACCCCCACTAGTTGGAAATCGGAGAGAAGGCGATAGAGATAGAGAGAGCGAGCACAGAAATCGAAAACCCCAACACACACAGGAACCCAACTTCATCACCCACACCACATTTACGCACACATCACCACATATCACCACGCACATCACCACAAACACCACCCCACACATCGTCCATCGCTGTGCAGAAGACTGGCGGCGGACGCCCACCCACTCCACCCCAATTCACAGCATGGGAGCAAGAGGTGGTAAACATCCTGCATCCTGATGGCCTCGCTGGAGTACACGGAGGAATGGACTCTGGTAAGTCGAATCTCAACTACTTCACCCCCCCCCAATCACCAGCATGCCAACCCCCCCCACCCTCACCCCCAATCTCAACCCCCCAGCACACAACCTCCCTGCCAATGTCTCACCAGCACAACCCACCCTAAACAACACCAACCCCTGAATGCCAACACAAACCATAGACAGCCACCACCAAAGCATGACCATTGCACATACCCATACACCCCCCCCCCACCACCCTCACAACACCTCCCACAAGGGAATGCCAGCACTGGGGGACAAGGGCACTCAAAATGCACGCCATGGCACACACCGAAACAATAACCATACTCCTTTACCCCTGCAGGGCCTGAACGCCAACACACCGCCACGGAGGGTCCAGATTTGTCCATCCCACCCCCAGAACAGGCCCCCAGCGAGGACAGCAGCTCTGTCGACCTAGAACCTGATGACCAGCCCGGACCATCGGGGACCTCTGGACAGTCGGTTCCCCACACACAGACACAGGCTACAGCAGACCCAACCCCCTCTGGGAACACAAGCACAGCTCCCACCCAGCGGGCCCATGCCTCTGTCTCGCGGACGCGTCAATCAGCGGTGTGTCCGCCACTACATGGCACCCAGGCTGACCCAACACCCCAACAACAACAGGGACCTGGGGCAGTGGTAGTGGGCACACCGTCCAGGGGACAGAGGCCCGGGGAAACAGGGCAACTGGGAGGGCTGCTGTGCGACAGGGGGGGGAGGACAGGCCCAGGGAACCGACTCTCCAAGAGGCCCTCACCGCCATCATGGGAGGATACCATCACTCCCAGGAGACGATGGCGACGGTACTGGCCAGGTTCACCGAGATCCAGGAACAGCAGGAGGAACGGTACATGGGGTTCAGCAATGAACTCCGGAACATCGCTACCGCTATGGGGACCATAGTCCAGGCCCTCAACCGTATAGAAACCACATTGCGGGACCATGTGGCACCACAAAGGGCCCCTGTCACTAGCCAGGAACAGCCTACCACCTCCGCCGGCGCTAGTGGTCAGGAGGCCCCCACAGAACGACGGGCCACCAGAACCCCACCTCCTGCTGAAGAACAACCACTCCGCAAGAGGAACCTAAGATCTCAAAGGAAGACAGAGTAGGATGCCAAGACCCCCGCCAGCCTAATATCCCCCCGGATGTCATTCCACTGTCCCACAGTGTCACCCTGTCCAACCTTGAACTGCCCCTGCTCCATCCTTCCTGGGCATATGGACAATGCACCTGTGCGACTGAGAACTGGACTCTGCCATGGACATAACTCCACCCTCACCCATCACCGTTTTGATATCATGTACCAATATCTAGCACTAAAAATAAATCACTCATTGCACTGAAATCATTCTGGAGTCAGCCTGTATTATTTACAAATGTATAACACATTACTGTTCAATAATGTTCTGTTATTTATGTGATGATAACATACCGATGTCAATAAGCATTAGTCCATGGGCTAACCCAGCAGAAGTCACGCAGTGGGTCATACAGCACTGAAAAGGGAAGGGAAAATCAAACATCAGTTTAAAAGAACTGGGGGGAAATACACAAAGTAAAGATGCAGGGGGCTTTCAGTAAATGTTAAATGGCGTGGGTGATTCCTACCTGTGTGCTACTGAAAATACTGTTGGATAACTCTGTCCCTGTTGTTTGGGTCGTCCTCTTCGTCTTCCTCCTCTTCACTCTCCGCAGGCTCCACAGCTGCTTCAACACCACCATCTGGACCATCCTCCTGCAGGAAAGGCACCTGACGTCGCAATGCCAGATTGTGAAGCATACAGCAGGCCACGATGATCTGGCACACCTTCTTTGGTGAGTACATCAGGGATCCCCCTGTCATATGCAGGCACCTAAACCTGGCCTTCAGGAGGCCAAAGGTTCTTTCAATGATCCTCCTAGTTCGCCCATGGGCCTCATTGTACCGTTCCTCTGCCCTGGTCCGGGGATTCCTCACTGGGGTCAATAGCCAAGGCAGGTTGGGGTCACCAGAGTCACCAATTAGGCACACACGGTGTCTCTGTAGCTGTTCCATCACATAAGGGATGCTGCTATTTCGCATCACATACGCGTCATGCACTGACCCAGGGAACTTGGCATTCACATGGGAGATGTACTGGTCAGCCAAACAGACCACCTGGACGTTCATAGAATGGTAACTTTTCCTGTTTCTGTACACCTGCTCATCGTCTTTTGGGGGTACTAAAGCCACATGGGTCCCATCAATGGCACCAATTATGTTGGGGATATGTCCAAGGGCATAAAAATCACTCTTCACAGTGGCCAAATCAACCTCCTCAGGGAATACAATGTAGCGCTGCATGTGTTTCGTCAGGGCAGACAACACTCTAGACAAGATTTATGAAAACATAGGCTGAGACATTCCAGATGACATGGCCACTGTTGTCTGGAATGAGCTACTTGCCAAAAAATGGAGGACTGACAGAACCTGCACTGGAGGGGGAATTCCTGTGGGTTGGCGGATGGGGGACATCAGGGCTGGCTCCAGCTGGGCACACAGTTCATGTATAGTGGCTCGGTCAAGTCGGTATCGTAGTATTATATGGCGTTCTTCCATTGTCGACAGGTCCACCAGCGGTCGGTACACGCGAGGATTCATCCTTTTCCTCGCAAGTCCCAGCGGACGGTGCCTAGGAAGGACAACATGGAGCACAGAGTCAAGCAAATCACAGGTACGTTCACCACTGCATGCATAGCACTCGATTATCAATGTATTGAAAGGCATGTATGTGTGGCAATGCAAGGCCTAGGCCTGTGTGACGCAGTACAAATTATGCCATGTGGGCCCTTGAAATGGCGGCTGCCTGACCTGTGAAGTGGGACAATGGGATGTGAGGTCAATGCGCTGGCGTGGCACACCGTGGCGGTAGGCGGTCGAAGACCGCTATACGAAGCCGCATTGGCTAACATTGAAGCCTATGGGTTTCAGGAGCCAATAACGAGGTGCGCCGGCGGTCGCGGTACGCACCGCCGCGGTACGCACCGCCGCGGGCGTGACCGCCATTTTCTATCTGCTTAATCACTCGAGACCTGATCTTCCACAGGAGAGGACCTATACTGCAAGTGCTGCTGTGACCTCGGTCTGGAAGTGACAATGGCTGCTGCGACTGGGGAAAGGGCCCCTGCCTTCACATCTGAGGAGTTGGAGAAACTTGTGGATGGGGTCCTCCCCCAGTATGCGTTACTCTACGTTACCATCATTGTTGGGCAGACTACCCTTTTGAATGCCATCCAGGGGGTAGAAAGGGAGGTGCATCGGAGCAATGCCTACCTGGAGGGCATTCATTCGGGTCAGGCTGCCCATCAACGATCGTTCAATGCTCTGGCCTCAGCACTGACGGCAGCCATTGTCCCTGTTTCCAGCCTCCCTCTTCTGACTGCCTCCAGCCTGTCTCTGTCTCCTGTTCCTCAGCCTATCCCATCCACACCATCAGACCAGCCTGCACACACCTCAACACCCAAGGGCAGCTCATCCAGACACAAGCACCACCGAACCCACAAGCATTCACGCAAGCAACACCCAGATGCAGACATTCCAACAGTCACTACTACCTCTGTGTCCCCCTCCTCCTCGTCTCCCTCCTCCCTCCCTGTGACGTCTCCACTCACACCTGCATGCACACCACCATCAGCCAGTGCTTCCATCACCAGCACACCCTCCAGTCCAGTCCGCACACGTGCAGTCACCACCCCCACTACCATTTACACGTCCCCTGCGTCCTCTCCCACTGTGTCTGTCACCCCCTCTTCCAAGACACACAAACGCAGGCAGACACCCACCCAACAGCCATCCACCTCACGACAGCCTCCAGCACAAGCACCTACACCCAAAGACAGCACACCTGACTCTCCTACAACCACATCCTCTTCCTCCACTCCCATCACCACTTCTCCTACCTATTACCTTGGTCCTAAGAAAGTTTTCCTCGCTAATCTTGACCTCTTTCCCTCCACTGACCCACCCCCTCCATCTGCAAAGAGTCCCAAGAGCACCTCAGCCACCACCAGCCCAGCTTCGAGTGTCACTGTGGTGCATGGGTTCTGGAGTCCACCCTTTGCCAGCAGTGACACTTCAATCAGCAGCAAGGGGACAGCCAGCCCCCCCCCAGGCAAGAGGACCCGGAAACTAAAGGGCCGCCGTGAGAGGACTGACACGGCTGCCCCCAAGGAGCCAAGTTCGCCCACTTCACCAGCCACAACAGCTAGGGGAGGCAAGGGCCCGAGAGCCCCATCTAAGGAGCGAAAGGGCAGCAGGGCGGAGAAGTCAGCCAGCAGGAGCGCAGAGCAGGAGGGGCCCACAAGCCCCATCCCGGGTGTTAGGGAGAACACCAAAGGGCCCAGGACTCCGTCACCGAAGGGTCCAGCAACAGCACGGTCGGAGGGCGACTGAGCAGGGAGTCCAAGCCAGGTCTGGCTCCCTTGACTTACTGGACGAGCACCGCTGAACAGGGCCCCGCCGTGCAGAAGAGCACCGCTGAACAGGGCCCCGCCGTGCAGAAGAGCACCGCTGAACAGGGCCCGCCGTGCAGAAGAGCACCGCTGAACAGGGCCCCGCCGTGCAGAAGAGCACCGCTAAACAGGGCCCCGCCGTCTCAAGCACTGCTCCGCTGGGCCCCGCCGTCTCAAGCACCGCTCCGCTGGGCCCTTCCTGTCAAGCACCGCTCCGCTGGGCCCTTCCTGTCAAGCACCGCTCCGCTGGGCCCCGCCGTCTCAAGCACTGCTCCGCTGGGCCCCGCCGTCTCAAGCACCGCTCCGCTGGGCCCTTCCTGTCAAGCACCGCTCCGCTGGGCCCCGCCGTCTCAAGCACCGCTCCGCTGGGCCCTTCCTGTCAAGCACCGCTCTGCTGGGCCCCGCCGTCTCAAGCACCGCTCCGCTGGGCCCCGCCGTCTCAAGCACCGCTCTGCTGGGCCCTTTCTGTCAAGCACCGCTCCGCTGGGCCCTTCCTGTCAAGCACCGCTCCGCTGGGCCCCGCCGTCTCAAGCACCGCTCCGCTGGGCCCCGCCGTCTCAAGCACCGCTCCGCTGGGCCCTTCCTGTCAAGCACCGCTCCGCTGGGCCCTTCCTGTCAAGCACCGCTCCGCTGGGCCCCGCCGTCTCAAGCACCGCTCCGCTGGGCCCCGCCGTCTCAAGCACCGCTCCGCTGGGCCCTTCCTGTCAAGCACCGCTCCGCTGGGCCCTTCCTGTCAAGCACCGCTCCGCTGGGCCCCGCCGTCTCAAGCACCGCTCCGCTGGGCCCGACGTCTCAAGCACCGCTCCGCTGGGCCCTTCCTGTCAAGCACCGCTCCGCTGGGCCCTTCCTGTCAAGCACTGCTCCGCTGGGCCCTTCCTGTCAAGCACCGCTCCGCTGGGCCCCGCCGTCTCAAGCACCGCTCTGCTGGGCCCTTCCTGTCAAGCACCGCTCCGCTGGGCCCCGCCGTCTCAAGCACCGCTCCGCTGGGCCCCGCCGTCTCAAGCACCGCTCCGCTGGGCCCCGCCGTCTCAAGCACCGCTCCGCTGGGCCCTTCCTGTCAAGCACCGCTCCGCTGGGCCCTTCCTGTCAAGCACCGCTCCGCTGGGCCCCGCCGTCTCAAGCACCGCTCCGCTGGGCCCTTCCTGTCAAGCACTGTTAACGGTTCACTGTGCCCACCATGCCTCCTCCTTGACCAGGGGAGACTGTAATCCACTTGAGAGACTGTGGCTTTGCACTCCCCAGGATGGCACAGTGGGCAACCCACCCACTTGTGAGACTTGAGAGACTGTGGCTTTGCACTCCCCAGGATGGCACAGTGGGCAACCCACCCACTGTATAGACTTGAGAGACTGTGGCTTTGCACTCCCCAGGATGGAACAGTGGGCAACCCACCTACTGTAGGGACTTGAGAGACTGTGGCTTTGCACTCCCCAGGATGGAACAGTGGGCAACCCACCTACTGTAGAGACTTGAGAGACTGTGGCTTTGCACTCCCCAGGATGGAACAGTGGGCAACCCACCTACTGTAGAGACTTGAGAGACTGTGGCTTTGCACTCCCCAGGATGGAACAGTGGGCAACCCACCTACTGTAGAGACTTGAGAGACTGTGGCTTTGCACTCCCCAGTATGGCACAGTAGGCATGGTGGCCCCTTCGTGGTTCTGGCGTCGTGGACTCATGTGGCTGTGGTGCCCCCCCCATTCCCTTCCCCCTGAGGTGCCTGTAGTTTTTTCTTCAGATGCCCCTGCAGTGTTCTCTCCAGAGGACTCAGGTCTCCTGTGTGGGCTTTGCCCTTGTGTTGTTACACTTTGGCCCACGGACACTTCGATTTTCTTTTGATGTGCAGGACTAATTGCCTCGGTTATCCATTGCACTGTATATAGACTTATTTTGATATTGATTTTTTGGCTAGTAGAGCCTAATTTGTACATAAATTTTTATTCACAATTTAATTATGTCTTAGCATTTATCAGGGGGGTTTGGGTGGTGTCACTGTGACTTGTTGCTCTGCATTGGTGTGTACATAGTTTGGGGGGGTGGGGGTCGCATATGTGTGTGCCCGTAAGCTTTACTCCTCCCCCCTCCCGTGTGTCGTAGGTGCAGTACTCACCGTTGTCGTCTGCGCCGGCATTCGTACTCGTGGTAGATGAGCTGGTAGACGAGAGCAGGTAGTATGTTTAATTCGGGTTCCATGCTGTCCTCCTTCCTCTTGGAGTGCGTAGAGGTGAGCGTTTTCCCGTTCGTAGTCTGTTTCCGCCGTGTTTTTATCGGCGGGGCTCCCGCCCCGGAAAAGGTGGCGGATTGGTGAGTTATGATACTGTGGGCGGTACATTGTCTGCCGCCTGCCTGTTGGCGGTGTCCGCCGCGCTGTTTGTCTGTACCGCCGCGGCGGGCGGAGTGTTAATGTGGCGGGCTGTGTTGGCGGTTCCCGCCAGGGTCAGAATTCCATTTTTTGGACCGCCAGCCTGTTGGCGGGTTGGCCGCCGCTTTATCACCGACCGCCAGGGTTAGAATCACCCCCATAATCTTGTGCAAGGTTTTACAACGTGGCACAATGGTACCATTGTGCCACTTTGAAAATACGTTGCAGGGTGAGGGCCTGTTTAGCGTCGCTGTAGAGTAAATAAAAAAAAAACACTTTGGCTGCGCTAAGGGGCCCAAGGGGCTTGTAAATATGCCCCCAAATGTTTTAGCCCTTTGGTTATGAAAACTTTATAAAACATTCATTGCAAATACATGATTGTAAGTGCATCTTGCAATTATAAAGAAAAACAGGAATCATAAATGAAACGTGATGATGTGCAGTTTCACCATAATACCAAAATCAGAATATATGAACATCAATATGCATGAGTACTACAATTCAGCATGTTATAATCAAACATTAGAACACACAAATACATGAACTATTAATTTTCTACTGTGAATGCGCCTTCAGTAATACGATTTAGCTGCTCCACTTTAGTAACCTTAAAGTGTATTGTCAAGAACATCATTATGTGACGCCTTTAACGCATGATAATACTACCAAAATTATGCATCACCAGAATGTTTCAACATATGTTTAGCCAGAATAAATGAAATTGAAGATTAAGCTAAAACCAGGGTTTGGAGAGGTCTCAACGGTGGATACCACTGATGACACACTTCTGAGAAGCTCCAAAAGAATTAAGTGACCATATTTCCATTTTGTAAAAAACTATAGGGAGTGTCGCTGCAGACAGCAAAATAACATCATAGAATAGAGAATCTACTTTGTCTCTTGGTTGTATTATCGATTCAAGGCTTGCATTGTTTCTTGCTTGCTGTTGCTTTTAGCAGCAGGCACGGTTCTGAATCAGAATTAGGGTAAAAGCAATTTAACGATATTCCATCAAGTCGTTTATCTGTTGCCTGTCACATGTATTACATCCCACAGACACCAGCCATGAGTTAATGTCAAGGAGGGGGTGCTGTGGATCATCACTGAAGTGGAAAGGAGAGCACCGGCTTTCACAGCCAAAGAAAGGAACATGTTCTGAGAAATACAGTGAGGAGCACGAGTAACTCAGCTAGGGAAGTGTGTTGCATGCTGGTGTGGCAACGTGATGTGTTCTGTGGTCACTGCTGTAATCGGCCGATAAAGTCAGTACCGGGGACGTGAGTAAAAGTAACATCCATCACTCAAAACTGTGGGAGCAAGATGGGGAGGGACATCACACTCCACCTTGGAGGATTTGGGGAGAGACAGAAGGAAAGTGGGTGTGCAGTCTGTGACATTGTGGTGCATGTCTGCTGTGTCGAGAGCTCGGAAGGCCCACCCAGAAAGAATACACATGCATTTGCAAAAGAGAGTTGCAAGGCCAGATGTATTAAGCTTTTTTCCTGTCAGAATCAGGCCTTTGTAACAAGAAAAAAGAATTTTACTATGAATAAATACTATTTTGCAAATCGGTAATCTGTTTACCAACTTGCAAAATAGATTTGTCAGTCGCTATTTGGAAGGGGAGTGCCGAGGGCATCCCTTCCAAATAGTGAGTCACAGGGGGATGTATGATTGTTTTGCGACCGCAATTGCATTCGCAAAACAATTGCAGTTACAACCAATTTCAAATTGGTAGTAACTCATTTGCAAACAGGAAGGGTTTTCCACAAGACCCTTTCCCCTTTATGAATGTATGCAAAAATATTTTTTCATAGCAGGCAGTGGTCAGTGGTCTCAAGGACCAAAGCCTACTGTGAAAAAATCAAACTGAAATGTTTCATGTTTTCTTTTTGAAATGCATACCGTTTTCCTTTGAGGAAAACGGGCTACGTTTAAAAAAAATGTTTTATTTGAAAATCAGTCACAGATATCGTGGTCTTCTGTCTCCAGCAGGCCACCATCCCTATGGTGCAGCCATTCCCAAGGGGGTCACAACTTGCGACCTATCTCATGAATATTGATGAAGTAGGTCATTTGCAACCCCATTGGGAATCGTAAACAGTGTGAGTTACACTGTTGTAAATTTGGTTTTGCGACTTCCAATTTGCGACTCACAAATGAGTCGCAAATTGCGAGTCGCAAAACTTGCAGTCATACATCTGGCCCTTGGTTCCTGCAGATCTCTCTCAAGATCCCCATTGCAGTTTGGTCGGGGATCAACGGAGGTCCATAGGACATGTGGAGGACAGCCCTGTGCTGCGTACAAATAAGAGGTATGTGGCCAGGTTGGCAGTCGCGGGGTTGTCTGTGGCAGTATAAGACTTCCAAAACAGTAAGGGTCGGCAGTGCTTAGTTTGTAAATAAAAAAGTGCTGGTGTCCAAAGCTCTCCTCTGAAACATGTGGCTGCTGCAAATAAATGTGTGAGCACAGAATACTGAGACAGCGTAATCCTGAAACCATCTCGTGCCTCTTTAATCCATTTACAACCACTCCACTCCCCTTCAGCTCACTCTTGCAGCTTTATGCTTTCTCCCTTTGCACAGCTTTTTCGTTTTTCTCTTCCTCTGACCTTTCCACATGAACCTTTTGCTTGCACTAAATGTTTGAGAAAGAATAATAAGTGCTGGCCCTCAAAAATGAGTGTCAGTGACCCACACCAGAAACCACCGGCTCAAATTGAGCATTGACTAGGTCAGAGATCTCAGTCTTTAAGTTATTTGCACATGCATATCACACTACAAATGAAAATATATTCAATTATGTGTGCAAAAACACTGTTTCAGTTCATGAAGGCTAATTTTACTCTTGTCAATAGATTTACTCACAAAAAAGTTTTTGCATAAGTAAATCTAACTAAGCAGGTGGTCCAGGCTCAAAATCAGTGGAATTTTATCCTTACTTGTTCATCATGGAAGGAGTAAATTCGTGTTCAGGTGAGAAGAGGAATAGAACAACCCCAAATTTGATAGATGCATTGCTAAAGTGGTTTCTCCACAAGAGAAAGAAAAAAAAATAGCCAGTGCATTTCCACTTACTCTGATTCTTATTCCCAAGCAAAACTATCTGTGCGCTTATTCATGCATGAGTAAATAAAACTTCCAGGATTATGTCTATAAAGCTGTGATGTTTTGTGTATATGAGAAGAATAAATCTATATCCAAGGGAAATCCTATACGTACAGGCGTAGGTTAACTCATTTCGTTGAGAATAAAGCTCATTGCATTGATTCATTTTGCAGACTGGCTTTAAATGCTTGTTCATTGCTCTCGCCATTCATTTGTTTACAAATTCACATATTTTGCTCGTAGACATTTTCCCGAATGAGCTTGAATGTAACACTCATAATTTGCTACTTTAGGTAGAGCCCTACTGTTTATATATGTGGGGACATTATGGGGGTCATTACAACATTGGCGGTAAAAGCCGCTTACCGCCCTGCAGAAGACCGCTAACACACCGCTGCGGCAGCGGAAATCCGCCACAGCTATTATGACCCACAGCTCGGAATCCGCCAAAATTCAGACACCCACACAAGTCCGCCACACCAAAGGTCAGTGATAAACTGGCGAAAACAAAACCTCCCCCATCACTCCAACAGAAATACGCCCACACTATCTCGACCCACGAATCCACGCGGCGGTCTTTCAACCGCGGTATTCCATTGGCGGTACACACCGCCGCGCTCAAAATACACTCACACATACAAAACACATCCACAATGGACAATTCGAAATACACACACCTGATACGCATACACACACCACTCCCACACATCCAATACAATATAAAACAAACACCCACATGTGATGCTATTAATTGTGTTTGACCAATGACTTTGTGTTTCACCACTGCGCATATTGGTTGCTCAATGTTCACCAGTAGCACATTATGGCCCTCATTCCGACCCTGGCGGTCAAAGACCGCCAGGGCCGCGGGCAACGGAAGCCGCCGCCAAGCTTGGAATGAGGGCCTATATGTTTTGTTCAGTTTAGCTGCCTATTGGCTTTAACATGGAGTTAGCCATTACATTCTTTATTCAGGTCAGCTGCCTATTGGCTTTAACATGGCATTAGAAATTACATTCTGTATTCAGTTTAGCTGCTTATTGGCTTTGACATGACATTGGACATTACATTTGATATTTAGGTTGGCTGCCTATGGCTTTAACATGGGGTTAGACATTGCAGTTGAGACATTGCAGATGAGCTGTATTTTTCCAAACTTTGTTTTTCCACATGGTAGACCAAGCAGTGTTTTTCATACCAGAACTTAGCTGATAAGGGCACGTAGATTTTGTGTTTACCTCGCAATCCAGTCTGAGAACGAGTGAGCTCGGGAGAATTGGCCACTCTCCAGGGTTCTTCGGATCTCACACTGAGTTTGCTTTTCAGGATGACTCTGGGCTACAGCAGGGGTAGATTGAATCTGCTTGGCTTCAGACAGGAACGGAGACGTCAGTTGCCTGTCTCCCGTTTGGGTAGAAAATCTCTTTCTCGCAGTTGACCGGAGTCATCAACTTGCAGACCCCAGAAAGATGAAGCGGAATATAGGCCCTACAGCCTTGCCCATACGGTGATGAATTTTGACTTTTATGCTTTGCTTTGAAGTTATGCTATAATATAATCTGTGTACATTGCAACTGAGAAGTACTTTGATATATTTTGGTTTCATTGCTGCGACTACTTTTGAACGTGTGCTTCCAATCTACTAATTTTGTCTCTCAAGAGCCTTGCGGTGAAGCAATAATAACAATAAATGTCTTCTTTAAACTCAGAAGTGCATTCCAGAGAGGTTCTGTAAGCTCGGTTATGAGATAAGAGCAGGAAAGCAGAACACCACATCGCCCACAAACCCCTACGACAAAAATCCTGAAAGAATCCCAGAGAGAGACACCACAATCTACAACCAGGCATCCACAAGCACACAACACCATCACCCACATAACATCCACGCACCCCACACAACACACCACTAAATATCACCCCACATATCACAACACACACCACCCCACACATCACCCACACTACCTGATAGCACGGCAAAGACACCCCAGGTTCTCTGAGGAGGAGCTCAGGGTCATGGTGGAGGAAATCATCCGGGTAGAGCCACAGCTATTCGGAGCACAGGTGCAGCACACCTCCATAGCTAGGAAGATGGAGCTATGGCGCAGAATAGTGGACAGGGACAACGCAGTGGGACAGCACCCAAGAAATAGGGATGACATCAGGAAGAGGTGGAACGACCTACGGTGGAAGGTGCATTCCGTGGTATCCAGACACCACCTTGAGGTACAGAGGACTGGCGGCGGACCCCCACTTCCTCCCCCACAACTAACAACATGGGAGGAGAAAGTCTTGGTGATTCTGCATCCTGAGGGCCTCGAAGGAGTAGCTGGAGGAGTGGACTCTGGTAAGTCAAACCTTAACTATTACAACCCCCACCCTACCTGCATGCCATCACATACCCCCACCCTCTCCCTCACCCCATCACTCCAACTCCTCACACATGTCCCACTATTACAAACCGCACATCCCAACACCAAGCCCTGCATGCAACACCAAAGCATGGACGCCCATCACCAATGCATGTCCACAGCACATACCCACACACCCCCCTAAACCATCATCACACAAGGTCCCACACAGGAATGCAAGCACTGGGGTACACGGTCACCCACTCATTGCACACCATGGTACACACAGATGCAATAATCATGCATTTAAACCCCTGCAGACCCCTACCCGACGTCACCGCACAGGAGGGTCCACACATGTCCACACCACCAACAGAAGAGGCCCACAGTGATGACAGCAGCTCTGTCCAACTGGATCTAGATGACCAGCCCGGCCCATCTGGGGTTCCCCTCACACAGTCACAGGCCACCACAGAGGTTCCCCCCTCTGGAAACACCAGCACAGCACCCACCCAGCGGGACCATACCTCGGTCCCCAGGACACGTCAATCAGCAGGGTGTCCACTACTACAGGGAACCCAGGCTAACCCACCACCCCAACAACAACATGGACCTGGGGGCAGTGGCAGTGGGCACACCGTTCAGGGGACAGAGGCCCAGGAACACAGGGGAACAGGGAGGGCTGCTGTGCGACAGGGGGAGGACAGGCCCAGGGAACCCACTCTCCACGAGGCCATCTCCAACATCATGGGAGCATACCATCATTCCCAGGAGACGATGGCAACGGTACTGGCCAAGTTTCAGGAGACCCAGCGGCTCTGATCCATCAATTTCACCCTGGGCACCATCGTAGGGGTGCTGAAGGAAGTCCTCAACACCAGGAGGGACACTGTGGCACATCAAGGGGCCCCTGACTCTAGCCTGGACGATGAACTGCCCACCACCTCCGCCGGCGCTAGTGGACAGGAGGCACCGCCACAGGAGCACCACACCAGCACCCCATCCCCTGCAGATGGAGAACCACCCCGCAAACGGTCCCTGAGATCCAGGACAAAGACAGAGAACGATGCCAAGAAATGAGACCGCCCTGAATGTCATCCTTTTGTCCCACCTTGTCACCCTGTCCATCCTCAAACTGTCCCAGCTCCACTTCCTATGCCCCTTTGGACAATGCACCTGTGAGACTGATAGACTGGACTCTGCCATGGACATTCCTCCACCATCACCCCTCCCCATTTTACAGCACCCTCCAATATTGAGCACTTAAATAAACACCCTTAAAGCACAAAACAATCTGGAGTCTGTCTGCGATTTCGAAATAGTGTATTAGCAATTTCAGTGACAAACTGCTCTTTCAATTGTAATATCAACATACCTATGTCACACAGCTCTAGTCCATGAGGAAACAAAGCACATGTCACACAGTGGGACCCACATCTGTGAAATCGTAAGGGAAAGTGAAAACTCAGTGACCATACACTGGGTGAAAAGGACAAACAGTAGAGAGGTTGTAGTGTAACATTACATGTAGTAGGCAGCTTTGTCTTCTACCCTGTGTCTCACTGGAAGTATTGCAGGATAACCAAGTTCCTGTTGTCGATGTCCTCTTCTTCTGCTTCCTCGTCTTCACTGTCCACAGGCTCCACAGCTGTCCCAACACCTCCATCTGGACCATCCTCCTGCAGAAAAGGCACCTGTCATCGCAAAGCTAAGTTGTGAAGCATACAGCAGGCCACGATGATATGGCACACCTTCTTTGGCGAGTAGAATAGGGAACCACCTTTCACATGGAGGCACCTGAACCTGGCCTTCAGGAGGCCAAAGGTCTGCTCTATAATCCTCCTAGTTCACCCCTGGGCCTCATTGTAGCGTTCCTCTGCCCTTGTCCTGGGATCCCTCACTGGGGTCAGTAGCCATGGCAGGTTGGGGTAACCAGAGTCACCTGGAAAAGGCGAGGGACAACTGTTAGACACACACTAACCTGTAGGGATATCCCCAGACCCAGACAACTATTCCCACTGATTTAGTTCCAGGTGCTCACCTAATAGCCACACCCGGTGCCTCTGGAGTTGCCCCATCACATAAGGGATGCTGCTATTCCGCAGGATGTAAGCGTCATGCACTGAGCCAGGGAATTTGGCATTCACATGAGAGATGTACTGGTCTGCCAAACACACCATCTGCACATTCATCGAATGATAACTCTTCCGGTTTCTGTACACCTGTTCACTCCTGCGGGGGGACCAAGGCCACATGTGTCCCATCAATGGCACCTATGATGTTGGGGATATGTCCCAGGGCATAGAAGTCACCTTTCACTGTAGGCAAATCCTCCACCTGAGGGAAAACGATGTAGCTCCGCATGTGTTTCAGCAGGGCAGACAACACTCTGGACAACACGTTGGAAAACATGGACTGGGACATCCCTGATGCTATGGCCACTGTTGTTTGAAATGACCCACTTGCAAGGAAATGGAGTACTGACAGCACCTGCACTTGAGGGGGGATTCCTTTGGGATGGCGGATAGCTGACATCAGGTCTGGCTCCAACTGGGCACACAGTTCCAGGATTGTGGCACGATCAAGCCTGTATGTGATGATTACATGTCTTTCCTCCATTGTCGACAGGTCCACCAGCGGTCTGTACACCGGAGGATGCCGCCATCTCCTCACATGTCCCAGCGAACGGTGCCTATGAAGGACAGCAGCGAGCACAAAGTCAACCAACTCAGAGGTACGTACAGACCTTACACAGAACACGATTCATAAGCCGAAATTAGCATGTATGAGTGTTGAGGCAAGGCCTAGTTATGTGTGACGCAGTTAAAAATAGAGCCATGTGGGCCCCTGAAATGGCGGCTACCTGACCTATAAAGTGTGACAATGGGATATGAGGTAACTGCGCTGGCGCTGTACACCGTCGTGGTAGACGGTCGAAGACCGCGGTGCAATTCTGCATTGGTTAACATTGGAGCCAATGACGATGTACGCCGGCGGTGACGGTACGCACCACGGCGGACGTGACCACTATTTTCTATCTGTTCAATCACTCTATACCTGATCTTCGACAGGAGAGGACCTACACTGCAAGTGCTGCTGTGACCTCAGTCTGGAAGAGACAAAATGGCTCGTGCGTCTGGGGAAAGGGACCCTGCCTTCACATCGGAGGAGTTGGAGAAACTCGTGGATGGGGTCCTTTCCCAGTACACGCTACTCTACGGTCCTCCAGACAAACAGGTAAGTACACTGGGAGCATGCTGTATGGGCCATGCCTGTGTGGAGTGGGGTGGATGAAAGATAGGTGCTAGTTAGGTCTCCTTTTTCAGGCAGGCCCTGTGGCACCCCACCCCACCTGGGTACAGTGCCAACTTCACCTAGTCAGGCTCCTGTGACATCCATGTGTGCAGATGTCGGCCATAGCCTTGTAGGCCATGTCCCAGGGATTGAATAGTGGACCCCAAGTGCGTGGCGTAGTGCAGGGGGCTTCTGTGTCTGTCGTGGCCGCCAATGGTAGCGGTAATGCATGCACTCAACATGTCTTTCTTGTGTCGTCCCCCCTTTTTGAGTTCTCCCTCTTCTTGTGTGCATTAGCATCATCAAGAGGATGAGCAGTGGCACAGGAGCAGGAGGAAGCTGCATCCCACATGGCCCTGGAAGGCGACACTACGGAGTCTGATTTCACCAGTGGACGGAGGGCGAGGGGAGCTCCACGGTGGGGACAGGAGCTGAGGCCAGTGATACGGACTCATCCTCTGATGGGAGCTCCCTTGTGGTGGCGGGCCCATCTGTGCCCCCCCCATCTACAGGTACAGCCGTCACCCCCCCCTTCCAGCACCACCCTCTCAGCAGCCCCTCAGCCTTTGCCCCGTGCCCGCTCACCCAGGAGGGTGGCATCACCTTCGCCCCAGGCCCCTCAGCTCCTGCCCCAATCACCTCTGCTGCCCTCAGTGAGGAGGCCATTGACCTCCTCAGGTACCTCACTGTTGGGCAGTCTACCATTTTGAATGCCATCCAGGGTGTAGAGAGGCAGTTGCAACAAACCAATGCATTCCTGGAGGGCATTCATTCTGGTCAGGCAGCCCTTCAGCGAGCTTTTCAGACTCTGGCCTCAGCACTGATGGCAGCCATTGTCCCTGTCTCTAGCCTCCCCCCTCCAACTTCCTCTACCCAGACCCATACCCCTGTACCTCAGCCTACCCCAAGCACACCATCAGACCAGCATGCACACACCCCAACACACAAATGAAGCTCAGGCAAACATAAGCACCACACATTCCACAGGCACTCACGCAAACATCACACACATGCAGACATAGCAACATCCACTGCCTCCACTGTGTCCCCCACCTCCTCGCCTCCCTCCTCCCTCCCAGTCTCATCTCCACTCACACCTGCATGCACTACATCTACAGCCACTAATTCCATCACCACCACACCCCGCTCACGTGCAGTCACTACCCCCACTACAATTCACACATCCCCTGTGTCCTCTCCCAGTGTGTCTGTGACGCCACCTCCCAAGGTACACAAACGCAGGCACACACCCACCCAACAGTCATCGACCTCATGACATCCTCCAGCACATGCACCTTTACTCAAAGTCACCAAACGTACACCTCCTACAACCACAACCTCTTCCTCCACTCCCAAACCCCCTCCAGCTACCCGTCCCAGTGTTCCCAAGAAACTTTTCCTGTCCACCCTCGACCTCTTTCCCTCACCTCCCCCACCCCGTCAGTCTCCTAGGGCCTGACTCTCCAGGTCCTAACCTAGCACCTCAGCCACGACATCGGCGGGATCAGTGGTGCCAGTAGTCACCGGATTCTGGAGTGCACCAGGCAGCAGGGCAGACAATGTGGCAAGGAGCCACAGCACGGACAGTCCCCCACCTGTCAAGCATCAAAAGTTGGCCAGTGCCCGGCGGGAGAGGGGGAAGACACCAGCCACCAAAGCTGCTACCGGGGGTACAGGTAGGAGTGTGGAGTCAGCTGCGACACCTTCCAAGGTGGGAAAGGCGCACAAGAAACCCGGCAAGTCTGGGAAGATCGGCACGGCGGAGAAGACCGCCATCAGCCCCGCTGTGTCAAAGCCCAGCTCACCTGAGTTCTTGTTCAGTTCTGATGGAGGTTGAAGACAATCCGACCCCACCCTGAAACTGCTTGTTCCAGCACACTAGTTTTTAAAACAGTGCACTAAGAACAGAAGCTCAAGGGAAGGGGGGAAGTGGATAAAATAAAAAAAAGAGAGACAACACCGTTCTTGCGTTTCCACTGTTGAAGTGCTGCACAAATCTGCGGCCCTTTCTGACTTCTGTAGAAACTGGTGCCTAATGAAACATAAACAAAGAACAGATAAGTGCAACCTATTCCTAAATGGGTTCCTGACTATCCCTTTATTTATTAGAAATTCTCTTCTAAAAGTACCTCTTGGATCCTGGTCTCTAGTTTCCAGGTTTGGAATGTGTTACTGCTCTGGGATGTGTTTTCTATTACTGTAAATCTTTTTCCCCATATTTCCAGAATCTTTTATAAAACAAATACTATACTTTTACATCAAAATACAGCATGCAATTTGTGCAAGTCCTTGATTTACTGTTTGCCTTGCTGTTAATGGTTTCCACTGTTCGATTCTTAAAAGTTCCATGAGAAAAAACAATGTTTGCTTCACAAAGTTCTGCAAAATATTCTTGTAACAAAGAGTTTGAATCACAATGTTCGTGGAAGGTATTTCGTTTCAAATTGTCTATACACGAATCCAGAAATTGTTGTCAAAGTTCTTTCAGGTAATAAAAGGTTTTGCACTTACTTGTTGCTGGCAAGAGATACTGATCAGTCTAAGCTTGTCTTCTTTCTCTTTTGCAGGTTACTCATAGGAGAGAGGCTGAAGCAAGGAGGAACCGGAAACCGGAAGAAGGAAGAGCCAGAAGCTGCGCCCATTGAAGTCAATGAAAGTCTGTAAAGAGCAGGAGTGCCAGCGCCGAGGGATCTGTTCTCAGGTAAGCGGGAGGTAGACGAGCACAAGCACTGGGTGAGGCTCGGGGGATGCCTTTTATAGACAGGGCTGGGTGTGGTTTGAAGGGCTGGGTGTGGTCCTCACATGCTGCACATGTTCTTGGAAGGTGTGCAGAGCTGGGTGTGGTTTGAAGAGCTGGGTGTGGTCCTCACATGCTACACATGTTCTTGAAAGGTGTGCAGAGTTTCAGTTATTATGCAAATGAGTTGGATTAACACATGGCCTAGGGAGGAGTGTTTTAAAGAAGCCTTGGTAAAAGCAAGGCCCAATGTGTAAACAAAACAGCACATTAAACAACATACACAGAAGCCTAGGGGGGGGGGAAGGTGAGATAACAAGAAAGGCTTTCAATAGTAAGTTTAAAAGGAGCTATTACAGAACCCACTAGTGCAGTGAGAGGGGACATGCTCTTTGCTGTGTACAAACCCTAACAGTTGCCCCCCTCAAAGGCCCTCCTACAGGACGGGGTTTTCCTGGATTTTTTAAATAAAACCGTCTAATCAGCTGTGGGGCATGTACATATGATGCTGGTTCCCATGAATTCTCAGATTCATCATATCCTTTCCATTCTACTAAATAAAACAGACGTCCACTAATTCTTTTTGAGTCTTTTATGCTTTTCACTTCATATTCTAGATTTCCCTTAATTGGTATGGGTGGAGGTGGTGGTTCAGGTCGGGTTTTTGAGTTGTACGGCTTAAGCAAGGACACATGGAATGTAGTATGTACTGGATATTCTTTTGGTAAATCTAATTTTACTGTTACCGGGTTTACTATGGCAGTTATACTAAAGGGTCCAATGAAACGTGGTTGCAGCTTTCGGGATCCCTCTATGTTTAGGTTCTTTGTGGAGAGCCATACCTTGTCACCAATTTTATACATTGGGGCCTCAGACCTGTGTTTGTCTGCTTGTCTTTTCATGCTTTCCTTGTACTTTAATAAATGTTTCCTGGCTTTGTCTTGTATGTCACCTAACCTCGTTAGTCTATCCGTTACTGTAGGCAACAGGGAATCTTCTAACAAAATGGGTATAGCTCTTGGATGATACCCCTGCAAGAAATAGAATGGTGAGCAAAGTAGAGCTGAATGCTCAGTATTATTATAAACAAACTCTGATACAGGGAGAGCTTCCAACCATTCACTAGAATAATCAGCCAATAAACAACGTAGCGTTTGAAGTAAGGTTTGGTTCAGTCGTTCAGTCTGTCCATCTGTCTCTGGGTGGAAAGCAGTGGATAAGGCCACATCTATTTTCAGTTTTTCACATAATTTTTTCCAAAATCTGGAGTTGAACTGGCTCCCTCTGTCTGAAACCACTTTGCTTGGCAAACCATGTAAACGCACAATTTCCCTTATAAAAATATCGGCAAATTCTGCCGCCGTGGGAAATTTCCGTAATGGTACAAAATGTGCCATTTTAGATAAAAAATCTACTATAACCAACACTGTTGTGAAGGATTTTACAGGTGGTAAACCTACAATAAAGTCTACGCTCACAGTGTGCCAAGGTTGTTTGGGTGTTGGCATTGGTATTAACAAGCCGTCAGGAGCCTTATGAGAAGATTTATGTCTTGCACAAATTGGACAGGTAGTGACAAATTGCTTAATGTCCTTTCTTATAGTGTCCCACCAAAAGTGTTCTTGCACATTTTCCAGGGTTTTTACCCAACCAGGATGACCTGCCAAGGGTGAGGCGTGATGCCAAATTATCACCTGTGTTTGTAATTCAGAGGTGGGCACTAACAGCATGTTGTCGTGATACAATAAACCTCGTTGTATTGTGTTATGGGAATCCTTTAACCAATCCTGAGGTGCTATTTGCATGTGTGCATTATATAGATCTGTGATGAAATCCTTCTGTTGTACTGGTGCCAACAACTTTTGGGGAGGAATAATGGGTTCTCCTATTTTATCTTGTTTCATGTCTGAGGTATGTCCGTATCTAGATAACACATCAGATTGAATTTGTTGTGCACCTGGTCTATAGGTTATAACAAAGTCAAATGTGCTAAAAAAATGTAACCAGCGCATCTGACGTGGTGTTAGTGCTTTAAGTGATCCAAAAAACTGAAGGTTCTTATGGCCAGAAAAGATTGTAACTGGGTACTTGGCTCCCATTAAATGGTGCCTCCATTCTGAAAAGGCTACTTTGATAGCTAGTAGTTCCCTTTCAGCCACAGTGTAATTTTGTTCAGCTGGCAATAACTTTTTGGAATAGAAGGCTATAGGATGTAACTGGCCATCTACTGCATATCGTTGAGAGAGAACTCCTCCTAAAGCTACTTGTGAAGCATCCGCTTCAACAAAAAAGGGCAAGTCAGGATCAGGATGTTTCAGAATTGGGGCTGAAGTGAACTTTTGTTTTAGGAGTTGAAAGGCGTGTGCCGCCTCATCAGTCCAAAGAAATCGTTGCCCTTTCCGCAACAAGGTAGTTATTGGGGCCGCAATGTCTGCAAAATGTGCAATAAACCTCCTATAAAAATTGGCGAAACCCAGAAATTTCTGAATATCTTTTACAGAGGATGGTTCTGGCCAATCAGCAATAGCACTGATTTTCTTTACATCCATAGTTATTCCTTGAGGTGACAGGCAGTATCCTAAAAAGTCCACCTTGTTGACATTAAAAGTACACTTTTCTAACTTAGCAAAAAGATGATTTTCTTTTAACTTTGATAATACTGCACGAACATGTTGGGTATGTTCTTCTAAGTTCTTAGAGTAAATGAGGATGTCGTCTATGTATACTATGACACAAACGTCCAGGAATTCGTGTAGGACCTCATTTATAAAGAACTGAAAGGCCGCAGGGGCATTACATAACCCAAAGGGCATTACTGTGTACTCAAATAAACCAAACTTTGTCTTGAAAGCTGTCTTCCACTCATCCCCCTCTTTTACTCGGACCAGGTGGTAAGCTCCCCGCAGATCTAGTTTAGTGTATACAGTAGAATGTCTTAATTGATCCAACAACACAGGTATTAGAGGAAGAGGATATTTATTCTTTACCGTAGCCTTATTTAGTCCTCTATAATCGATACACGCGCGCAGGGATTTATCCGGCTTCAGGATAAAAAAGAGTGGAGATGACACCGGAGATGTGGAATGACGGATGAACCCAGACTGTAGTAGGTCATCTAGGTAGGTTCTTAAGTATTTGGTTTCTTCGTCAGTCAAAGCATATACTCTGTTATTAGGTAAAGGGGCCCCTGGGATAAGATCTATACGGCAGTCATAAGACCGATGTGGGGGCAGCACACTAGCCTTTACTGGATCAAAGACGTCTTTAAAGTCAGAATATTCAGGAGCGAGACTTGGTTCATCTTGTGTAACACTAGCACAGTGTAATACTGTGCTCTGTTCTGTACTTGCTTCTTGATAGCAATTGGTTCTACAGAAAGAGGAATCCAAAGTAACAGTTCTATTCACCCAATCAATTTTTGGGTTATGAGTTGTTAACCAGGGTACCCCGAGAATCAAACCAAAATTAGGAGTATCTATCAGATCAAAGCTAATCACCTCTGTGTGCCCGTTCTGACAGACCATAACAAGTGGACTTGTTTGTTTTGTGATTAATCCAGAGGTCAATTCTGACCCATCCACTGCACATACTGCTTCTGGACAAGGCTTTAGGCACATAGGAAGTCCTAAGATTTCAGCTAACTTATTATCCACAAAATTTCCTGTCACGCCTGAGTCCAGTAGGACAGGGAGAGAATGCCTCACTTGGGTAGTAACAATTAAAACGACCTGAATTATGAAATGTCTAGGTATGTGCGGTACCCTGAAGGCTGCAGCATTAGAGGTTTGATTAAGATGTTTTCTCGAACAAGTAACCTCTCCCCTTGTCGAGCTTAATCGTTTCCCTATTCAGTTGAGGAGGTGGAGGAAACAGCACCCTTTCGTGGAGTTTTAGGCTTTACTGGGCATTCTCTGGCAAAGTGACCTGCCCTGCCACAATATAAACATAATTGAAATGTTCTCCTTCTTTCTTTTTCCTCTGATGTGAGTGGACCTCTGAGTGTCCCTATTTGCATAGGCTCTGGTTCAGGGAGTTTATTATCTGTGTCTTTCTTCTCGTGTCTAATAAAAGTTAAGCGTGATTCCAGTTTGTATTTATCTCCCTTTCTTTCTCCTAGTCTATGTTCTAATTTCACAACTAAATCTACAAAGTCTGAATAGTCTTTTGGCAAATCAACGATATGAGCCAGCGCGTCTTTTAACTCGTCTCTCAAACCTTTATAAAAAAGGGAGACACGCTTTTCTTCTGGCCACTGTGTCTCGGTGAGTAAACGATTAAAACTAGTGAGATAGGTCAATATATCCTTGTTACCTTGTTTAAGATTTAAAAGCTCATTATCACTTGCCTGCATGAAAGTGTGTTTTGCAAAAAGGCTGGTCATGGTACGTTTAAATTGATTCCAATTATGGAGGATGGGATCATCTCTATCCACGAAAGGAATTGACCAATTGGCTGCTGTGCCACCCAAATAAGACAAGACGAATGCCACTTTCGTATCATCAGTAGGGAACTGTTGTGGCTTACAAATGAAGTGTAATTGACATTGATTGATAAAAACATGGAATTTGTTACTATCTCCATGAAAACGTTCAGGTGCTGCTAAGGGCACAACATTAGGAACATTAACAGTAACCTCAACTGGGGAAGGCAAAGTTGTATGTTTTGATGGCGCCCCTGTCTCTGAGGAGGTTTTAAACAAAGGCGTAGAAGCTGTGTTCCACTGAGATCCCCTAAATTTATACCTGCTTAAATCCTGTTTTAAAGAGGTATTCTCCATCTTTAATCTCTCTATTTCCTCTTGCATATGTTGCAAGATGCCAGACACTGATTCATTATGAGCCAAGTCCTCATTTAGGGCCTGCGCCATATCCGTGACGACAATGCCCTCTATTTCTTCCCCGGTATTCATCGTCCACCAGAACTGACATTTTTTAAAGGCTTGTGCTTCTGTCAAAGCCCAGCTCACCTGAGTTCTTGTTCAGTTCTGATGGAGGTTGAAGACAATCCGACCCCACCCTGAAACTGCTTGTTCCAGCACACTAGTTTTTAAAATAGTGCACTAAGAACAGAAGCTCAAGGGAAGGGGGGAAGTGGATAAAATAAATAAAAGAGAGACAACACCGTTCTTGCGTTTCCACTGTTGAAGTGCTGCACAAATCGGCAGCCCTTTCTGACTTCTGTAGAAACTGGTGCCTAATGAAACATAAACAAAGAACAGATAAGTGCAACCTATTCCTAAATGGGTTCCTGACTATCCCTTTATTTATTAGAAATTCTCTTCTAAAAGTACCTCTTGGATCCTGGTCTCTAGTTTCCAGGTTTGGAATGTGTTACTGCTCTGGGATGTGTTTTCTATTACTGTAAAACTTTTTTCCCATATTTCCAGAATCTTTTATAAAACAAATACTGTACTTTTACATCAAAATAAAGCATGTAATTTGTGCAAGTCCTTGATTTACTGTTTGCCTTGCTGTTAATGGTTTCCACTGTTCGATTCATAAAAGTTCCATGAGAAAAAACAATGTTTGCTTCACAAAGTTCTGCAAAATATTCTTGTAACAAAGAGTTTGAATCACAATGTTCGTGGAAGGTATTTCGTTTCAAATTGTCTATACACGAATCCAGAAATTGTTGTCAAAGTTCTTTCAGGTAATAAAAGGTTTTGCACTTACTTGTTGCTGGCAAGAGATACTGATCAGTCTAAGCTTGTCTTCTTTCTCTTTTGCAGGTTACTCATAGGAGAGAGGCTGAAGCAAGGAGGAACCGGAAACCGGAAGAAGGAAGAGCCAGAAGCTGCGCCCATTGAAGTCAATGAAAGTCTGTAAAGAGCAGGAGTGCCAGCGCCGAGGGATCTGTTCTCAGGTAAGCGGGAGGTAGACGAGCACAAGCACTGGGTGAGGCTCGGGGATGCCTTTTATAGACAGGGCTGGGTGTGGTTTGAAGGGCTGGGTGTGGTCCTCACATGCGGCACATGTTCTTGGAAGGTGTGCAGAGCTGGGTGTGGTTTGAAGAGCTGGGTGTGGTCCTCACATGCTGCACATGTTCTTGAAAGGTGTGCAGAGTTTCAGTTATTATGCAAATGAGTTGGATTAACACATGGCCTAGGGAGGAGTGTTTTAAAGAAGCCTTGGTAAAAGCAAGGCCCAATGTGTAAACAAAACAGCACATTAAACAACATACACAGAAGCCTGGGGGGGGGGAAGGTGAGATAACAAGAAAGGCTTTCAATAGTAAGTTTAAAAGGGAGCTATTACAGAACCCACTAGTGCAGTGAGAGGGGAC
The DNA here is from genome assembly GCF_031143425.1 of Pleurodeles waltl. Lineage (NCBI taxonomy): Eukaryota > Metazoa > Chordata > Amphibia > Caudata > Salamandridae > Pleurodeles > Pleurodeles waltl. The sequence goes on from NC_090436.1 coordinate 243,661,323, forward strand.
ATGCTCTTTGCTGTGTACAAACCCTAACACGCTGCCCAGGAGGCGACCGCCATCAGCCCCGCTGCCCAGGAGGTGACCGCCAGCACCAGCCCCGCTGCCCAGGAGGTGACCGCCATCAGCACCGCAGCCCAGGAGGTGACCGCCATCAGCCCCGCTGCCCAGGAGGTGACTGCCATCAGCCCCGCTGCCCAGGAGGCGACTGCCAGCACCAGCCCCCCTGGCACAGACAGGACCGCCAGCAGCAGCCCGCTGGCCCAGACAGGACCGCCAGCACCAGCTCCGTTGGCCCAGACAGGACCGCCAGCAGCAGCCTCGCTGGCCCAGACAGGACCGCCAGCACCAGCTCCGCTGGCCAGGATGCGACCGCCAGCACCATCCCCGCTGGCCCAGACAGGACCACCAGCACCAGCTCTGCTGGCCCAGACAGGACCGCCAGCACCAGCTCCACTGGCCAGGATGCGACCGCCAGCACCAGCTCCGCTGGCCAGGATGTGACTGCCAGCACCAGCCCCACTGGCCCAGACAGGACCACCAGCACCAGCTCCGCTGGCTCAGACAGGACCACTAGCAGCAGCCCCGCTGGCCCAGACAGGACCGCCAGCACCAGCTCCGCTGGCCCAGACAGGACCGCCAGCAGCAGCCCCGCAGGCCCAGACAGGACTGCCAGCACCAGCCCCGCAGGCCCAGACTGGACCGGCAACACCAGCCTCGCTGGCCCAGACAGAACTGCCAGCACCAGCCCCGCAGGCCCAGACAGGACCACCAGCAACAGCCCCACTGGCCCATACAGGACCGCCAGCAGCTGAGTCGCTGTCAAGGACACCGCCGCCACAAGCACCGCCGCCACAAGCACTGCTACAAAGGACACCGCCGCCACAAGCACCGCTGGCCCATGAGCGCCAAGAGCACTGACGCTACTGAGTCCACCACGAGCAGGATGAAGCACTCTGGGCGCAAAGCCCCCTCCAGAACCAGTGGAGATTTACATCCACTACCTCTGTCCTTAGCAGGATGAAGCACTCTGGGCACAAAGCCCCCCCCAGAACCAGTGCAAACTGTTATACACTTGAGAGACTGTGGATTTGCACTCCCCAGGATTGAACAGTGGGCAACCCACCCACTGTAGATACTTGAGAGACTGTGGCTTTGCACTCCCCAGGATTGAACAGTGGGCAACCCATCACTGTAGAGACTTGAGAGACTGTGGCTGTGCACTCCCCAGGATTGAACAGTGGGCAACCCACCCACTGTAGAGACTTGAGAGACTGTGGCTTTGCACTCCCCAGGGTTGAACAGTGGGCAACCCACCCACTGTAGAGACTTGGACTTTAGAGACTGTGGCTTTGCACTCCCCAGGATTGATCAGTGGGCAACCCACCCACTGTAGAGACTTGAAAGACTGTGGCTTTGCACTCCCCAGGATTGAACAGTGGGCAACCCACCCACTGTAGAGACTTGAGAGACTGTGGCTATGCACTCCCCAGGATTGAACAGTGGGCAACCCACCCACTGTAGAGACTTGACTGACTGTGGCTTTGCAGGGCATGTGGTCCCCTCGTGGATTTGGCGTAGTGCACTCATCCGGCTGAGGTGCACCCCTTTCCCTTCCCCCTGAGGTGCCTGTTTTATTTCTATCTGATGCCCCTGCATTGTTCTCTCCGTCATGTTCGGGTACCTTGTGTGGGCCTCGCCCATGCAGTGTGGGCCCAGTGTTCCACGGACTTAAATGGAGCAATAACTGGACTTCTATTCTTGGTGTATATATTTGTTAATAGAGTATATATATTTTTGCGTACTGGATTTTAATAGATTATCATGGTTACACTCATTTCCTTTTGTCTTTGCATTCTTCCGGGGGGGTTGGGGGTGTAACTGTGATGTATCAATATGTAATAGTGTGTGTGTTGTTGTGGGTGAGGGTGGGGGTGGGGGTGTTGCGTGTGTGTGTCACTGTTTTTTCCCTCCCCCCTCCCCTGTATTGTAGGTGCAGTACTCACCATGGTCTTCACCGCCGGCGTTCGTGCTCCTGGTAGAGGAGCAAGAAGATGAAGGCTGGGAAAATTTGAAGCTCTGGTTCCATGGCGTCCTGGTTCCTCGTGGGGTGTGTTGAGGTGAGTGTTTTCCCTTCGAAGTCCTGTTTCCTTCGTGTTTTTGTTCGCGGTGAATCCGCCCCGGAAAAGGTGGCGGATTGGTAGGTTGTGATACTGTGGGCGGTACATTGTCCTCCGCCTGTCTGTTGGCGGTAACCGCCGCGCTGTTTGTTTGTACCGCCGTGGCGGTCGGAGTGTTAAAGCGCTTTTCACCACAGTAGTAATTCCATTTTTTTTACCGTCGGCCTGTTGGCTGTCTTACCGCCGCTTTAACACCGACTGCCAGGGTTGTAATGACCACCTATGTGACCCGCTGCACTCATGTGGGGAGTCTGTCTACCACTGATGATAAAGCATTTTTTGGTTATGCTTCAAAAAAGGTAAATAAATCTTTCCACCCGGCACGCAGGGGTGGAGGCATAGTGCAATCAAAACTCTTCAAACAACACAATTTAAAATGACAATATTACCCATTTGGCCACACAATGAAAACTCCAATCTGAAATGAGGTTAAGGGTTTTATTACAGATTCAGGCTCAGGTTTATGTAAAGAATTCTAAAAAAAAGTCATAAAGATACAGAATCACCATGGGTTGACCAAGGCGATGAAACAGATGTAAGCGAACCAACATCATAAGAACTAAACATTCAACAATGGCAATACAAAACATCAAAAGGATAATCTGTTGGTTAGAAAACAAGCACTGTTCAGTTTTTTAAGCTTTAAGGCAATTTAAAAGTCATCTAAGCTTAGCTAACTAGGGCAAGGGAAATCTCTACAGATTACCAGCCATAAAACACATGAGGTCAATAGTAAAAAGATAAATGACAAAAATAATTCAGAAAAACGATGTCTGAGACAAAAGGTGACTAAAGTTGACAAAAAGTAGATAGAAAAAGGAAAGGCATCAGCATTTCAGAAATTCGGGCAAGAATTTTTTTTCTTTAGGGCAGGGGAATATTTCTAAGCCTCAGCAAAGCATGATAAAATGAAGGGTAAGGGTAAAGAGGTCTGTACCTCTGATAGCCTGCTCCTAAAGGAAAGAGCAAGAAGACTGCTGCTAATCCAACTGGGGAATGGTAAATTAAAATCCAAAGTGCAAGATGATTCGCTCATCCATCACTCCACATGAATCAGAAGGTGTAACTGTCCAATCAAAGTCCATCATGCGACATGGAACTGAAACATCAGTAAAGATTCCCATTACCAACATGTGAAAAGCATCAATCTTAGCCCATCCGTACGGGTTGATACAAATGTGTATAGTCCATGCCCACAGTTCCACAATGTACTGAGCTCAAGGTTACTTTCTCTGGCTCACTATGTGTAAAACAATCAGACATCTATTTACAAGCTACTAGTTCATAGGAACAAAATCTGAACAAAAAGTTGTGTTGGCAAGAATGACTAAACATTTTTCTACACAGTCAGGATACAGGACCTAGGAGGCCTCACATAGGCTATAAAAAGTGAATGAAAATGCCTCATTCATTTATCAAGCAAGGCACATAGAACATTTACAACTATAAATTCATCATGAGTAGGTTTTGTCAGTGTTCATGTTACAAATAGATTTAAAACAAAATAACTCTGTTCATACATTCCATTAAGTAGAATGCAGCTCTGCATCTTCGGCATTTGCATGTAACATTTAAAACACTACTTTTCAGAAATCTATTATTGTTTTAGTGCAAACTAATAATTAACATGGGAATGAAACATATGGAATTGAATTATCTGATTATACATGAAGTTTTAGGGTCATACCACATCACTTTGTTTCTCTATCCTACAGTGAATGCACATTAACATAGGCTTTTAGTGCACCACTTTACAATTAACATATTAGTGTTTCAAGTAACAAAATGCTACGTTTGTCATGTAAATAGGATCATTAAAATGTTCAACATGATCAATCTTTGGAAAGACTACTCCTATATAACACATTCTGTACCATCCTTTTGGCAATTTAAAACAAGCATGTTCCCACAGATGAAATAAACTCCAGGTATGGCAGGTTCTTGTCCAGCTAACATGTATGTCCAAACACTTTAAAACAAAAACACGTCTACATTCACTGGTCCCTACAAATTGTGTGTCTGTTTTTGATTAAGAACTATATGCACACAGCTTCCCTACATTTTTCCAATCTAAGGCAAGAGATTCTTGACTTCCTGCTAATGAACGAGCTTCTTCTTCTTTACTCCAAGTATGTTGCACTGCTCCCTTTTCTATCTTAACTTTCATTGGTCTTCTTCTTTCTTCAAATTGTCTATGAACAATTCTTCTGGGATAAGAATACAGGTTCTATTGTTTTTAGGGGCATAGACTGTACCACATGTCTATGAAGGTTCAAAGAAATCTGCACAAATGCAATGCTGCTCAAATGTTTCATTATGAGGATAATGTAGAAAACTAGATCATAACTTGAGTAATAATACTGGAAATACTCTTGCTGATTCAAAAGACTCAGCGGCAAACTACAAGAAATTCCGTAAGTCAAGGGCATAGTATAATTCCTTTACTAACTTATAAAGGCAACTGGGTGCAGACGTAGCAGTCTTTAACTTCCGTTGTATTTTCATATTCATATAATAGCTTATAAAATTAATTTGTAGGCAGGTCAACTCTGGAACCATGTGCATGTAAATCTTTCTCATTGAACAAATTGCTGTAGGAAATGTAGAACTTGAGGCACTTGTGGATTTAACCTTCTCTGAACTAATAGAAATACGTAAACTCAATCCAATAAGCGACAAAATAATCATTATAGCTGTCACAACTAACATTCCTTCACATAAGTACTTGCACTTACTACTGTTGTTTCTATTTGACTTCATGAGTTCTTTAATTTCAGACCAGAAATTCTAAAAGTAAAAAATGAAAATGTGAAATCGAAAAAATGCAAACAGCAGCAGCAGAAATATCAACTGTCTCTTTCAGTCCATTTTTGTTTGTAAGCAAAGCAAATAGCAAGAAAAAATGTAAAACTTTTTTTTGTTCAAACTTCAAGTGTAACTTCGAAAAATTGCCTCTTTTAAAAGGTCAAATGTCTCCAATAAATGCACAGTTCAAAAATCACCAATAAGCACATCCAGAGTATAATGTCTCAGTTCATAAAGTGGCAACGAAATTTCAAAGTTCAGTTTTGCCACAAGAACAAATTCAAGAATGTTCCACTGGGTAAGTGTTGTTAAAGCAAAAGGTTGGAAATTCCGTCTCCCAGTCATTTACTGAAAAATGTGTCCATTTAGGTGTTGCATACTTTTGACCAGGAACTCTTTTACTCTTTGATCTCTAAGCTACTGGTTTGTCAGTGTCACTGTCACTCTGACCAGATTCTTCACTTTCTTCTGGAAGTGTTGGGGGCATTTGTACTACTGAAAGTTTTCCCATTTAGCCATTTGTCTCCAGGTACAACTTGTTTTGCTACAGCACTAGGTCCTTCATCAGCATTTGAGCTTTGTGGACCCAATTGTTTCTGTTTTGACCCTTCTGTACCACCTACTTCTGTTGGCTTGCTTAGATTCCACTCAGACCACAATTGTGCTGTATCAGTTATTTTCACATGCCCAACAGCTTCACTAACCTGAACCCTCCATCTCACTGTACCTATCCTAGGCCTGGGTGAAGCTGGCAGAGTATTACTACATGGAGTTCCATGGAGTTACTGAAAACAATTGCCAAATTCCATGGAATTCATTCTGCGAGCCAGTGGAGTATCGCTCTGCCACCCCTACTTTATAGCCAACAGGTTAGCTCGGATTAACAGTGTTACATCACTGTCCATTAATCTGCTGCAGGCTTTTATGGAGTAAACCATTACCTTGCAGCCGGTGAACTTCAAGTGATGTAGGTTATTGATCCAGCACCGACGTTCATGAGCACAGTGCCAGTGAAATCCCAGGTCTACATACCTTTAGCCTCTAACAAAGCACGTGAGAGCTACTGCGTGCACATTTCTGCACAATTTATAAATCACATATACAGTTGAGATATATTAACCCAGCTTTCTGGTAGCAGCCAAGAATTGAGAGACGGGGGTCCCCATAGCCAGGGAGGCCCCACCAAATATGCATGATCTTTATAGCACAAAAATGGGTAGGGAACAACTGCGTGCTGGTGGTGCAAGGAGGAAAACACCAGAAGGTAGGGAAACACAAAGGGAAACAGGCAGTTTAGTGGACCTAAAGTGGCGAGAAGCAATTTGTGGTAAAGGATGGAACTGTGAACATAGTCCCTCTGCGGATGGCGGATGAGTTGCTATGTGGGGTCTCGATAAGGAAAGGAAGTGCACTGCTCTTGCTAGTTAAACACTTTACCCTGTAAACTGCAATTCATTTAATTAGAAGTAGGAAAATGACACAGGATGGAAAACAAATGTGTGCAAGTACTGCAACGGAGCATGCTCACTTTCTAGTGTGCCATGAGCTGCCAGCTGACACCTCGTCCTACCACTTCAGCCACTGCGCTTGGATGTACAGTGTTTGTTGCCTCTCATTGGTGCCTCAGCTTTGCCGGTGTCTGTGCATGCGTATGCCACTGCCTCATAGCCTCACTCAAACCTGCAAAGTGCAGAGAGATGACAGAGTACATTGACAAGCTAGACCACATACTGTTCAGTAGCCACACAGGCATGATGGCCATATTGGGTGTAGCTGTACTTGCTCTGTACTTGGGCTGCCCAAGCGACCTTGTGGAAGTGACCCTTTTGTAATCCTATGGGCGGAATCATCCCTCATGTGCAGGTATGAGTAAGACTCTGTTCTATTGTGCTAAGTTTGCTCCTTTTGTAATTCTGTCAGTCTAATGCCATGGTACTGTAGCAGGATTTGAGATCATCACATGTCTACATTCACAAGTCCCTACTTGAAGGTTTGATCCTCAGCACGGGTGAACTTGCTTGCCAAATCTGTGGATTTTTTCTCTCTTTCACATATCTTTATTTACTGATTGGGAGTAAGGGCCTGAGTTAGATGTTGGCGGTAATGGTCCCCCATCACGTTTTGAACTGTCCACCCTCACTATTTAGATGTTAGCAAAGCATAGGCAAAAACCGCTGAGGGTCCATGGTCACCACCAATAATCACCACCCTCGTCGACGGAACCATAGGCTAGAGCGGCTAGTGGGATGGTAACAGCCCCTTTTACCCCCGAGCCAATCACGATGTGCCTTGCCCACCAACGCAGCTGTGGTGGCTAAACCTCCACACCTGAGTTGGCAGATTGGGAACTATATAAGCACAAAACTCACCCATTTAAAGCTTCCCACAATTCCTGTGGTCATTAACCCGCTCCCACTAGTCGTGCTGTTGCTTTTGGGCCAGGTTCAAGATGGAAATCAACCCTGTCATCGCCAGAACAGAAGGTTAGTGATGGTCATTCCTCCCATCCTCTGAGTTGCTGCTTCACAATAGTACTGGACTCATGTATGGGTAAATATTGTTTGCAAACAACATCATAATGATGCGCAATGCTTAAGTGTGTAATGTTGTCGTTAGAAAAGAGCATACTTCGGTATATAAGTAGCACCCACCAATCTGGTACAAACTACCTTCATGGCAATAGACAACTACACAAAATGTTACAGCAATCACAGGGAGGAATGTGTCCCCACAGGTGTGTGCAATAATTCCCCCAAAATATCAAAAGTATCAACTGAAACAGTATACCCAATCTAAATCAAACAAACCCATGATAATGTAGCAATTTCACTATAACATGCTAGAGGTGGGTGTACACAGAATGTAGTACCAAGCTTACCACAAAACTGCAAACATGGCAGAGATGTATGAAGGTCACATGTCCCCTTGGTGTGTGCAATATATCACAAACATTAGGTGTCACCTAACTGTAAAGTGCCATGCTCTCTGTGTAATGCATATCATTGACATATCAGGGCAAAATAAACATTCACATTTTCCAGTCACAATAACAGAAACATATTTAATTTCTGTGTTAGTGTAAAGTAAATAAACAGTACATAAGAAAAAGTGTGAGTGCATGCCCACAACTTGCCTCCTAATGTACTGCCAAAATAAACCTCCCCTGGAAGGGGCATACACCGGGCAGAGAACAGGCACATCAATGATCTCACTAGGATGGGGGTCCTTGGGTTCGGGATGGCCATTTTGGGAGGGGTGGGTTTGTGTGTGGGAGGGGTGGGTTTGGTAGGGGTGAGTTGGGATTTGGAAGGGGTGGGTTTGGATTTGGAAGGGGTGGAAATACGTTTGGGAGGGATGGATTTATGTTTGGGAGGGGTAGGGTGGGATGTATAAAGGGCAGTTCGGGATGTGGAAGGGCTGGGTTTACGATTGGTGAAAGGGGTGCAAGGACATTTAGGAGGGCTAGATTTAAGTTTGGCAGGGGTTAGAGCCAGGGAAAACGAAGGTCCCCCTTAGGAAAATGGGTAGGGTGGTTTTGTATGGGTTTGGAGGTAGAGGGAGTGGCTGTGTCTGTTGTGCATGTGTGTGTTGGAGGTGTGGGTGCCAGAGGGTCTGCTGTATGTGCTGTAAGTTTAGATGTGTGTCTCTTACTGATTGTCTGTTGGGTGGATGAGTGTGGGCATTTGGGTTCAGTATGTGTAAAAGTGTGTTGTGAATGTGGTGTGTGTTGTGTGGTGTCTGTGGGTGTGCTGTGCATGCTTGTTTTGTGGTGGGTGTGCTAACAGGGAGTGTCCTTGTGGCTTGTATGGGTTTTGGTGTAGTGGCGGGTGTTAGAGCTGACAGCCTTAGGGTGGTCATCCCCCAACTTTTTGCCCGCCTCCCTCTACTTTTCTGACACTGTTTTTGCTGGTTGTAGGATTCTGTGCACTTTACCGGTGCTAACCAGTGCTAAAGTGCATATGCTCTCCCCCTTAAACATGGTAAAATTGGTTCATCACCAATTGGCATATTTTATTTACTTGTAAGTCCCTAGTAAAGTGCCCTACATGTGCCCAGGGCCTGCAAATTGTATGCTACTAGTGGGCCTGCAGCACTGGTTGTGCCACCCACATAAGTAGCCCCGTGACCATGTCTCAGGCCTGCCATTGCAAGGCCTTTGGGTGCAGTTTCACTGCCACTTCGACTTGGCATTTAAACATATTTGCCAAGCCTTAACCTCCCCTTTTCCCACATATAGGAAACCCATAGGGCAGGGTGCTATGTAGGTAGGAGGCAGGACAGGTACATGTGTGTTTTATCTGTCCAGGTAGTGGAAAACTCCTAAACCAATTTTCCACTACTGTGAGGCCTGCTCCTTTCATTGGATAGCATTAGGGCTACCCTCAGATATTGTTTGAGTGGAAGATTCTGATCAGAAAGGGGTAACCAGGTCATATTTAGTATCGCCAGAATGGGAGTAAGAAATCCTGCTTATTGGTGAGGTTGGATTTTATATTACTATTTTAGAAATGGCACTTTTAGAAAGTGAGCATTTCTCTGCACTGAAAATCCATCTGTGCCTTATAGCCTGTCTCAAATCAACATCTGGGCTGGGCTGGTTGACAACTTCCTTGTGCATTTCACCCTGTCAACCACAAAAACAGGATACTCAGTCACACCTGCACTCATCTGCATACTGAATGGGTATTCCTAGGCTGGAAAGGTGGAGGGCCTGACACTTACATTACAAAGGCCAGTGGCCTGCCCTCACACAGTGGACTGATAACCCCCCACTGGGACCCTGGCAGACAGACCTGTACAGAAAGGGGACCTTGTGCACTTCAAAACCACTCTTTGAAGTCTCCCCCACTTCAAAGGCATTTTTGCGTATATAAACTGGGTCCCTGACCTCATCAAATTAGACACTTCTGGACCTGAACCTGCAACCAGTCAAGAGGAACTGCCTGGTTGCTCAAAGGACTCATCTGACCTGCTATGCTGCCCTCTGCCTTTGCTGAGAAGTGCTCTCAAAGGGCTTGGATTGAGCGTGCCTCCTGTTTTCGGATGTCTCAGGGCTAAAAAGACTTCACATCTTCAGAAAACTCCTTGTGCGCCAAAAATCGATGCAAAGCCTGCCGGAAATGATGCTCAGCTGTTTTGCGACTGAGAAATCGACAAACAGCCGAGCTGGAATGACGCAGCCCGACTTCCCGAGTGAAGAATAGACGCAACCCTTGCCTTCCGGACAGAAATTCAACGCACATCCTACTGGATTGAGGCGCAGCTGAACTGGAACGACGCAGCTCGACTTTCCGAGTGAAGAATCAATGCAGCGCCTGCTGTGTGACAGAAAATTTGATGCATCGCTTACCAGATCCACGCAATGCCTATGACTTCTTTCCGCACACCCAGGATTTTCCCGCAACATTCCTGGACGTCAAAAAGATCTAAGACTGTGTGCAAAACCCCTTGCACCATGGAAATGACGCATTGTCTGTACTGCATCGGAAAATCCGACGCACACCCTAGTTTTTCACGCATCTCCTCCTCTGCAGTCTCCGTGCGTGTTAATTTTGACACAAACAAGATACTTTGGGTAAACAAGAGACAACTGTTGATTTCTAAGATTTAAGACTCTTTTTAATCCTGCAAAATTGATAGCTCAACTTGTGCTTATTGAATCTTTATCATTTTGATCTTTGATCTTAATTTAACCAGATAAATATCATATATTTTTATAAAACTGTGTGGAGTATTTTTGTGGTATTTTCGCCATTATTAAAGAACTCACCAAACTCAAATCCTGCACCATCGACTCTCCGCACTCTCAAGACCTCTGCGACTCCCTCTCCAGCTACTTCCACTGCAAGATCGCAGATATACACGAAAGCTTCATATCATTGCCACCCACCACCACCGACGCAGCACCTTGCCGCACCATCTTGCTGAACACCTGGGCCCCCACCAGCGACTAAGAAACCAGCAAGAACATGAGCTCCATCCACTCAGGCTCCCCAACAGACTCCTGCCCTCACCACGTCTTCAACAAGGCTAGCCAAATCATCGCTCCCCAACTCCGTGCTGTCATCAACAGTTCCCTCAAGACCGCAACCTTCCCAGATATTTGGAAACACGCCGAAGTCAACGCCCTGCTGAAAAAACCCAAAGCAAACCCGAAGACCTCACAAACTACCTACCTATCTCTCTACTACCGTTCCCCGCGAAAGTCGTAGAGAAGATAGTAAACAAACAACTGTCCCGCTTCCTGGAGGACAACAACATACTCAACGTCTCCCAGTCTGGATTCCGCAAAAACCACAGCACTGAGACCGCCCTCAAAATCTGCACAGACGACATCAGGACCAGACTGGACTAGGGTTAAACCGTCGTCCTCATCCTTCTAGACCTCTCCGCAGCATTCAACACTGTATGCCACCAAACCCTTCATACACACCTTTTCGAAGCCGGAATTCGCCACTAAGCCCTGGACTGGCTTACCTCCTTCCTTTCCGAAAGAACCCAAAGAGTTCGCCTCCCCCCATCCATTCTGGTCCAAAGCAACCAAGACCATCTGTGGGATCCCTCAAGGATCCTCACTCAGCCTCACCCTCTTCAAAGTCTACATGGCTCCGCTCGCCAGCATCGTCCGCCCCCAAGGCCTCAACATAATTTCTTACGCCGACGACACCCAGCTCATCCTCTCCCTCACGAGAAACCCATCTACCGCCAAGAACAACCCACACGCTGGACTCCTCGCCATCGCTAGTTGGATGACAGCAAGTCACCTCAAACTAAACTCCTGAAAATGAGAAATCATCATTTTCGGACCCAACAAGACAGCATGGAACGACTCTTGGTGGCCTACCACCCTAGGACCACCCCGACCCCCACCACCCACGCACGCAATCTCGGCATCATACTCGACTCGTCTCTCTCCATGAGTCAGCAAATCAACCCCATATCATCCTCGTGCTTCAACACCCTCCGCATGCTACGCAAGACCTTCAAATGGATTCCAATAGAAACCAAAAGAACAGTCACCCACGACCTCATCAGCAGCAGACTTGACTGCGGCAACGCCCTCTATGCAGGGACCACTGCCAAGCTTCAGAGAAAACTACAGCGTATCCAGAACACCGCCGCACGTCTCATCCTCAACCTCCCTCGCCACAAGCACATCTCCGTCCACCTCTGATCCCTACACTGGCTGCCCATCAACAAAAGGATCACCTTCAAAATCCTAATCCACTCACACAAAGCCCTCCACAACCCCCGACAGGCCTACCTCAACGAACAAATCAACTTCTACATCCCAAAACGCCAGCTCCGCTCCACTGACCTCACCCTTGCAACAGTCCCCCGCATCCAACACACCACCTCCGCCGGCAGATCCTTCTCTCATCTCGCTGCCAAAACATGGAACTCCCTCCCCACCAACCTACGCAAGACCCAGGACCTCCTGACTTTCAGAAAGCACCTCAAAACTTGCTTCTTCGAGCAATAACTTCCCACCCCCCACACCACCCACAGCACCTTGATACCCTACCGGGTGAGTAGCGCGCTTAAGAAATTTGATTGATTGATTAATTGATTAATTACTGTATGATTTATTGCACAAATACTTTCCACATTGCCTTCTAAGTTAAGTCTGACTGCTCAGTGCCGTGCTACCAGAGTGTGGGCACAGGATAATTTGGACTGTATGCGACTTACCCTGACTAGGATTGTGGTCCCTACTTGGACCAGGGTGTATACCTCTGTCAACTAGAGACCCCGTTTCTAACATTGGTGATCAGCGGTGAGGATAGAACTCGTGTTTGTGCAGTGGCATTCAATAGCTATGTGTACACTACCTACCCACAGTTAAAGGTCAATTTGATTTGTTCTCTTTTCGCTACAATTTTTCCTGCTTGACATTTTAATCTAATCCTAAACAACGTCTCTCGCTTGGTCTCATATACTGTCAGCCAGCTGAAAGGGTTCTGCAAGGCGATGGGAGTACCTACCTGGGGTGCCACCAGGAAGGAGGAGTACCAAAAGGTGCTGAGGGCCTGGGCAGAATCGCATTCACAAGAGATGGTTGAGGTGGAAGGGCAAGAGGAGGGCTCTCCAGAGGATATGTCAACAACAGGGGGTGACACCCCTGCATTTGTGCCCCCTGCTAAACCAGGGAGCTGTGTCTCAAGACATGGCCTGACAGCAGAGGAAAGGAGAGAGGACAGAGAATTCAGACTGCAGTTGGCCTGATTAAACATGGAGGCAGGGGAGAGGAAGCTGAGAAAGAAGCCAAACAAGCTGAGGCTGAAAGGACCATGACTGAAAAGAAACTACTTCTGGCTCATGAACTGAGTCTGAAAGAGCTGGAGCTCAAGTCTAGGCAGTCTGAGTTCAGCAGTGATGGTGGCAGCATACATACAGGACCTGCTGGAGACAAAAATGTTTGTATACCCAGAGATGTGGTGCCCAGTTATGTGGTGGGAGATGGCATTGACAAATGGTTTGGTGCCTATGAAGTTGTACTAAGGGCTCATGGGGTTCCTGAAGAGCTATGGGGGGCGGGCTTGTGGACACATGTGCCAGTAATTGAGAGGAAACACTCCTCACATTAGAGAAGAAGGACCAGAACACATAATTGCCAAGTTAGGGCTGACCCCTAAAAAGTATCGCCAAAGATTCTTGGACAGTAGCAAACTGTGCACCCAAACTTGGGTAGACTTTTATGATTTCTCTAGCAAGGCACTGGATAGATGGGTGTGGGGCAGTAAAGTAGATGAATATGTGGAGTTATATAATTTGATCCTGAGGGAGCATATGCTCGGTATTGTGTGCAGTAGTTAGAGTGCAGCAAATACTGCACCCCAAGTGGCACAGTTATCTACTGAGGGAGCTATCCCAAATGGCAAGCACATTGTGGGAATTCTATGTTTATCTTGAGGTCCCATATGGGGAAACACTGCCTCCAAAGCACTATTTTTTGTGCTAACAAAAATGGAATTTCTTCACGTTTGGTAGGTACCTTACCAATAATTGAATGCACAGTAGCAGGATTAATGCCTGCTGTACCCACATGTGGTTGCACTGGAGCAGCCCTCACTGGGGCAGTGTTTAAAGTCTGTATTACAAACTGTATTAAGCTTCTATATATCTCTACTAAATTAGTGTTGAGGCAGCATACTTCTGCGACCGCCATTGTATTTGCATTAGAGTGTGGTGTGTAGGTAGCCAATTCTGGCCCTGTAGGACCATCATTACTTAAAGGAACTAATCTAACATTCTGTGGAACGCGTGACAGGGTGCCATCAAGCCAATTTTGGCATTCTTGATCAGATAATGGTATTTTTAAATATGCATGAGGTCTATATTGTGCGGGTGCATTAGCTGGATTGTAGTGGTGAAATATGTGTGTGTTCCCATCTGCTGCTGGAAAAATGACCCAGTAGTATAAAATGTCAGTTCTGTTGTTGAGTGTGCCTCCTCAACAAATGTAACTTCTCCTCTCTCATCTGTGAGGCCATTATTTCTTAAATGTATTATGAGGGGGAGCCTCATATTTCCTGCAATTATGACCCTTTGTTGGTCTGCCATACTTAGGATAATATTGTTCAGAGATACACCGATTAGGGAGATCCTTTTGAACGTTCAAGCTTGAATAACCCACAGCATCAAATAGGTGCTACCTATCTAGTTGAGGAGAATATTCCCTAATGCCAAAGACGTCTCTGTATACGGCAATTGGGGTGTGTTTTGCATGAAATAAAACAGAGATACTTGGGAAAACCATAAATTTAGTGCTAAACAAAGTAGGTGGGGCCATGTCGTAGGACTCTCGTTGTATGAATGAGACTGATGGATTTTGGTCGGCAGCACCACTGAGCATGGGGGACTGAGTTTGATTCCACACCGTGTGATAGCTGTTGGCCTAACCCATTCAGCTATTCACAAGCACTTCACCAGAGCCAAAGCGTAATAGTGATTTGTGGCAGCCTATTGCATGACACCTTAGGACTCCTCGGAGAAGCTGTGGTACAACAGATCTTACCCTTTCTCTCAGTTATACACGTCTCATACATGCAAAGTCAAACAGAAGCAGGATTTGGTTCAATATGTTTTATTGAAGCAACTGCATTCTGTGTAAAAAGGCATATATTGTGATTGTTAGGATGAGAAACACAACACTATTATTGTAGAGACTAGAAAAGTGAAGCAGAGGTAAAGTCCCACCATACTGTCACAATGATGATTCTAAAATCCCTACCTGCACTACTAAGATTCTAAATGAGAACAATAGCAGTGTTAGCCTCAATTTGCTCATCTAGTCCCTGAAAGGGAACCTAATCTCCATACTTGTGCTTTATGTAGAGAAGAGGCCTGTTGATCTGCTGGGAGTCCTACCACATGGATGAAGAGAAGCAGCAGGGTTTCAGCAGAAACTGCGACAACAACATGCCCAATAAGATGGCTGACTGGCTGTAATGTCCCCTCTCATTTGGTGGGGACAGTGTGGTGTTTTTATAATAAAGCATCTTTTATTCTAAGAACTGTCCTGACGTGACAACACATATTTGTCTGTGTAGGGCAGACAATGTACTCTTTGGACTGGAAATAACCAGTGATCTATTGGGTGTAGCCTTGGGTTGAGCACAGGATGACAATGGTGTACAAAGAAAAGAATAACAAATTCTGCAAGGAAGGGCAACTGATAAAAAGTAATAAAAACATTTCTGCAAAAATGAAGCTTTGCTAAAATAACAAAAGGAATAAAAATGAAATGTAACTAGGTGAGAGGGCACAGGTCTTAGGCCCAAAGCTAAATAATGTGCCCATGTAAATGCTAAAATAACCTCACGACACATTCAAGTAAATAGAGAGCTTCTGTAGTTTACTCTTGAGAAAGCCATGTACTGCTCAACAACTTTTAAGTCTCATTCCAGGGATGTAGTGTTTTATTCAATACAGGTAGAGAGGAATTAAGGATTTTTCAGCATATTAATAATTTTAGCACAGAGGTCAAGTCTCTAGTCCAGAGGAAAGACTTTGTATTACGCATAATCAATGATAGCTGGTTTGCAGTAAAGAATACTGAAAGAAGTCAGCCAAAATGGAAGAACCATGTTGAAATGGGGAGGTGAAAACAGAAAAAGATCTTCTTCAATGTAATTAAGTTTAAGGTGGTGACATGCCATCCAAGCATCACAGCCATGGGTGACACATCACGAGGAAGGACATTTTAAAGTGTAAATGTGTATGACCAGTACATTAGTGGAAGGAAATGGTGGATTTATGATGAGGAGCCCCAAGTGGTTTAAGGAATAGGTAAAACGTACCACAAGTGATGGAACCTTGAGAGACTCTGTAAGACAATTACACAAGGCTATAGAGATATATAGTTAATTTATTTGCTGTTAGTGGTTTGTTAAATTAGGAGGCATATTTATTAAGTATTCCTTTTAGAATTTCAAGTTGTATTCTGAGAGTGTCAAAAGCTCAGAAAATTCTAGATGAATCAGTAGAAGGATTCTGCATTGCTGAAAGTGCACAGTTAATCATCTACTATAGTACTGTCTCAGTACTGCAAACTGATCTAAAACCCAATTGGAGATCATGTTGTTTTTACAAATTTATTATACAGAAACTTTACCAGGAAATTAAGACTAGGGATTAGACAAAAATAGTTTAGGTGTTCAGGGCCTACAGCTGATTTTTTTTCAAACAAGGTGAGACTTATCCTGCTATTGGCAGAGACAGGTATGCATCATGAACTACTAGTGAGTTTGTTATGTTTGCCCTGTTAGGAATAAGATAAGTTCCAATAGTGAAGGACTTCACCTACCCTAACACCAGCTCCACAACTGTCACCCCATCACAGGATCTCTGTACCAAGCTTTCCAACTACTTTGGTGACAAAATTAGCTCCATATACAGCAGCTTTCTTTCTTGACCAGTCCTCTTCACACTTGCCACCATCCAATCTGACGAGGACATCCTAAACACTACCATGACCTGCTGGCTCATCATTGCTTTGACAGAAACCACCTCCACCATACACTCTATCCACATGAGAGACTCATTGAACCTTTGCTCACACTTAATTGCCACCAAAGGACTCACCCACATCAGAATAGCATGCACATCAATATTCAACAACTCCCTGACCACCAACATCTTCCCAGACACCTGAAAACACGCCACCATACTGTCTCTTCTCTTCAACAGTCCTGAAGACTCCAACTTACTACAGACAGATCTCCTTGATTTTCTACTCTGCTAAAGTCTTGGGCAAACTTATCAACAAACATCTGGCCAACCACCCCAACGACAAACAAATCCTAGACTAGTCTCTATTGGAATTCAGGATAATTTATGCAGCTGATTGAATGGGAGAGCAGAAACAATTTCAATGGCTTCTATGTTCATAAAAAAGGACTGAGAAAATTATCTGCATTTTTTTATAGAGTCTGTGACACTGAAGGAAGGCAAACAATTGTTATTCTGTTTCACAATATCAAAGTTTTTGTATATTTTTGGCTGAATGAGTTGGCAATTTTATGGAATATGCTTTGTTTAGGTTTTATTGCTTGCAGGTAGGATTTCTAGGTTCTAAGCAGTATGGTCTGTCTTGTTTTTTTCTTTCTTGCCCTAAGAGATTTTGTTTCCTCATTTGATTCTTTGGAGCACCGTAAAGATCATTTAGTAGCTTGATTCTCCTTCTCTTTGATGGAGCAATGCCATTCATAATTTAAGACATGGTATCACCATAGAAGGAGGTGAAAGAACAACCCTTTCACTACTTCAGAAACTTGCACTTGTTGATTCATGAGATGCTACAATAAATAGTATATTTATATGACTGGTGGCATGATGTTTTTTTGAGTGGTCCAAAAATCTATTAATTAATGAATGAATTGGAGAAGGGGATTTTGTAGAAGTCAGACCAACCTGTCACAATTGATTAATGTACCAAAAAGCTTCATTAGAGACACTGAGATCAAGGGTGGGCACTATAACATGGGTTTGTTTGTTTCAGTGCTAAATTAAATAACTATTTGAAAGGAAGACAGAGAAAGGGGATATAACTATTTTGTATGCTTATCCTGCGGCTGAAATTACTAAAAAAAAATGTATTCGAGAAAATGCCAGTTGTGCAATGCCAGTTGTTCAATGCATTGCTCATCAAAGGTGAGGGTGATCTGCTGGTTGATAAATAATGTTTATCCTGGTGGGCAGCGAGAGTGAGAATTTGAGTTCCTGCACAATATATTAGAAGCAAGAGTAATATTCTGACTGTATGCATTTATTAGCATAAATGCCTTGCAGATTGCTGTAATCACAGAACTAGTCTTAACTTCACAATTGAGCGAGATGAGGGAGTATTCTGGGGAATATATGGATCCATTAGGAATTGGGAGAATCTCTAACACCAAGCCAGGTCTTGGTCACAACCAATGTCAAGATTATTGAAGACTATTGTGACTGCAGTCTAGATGATGTTTAGCCACAGCATCTCAATGAGATTACTTAGTTCTGTGTACATCTACGCTCACTGAAAGTGGGAAGGTCTGTGACCTGACCTGACTTTATTTTTGGAATGATAGTATCAAATAGGTTACAGATGTCCTCAGATAACTGAGTAGAAGACAGTATCTGGGGACAAGGGTGGTTTCTCTAGATGCTCTTTGATTGGACTAGGCTTCTATATCTTAGAGATATTCTTGGAAATATTTGGGGGACATTTAATTTAATTTATTTTATTTTGAATGAATGTGGATCTGGGTTAAAGAGATAATCTGTGTTGAAACCTAGATCTTGTAAAGGAGGCCTTATGATAAGATGGGTGAAGAAGGAACAAAGGGGGTAAATATTTATAAATATGAGGAGAGAAAGTGGTAGGAAGGAACAGTGTACACTATGTTTAGAATATTCGAAGAAGGAGGATAAACATATGTAAAGTTGCAGTCAACAAAAAACTGTCAGAGCCTGGATTAAGAAGGCAAAAAAAAGGTGCACACAACTGATATGCAATTAGATGAATAAACTAGACTTTCAAATGTATAGAGCATGTCGCAAATTAGAGTCAATCTTCAAAGTGAGATATTTTTTTAGCACGAGCAGCAGGTAATATCTGTTTTTCATTCAGATGCACAGTGCGGGTCCATAAGGCAGCTCATCATAATGCAGGAAATCTGAAAATAACACTGTCAGAATCAGTATAATATTAATATCAAGAAAGCAGGTCTGGCATATGTAGATTTTGAAAACCACATATCAATAGTCAAATTAACACCACTGAGCAGTAGTGAGCAACCTGCACAATGTAAAGCAGATATGATCTACTACATCCCAGTTACTGAGACTGCAGAAAACCTGATACTGATCATTAGAAAGTTGTTTCTTGCTGAAAATCTTCCTCCAAACTGGTAATCTGGGCAAGTAATAGAAGCAAAAGCAGAGTAGTGGATTAATCATTTAAACATAGGACTGGGTAGGTTGTGTGACAACACTCGAAGTACGGTTCAATAATAGGCCAATAAAACTAAAAGAAGTCCCCTTGTTTTTAAAGTGAGAAGAGATGCATAAAGCAGTGTCCACACAGTGCACAATATTCAACCACAACATGTAGTATCCAGGTAATCAATTATCAAGGTCATTGATTACCGGTGTAGCTGATGATATCCTTCCAGCCCTTGAAACCAAGGATAATGATGCTTCTCCACAAGCTCCAAAATCTTTATTGTCAGACTACCATCTTACGCGTTTCAGCTGACACGCAGCCTTGATCACCGATGGTGAGGTACTATTTTCAAACAGCATTCACAAATGTGTTAACCACGTAATATGAAAAGTAAAAACAGACTAGCGAAGTCTCACTTATCCCACTGAAATTCACAGTCACTAATTAATTTAATTTCATATATAATAAATTTGCATTTATGTAATGTCATAACATAAACTATGATAATGCAGTAAGACAACTTATGTATTTTCTGATGGATATAAAAATAATTACACAACCATCAAAATTCATTAAATGTGTGATCTGAAAATCTAAAATCATCAAACCCTCATACATTACAGAAATATTCAACATGTCTGATGACACACTTCTTGCATTGTTGAATTCATATTTGACACATATAGTAAATAACAACAACATACATAAGTGCTGTGCATTTCACTTGGAAGCTTCTAGGACATTACCAATTTGCATACATGTATCATCACTCACAAAGTATACTATCATAGTTAATTCACTCCCCCCATAAGGTAAAACACTGCCGTCCAAGTGGAGAATATCATAAGGGATTGTAACAAAAATAGGTCAAAATCACACAAAAAATCAAATCTAGAACAAAAGGCATGACCAATCGTTATAACACATCTCGTATCTAAACACTAGAAGTTTCCTAGTGTGTCTGAAAACAATGTTGAGTGGAATAGAATTAAACCCAACTGGCCATATTATGAAGCATGACTATTATTGTAATATGATTTGATACTTCATAGTCAAAACTAACAGTATGCATGTAAAGATCTACTAAAAACCCAAATCACCAAGCTAAATGACTCTCCATCTAATACTGAAACCAACTTTACAATCCTGAAAATATGGGGGAGACCTGCCTGTATGTATTTGCCCAACACTCTACAGATGTGTTTACAAATGTTCTTCTAGGTTGAGACCACATGGAGTTTTGGTGTTCATTTCTATTATGTACATTGAGTCAAGATGTCTCAACTTTTTCTATCTATCTCCTCCTCGAATGTTGGTCGCAACAGCATCAAGAACACAATAGGTTAGCCCTGTCACCTCACTACCGTGCACTTCCTCAAAGTGGCAGGCCCCTGGGTAGGTTCTATCGTGAGTCTTAATTGCCTGCAAATGCGGAAGGATTATTTTATACACTGCTAAGATGGTACTCCCTATGTAAGACATGTGTCTGTACATATGTAACTGACATGAACATTGCAACATGTATACTGCATATTCGGTCTTGCAGTTGTAAGTGTCTTTAATACACTTAATGCAAGATGACAAAGGTGATTTAAACACCATAGTATTTTTTCCATGTTTACAATCCTTGCACCTACCACACTTTCTGAATCCCAATCTATTGTTAAGTCACATTTTTTTTACAGGCTAGCTGCTATCCACAGTGCTCCTTATCAAGCCTCATTGCCTTGGCTTTTCTAAACGTGACAATCGGCCTACGCAGGGCCACACTTCCCAGCACCGGATCATTTCTGATCAGCTCCCTGTATTTATGCGTGGTATCTCTTACGGTTGCTTCTTGCTTATTATTATATGTAGTAATAAACCTGAAATGCTGATCCATTTTCAATGGTTTAGACATATTCTTCCTTTGGAATAAAATTTGATCTCGTGGGTTGGATCTAGCTTTGGAAACAGCTACGTCAATTTTAGATTTTCACGTCACATATTTGATTAATTTTGATAGTTGTGTAAATTTATGTTATATCTATCGGAAAACACAAAAGTTGCCTTACTGCATTACCATAATATATGTTATGACATTACATAAATGCAAATTTATTATATATGAAATGAAATTAATTAGTAAATGTGAATTCCAATGAGATATGTGAGACTTCGCTAGTCAGTTTTTACTTTTCATATCACATGATGTTACACATATTGGTGAATACTGTTTGAAAATGGTGCCTCACCATCGATGATCAAGGCTGCGTGTCAGCCGAAAGGCATATGATGGTAGTCTGACAATAAAGATTTTAGAGCTCATGCAGAAGCGTTGTTATCCTTGGTTTTGATGGTCTGGAAGGATGTTTACGGACTGTGCTGAGTCCAGTTGCAACGGCGCACCTCTCATCCAGGTGCACTGCGGAAGTCAAGCAACACATAGACGGAAATATATGTATACATATTTATAAATAATATTCAGAGAAAAGAACATTCCAGTGAAATCAGTTATGTGCAGCATTGATTTCATCTTTTAGGGGCACTCCTAGGAGCCAGATGCCTCCTTTGCAAACACACTAGTCGTTTATAAAATAAAGAACTTGGCACCTTGATGTATTCGTTTATAAACCTACTGATGTATAAGTTGAGGATAACATATGTAAAAATAATTTTGTTGTCCTGAGGAAGGTGGTTTTTATAAAACAAACACAACCAAAATGCATTGGCAAATAAACTGCCCTCAAAACCACATAGACATAATATGGTTGAGATTGATATTATTAACTCTTTTTATTAGGATTTATTGACAGGGGTATTGGAATAATCAATTTTGTTTTTATGTTACGTCCTCCGGGTTGTGTTTTTTAAGTTTTGTTTCATTTAAGACAATGTCCTCTTCGTTCAGAGGGTCGTATTGGTTGCAGTCACTGATAAGACAAAACAGCAGAGAATATTTCCAGCCTATATTAGCCAAGTCGAAATGAGAGGTTACAACTGTGCGGTGGCATCCAATTTTGCTACCAGAGAAAAGACAAGGGTTTGTGTTCCAGTGGTTAGCAGATTAGGAGCCAAACTCGTAGAACTTTAGACAAGGCAACGACCACCTTCCTTTATTCAGAGGTTGTTGCAATTGCATGGGGTTTTTAATCGCCAAATGAGTCTCAACCAGAACAAGTCTACCTCTTAGTTTTAAACAAAGTGGGCAAGGCATTATTAAAGTCAAGGCTCAGAATAGAAAGAATAATTGTGGTAGAATAACCACCTTTACGACATTACTTCGCCCCTGCTTGCTTAGGGTAACCTCTTCTATTTGTGTAGATTGTAATTTACACTACACAAAAAATGTTCACAATTAAATAGATTTTGTTTTATTAGTGAAAATGTTTACCCCTCGATACCTGGTTGATGACATATAACAATTATCTGAGCTGGGAGGTTGCCAATTAGGACACATTTGTATTTTTGTCATGTATTCTAAAAATCCAGATACAGCGATTAACCTTTTTGCTTCATGTACAATGAGTGGGAGTGTAATTGTAGAATTTGATGTAGATGTTGCATATGTGGCTCTAATTATAAGACTAACAATCGAGGTGAAAGGGAACAGCCCTAACGTGCACCTAACGGGCACACTTTGTGATAGAAAGACTATGGAAATTACCTTAGCCCTTGGCAGGAAAATATTCACATAGGACTTGATGCCGGGTGATCATTCTAGGACCAAAGTTGATGTTGCTCCAAACATGCCAGAGAAAAGACAAAGAGACCCTGTTGAATGTTTTTTCGGCATCCAGCAGGATCACCCCAACTATGCAACTCTGAACCAAAGCAATATCAAATATAGAGACTGCCAGATTAGTGTGCATTGTGGTGTACCTCTGAACTTGCATATCATACTTTCGGATTATTGTGAGCCACCATGAACAGTCAACAGGTGTAGAGAGCAGCATTTCAGAAAGTAATACCTGACATCATGATCAAAATGAATTTCTCTTTGGCCCACACATGACCTCCCATAACCTCTCAACTACATTCTCTGTACTTGTTTTGACTCACATCACTTGCTCATTCTAGCTTACATTTAACACTTCTAATATCCTTTGATATGTCTTCTAACGCTGAAAGTTGTCCAGGCTTTCACGTGATGAGACAGGCCACTCATTCTTCTATCATCAATGCATGTATGATGGGTGCAGGTGTGTTGCAGATTAGTCATTTCCATACAAGTATCGCCTCACTGACATTCATACATGATGAGCTGTTTTTTTTTGCATATCTTTCTATACAGTGACTGTTTGCATCATAATGTTGCTTGTTGATGGCATGTCCAGTGGGCTCTTCATCCTGTATGTGGGAGGTGTTAGTATTATATGTTTACTCTATATGTCTGAGAAACATCTGTAGCCCGAAACTAAATGACATTGTGACCTTCTGTGGTTGTGATCTTTGTTTAGATATGTGGGCTGTCAAAGGTTTCTCAAGTTACTCAAGAAAATGAAACATTCTCACTAAGAGGCAGTACATTGCAGTTTTTACTATTATTGCCTACCATATGCAGTAAATATGTACCTAATAAGGGTTTGACAACAAGCACAGTCATAGAGGAATATATATACCTCAAGGGGCTAGAAGCGATTTCATTTGTTGGATGCAGTGGTCTTTAAAAATTCTTGCTCACTAGTGGTCAGTTCTGCAGTTTTCTCCCTCCTTTTTCTGTTTCAGAGAAGAGACCAACTTCTGTATTATTCTGCTTTGGTTTCTTTATCTGTTGCTGTGACTGACTTTTTTGTTATTTCTTTGTTGCTGCCTTTTCACCGTGGGTGTGTTAGGCTAGTAGCTGCCTGTTTTATTGCAGCATTCTGTTTCTTCCACCTCCTCCCATGTCACTGACATTTGTTTTGGCCTTACTCCAGTGCTGTCCTCTTTTACGTCTGGCTCCTAAAACAAGCTTATTTTGCAAAGAAAACACAGGGTCAATTAGCTCACTGCTCACAAAAGCCCTGTCTGGTAAAATGTAGCTAAACCTAGGAGCAATGTTGTGAAACCTAATTTGTCTTGCAAAGTCTCTCCCTCCAGGACCCCTTTCCTGCCAGTACTCAGGACATCCACACAGGGCATTGCTTACCTCCTTTATTGGGGCCATAAATCTTCTCAGGCTGCTCTGCTATTGGTAACTTCATTAGAGCTTTGTTGAAATGCAGGCAATAACTCTTGCAAGACTTTTTGGTCTATTAAAATAAAAACAAAATACTTTTCCAGCCTTATTTTCCAATTTCTCTTCAGACATTTCTGATGTTAGTAGCTGCCAGTGACCACCAAAACATGGCAGGAAAAGATGAAATTATGAGACAGTGGTGACTAATTTATGTGACAAGAAAAGTCCAGTTCTGAATTTACAATGCGATTGGCTCTAACTCAAGAAATTGTGAGACCTATTAGATTGCAAATGCATGTTTTAAATCTATTTCCCCCCCTTCTCAACCTCGTTCAAAATTAAACTGTATATGTGTATCTATGTGCAGAAGGCAATCAGTTGTATAATACATTCTCTGGGGATTCAACATTATATATGTTTCTTGAAAACATTCAAGCCTGAAAGTTGTCCAACTCATTACAACGTAATGCAGCAAAAAATAAAAATATCATCTTTGAACAAAAGGTAGAACACCTATTTGTGGGCTAAATCCAGCTAAGATTGCTTTTAATTTACACAGTTCAGCTAATGTGATATGCCTTTCTTGCAGTCAGGCTCAGGGCTTGGTTGAAGGTGCCATTATAAATTCAGGGCTGGGCCTTTGTAACACATTGTATTCCAGCCTCCCAGCTTCCTTAATTAATCAGCTACAAATAGCCTAAAATGCAGAAGATAGAAGCATCTTTGGTTTGTGAAGAGGATGGATATCATATCTCAGTCTGCCGCTTATATCATTACTGATTACCCATGGCTGCAAACATTCAATTGAAAATTTGATGCCTGGCATTTAAATGTCTTGTCATCTAGCACCTGGTTGCTTAACCTCCGAATTTAAGTCCCACATTACTACCAGGATTCTTAGGTGCAAAGATCAGGCTCTACTGACTGTTCCCAAATTCAAACTTTCCACATGGGTAAATTGTGTGTTTTCTATGCAGGCTCCCCTTCTCTGGAATAAACTTCCAATTCACGTAAGAGGGCAACCTCATGTGTTCATCATCGGGTAAAATCTGAAAACTTTTCTCTTTGTCTGACAGTTATCAGCCTCATTGTTAGCATTATTCCCTTATGAGATATATACTAATGTTTCATTATTAGAAGGGTGTCAATTCTTGCTCTTTTCTGCCTTCTTTTTATTTATAATTAAGGACAATTATTTGTGCACATTCATATACATATTAAATTCCTGCAGGTTTCTTCCAAGCTAATCTGTGAATGGAGCTTCGGTTTATGCTGTTTGCATATGTTGCAAACGCTTATAGATTTCCCACATGAAAGTATCATTTCTTAGCTCGTATGAGAGTGTGGCTCGCATATGTAATTAGTTTCTGTATTTGCATTTTTGCTTGGATCTTGAGTCTTGCTGAACTACTATGCTTGGAAAGCCTATTGAATATGTGCTCAATTTCACTCTTTTATAATCATGCATAGTCAAGATAAAATATGTGTTTTTCATGGTGATCTCACCTATTGAATACTCATTGGCAAATTCCAACAGGGACGAGCTTATGATGATGAAGTCAAGTATGTATCAAGAACATACTCAAAATTAAAAAAAAAACACTCAGATTTTTGGGATTGTTGCAGACTTGCACCATTGTTCCCTTTGTTAAGTTCTAGATAATGCTACAGTTAAAATGATGTGAAAACATACATGTAGTGGACAGAGTTTATCATGAAGTGTCATCAAGCTTCCTTCTGGAATATTCCAAGTATAAGCTAAACAAAATGGGAAAAGATATGAAGAACATAAGAAAAAAGGAGAAGAAGATATGCTACAGATCTTTCTCAACAAAACTCTCACTGAAATATGATTTTATCTATAAACCAAGGAGTCAAGAGATATAAGGCCATGGCTCTAATAAGAGCAGATAAGAAAAGCATGCATATTTCAATACATTCTATAGTTCTTGTGCCAATAGGGGACTTTCCGGGCCTTGTATTCTTAAGTTCCTTGTTGAATCTGTCACAATGTATTTTAGCTATGGTGAAAAAATCTTTGGTTTCATTCTGTATGCTGGGGAACTGGCCAAACTATCGATACACTAGGTGCAACCATCATTCAGAACAACTATGTTCTTTTTAAGCTCTCCTATTTTCAAAGGTTTGGAAAATGTATTGTTTGCAACCCAGAACTTAATGTTTTTGACCACCGCCATCTGCCCTGCACGCTGATTCCGTTCTTTCACACAAAATCTGCTATCATATCTTTGTTTGTAATCTGTTTGGTTTATTATCACTTTTTCACTCATATCATCTCTGTGGACCAAGACAGGTTAACCTTCATTCAAAAAGTTGGAGTCAGTTTAGTTCTTGGCTGTCTACTCCTCAAGGATACAAAAGGAGAAACACCTTTTATATAATTAGGTTTGATAGGACCATAACATATTTTGCAATAATTTTGAAAAATAAACTCCAGACACACATGCTAACGTTACATTGTACTTTATCATCCTATTGACCCTTTTTCCCAGCCCATTGGTTCTGGGACAATATAACACATTTCTTGTGACAGATTGATATATCATTTAATAATTCTTTCATTACATCAGAAGCACCCCATTGTCTGTAACTATTGTATCCAGTATACCCTCCACAGAAAAAGTATCCTTAAGGAACTCTAATAATGCCATAGTGGCAAGATTATTCACAAATTGTGTTGTAACCCAAAAAGAGTGATAGTCCACTAATACAAAAATTAACTTTTTAAAAGAAATGTTTATGGGACCAATTCTATTGAGACCCACCTTATCTAAAAGTTTGGATGCGACATCAATGGGGCTAAAGGATGATTTCACATTAGCTGAACTGTGTAAATTAAAAGCAATCTTAGCTGGATTTAGCCCACAAATAGGTGTTCTACCTTTTGTTCAAAGGTGATATTTTTATTTTTTGCTGCATTACGTTGTAATGAGTTGGACAACTTTCAGGCTTGAATGTTTTCAAGAAACATATATAATGTTGAATCCCCAGAGAATGTATTATACAACTGATTGCCTTCTGCACATAGATACACATATACAGTTTAATTTTGAATGAGGTTGAGAAGGGGGGGAAATAGATTTAAAACATGCATTTGCATATCTTTCTATACAGTGACTGTTTGCATCATAATGTTGCTTGTTGATGGCATGATGGCGTGTGTTGACTTGAATTTATCACTTAGATAATATGGGTAGCAATCTCTCCCTTTGTGCTGAAGTATTGCATCCATTTTAGGATACTAGTATCCTTCCTAAGACTTGCTCTTGATAAGACTATTCCCTAAATGGCCTTCATGGGCTAGGTCAGCAATGTGTTCCCGCTTCCTTTCTTGGGGACAATTTTACTTCCCCTCATGACAAGGTCACCTACTATTTCGGAGTTCATTTCTAGTTTCCCAGTAATGTTTTACATTATCAGGTAAAGCGCTGTATTTGTGGGCTACTCATTATCAATGTACTCTCTTACTCTGGATAAGGTGTCATCTTTCCCCATGCTTTCATTTCATTCTTTGTGTAGACTGGCTGGTGTTCAACCTAGCATCCTTGACATGGTTTTCCCACTACTTTTTTGCCTTCACATCTCCTGTTTTTGCTGGCCTCAGGACTCTGCTCACTTTGCCACTGCTAAACTAGTTCTGCTCTCTCCTTAAAACATGTTAGATTGGCTTATTCCCAATTAGCATATTTAATGTACTTGTAAATCCATAGTAAAGTGGCACTACCTGTGCCTAGGACCTGCAAATTGGTAGGCTTGCAGCACTGATTGTGCCCCCCACTTACATAGCACTTTAAACATGGCTCAGACCTTTCATTGCAGAATGTGTGCGTGCAGTTTTAAACTGCCACTTTGGCCTGCAAAGTACACCTTTTTCCAGGCCCAAAGCTTCCTTTTTAATACATATATCTCACCCCTGGCGTAGGCCCCAAACAGCCCAAGGGGCATGGTGCAATTTATTTAAAAAGCAGCACATGTACTTTTAAGTTTTACATGTCCTGGTAGTGAAATTCTTTTTATACTACTCCAAAGTATACCTCTGCCATTGAATACACTGGAGTTACCTTTTTACATGTTCTAATTGTAATTTCCAAATGGGAAAAGATGAGCAGATTATGTTTGGTGTCTCTGGAATTGTAATGAAAAATCCTAACTCATGGTGAAGTCAGATTTTAAGTTACAATTTTGAAAAGGACACTTTTAGGAAAGTTGGGATTTTATTGCCTTAAGCATTTGGTGCCAGCAGCCTGTCTCTGTGTCGCATGACTGGTGGTAGTTGACAATTGGGCTTTGTGTATTCCTCCTCGATAGCCACACACAATGGGCAGCTTAGGTGTGACTGGATGGGCCATCACTGGCAGGATTTAAGAAGTAGCAGGGCCGAGCCTCACTTTCACTTGAATAGGCTGTGTCCTGCCTTCACACAAAGGGCACCATACACCTTGTTGTCAGTCTGGAGCCAGGGTAAGGAAAGCAGGGCACCTGTGCACTTCAAAGGCATGTGTCTAGAAGTTTATCCACACTTCAAAGACAAAACTGGGTATGAATACTGGACCCCAGACACTACCTTATCAGAACACTTCTGGACCTTTGGGTACTCTGCCAGGACGAAGGACTGCTGTGCTTCTGAAAGGTCTGCCACTCTGCCCACTTGCCTAGGTGAGAAGGACTCGATCTGCATCTCTTGAACACAGAGTGACTCCAGTTGGCTGGTCTCCTGATCGGAAGCCTCTAGGACACAACATGCTTCCAAAAACCTTGCACCTGCACCTGAACTCTGCGAGTCCACCCTGTCATGTGGTGCTACACCTGCCCTAGGCCCTTGGAAGTGGACTCAAAGTGCTCTGCCAGCCTCTGTGGATTCAGCAGAACTGATGCATCTCCTCTGCTGCACAACACAAACCCAAGCAAAACAAGCATCACCTTTGCAGAGCAGATTAGACCTGTTGCAAAGACCTTCAATGCTTTTGCAGCCTAATTTCAGCCGCTGATACGTGACTCCTCCTCGCCACAGATCCTCACATCCCTCATTGAAAGCATCCTCTATGACGCCAGACAGCGCAATGCAGCCTTGTTGCTTCTCGGAACCAACCCATTGCTCCGACTGTATGCCACATCCTTGAACCTGTACTTTGCAACGCAAGCTCTGTCAACTGGATTATTGATGATGATGAAGGCCCTCACATCACAGCCTCACCGCATCTCGGAACTGATGCATCACTTCAGTGGCACAACACATATTTCCTGCAAATCCTTGCAACCAGGATTTATGGTACTCTGTTCAGCAAGCTTTACTGCGTCTCTGTAGCCGGCTCAACCTGAATTTGTGACTATGTCCCAGTCTGAAGTAATCTGATATCTACAGTTGACGCTTTGTGCTTTTTGGCTCTCGTTTTCACTAAAATCTATGAAATTGCATGTCTTCTATTTCACTGATTGGATTTTTGTTGTTTTGGTCCTATTTTATTCATTGATAGAAGGGCTTTTTGTCTAACTTGCTGTGGGATCCTTATTCATATTGTGTTGTCACTTTGTTACTGTTTGAAGTGTTGAACAACTACTTTACACATTGCCTCTAAGTGGAGCTTGTTTTTTTTACTTCTGTTTTTGTGCATGAGTCACAAATGTTCGCAATTCTGCTCATGAAACTGCATTTCCCTGTTTAAAATAAATTTATTTTGGATGAATTGATAGTAACTACTACATACTACTTTCAGATTACATCTCAACAGTTTTTTTCTGTCTCATTATATATATCTTTTGCGTTGGAGTTCCATGGGAACTCTTGTTTATAC
This sequence comes from Pleurodeles waltl, assembly GCF_031143425.1. Taxonomy (NCBI): domain Eukaryota; kingdom Metazoa; phylum Chordata; class Amphibia; order Caudata; family Salamandridae; genus Pleurodeles; species Pleurodeles waltl. The sequence continues at coordinate 243,691,680 of NC_090436.1, forward strand.
TATGTGTTAATACCCATGTTCACATGTACACACGGACATTCGAATTCTATAGTAAGTTTTCAGAAATGTATTCTGTATGTCGTCAAGTGGATGAACATATACTCTCTTAAGTTAATGGGGATAAAATGGAATTTCTTTGCTGCTCAGCTAATAAAATCCCCATGCAGATGCCCCCACATTTCTGGCCCATACCAATGAAAAATTATCTGCTGTCTTCTAACACAGTTTGTAATCTGCAGGCTATATTTGATGACAAGCTGTCTCTGGAGAGAAATGTTACTAGAGTTGCTAGCACCTGCTGTGCACTGTTAAGAGACCTTAGGAAGGTGCTATGGCTTCTACCAAATGAAGCTCGCCCTACTATTATGCACAGCATTATATTGAGCCAGCTAGATTATTGTAATGCCCTCCTGCTTAGCGCCCCAGACTCACTTATCAGTAAACTGGGCAGAGTTCAAGTAGAAACAGTCAAGCTTACGTTAAACAGACCTCGCAGGTCTTCGGCCTCCAAAGCACTGCAAGACCTACATTGGCTTCCAATGGATCAGAGGATCGTTTTTAAAGCTATGTGCATTGTTTTTAAAGCCTTACAAGGACATGGCCCACTTTTATTACAACAGAAACTTAAACATTATGCCAGCTTCCTCGCTGTAAATATTTTCTGTAAGGTTAGGCAACATGGTTGTGCGTCTACAGTTAAGGCAGCTCAAACCTGGAATGAGTTGTCCTCTTATCTCAGGTCAAGTTCAAATCTTCTATCTTTCAGGAAGCCTTTGAAATATGTCTCTTTCCAAAGTAGGCTCTGCAGTCAGATCTTTGCTATCTGTTGTTTGTGGTCACATTTTCACTGTTTTGCAGATTGTATCCCAAATTAGTCTTAGCACCATGATGCCAGTACTGGTGATATTATGGGCTTTACAAAAATGCTAAATAAAAAAATACATTTGGGTTGCTCTTGTTTCAGACATCTTTGAAGGCCTGACTGTTCTGTGCCAAGCTACCAGAGGGTTGAGTACAGGTTAATTTATGATTGGCTTCTGCCTCTCCCTGACAAGGATTGTGGTGGTTGTTTGACCATGGTTTACACCCCAGTCAACAGACAACCAATTTTTTTGCAGCTGGCTTCTCTAAAGACAGAAACTGATTCATCCAGTGTAGGTTTTTCATGCAGTTACTTGGATATGTTTCATGGATAAGATATATCCTTCCAAGCCCAGCACTCATTCGGGCAGATGGGAAGTAGTCCTCTCCAAACCATTGGTAGAGAATGCTGACATCAGCGGTTTATGATCTGTCCTAAGGACAAATGTCAAACCAAACAACTAAAACTTATAGAGGCTTAAGGACCAGTAACAGGATAAGGCTTCCCTTTCCACTGTGGAATAGTTAAGTTCAAAGCCTTTAGGGGATCTGAAGACAAATTTGTTCTATTCCCTCTATCTTCTGAGAGAAAGTACCACCTAGTCCTTTGTTGCTTGCATTAGTAGTAAGCAAAGTTTTGAGTTTCATGTCAACTTTCCCTATAGTAGCGGCATTTTAAACTATGCCTCTTTTTTAACATTAATCTAAAGGGATTTTCAATTCCTCACATACTTTGTCATGTATTCTACCAGTCCTAACAAGGACTTCAGCTTTTCTTTGTTAGTGGGTCGTTGTGCCTTTCTTTCCGCATGTAGCGGAAAAGACTAGAGTTTTATTTCATCTGTAGAAATTGTGTGGCATACGTAATCAACTGATTTTACACCTATCACCTTTTTGACGGTGAGTACTGCTTCCTTCAATCTAGAAAAAAACCTTCCTTAGAAATCAAGTCATCTTGGGAACAGAGAATTTTTTTTGATCCTTCCAGAAAGTGCTGCATTATTCTCTGGAATGCTGCTGCAGCGGACGTAAGCCTGTATGACATCCTACGCAATCTCTATGCACTAAAGGTGGTAATAAGGGATGGGAGGGACTTAAATTCATTATGGAGTGTAACCTTGTGGCAAGCAGGGGGGAGATCTAGTACAATTAAACAATTTGCACCTTGAATCACACTTAGAATTTCATTATTTCTAGGTAACGAGTACCTATCCACCCAAATACTAGAATTCAAATCCCTAAGGTCAACACAGGCGAATACCCTAACCTTCCTCTTTGGTCACAATTACAATAAAAGATTTTAATTTGCTCAGGTTTGAAAAGCTGATATAACTCCTTTTTAATGGCTCTTACATCAGAAAGGAAATTAGCCTTGCCTTATGAACTACAGGCTTGACATTGAACTTAACGTCTAGCTTGTGAAGGACATTTGTAAGTAGACCTAAGCTGTCTAAAAATACTTCTGAACCTCTTTTCATATGCTAGTAAAGGATCTGTCCTCTAAAATGACTTCACTGTTGGAGTCTAATTTGTGTTCAAGATCCTTTTGGTGTTTCCAACCTAAAAGATCGGATTTCTGTTTGGCAATAAACATGTTACACACAGTATATATGTTCTTGAATGCAATATGCATTCTTCCCATTCCTCCAGAGGTATAGGGTATTTATTGTGATCCCCTGGTATTATGTATGGGAGTTCCAAGTTGAATTACCCTGAAACCTTTCCTTAAAATTGTTCCTGTATATGAGATTATAAGTGAAACAGGGGTCAGCAGATGCTTTCAAATTCACTTTATCAAGACTGATGTTGCATGGGGGATAGGTTGCTTCTTTCTTTATTGGCTGGGTTAATTACATGTACTTTCCTTCTTTTGATTTCTCTTTAAAACCTGGCACAATGCCCATTCTAGTTGCATTTTCCACAAGTTACCCCTCTTACAAGACAGTTGGAATTTTTCACCAAGTGAGTGCTATTTTCGTAAAGGAAACATTTACAATTTACACTTTGACATTTAACATTTTGTGTGGTGGATTTATTTCTGGTTGCATTTTTTTTGATTCTGCATATGTTACTCATTTCTTCACTCTTCCAACCTTCAAATGAATCTTTTACATTTTCATTAGAAATCTTAATTTCGTTAACCTAAATAGTTGTGTGCTCAATGCTCTTGCCAATCTTGATTACCTCTGAAAGGCAAGGGTTAAGTGGTAGTAATCTTTCATGGATGTTTGAACTATTGGTGCACCTGACCAGTTGGTCTCTAACAAGGGAATGGTCCAATATCACATGCCATGCATAACTCTCTTAATATAGCAATGTAAGTTGACACTCTTTCAGTTTTCTAGCTCTTTTGAAGAATGAAGGTGTTTCTTAACCCCTTCGCTGCCAGGCCTTTCCCACCTCTGGTGCCAGGCCTTTTTTCTTTGCTATTTGTGGCAGTTCGTCCTTAGACCCTCATAACTTTTCTTCCACATAAGCTACCCACGCATATTTGTGTCCTTTTTTCCAACATCTTGGGGATTCCGGAGGTACCCAGAGTTTGTGGCTTACCCTGAAGGAGACCAAGAAATTAGCCAAAATACAGATCAAATTACATTTCTTTTTTTTTTTAAACAAGACAAAAGTGCTGCAGAAGAAAGCTTGTGGTTTTCTCCCTGAAAATGGCATCAACAAAGGGTTTGTGGTGCTAAAATCACCATCTTCAGACTTGAACCAGAGAATTACATTTTCCACACAATTGTGGCATTTACTGGGACACACCCCATTTTGACTCTTTTTTGTGCTTTCAGCCTGCTTCCAGTTAGTGCCAGAATTGTGTGTGAACCCAATGCTGGATACTGAACAGCTAAACATTTCTGAAAAGTAGATAAAATTCTAAATTCAGAAATGGGTCAATTGTGTAGATCCTTCGAGGTTTTTCTATAGAAAATAACAGCTAAAATATAAAAACATTGAAATTGAGGTGAAAAAGAGCCATTTCTGTCCACATTTTCTTCTATAACTTTCTCCACCTATGGCAGATTTTTTAAACCAACATACTGTTACGTCTGCTGGACTCTTCTGGTTGCAGGAATACATATGGCTTGTAGGTTCATCAAGAACCCTAGGTACCCAGAACCAACAAATGAGCTGCACCTTGCAATGGGTTTTCATTGTGTAACTGGGTATACAGCAATTCGTTTGGTGAAATATAAAGAGTGAAAAATAGGGATCAAGGAGACCTTTGTATTTCCAAAATGGGCACAAGAGGCAGTGTTGAGAGGCAGTGGTTATTTGCACATCTCTGAATTCCGGAGTCCCCAAACTAGCATGTGAATTACAGGGCATTTCTCAAATAGGCGTCTTTTTTACACACTGTCTTACATTTGGAAGGAAAAAATATAGAGAAAGACAAGGGGCAATAACACTTCCATTCTGTGTTCCCCCAAGTCTCCCGATAAAAATGGTACCTCACTTGTGTGGGTAGGCCTAATGCCCACGACAGGAAACGCACATGGACAAATCACATTACATTGAAATCTGACGTGTTTTTTGGATAGTGCCTAGCTGTGGATTTTGGCCTCTAGCTCAGCCAGCAACTAGGGAAAGCTACCAAACCTGTACATTTTTTTAAACTAGACACTTAGGGAAATCCAGGATGGGGTGGCTTGTGGGGGTCCCTCCAGGTTCTGTTACCCAGAATCCTTTGTAAACCTCAAAATTTGGCAAAAAAAACACTTTTCCTCAAATTTCGGTGATAGAAGGTTCTGCAATCTGAGAGGAGCCACAAATTTCCTTCCACCCAGCATTTCCTCTAGCCTCTCAATAAAAATGGTACCTCACTTGCATGGGTAGGCCTAGTGCCCACAACAGGAAATACCCCAAAACACAACGTGGACACATCACATTTTCCCAAAGAAAACTGACCTTTTTTTTGGAAAGTGCCTAGCTGTGGATTTTGGCCTCTAGCTCAGCCGCCACTGAGGGAAACCATGAAACCTAACCAATTTGTAATACTAGACACCTAGGGGAATTCAGACTGGGGTGACTTGTGGTGCTCTCACCAGGTTCTGTTACTCAGAATCCTTTGCAGACCTCAAACATTGGCAAAAAACACTTTTTTCTCACATTTCAGTGATAGAAAGTTCTGGAACCTAAGAGGAGCCACAAATTTCCACCCAGCATTCCCCGAAGTCTCCCGATAAAAATGGTATGTCACTTGTGTGGGTAGGCCTAGTGCCTACGACTGGAAATGCCCAAAACACAACTTGGACACTTTTCCAAAGAAAGCTGACCTTTGTTTAGAAAGTGCCTCGCTGTGGATTTTGGCCCCTAGCTCATCCGGCACCTAGGAAAAACTACCAAACCTGGACATTTCTGAAAACTAGACACTGAGGGAAAACAAGGATGGGGTAACTTTTTCTGGAAACCAGGTTACCCAGAATCCTTAGCAAACCTCAAAATTTGGCAAGAAAAACAATTTTTCCTCACATTTCGGTGCTGCAAAGTTCTGGAATCTGAGGGGAGCCACAAACTTCCTTCTACCCAGTGTTCCCTCAGGTCTCCTGATAAAAATTATACTTCACTTGTGTGGGTAGGCCTAGTGGCCGCGACAGGAAATGCCCCAAACCACTATGTGGACACATCAAAATTATCAAATAGAAAAACTACTTGTTTTTGCGGGGGGAGCACCTTTGTTTTTGGTCATGGGCTCAGCAGCCATCTAGGGAAACCTACCAAACCCAAACATTTCTGAAAACTAGACACCCAAGGGAGTCCAGGGAGGTGTGACCTGGGTGGATCCCCCAGTGTTTTCTTACCCAGAATCCTCAGCAAACCTCAAATTTAGCTAAAAAATCTAATTTTTCGCACATTTCTGTGTGGGATCACCGCACCTTCACAAATTTCCTACCACCAAACGTTGCCCTCAGTCTGCCGGTAAAAATGATACCTCACTTGTGTAGGTGGGCCAAGTGCCTGTGACAGGGAAGAGCCTAAAACTTGACAAAAATGAGGGAGAACCAAAGCGGGTCAAAAAAGGTAGTTTGGAAAAAAAAAAACGTTTCTAGGCTGACAAATAGGGCAGAATTTTTATTGGTATAGATGCGACAATGCTGGGTGGTAGGAATTGTGTGGATTCCTGCAGATTTCGGAAGGTTCCATCACAAAAATGTGGGAAAATGTGTGATTTCAAGCAAAGTTGGAGGTTAGCAGGGCATTGTGGGTAAGAAAATGGTGTGGGTGCATGTGAAGCACAACACCCTGGACTCACCCAGATGTTTAGTTTTCAGATGTCTCTAGGTCTCGTAGATTTTTCTACATGGCAGCATCCCAAAGTCCAAAAAGTGAAGCACTCACCATTCCAAGTGGGACGATTTTCTGAGTTAGACAGGCTCTCATGGCCCAAATGTAAACCTAAAATCATAAATAATCAAATATCCTCTTGCTTGCCATGGGACAACATGTTTTAGTGTGTGAGGGGAGAGCTGAAAGACTGTTATCCCTTTCAGTTGGGGTGGGGGCATAACCATGCCCATACTGGTTGGTAGCCACAACCCCACTATTTTATTTAATTCCCTGGCGTCTTGTAGGCTTTCTGCTCCCCTAGGGAATGGATCAGGGGTAATTGCCCCATATGCCCACAGGTGGGCAGAACAACTTTGTCCCCATTTATTTGGGGTGGGGGTATGGCCCCACCATCTTTTTTTGAAAAACATTCTTCCCTGGTCTCTGGTGGGCTTTCTGCCCCCATTGAGGGCAGAAGGCCTTACAAAAATAGGCTGATCGACATGGCCAAGAAGAATGTGCCCCCATGGGGAGCTACCCTTGTCCAAACAAAACACACACACGGATGTATGATGGAACAACGCATGCGTATATCATGCATGCCTTTACAACGAGGTCACTACAACGACCCCGTCTTTACCACGCATGCCTTTACAACGAATTTCATTGTAAAAGCATGTTTGGTAAAGGAACATGCGTAGTAAATTCTCTCCTGCCCTGCCCCCTAAACCTAACACCATACTCCACCTGCTCCTTCTACCCCCTGCCCTAACCCCACTGCTCTGTCCTAAAAACCACCCCGGCCCCCCACCTCGCCTTAAACCCTAAAACCTATCCTGTCCTAAAAACTACCCGGCTCCCTGCCCTCACCCTAAACCCTACAGTGCTGTGTTCTTAAAACTACCCCGACCCCCTAACCCCACCCTAAAACCTACCCCGCCCTTTCCTAAAAACTACCCCGACCCCCACCCTAAACCGTAAAACCTATCCTGTCCTAAAAACTACCCCTCCCTGTCCTAAACCCTACCCCAACCCCCGTCCTGAAACCTAAGACCTAACAAGCCCTGTCCTAAAAACTACCCCGACCCCCACCCTAAACCCTAAAACCTACCCTGCCCAGTCCTAAAACCTATCTCACCCTTAACCCTAAAACCTACATTGTCCTAAAATCTACCCCACCCTGTCCTCAAATAAACCCTGACCCCACCCCGCCCTTAACCCTAAACCATACCTGTCCTAAAAACTACCCCATCCTGTTCTAAAAACTACCCCAACACCCGCCCATAAACCCTAAAACCGACCCTGTCCTAAAAACTACCATGACCTCACCCCAAAACCCTAAAACCTACCTGCCCTGTCCTAAAACCAACCCCGCCCAGTTCTAAAAACTACCCCGACCCCCGCCCTACACCATAAATCCTATCTGTCCAAAAAACTACCCCTCCCTGTCCTAAAAACTACCCCGACCCCCTGCTCTGAACCCTAAAGCCTACCTCGCCCTGTCCTAAAAACTATGCCAACCCTGCCATAAACCCTAAAAGCTACCTTGCATTGTCCTAAAATCTACCCCGCCCTGTTCCAAAAACTACTCTGACCCTGCCCCACCCAAAATCCTAAAACCCACCCTGTCCTAAAAACGACCCGGTGCCCCTGTCCTAAACCTTAAAATCTTCCCTGTCCTGTCCTAAAAACTACCCCTCCCCGACCCTAAACCCTAAAAACCACCCTGCCCTTTCCTAGAAATTATCCCGCCATGTTCTTAAAACTACCCCAAACTCCCGCCTTGCCCTAAACCCTACAAAAAACTACTGCACCCTGTCCTAAAAACCACCTGAACCCCTGCTCCCACCCTGAACCCTAAAAGCTACCCTGCTCTGTCCCAAAACCTACCCCGCCATTTTCTAAAAACTACCCCGCTACTGCCGTGAAACCTACCCTGCCCTGCCCTGTCCTAAAAACTACCCTCCCCTGCCCTAAACCCTAAAAAATTACAGTGCCCTGTCCTACAACCTACCCCCCTGTCATTAAAACTACCCTGAACTCCCACACCACCCTAAGCCCTAAAAGCTATCCTTCTCTGTCCTAAAACCTACCCTGTCCTGTCCTATAAACTACCAGATCCACCGCCCTGAACCCTAAAACCTACTCTGTCCTAAGACCTACCCCACCCTGTCCTAAAAAGCACCCGGCCTTAAACCCTAAAACCTACCCTGTCCTAAAACCTACCCTGCCCTGTCCTAAAAACTAACCCGACCCCTACCCTAAATCCTAAAGCGTATCCTGTCCTAAAAACTATCCCACCATGTCCTAGAAACTACCCTCCCCCCCTCACCCTAAAACCTACCTCACTCTGTCCTAAAAACTACCCCAACCCCCTGGCTTCGCCCTAAACGCTACCCTGCCCTGTCCTAAAACTTACCCCGCCCTGTCCTAAAAACGACCCCGACCCCCTACCTTCACCCTAAACCATAAAAGCTACCCTGCCCTGTCCTAAAACCTACCTCGCGATGTCCTAAAAACTACCCCAACCTCCCTGCCCTAAACCTACCCCGTCCTAAAACCTACACCAGCCTGTCCTAAAAAAACACTCAAACCCCCGCCCTAAACCCTAAAAGCTACCCCACTCTGTACTAAAAACTACCCGACCGTGTCCTAAAAACTACCCTAAATCCTCCGGCCACCCCTCCCTGTAACCCCTGCCCCATCTACCTCTCTCTCCTCTTGTCGCTGCTCCTCCCTGTTCAGCCCGGACTGCTCTCTCTGCCGTTACCACGCATATGCGTGGTAAAGGTATGCTCGGTAAATGCATATGCATGGTAATGGAAGCGTGGTCAATGCATAGCGTTGCATTGACAGCGTAGTTAGTGATGTTTCCCACACACACTAATCCCTGGTGCCTAAGTGGTTTCTGCACCCCCAGGGGAAAATCAGCCTAATAGAAATAGGCTGCTCTGCCCCCCTTGCCTAAGGGGTCGCTCCTCTTGCGTAAAATAGACGCAAAAAAAAATCCCTGATGTCTAGTGGTTTCTGCCCCCTTGGGGGCAGATCGGACTAATTAAGATAGGCCGATCTGCCTCCAAAGGGGACAGAAATGGCCTAAATACAATTTGCCCCCCCAGGGCAGTGACCCTTACCTAAAGGGTCGCTCCCTTCCTGTGAAAAAAAAAAATGTAAATAATCCCTGGTGTCTAGAGGTTTCTGCCACCCAGGGGGCAGATCGACCTAATTAAAATAGGCTGATCTGCCCCGGGGGGGGGGGGGGGGGGGGCAGAAAAGGCCTAATTCAAAAATGCCCCCCAGGGGAGTGACCCTTGCCAAAGGTGTTGCTCCCCTTTATTGTTTGTATAAAAAAAAACACCCCTGGTGTCTTGTGGGTTCTGCCCCTCCTGGGGGCAGATCGGTCTGAATAAAATAGAAAGGCCTAATAATAAATTGCCCCCCTGTGGGGTGGCCCTTGCCAAAGGGGCCGCTCCCCTTATACATAAATAAAAAATAAACACAGATCCCTGGTGTCTAGTGGGCATTTCTGCAGCTCGATCGCTTCACGATCGGGTTGAAGAAATGCTCAGAAAGACATCAAAGGAAAGGAAAGGTCTTTCCTTTCATTTGATGCCGCTGCCTGACTCCACCCTCACAACTGGAAGACAAATGGAAAGCATTTCTCTTCTGATCACAGTCAGCGCACTATCACGCGCTGATGTCATCAGATGTCAATAATGGGTGGGGGATCAGGGGTGGAAGGGGAAGCAATTCTCCTTCCTTCCCTGCCCATAGGAGGGTTGTGCGAGGCTCCTAAGAGCCGGTACCATGGCGAGGTGGTTATGTCCCTAGCATCTGAGTGCCATGGCCGAGGACATAACACCTCGTCCTGGGCACCCGAGGGGTTAATACCACACTGATTTTTTCTCAGAAATGTTCCAGTAGTTTTTTTAAGTGACTTGCTAGACATCTAGCTGTGTTATCTCATCTTGAGCATCACCTTCTCTGAGTTGGGGTAAGTTTTCAAACACTTTCCTGCTGTATTTTCCCTAGGTTGTGCAGTAGAATGTGCTGTTTGCAAAGTGGAATTAATTTCTCACCACCTACTGCTAATAGATATGATTCGATATTTTTCACCCACTTCTTTCAAGGAAGTGTTGGTTCTCCAACATCATTTAAGAAAGGTGGAGGTTGAAACATGCTTGCTGCAGCCATACTGCGGAAGGAAGATATGAAGAAAGGTGTAATGATTCAGCAGTTGAAAGAGATCATAAAAAGATTGATCTCTATAGGTTACATGAAAGGTCACCATGTAAGGAAAGTATATGAACCACTCAGAAAAATATTCTGACTCACACCAATGAGGATGATAATATATTTTACAAGGTTTAGAGTCTGCTTTCTATGAAGACTTGAGTCATGGATCGCCCCTGTGAAAATATGATATGAAGGCATTCCAGAGTTTTCACAGGAAGAACGATTGTCATGCTTATGGGAGTTCACTGTGAAAATTGAAGCAGGCCGACCAGTTCGGAGGCCACGGAAGGTATGTAAAAAATGCCCATTAGCATTTCCATAGGTATGCATGATTTTGAAGACGGTAGGCTGGTAAAATGAAGACATTGCCTTGATGATACTGACAGGAGAGATTATTTGTTGTGAACCAAAGAAAAATGCAGAAAGAAATGCTTCCGAATTGCCGTATTGACGAGATAGTGACCTCTGTGGCAACTCGCATGACTGAAAGGGGCAAAATTATCAGTTACCATACAGAGAAAGAATATCTAGTACTCAGCAGCAGCCCGGGAGGAAAAGAAATACTTTGATGTAGCAACCTTCCCACCATGCCAGCCATGATCAAAATTTACAAATGTAGCTGGTCTCCAAGTGGCAGAAAGCAGTCTCATTCTGGTATGGCTATAAGTTTGTAGACATGCTGGGACAGACCGTACGCCACAGGCACTCTCCACCTAGCAACCGCCACACAAAGTGTCTCAGAGGAGGGTTAACAGTCAAGTCGGTGGTGCCAAGACACATTGCAGCTCTTTTGAAACTACAGTGTCAAACACAGCAAGGTCAACACCAAGACGTGGAGAATGTCAAAAATATGTTACAGAGGGAGCTGCCTGGAGCAGGCAAACAGCAACAAAGTTTCTTCCAACACCAAATGCTCTTATGAGCATGGCCATCTATGAGGAAGTATATATACTATGGTGCAGCAGACAAGAGATGAAAAGCAGCGGAGCGCAGCAGCTCACCTAGCAAGTCGATCCTGTGATGGATTAGTACGTTGATGGAGGTGAGAACAGACTACCGTCTCCCACACACTATGAGCGGACAAAGTTGGGCCCTGCTGCTCACAAATTTAAGAATGTTCCCCAAAACACCAGTACAAACTGCAGCAGGCAAATAAAGCAATACAGCAACTGTATGCTGTTAAAAAAAGATTCTCATACGTGAGTGGATAGAAATCAGAACAGAAAACCCAAGTTTATTGAAGCAATTTCTTTACTAAACAAGCATTTCAAATGGCAGATCCGGTAAATCTCCTCCACTAGGAAATGAAACCGTATTCTATTTAACAAGCATTTTCAATGCAACGGGGCTCGCACTTGCTCGAATTGGAGCTATTTGCTTTGTAAACTCCTAACCTAACTTTTCTTGCCACACAAATTAAAAGAAAAAAACACAGCGCGATCGCGCTATGTAAAATGTAGTGCGATCGCGCTGAAATTGAAAACGAAAAAACGGAGCGCGATCGCGCTATGTAAACCCCAGCACGATTGCGCTGCGGTGAAAATTCATAGATAAAGTAGTCCAGAAACCAGGCTCAAAACATCGAGCCTCGTATGTTTCTAGTAGTTCACCGGTGCGGTGTAGGCGGGCTACAAATGAAAGCAAGCAGATTTTAAAGAGCAAGCCCAGGAACCAATGAAAGAGACTAACGTGACCTATGGACGGAGCGCTTTTCGCTCGCCCATAAAAAGCATGCGTCTGACTGCTTCCCTTCAGCTTGTCTTGAGACAAATGTCTTCCCTTTGCTCTAAAAGTTGTAAGCTGTCCACAGGCAGGACCGCTCTCTGCAGCCAGCATTCCTGCAAAATTATCAACCCGATCACTTTAAACACAAATACCTGTGAAATAAATACTAGTAATACTGGTCTTGTTGTTTTCGTTACGTTCGGGGTAAGCCCATACACGTACATTTGAAATATGCCAATCATTTCTTCTCTCTAGATCTAGTCCTTTATCTGTGTCTATCAAATGTACGTGATTTGCATATGACAAAGAACATCCAGCACATATGACATCACTGACTTGATTTGCATATCCACGACCTCTGCAGTTTTCATAAATTGGGACAGCAATTTTATTTTTCAGCATTTTTTTTCTTTCTGATACAAACAGTGCTTAATTTGTGCTTGTTGATTCCGGAGCTGAGCACCGGCACTTATTTTTGAGGGCCGGCATTTGTTCTTCTGCCTCAAGCATTTGATGCGAGCAAAAAACACACATGGGAAAGATGGAGGAAGAGAAAAACGAAAAAGCGTCAAAATGGTAGAAAGCAGAAAATTGCAAAAGTGAGCTGAAAGGGCAGAGAGTGCTTTAAATGGATTGAAGAGGCCCGAGATGACTTCAGGATTACGTGGCCTCAGTATTCCGTGTCCCCACATTTAATTGCAGCAGCCCCATGTTTAAGAGGAGGGCTTTGGGCACCGGCATGTATGTATTTACAAATTAAGCACTGGACACAAAGAAACTCCTTTGTGAAAACCAGCAAAGGAGAAGTGTCTGAACTGCAATTTTTGATATTCTAAAAGCACTCTAACTTTACAATCATCTGATATTCATCCTTTTTATACGAGCATACTACCATTTTAAGTTGTGCTTGCTTTGGCAGCACATATACTAAAATTGTAATGATCCATGCAAATTTGTGAAGCGCTTCATGCCTAGAATTCCAAAGGCAGGAGAAGCAGCTGTGTAAATGAGAACCAACATGAGCCAAGGCAGGAAACAATTAAAAATCGAGTTCCTGAAAAATACAAAATTGAAAGCATGAGGTCACTGTACTTGGCCAGTGCTCCTCGCCAAGAACAGAAGTGAGGTATCAGCTTTACAAACAGTGAGGAGGCAGCTAACAAGAGTGATGCTTCAGTCAACCTACAGTAAGGAGCAGGTGGGAGCAAAGTCCTTTATTCACTACAACAGGTCTTCCAGACAGCGCATGCATGCTGCCTAGGCTCAACCTAAAAATGGATGTTATATCAATGACCAAACATAATGACCATGTATGCACTGCTCTGAATGAGTTTATAAAAATCGCTCTATCTATCTCACTGATATACTACTGCTTCAACCTGCTGCCCAAAAGTAACTGAGGTTTGAAAAACAGGCATCAATCTTTCCACATCAAACCCACCCGCAAACTGATGATTGACAAAGAAATTGAATATCTATGCACAAATATGCAAAGGTCACAAAACATACAAAAGTACAGTTATAACTTTGTAGAGACGATTCAGTGACATTTGGTTTAAAAATATTATAGCAAAAATATTTATAACAAAAATATTGACATGAGTTATATACAGATATGTTTATTATACATAACTTCATATGCATATACTTTGGCGATCTATGTGTATATTGTCAAGGTATGCACATGTTGAATTAAGAACAGTAAATCTATACATACCAATATGTACTTACCTCCACACTATTTTGGTTGTCAACAATTTTGCTATGAAATCCTTGTAGCACAATATTTCTGTAGTCAATATGGTAGTTGTATGTCAATATTCCATCATGCAACCATCTTGCAGCTGCTTGTTGCCACACTTGGTCCAAAAGAATTCCCTAAGGCCTACACAACTTACCTTCTGAAATCAACTGTCACATTTTGTGTCTAACAGGGTCTTCCTTTAGGGACTCAGTTTCCTTTTTTGATGACTTCCTGCGCCCAGGATTTAAAATAATCTAGGAGACGCATCGTCTCTATGTGCCCGGAGAAACCGACACACACCTCCCAGCTTTCTACCCATCTCCTCCTCTGCGGTACCTTGCGGATAATTGAGATGCAAACCAGGTACTTTGTGCTTGCAAAAAACACTTATTGCTTTTTAAGACCTAAAGACTCTATTTTTCAGAGCCTGCATTGCGGTGAGAAAATCACTGCGCTCCGAACCGGAAAGACGCAGCCCGGCTTCCCGAGTGGAGATCGACACAGTGCCAGCGTTGCGACTGGAACTTCAACGCACAGCCCACTGGATCGACGCACCCCAACTTCCTGCAAGACAAATCGCTGCAGGACCTGCCGTGCAACTGAAATTTCCTTGCATCACCCACTCGATCGATGCAGCTGCTGTGACTTCATTCTGCATGGCCAGGATTTCTCTGCATCGTCCCCGGTGTGTCCAAATACCCCACAACCCAAAGAGGATCCAAGTCCGCATGCCGGAAATCAACACAAGACCCTTGCTACGTGGAAAATATCAACGCATTGTCTCTGTGCACTCGGAGAAACCAACGCACACCCCTCAGTTTTCTACGCATCTCCTCCTCTGTGGTCCCTTGTGGATGATTTAGACGCAAACCAGGTACTTTGTGCTTGCAAGAGACACTTATTGATTTTTAAAAACTAAAAACTAAAGACTCTATTTTTCATTTTAAAAGTGATATCTCAACTTGTACTATCAAATCTTGATCATTTGACCTTATTCTACTCACATAAATAATCTATATTTTTCTAAACCTGTGTGGTGTATGTTTGTGGTGTTTATACTGTGTTATTGTATGATTTATTGCACAAATACTTTACACATTGTCTTCTAAGTTAAGCCTGACTGCTCAGTGCCAAGCTACCAAAGGGTGGGCACAGGATAATTTGGAATGTGTGTGACTTACCCTAACTAGAGAGAGGGTCCTTCTCTGGACAGGGGGTAACCTGACTGCCAACCAAAGACCCAATTTCTAACACACTACCCTACTAGTAATGCTAAACCTTTCCTTAACTGTAGGATCAGTTCTGGTGGTGTCAAAACACGCCATGGTAAAAGCACTATTGAAAAACCCCAATATAGACCCCCTTGAACCAGGAAACTATAGACAGATTTCTCTCCTCCCTGGGTTAGTTAAAGTGCTAGGAAAACATATCAATTTAATGTTATCTGAATGTTTAGAGAATCACAATATTCTGCTCCCCACTCAGATGGGATTCTGACCTCATCATGTCATGGAAACTGCTCTCCCGGCAGTGGTAGAGGCAGCCAAAAGGCTGCTAGACCGAGGAGGCTCTGCAGCCGTTATCCTCCTCGATCTGAGCGCAGCATTTGAAATGTAAATCATTACAGTTTAGTTGACATTATTCATAGTGCTGGATTTTCAGGACTAGCCCTCACATGGCTTAAGACCTTACTAAACGGCAGATCTTTCCAGGTCGTTGAAGGTGCTTGTATGTGAGACATATTCACATTAAAATGTAGCATACCCCAGGGCTCGTCACTAAGCCTCACACTTTTCAATTTGTACATGAGGCCACTTGCAGACATCATCCAGGCATTTGGGATCTCAATAATCTCATATGTGGATGATACACAATTGGTCTTCTCTCTTACTTATAACCAAGATCCCCTGTCCTCCTCCTTAGGCCCCTGCCTTGAGAAAGTTGCCAGATGGATGAATAGTTCTTGTCTTAAACTAAACAGAGATAAAATTGAGCTAATAATCCTCAGAAATAATCCTAATTCTTTTATGAATCTGGGATGACCAATCTTCTTAGGATCCTCTCCTGCTTCTAAATTTGTCCCACCAGGGTCTAGGACTCTGGTGGGACAAATCCTTGAGCTTTGACTCCCAAGCAATAAAGTTAGCGGTAATCTGCCATGGCATCTTGAGGATGCTTTGAAAAGTTCTTCCTCTACTCCCTCTAGCCTCGAAAAGGTTAGCAGTCCAGGCTCTCATTCTTGCTCGCGTGGACTACGGTAACTCACTTCTTTTCGAAGCACCGAAAGGCACAATAAGAAAATTGCAGGTGGCACAGAATTTCGGCACCCAGATACTGCATAATATTCCTAGACACAAATCTCCCTAGCAAGCCTTGGTCTCCCTCCACTGGCTTCCAGTGGCTGAGAGGAATACATTTAAATCTCTCTGTATTGCCCAGATGGCACTCCTTGACAAGAGCCCTTTGATTTCCTGATCCTTGATCTCCTCTTATTCTCTCCAGCAGAATCTTGAGATCCACCAAGGCGCACTTGGCGAAGGTCCTTAGTACCAGAATGGTGAAATCGAAGGGCAGTCCTTCAGTTATAATGTGGCCAAACTATGGCACACTATCCCATAATTTAGAAACCATCAGTGTGAAAGTACAACTACAGCCATTGACAGATCATTTCTTAATCCCCCTTTGCATCTCCAGTCATCTATATTGCCATCTCTTAGGTGAGAGCAAGACACACAAATATCATTGTTCAATGCTTTAAAGAATGTAGAAGTGGAAGAGTTTAAGACAATCTTGATCTCCATCAACACCAAACTGCCAATCACATCGGCCACAAGTATTGCTAGAAAACCTTTATCTTTATCTACTACAGTTGACAAATATGCATTTGCCTAAATAAAAATAGGCCTATCATCTGCAAATGGGTGATTCACGCTGGCCAAGATTAAAGATTAAATGAAACTAGCTTCAAATTCAAACACCAAGAGCAAATCAAGGACACCAGAGTGTCTACCACAGTGCTATTAAAAAACAGCCCTACCTATTCAACCTATAAGAGTAGCCACAAGCTAAGCTAAGTGGAACTTTCAACATTAATTTCGAGATAATCAATCCAGAACCTGTTTAAAGCAACACTGAGACACCCAAATAGTCAAAATCTCAAAATATGGGGCACAATTTTTTTGCAATAAAAATGGCAGCTTATTCTTCCACTATCCCACCAATGTAGTCTACATTTGAAGATTCACTTTGGTGAAGGAGGAAGAACTAGCAACTCTTGCACATAAAGCCAAACCCTTTTCACTTATATTTGCAAAAATAAATTAAACACACACATTCTGACATCAATGATTAATGCCTATCTCATGGGCGGATTTGTACCAAATCCCAGAAGCTGGCAATCAACATGCTTCTCCTTAAGAAGCAAATAGCCTTAAGGGAGATGGTGATCTATCACCCTACCTCTCATCTTCATATTCCCCTGAAAGATCTTTGAAAAAGAGGTAAACAGCCAGCAATAAGAATACTTGAAACGTAGTTTCACTTGCCATGACAGTCAATGTCACTTTAGGCCTCTGGGACACAAAATGAGCATTGCTTATTGTAGAGAACAACATCTTCTTTTCTTGGATGAAATAAATAACTTGGCTCTCATCCTACTGACTAATAAGCAGTCTACAGCACAATATACCATACTGTTCTTTTAAGTAGGTTTGAGTACTGGGATAGCTTGTCTAGAAAGACCTTAGAATGGACCAGATGCCAGCTAGCCACAGACAACAAGTCAAAATAGGGATTTTGAATCTTCCTTACAGATGACACCTTATGGATTTCCTAAAGTTTCTATGTTTGAAAGATAAAGAAGGGTTAAGGGTGTTTCCTCCCATTGAACAACATTCAATTATAGCTCATATTTTCAGGGTCGATAGGGTGATGATTCCCTGAGCTGATACCAACGTACTCTGAATTATGTGTATCAAACGAAGATCACCAAGTATATCACTCAATAGTTAGAATTATATTGAAGGCAGCTATTGCTAATATTTTTATATGGACAATTCCAGCATTTGTTAATTCCTTGCCTTTTCTCTTTTGGCTAGGATGTCAACATTAGCTGTGGTTTTGGCATTTTCATTCAGCTAATTTTTAGATATTTAGTGTGACTTCCAATCCAGATAATACCCACATCTGTTTGATCAGGCAGTAGCTTTTGTTTGAACATCTTTAACCAGAGGACTGGTCCCAAATTTACGCATTAGTCAACATTTTGGTCTACATCTTAATAAAGTTCTCGCAACTTAAACAAAGACTACGGGACTCTACTTCTGATTTAGCACTAGCATCAGATACATTTCCACTAGCACCGTACTATAAGTCACATCTTGTACCATTTTTACCCTTCCCTTTTGATTGTTCACATTTTAACTGTTGTGACCATGGCAATTCATTTAAAACTGCAACATGCCAACTTTTTGACTCACACCATGGCCGATGACCAAGTACAATTCCACAACCCACCGCATCCCTCCCAACAACACACCATGGCAGGAGCTCCCCCGCCATTGAGCGAGCTAGCTGATTCTGCGACAGCGTCACCTCGCTGGAGACTATGGGTCGGCAGACTGGAGAACTACTTCGTAGCCACCTGAGAATGTGACAGAGCAGTCAAGTGATTGTTCCTCCTACATTTCGGGGGAGATTAAATATATACATTGTTCAGACACCTCCTGAACATCAGTGCTGTCAATGATTGCTATGCATCAGTAAGAGCGTTGAACACACAGTTTTATTCGCAATTAAACCCAGACTTTGAGTGCTTTAAACTTCGCCAGACACGACTGCGGGAAGGGGAGTCCATTGACCAGTTCTACACATGGCTCAGGGAGCTTGCAAGCACGTTCACCGACGATGACCAGCCCAAAGAATAAGGCGCCAGATTCTCCAAGGGTGCTGAAACAAAACACTAAGAGGTCTCATCCTGAGGCAGCTCAACGTAAGTCTAGATCATATATTGATCATGGCACAATCAAACAAACTCTCAGCAGCCCGGGCAGCTGAAATGGATCTGACCCTAACCCATGCACCCGAGAAACCCCAGCAATAAAAATGGAACGGGCAGATGCAGTCCTGGCGCAATAGCCCAGAAGAAAAATGAGAATGTACACCCTAACCAAGCAAGGAAGACGCTGCGAGTACTGCGGAAGAGAGGAACATTATACAAAAGAATGTCCATCCCAAGGAAGGACATGTTCCAAATGCAGGAAGCTAAACCGTTTTGCAACCGTCTGTAGGAGTAACCCAAAATGAAGAGGTGCAAGAGGAAGGAGCACCGCCCAGAGGACCATCAAACAATTGTCGCTAGAGGAATCAACACCATATGCCACACGCTAACACACCACACACACTGTCATGGAAGACTCTTCGCCTAAAGAGGAGGATGTATTCCTGATATCCTTTACAGCCAACCTGAAGTCCATGTGGGATGAGTGTGTGGTAACCTACCGGTTTACCACCCCTTACCATCCTTAAACCAATGGGCTGGTTGAAAGGTTCAACAAGACCCTGAAAGGCATGATCTCTGGCCTGCCTGATGCCATGAGGCATAAGTGGGATGTCCTCTTGCCATGCCTTCTCTTTACTTAGGGAGGTGCCCCAGAAACGGGTGGGGTTCAGTCCCTTTGAACCTCTCTTTGGGTACCCTGTCAAGGGAACACTAAGCATAGTCAAGGAGGGATGGGCGAAAGCTCCAAAGAAACCTCCCCAGGATGTGGTCAGTTACATGCTGGCCCTCTGCAACCAGATGCAGCATTTCTGGAAACAGGCCAAGAGCAACCTCGAGGCCAGTCAAGAGGACATAAAGGAATGGTATAACCAGAAGGCCACCCTGGCAGAATCCTCACCTGGAGACAAAGTATGGGTGATGGAGCCAGTAGAGCCTGGAGCTCTCCAGGACAGCTGGTCTGGCCCATTCAAAGTCAAGGAGCGAAAGGGGGAGGCCACTTACCTACTTGACCTTAAGGCCCCTAGAAACCCCCTAAGGGTTCTCCACCACAACCGACTGAAGCCTCATTTTGAGAGGTATGAGGTCAGTATGCTTCTCTTGACATATGAGGACATAGAAGAGGAGAGTGAGCTTCTCCCCGACCTCCTCTCTCCAAGGCAGGTGATGAGTCAATGGAGGGTGTTAATCTCTCTGACTCCCTGACTCTAAATCAGAGAGGAGACTGCTACGAGTTGTTTGAGCTGTTCTCGTCCCTGTTCTCCCTCATGCTTGGGCTCACACACCTGTGTGTCCACAATATTGACACAGGAGACAGTCCACATGTGAAGAATAACATTTACAGGGTGTCAGACAAAGTGAGGGCCAGCATCAAGGATGAAGTGGCCAAGATGCTGGCTCTTGGGATGATAGAGAAGTCCAGCAGTCCCTGGTCCAGCCCAGTGGTGTTGGTTCCCAAGGCTGCTGCTTCCGGTGCCAAGCCCTAACTTAGGTTCTGCAGGGACTCCCGGGGTCTCAACTATGTCACAAAGACAGATGCTCACCCCATTCCCCACACTGATGAGCTCCTAGACAGGCTAGGTGCTGCCAAGATCCTTAGTACCTTTGACCTCACATCAGGGTACTGGCAGATCGCCTTCACTAAGGGGGCTCAAGAGAGATCTGCTTTTTCTACTCCTGAGGGCCATTACCTGTTCAAAGTAATACCCTTTGGATTTAAAAATGCCCCCGCTACCTTCCAACGGTTGGTTAATGGGGTTCTAGCTGGCAAGAATGCCTTCTGCGGAGTCTACCTAGGTGACATTGCCGGCTATAATTCCAGCTGGCAGGAACACCTGCTCCACCTCAAGGAGGTGCTTCAGGCCCTGCAACAGGCAGGCCTAACCATCAAGGCCAGTAAGTGCCAGATTGGACAAGGTTCCGTGGTGTACTTGGGACACCTAGTAGGTGGTGGCAAGGTGCAGCTCCTCCAGGCCAAGATTGAAACCATCAAGGCCTGGCAACCACCTAGACCTCAAACAGAAGTGAGGGCCTTCTTAGGCCTCACTGGATATGACTGCAGATTCGTTAAGGGATATGGCACCATATAAGCCCCCTTAACAGAACAGACATCCAAGAAACAACCTAGGTCGGTGAATTGGACAGTGGCTTCTCAGAAAGCCTTTGACTCCCTGAAGGAATCCATGTTTACGTTCCCCGTGCTCAAGGCACCTGACTACTCCAGAGAAGTCATTGTGCAGACAGACGCTTCAGGGCATGGCATAGGGGCGGTCCTAGTGCAGCTGAATGAGGAAGGCCTAGACCATCCAGTAGTCTTTATTAGCAGAAGACTATTACCACGGGAACAGAGGTGGAGTGCTATTGAGGGAGAATTTGCAGTGGTCTGGGCACTGAAGAAGCTGAGACCATACCTGTTTGGGACTCACTTCCGGGTTCAGACAGACCACAGGCCCCTCAGATGGCTCATGCAGATGAGGGGTGAAAATCCTAAACTCTTGAGGTGGTCCATTTCCCTTCAGGGGATGGACTTTACGGTGGAGCAACGCCCAGGGATTGACCACGCCAACGCTGATGGTCTCTCCAGATACTTCCGCCTTAGCGATGAGAGCTCCCAGGAGGTTGGGTAGCTCTCCCCACTTTCAACTGGGGGGACACATGTTAGACCTGACAGCCTTTGGGTGGTAACCCTCAACTTTTTGCTTGCCTCCCTCCACTTTTTAGATACTGTTTTTGCTGGTTTTAAGACTGCACACTTTACCACTGCTAATCAGTGCTAAAGTGCATGTGCTCTCTCCCTTTAAACATGGTAACATTGGATCAAACCCAATTGGATTAATGAATTTACTTATAAGACCCAAGTAAAGTGCACTATATGTGCCCAGAGCCTGTGGATTAAATGGTACTAGTGGGCCTGCAGCACTGGTTGTGCCACCCACTTAAGTAGCTCATTAACCTTGTCTCAGGCCTGCCATTGCAAGGCATGTGTGTGCAGTTTCACTACCAATTCAACTTGGCATTTAAAAGTACCTGCTAAGCCTAAAACTCCCCTTTTTCTACATGCAAGTCACCCCTAAGGGTGCTGTGTAGGCAAAAGGGAGGACATGTACCTGTATAGTTTACATGTCCTGGTAATGTAAAACGCCTACATTCGTTTTTACACTGCTGTGAGGCCTGCTCCCTTCATAGGCTAACATTGGGGCTACCCTCAGATATTGTTTGAGTGGTAGCTGCTAATCTGAAAGGAGTAACAAGGTCATATTTAGTATGGCCAGACTGGTGATACAAAATCCTGCTGACTGGTAAAGTTGGATTTAATATTACTATTTTAGAAATGCCACTTTTAGAAAGTGAGCATTTCTCTGCATTTAAATCCTTCTGTGCCTTACAATCCACGTCTAGCTGGGTCAGTTGACAGCTCCCTTGTGCAGTTCACTCAAACAACCCCAAACACAGGATACTCAGCCTCACTTGCATACATCTGCATTTTGAATGGGTCTCCCTGGGCTGGGAGGGTGGAGGACCTGACACTTGCATGTCAAAGGACAGTAGACCTCCCTCACACAAAGGACTGCCACACCCCGTACTGGGACCCTGTCAGACAGGATTGAACTGAAAGGGGACCTTGTGCACTTCTAAGCCACGCTTTGAAGTCACCCCCACTTCAAAGGTACATTTGGGTATTTAAACAGAACCTGAACCAGAACTTGCATCCTACCAAGAAGAACTGCCTGGCTGCCCAATGGAATCACCTGTCTGTTTTCCGTGAAGGACTGCTGCCTTGCTGTTGCCCTGCTGCCTTGCTGCTCTCTGGCTCTGGTAAGAAGTGCTCTCCAAGGGCTTGGATAGAGATTGCCTCCTGTTCCCTGAAGTGTCAGGACCAAAAAGACTTCAGCCCTCATTCCATCCCTGGCAGTCTATGACCGCCAGGGTGGAGGGCAACGGAAGCACCGCCAACAGGCTGGCGGTGCTTCCAGGGCCATTCTTTACCGCCGCGGTCAGAAAAAGGGATCCAGCGGTTTCCCGCCGGATTTCCCCTGGCCCGGAGAACCCTCCATGGCGGCGCTGCATGCAGCGCCGCCATGGGGATTCCGACCCCCTTCCCACCAGCCTGTTTCCGGCGGTTTACACCGCCAGAACCAGGATGGCGGGAACGGGTGTCGTGGGGCCCTTGGGGGCCCCTGCACTGCCCATGCCACTGGCATGGGCAGTGCAGGGGCCCCCTAACAGGGCCTCATTAAGATTTTCACTGTCTGCTTTGCAGACAGTGAAAATCGCGACGGGTGCTACTGCACCCGTCGCACCCCTGCAACTCCGCCGGCTCCATTCGGAGCGGCTTCATTGTTGCAGGGTCTTTCCCACTGGGCCGGCGGGCGCCCTTTTGGCGGTCGCCCGCCGGCCCAGCGGGAAAGTCGAAATGACCCCCGCGGTCTTTTGACCGCGGTGCGGTCTTTCGACGGGGTTACTTTGGCGGGCGGCCTCCGCCGCCCGCCAAAGTTAGAATGACCCCCTTCATCTCTACAAGAAGGGCTCCTTGTGCGGTGAAAATCGATGAACAGCCTGCCAGAAATGACGCACAGCCTGCACCGTGGTGAAAAATTCACTGCACGCCGGATGGGAACGACGCAGCCCGACTTTGCAATGAGAAGATCAATGCAGAGCCAGCGTAGCGACCGGATATTTGATGCATGGCCCACTGGATCGACTCACAGCTGAGCGGGAACAACGCAGCCCGACTTCCAGAGAGGAATCGACGCAGCATATGCCGTGTGGTAGAAAGTTCCACGCAACGCCCACCGGATCTACGCAGCCCATGTGACTGCGTGCTGTCAGCGCCAGAAATACACACAATGTCCCCGGGGCGTCCGAAAACCCC
Organism: Pleurodeles waltl; assembly: GCF_031143425.1. Classification (NCBI taxonomy): domain Eukaryota; kingdom Metazoa; phylum Chordata; class Amphibia; order Caudata; family Salamandridae; genus Pleurodeles; species Pleurodeles waltl. The sequence goes on from NC_090436.1 coordinate 243,715,380, forward strand.
GAAACCCACAGAGGATCCACGACCGAGCGCTGGAAAACTAAACGACACACCACTGTGTGCGGCCCAAGAAATCGATGCACACCCCCTTTGTTTCCACGCATCTCCTCCTCTGCGGTTCTTTGCAGAGATTTTGCACGCGAACCAGGTACTTTGTGCTTGAAAGAGACATTTATTGCTTTTTAAAGATTAAAAACACTTTATATCACTTTTACAGTGATATCTCAACAGATTCTTATTGCATTTTAATAATTTTGACCTGCATCTTATCAGATAAATATTATATATTTTTCTAAACACTGTGTGGTGTATTTTTGTAGTGCTATACTGCGTTACTGCATGATTTCTTGCACAAATATTTTACACATTGCCTTCTAAGTTAAGCCTGACTGCTCAGTGCCAAGCTACCAGAGGGTGGGCACAGGATAATTTGGATTGTGTGTGACGTACCCTGACTAGAGTGAGAGTCCTTGCTTGGACAGGGGTTAACCTGACTGCCAACCAAAGGCCCCATTTCTAACAACACATAAGATTATTTTAAAGAAAGATGCCAAAACTGTCACAAGTAAGGCGAGGGAAGTCCTTCTTAATCTGAGGCAACCCATGAACCATGAGCTAGAGATATTGAAAAAAGAAGGGATAATCGAAGAAGTGGAAGTATCAGAGTGGGTGTCTCCAGTGGTATTAGCAAACAAAGCAACAATTGAGATTAGGTTTTGTGTGGACCTGAGGGGATCAAATAGAGAGGTCGTGGTAGATATATTTCCTTTGTCCAACATCACAAATATGCTTACACAACTCAATGCAACAAATATATTCCCCACCCGAGATCTTAGGACAGCGTACCTCCAGATAGAGCTAGTAGAACAGTCCAAAGATTTTACAGCCTTCACCAACCCACTTGGCATGTTTAGGTTTATTCGAATGCCTTTACGGTTGATTTCAGCAGCCTCCATGTTGGAATTGGCATTTTTTATTCTCAAACTTTTTGCCCACTTCCTCCTATTTTTTTCCTGATCTGTTTTTGCTGGTTTTAGCACTCTGGGCACTTTACCACTGCTGATCAGTACTCAAGTGCAAGTGCCCCCGGTGTAAATTGTGATTATGATTGGTTATCCATGATCGGCATATTTGATTTACTAGTAAGTCCCTACTATAGTGCACCATGTGTGCCCGGGCCTGTAAATCTAATGCTACTAGTGGGCCTGCAGCACTGATTGTGTCACCCAAATGAGCGGCTATTGCAGTGTTTGTGTGCAGTTTTAAACTGCAATCTCGACCTGGCAGGTGCACCCACTTGCCAGGCCCAAACCTTCCCTTTTAGTACATGCAGTGCACCCCTAAGGTAGGTCCAGGGAAGGCCCATGGGCAGGGTGCAGTATATTTAAAAGGTAGGGCATGTACTGATGTGTTTCACATGTCCTAATAGTGAAATACTGCCAAGTGTGTTTTTCACTATTGCAGGCCTGTACCACCCATAGGCTAACATGGGAATTGCCTTGAAATATCTCTTAAATGCAATTTTCCATTGGGAACAGATAGAGATATGGAGTTTGAGGTCTCTGAACTCACATTTTAAAAATACATCTTTTAGTGAAGATGATTTTTAAGTTGTGTTTTTGAAAATGCTACTTTTAGAAAATGGACATTTTCTTGCTTAACCATTTTGTGCCTCTGCTAGGCTGTGGACTTACTTGTTACACTGATACACAGAAACGCTACGTGATTATCTGAACGCGGTTTTCTCATCGTTTTGATTTCATGACTGATAGATACTCGGATTTGTCGAATGATTGGATTCACTAGCTTTAAGATTTTTTAGTAAAGCCCTGATGAAGTCTTTGAGATTAATGTCTCATAGGACGAAACACGTGTTGGCTGTTGTTGCTACATGGATATTGGTTTCAAGGATGGCTATTGTTGCTGTGATGAACTTCGTATCTCAAGAATAAATTGAGTTCTGTTTCTTTCACAAATCCCGGTCCGACGGCTAATTTATTTTGTTGATACTGGCACTAAACACTAATATTGGACTAAAAACATTTATAAAGGATTGAAATTTGGATTCATGAGTGCCCTCACATCTATTTATCACTATTTGGTTTCCTTTGGAGACATTAGAGGAGAAAGGAAGATCCTCTTGCCAGGAGCACTGTGCCAAAGATTATGATTCCATTTTTGCTGTGTTGATTTACTGTGAGCGCTCAATTCCTATGATTATCTTCCTATTTGCTATTGCTTTGTCTTTTCTGGCTGTGGAATACATGTCTGGGTCAAGAACATAGTTGGGCTGGTTGTGAATTCACTCCACACAGTCACACAAAGGGAGCTGAAGTATGCCCTTCATATCCTGATGGGACTTCATTTGCTGTGGTGAGAGGAGCTGACACTTGGACCTGAGTAGGGCTGTGCATGTCCTTACACAATGCAGTCTCCAACCCCCTAAAGTGTGTCTGGAACAAAGGTGGGAAAGGCAGGGTTTTGTGCACTGCAAAGACATTCCTTTGAAGCTTGCCTACTTCAAAGACAGGAATGAGTATAAGAATTGGACCCAAACCCCCAGACTTTTAGAACACTTCTAGATCAAGAGGAGACTCTGCTAATGAGGAGAGCTGAAAAGCTATGTAGCGGTGTACTGTCCCTTTGCTGTGTGTGCTTTGCTGGGTTGGCCTGCAATTGCTGCTTCTGCTTTGGAGAGGACAAAGACTGAATTTTGCTGTGCGTCCTGCTTGTGAAGTTTCTCCAAGGTCTTGGACTGAGCTTGCCTCCTGTTAAGAAGTCTCAGGGACATCAAAGACTTCACCTGCCAGCGCCTGGGTTCTCTTGCTGAGGACCCTGACTTGCCAAGAGGTACCCACCTCCATTCCGAGGCCCTTCGGAGTTAAATCTAGCACAAAACAAGAAGATACAGGCACACCAACTCCGGACAACTCCTGAACTCGCCTCTGCAACCCAGCCTGCACTTAAAGCCATGGAGCAAGCTGAAATGTATCGACCGTGACCATCACCGTAGGTGCAACACTGCTGCAGTGCCTTTAAAGTCCCACAACATTGTGAGTCCTGAGGGCTCTGTCACCAATGTCCATGACACCTGACTCCACTGCAGCACCTGTGGCCCTGTGGTGTAACCGCGACCCAGAGAGTTCTCCCCTTCACGTCTTGCCCCGCTGGACTCATTGACCCCGCTGGATGTTAAGGAATCGATGCATTGCCGCCAGCGCTGCCTCTGTAAGGAACCAAAGCCTCACCTCCCCTGCGTAGCAGTAACAAACTGATGCCTCACTTACTGCAAAGCAGGAAGGAACCAACACTGCACCGGCTCCAACGACGTCTTATCTCCTCAACTGTGTGCCTCTGCCTCATTTCTAAGGTACTGCACCTGGGGTCCATGTGACTCCGTGACCGGTGCTGTACTCCCTTGTGAGTGGAGTCGGACTGTTGGGAACAATTCCGTCACAACACCGTGATAACACCAGTTGGAGCTACTGTGTTCCTAAGTGTTTATTTTGGGATTTAATCTTTTGAAATTCATATCTGGGCTTGTGTATGTTGGAATTGTGTTGTTTTTGTCTTGTTTGTTGTTTTGGTCTGGTTTTACTTAGATAAATAATGGCTATTTTTCTAAACTGTGTTGTGTCCATTAGTAGGGTTTTCACTGTATTATTGTGTGCGTACAAGTATTTAACACATTGGCCCTCATTTCGACCTCGGCGCTCTTTTTCAAAGACCGCCGAGGAACCGTGACTGCTGGCAGCCCTCCGTCCTTTTTCAGATGGAGAGCCGCCAGCAGCCATACTGGCGGATGGCGGGGAAGTGGAGGTTGCTCCACCTCCACCGCCCCGTCATCAGAACACCGCCCACCGAATCACGTCCCATGATTCGGTGTGGCGGTATTCTGGTTACGGGGAGCTGACGGTGGAGCAGCCCCCATGGATCCGGTCCCCTCCCAGAGGATCAACGGACAAGGTGAGTTGATCGTCCGTTAGGGGAGGGGGGCGGGGGGTGTTGTGTGCGTGCATGGCGGTGTGTGTGTGAGTATGTAGAGGGGGTGTGCAAGTGCGTGTATGCATGTGGGGGGGTGTTGTGTGCATGGGAAATGTGTGCGGTCGGTCCGTTTGTATGTGTGCGGGTATGTGTTGTTGCAGTGTATGTGTGCGTGTAGGGGTGTGTGTCTGTGCATGTTGGGGGTGGGGTGGGGAGGTGGTGTGTGTCTGTGCATGTTGGGGGTAGGGGTGGGGAGGGGGGTCCTGCCACCTTTGGGGGTGGCTGGGGGGATGGGGGTGTGGGGGAAGGACTCGGGGTGGGGGTGGGGGGAGACCCCTATTAGTGCCAGGGAAGGAATTCCCTGGCACTGATATTGCCTACCGCCATGGATTTTGTGGCGGTTCCAAACCACCCGAAATCCATGGCGGTATGCAGGGTCAAGATACCACCGGCGGTCTGGTGACGGCCGCCGGGCTGGAGACCGATGTCTCCAGCCCAGCGGTCGTTACTGTCCTGGCGGTCGGAGTGGAGAAGTGGCGGATGACCATGGCGGTAACCGCCATGGTCATAATTCCATTTTTTTTCGCCGCCTATTGGCGGTATTACCGCCACTTCTCCCCGTCCGCCAGGGTTGTAATGAGGGCCATTTTCTCTGTGATTAGCCTGACTGCTTTTGCCAAGCTACCAAGGGGGTGAGCAAGGGTTATCTTAGGATTGTGGAATGAGGGTCACTACAAGGACAGGGTGTTAAGCTGACTGCCAACTAAAGTCCCCATTTCTAAAACTCTGCTTTTCAAAGGGCAACGGAGAGTGTGTTAAATGGGCTGGAGGGTATACAAATGTATAAAAACGATGTGTTGGTCTATGGTGGTGCCCAAGAGGAACATGATTTACGTTTAAGGGAGATACTTGAAAGACTTAGGCAGAGAGGTCTCACTCTGAAAGAGAGTAAGTGTACATTTGGAAGTAAGGAGCTTATTTGGGAGATAAATTGACAGAAGATGGTATTTTTCTTATCAAGGAATTCATGGACACCATAAGAAAGTCAGCTATTCCTGAAAATAAGGAGGACTTGATTAAGTTTCTAGACATGGCTGATTTTTATCACAGGTTTGTACCTACATTTGCAGCAAGTGCTTATAACATGAGGAAACTATTAAAAAAGGGAGTGAGGTATGAGTGGCCAACACAGTGTTATGAGGAGTTTAAGGATCTCAATGAGGCATTATAAAGGGCACCATTCTTAGGTAGTTTTAACTTGCAGGATAAGTCAGTACTGATTACAGATGCAAGTGCTAAAGGATTAAGGGCCAGATGTACGAAACAAAAATTTTGCGACTCGCAATTTGCGAGTCGCAAATTGAAATGCAGGTACAATGTCATTGTTGAAATAGCGACTTGCACCCGGAGTCGCAACGCAGAGAGCGAGTCTGCTGATTGCGAGGTCGCTTTTTGCGACCGTGCAAAAAACGAACTCGCAATTTGCGAGTGGGTGTCGCAAATTGCGAGTACCATGTAAATTGCTTACGGGTGCAGCAGAACACTCCAGAAACCACTCCAGAACACTCTGGAAACACTTCCTGGCACATGATGATGACATCACAGCCAGGAAGTTTACAAATACACCTGGGAGGAGGGAGGACCACACCCATTTTAACTGCTGAACTGCACACAGGAGAAAAAGCAGCTGCAATGGAAGGAACTCCTAGGAAGAGAAATCTTAAATTCTCAGAGAAGGAGCTGGAGGTGCTGACAGATGAATGCTGTCAGCACTATGACGAATTATTTGGGAAGGCAGCCCTCAATGTGCCAGAAGCCACCAAAAGACAACTGTGGCAGGAAATCCAGGAAAAAATCAACTCCCTGGGGCTGAGCCACAGGAGTGTTGAAGAAATAAAAAAACGGTGGTGTGACCTCCGCTCCCGGACCAAGGAGAGGGTGGTTGAAAGGCTCTGGGAGATGAGAGGCACAGGAGGGGAACCATCTTCAGTACCACCACCCACACCCCTGGAAGAAAGGGTGGAGGAGACCCTGGAGCACGAGGCAGTGTCAGGATTTGGAGACCTGGACACCTCAGAGCCCACCACATCAACCGGTGAGTACCATGTGACATGCCTGTACCCCTATCAATGCCATACCCCAACCCACCATGTAGACAGGGGCATGCTCAACCAAGATAGCTCCATTTCAGGGTAGCAAACACCAGAATGATGTATTATGGGAAATGTAGTCAAGTAGGCAGTTCATAGGCAATTGTTTATTAGGAAGTGTGCAACAGATAGTAGACACTGACAGTCTGTTTCCCATGTCCCACAGGTCTCCCACAAGACACCACCACAACCCACAGCAGCCAGCCACATGAGGACAGCTCAGGAGCCGCCAGCACTCCCACCTGCACGGCCAACATCATCCCTGAAATGTCCACACCTGCTGCAACTGTGTTCCAGGAGGCTGCGCCAGCAACAGGCAGGAGTGATACAGTTGAACACACAGGGCAGCCACCGCTGCGCAGGCGACGCAGGTACAGGAGATCAGGGCTGCAGGCTGCGACCGGCCGTCAACCTCCCAGCAACAGTGAGGCACAGCTGCTGCGTGGTCAGCGCCTGCAAAATAACATATTAGGGAGGATTAGTGGTGTGCTGCACCGCTTTGTCCGAAATAACGAGGCCAGCATGCAGCATCTGAACTCCAGAATTGACATTATTGCCACAAACACTGGGGACCTAGCCCTGTCCATGAGGGATCTGGCGGCAGGACTACTGGCCCAGGCCGAGGGTGGGCGGCGCAGGGACCGTCAGCTCCTACAAAGACTAGATAGGATGGCCACATCCATCGGCAGACTGGCTGTGAACACCACTGGCCTGTCGAGGAGGACAGTTGGCCTCCAGGTCGAAATGGGCCATTTTGCTGGAGATGTGGCTAGGGGCCTGGGACGTATCACACACGTGATAGACTTAATGGAGGCACAGCATCTGTCCAGGGGCACAGGGGAAACACCCCAGGACAGGGAGGAGGGCTCTACAGTGAGCAGTGTCTCTGCCACTGACACTAGGGTGCTCCGGAGTACCAGTACCAGGCAGAGCACAGCAGAAGTACCAGGGACCAGCCAGGCTGGCAGGGGCCGCCGAAGGACATAGACATTACCCTGTCCCTGTTGATGTGGCACATGACATCAATGTGCCCCATGCATGGTTTGCATTTAGATGACCATGAACAGTTATTATTTGTAAATAGTTCTATTTCTGCACAAATTAAATAGTTTTTTTGTTCCACTTAACAAATTGAGTTTTTGGTCAATAGGTGAGTATGGTTGGAGTTGACACGTACCTTCCAAAGTATTGGCTTGCGATGTGTTCCCGTCTCAGTCTGCCTTGATTAGCTATACTCCGATCCCCATGATGGCGATGTGGTTGCTCTTGCTCTTCATCATCAGGATCTGGGTCTGCAGGGGTGAGAGGTAGCCCACGTCGGGTGGCTATGTTGTGAAAGATGGCGCATGCGACCACAATTTTGAATGCTGTAATGGGGGTATACTGGAGGGCACCTCCACTGCGGTGGAGGCATCTGAATCTTGCTTTCAGGAGTCCAAAGGTGCGTTCGATAAGGTTCCTGGTCCTCTTATGTGCACTGTTGTATCGCCTCTCACATTCATTGCTGGGTGTCAAAAACGGAGTCATAATCCATGGCCTTAGAGCATATGCACTGTCACCTGTTGGGCACAAACATCACACTGTTAGAAAGTCCTGGTTGGTGTGCACACAATGTGTGTATCCAAGAGTTTGAGGGGCTATCAATATTCTATAATTGAAAGGGAGGCATTATGCATAATTTGGGCCGTTAGAAAGTTTTAAATATTCCTATGGGGAATAGAGCTCACAGTCAGAACAGATTTTGGGACAGAAATTATTGAATGCAGTATCCAGTTGAACCTGCAAATGGGTTATTTCTCTTCAAGAGTTCTATTTTTAGGTAGAAAATATGCCAGGTGTTGAAAATAGAGTAGCCGACTGTATATCAATGTTGGTAGAGACAGAAACACTGCCAGAAGATTTGGAAACTGAACAAGGCAATATGGACAAATTTAAAGTCTGCTGAATAACAGAAGGTATGGTAAGTGGAGATGAATGGAGTAAACCTAGTTTAAGGCATAAGAAATTAATAGATGTCAGCAAACTCATGAAGGAGGGTTGGGGAGAATGCAAGAAATTGAACTCATCATACTAAGGGTACTAGGGAGTGAGAAATTAGTTGTCGGTTCACAATGGCTTGGTGTGCAGAGGTTTAAAGCGTATTCCTCCAGTGGTGCAGAGGTGTAAGGTGATGGAATTAGCACACCAAGGGCACCTGGGTATTAGCAAAATAAAGGAAAGGATTAAGTTACACTTCTCGTGGCTAGGTTTAGATACTCAGATGGAGCAAGTGATCGGAGAATGTTTGGACAGTAAGACATAGTGATAAAGTGTGCTAGATAAGGATGCAGACCATGACAATGCAAGTACCACTGAAGAAACCATGGGAACAAGTAGCATTAGATATTATGAATTGACTTATACTCCAGGTGGCCTGTTATTATGATTATCCTTGGAGCGGAAATGAAACGTGGTGAAATTCCTTGAGGAACTTTTTGCCAGGGAAGGCATGCCAGAGTCCATGTTAACAGACAATGGAGTACAGTTAGTCTCTAAGAAACGGACAGTAACTTCATTGGTGTATTGCAGTTACTTTTTTCACAGTTCCTAATTTAAGAACCTGTACAGTTGGAGGCAGAAGTTGTCAAGTCATAATTTGTCACGGACTGTAACAATAAGATTCTGTATTCCTCCCTGACCATTGATGATCTCAGAACTGTTCATCTCACCTATCCCCTTTCCCTTGTATATTTTTGTTTCTTTAAGGTGTGCACCTTCGTGGTAACCCTAAGGTGGGGAGGCCCGTTGGTAGTTATTCTGGGTTATAAAGAAAGAAATGTTTTTTAGTAATTTTTTATTATTCTATTTTCCATTACTGCGTCAAATTGCATGAACGGAAATGAAAATGCTCCATGTAATCTGACTCCTTCATATAATTCACTTAGCATACATAACTTTGAAATGAGGGATTAGCGCTTTGTGACTATTATTATAAGCACAGACATAAAGATCTTATTTTGAAAAATATTGCTAACAAAAAATGCATAACTTTCTGATGGGCTTCCACAAGAACTAAAGTACATCAACATTCTCCCTTTGATATACAGCGCTGTGCCCACCAATGCGAGGTCCCCTGCTCCCCTGATCTGTACGGCATGCAGGGTAAACGTTAATAACATGACGTAATGGGCTGTGAGGCACATCATTTTGTGGTCCCTTGCAGTACATCCCCTTGTGTCTACATGATGCACATTGCTTTCTGACCACTAACTACCGCACATTATTGTGCGCTGATGAACATCCCTCTGTGCCTTTTGCTGCACAGGGTTTCATATCTTGTTGTTTTGTGTGCATTGATGCATGTATGTTTTGTTATAGGTGTGGATAGGTGACTGCAAGTCTGTTGAACTTTGTGATGAAGGATGTCTTGAGGTCTGTTTACTTATGAGAGTGTATGCATGGTGCTTAGTGTCTGCCTTTTCATGCCAGCTCAGTAACAAACCAAACCTAGTTGCATCGTCATTGTTCGCTTAGTTTGTCCTTTGCACTGGTGTTTACCCTTTATTTCCCTGCTTTAGTGTGATAGGGGAACTGAGGCACTGGGAGCTATAGGGAGTTATTTAGATTCCGGTAGACGGTCTGCCAAGGGCATGGTGGCCATGGCCTTCACCACCTTGATGATAGTGGACTGTCCACCCTATTTAGAAATCCCCACCGGCCTGGTGTAGTTTCTGCACTGTGAGGGGAGCTGCCACTGCAGAGGTTCCCTCACAGTACTGTAGGTTTCCTAAGTGGGCACTGATAACACGTCCAAACCTTGATAAGTAAACTTACAAGGAGACACCTCTAGGCCAATTAACCTTTTGACCACGTTTGGGGACTTCCCCGGACGAGATATCTTTTGGCATTGCAATCAATAGATCACTAACATCAATCAATATGCACAATAACTAATCAATCCAGTTAATCAATAACCTTTAATATAGATCAATGCAGCGGACGCACCATGACCTTTCAGCCATGAATAACCACAACAAATCTAGTAAGAGTTAGGATATTTATTCCCTATTAGTTACAATCTAATATCATGTTTATTCGTCTCAACAATAGCAAGCACATCAAAACCACTATAATTTGGCAACTTGAGAAAAACTTTATCAAAGCAAAGATCATGAACATTAGAACAAAGCACGACATTAACATGAGTCAACCTTAGCAGAGTATCATTAGTACATTATTCAACAAAGCAAGAATTCAGTCATTTGTCTATTTGCATCCGATATTAGTGAATTCCTTAACTAACCTCAAATTAGCATCAGCATGTTGGGCTTCATGCAAAACAATTTAGCAACATGAATTTGTAAAGCATCTAACTATGGCCTCTATCAAAAGAGCAGTTGGTACCTAGAAAGAAAAGGCAAACAACAATTACAATTTATCATCAGATAGTTACCCATCCGAATGAGTCAGCAAACAGCGTCAGTCTTCATCCTCAGGACATCAGTCGATTCGCCGTCAGCCAGGATAGACAGGTAAGTCTCAGTAGGGCATAGCAAGAAAGGCTCTTCCCTCATAAGGAGGAGGAGTGCATGTCAGACAAGGAATAAGGTGAGGATGGTTTAAGGTATAAGACAGCCAAAGACAAAGTCTCCCAGAAGGGCAAGGGATGATGAAGAATGGCGAAGTATGGCTCGATAATGGTGAGGAAGAATGGCTTATTTCACTTCGGGTCACGCCGTTATATCAAATCTGTTGAACAAGTCTCTAATTTCCCATTGGGCAATGTTTGGTGCATCGTTATCTCTGTCCAATAATTTCTCCACACACCTTACTAGAATTTTCACCTAAGACAGTTCTCATGCAGTTGATTGGCTCCTATGATTGACGTCTTTAATGGGTGGAATGTCAGGTAAGAAAAGTTACACTTGTCGCTTCAGTCTGTAGTTCCATTGTCTTCTCCTAGTCCAGGCGACCTTGCACATGTTGCGAATTACACTGTTGCATTCAGCAAGAATGTCTCCTTGAGCAAGTGGGTCCCATGAGAAAGAATTTACTATGACTACACACATATCTCTAGCTTCTGGAAAAGTACAGATTTGTGTCCTTCAGGAAAACAGCACATTGCACGTTAGAAAACACAGGCAGCTAGGCCCAGACCCTAGCTAACTAAGGCCTAGTGAGTAATTTTAGCATAACTGAATACATAACACTTAAGGCTAATACAAAACCATACATTAGTACATTGTTAATTCAATATTAGTCAGTTTCATTAGTCATCGTATGCATTGATGGCCACTCCCCGTGGGCACATTTCAAACGCGTACATTAGTTCTACATTAACACATCTTCTATGCAGTTTCACTACACATCATATTGCAAGCTTTTCATGTTAATATTAATTCTAAAAGTCACACTCCAACAGCACCATGTTGAAAGTGCCTGCTAGTTAAATGTTTGTGTTTTGAGAAGTAAACTCCTGAACTCATAACTTTTTCTCTCCAATCAAAAAACGAACGTCAGTGATGTGGAGGGGGTTTTCTCCCACAGCATAGGGCATTTCTATATTTTCCCTGCGTGTTTCCTCCATGTGGGCATGGGTAGGGAAAATCAGTGACAGTCACCCTGTCCTCGATATTGAAGGCGACCAATACAATGATGTGAAGATCCTGCGGTGGATGGGCCCCTGGGTCAGGGTTCTCAGCAGTGGATCCAGCTGAGACTCTGCTGTTGGTAACCCAGCGGTCCCCCGTCGGAATGGGGAAAGGAAACTGTAGGTCTGACCAGGTAGGTGGCCTGCCACTTTTCTGTGTGCTTCTGTTCTACCAATAGGCCTCATAGTGATTAATCCAGTGCCTCAGTGATGTGGCCATGGCGGGGATCTACGATTAATATTAAAGTCCAAAATTGACAATTTCAATTGATGTAATTCCTTTTAGGTCTTAATCCGCATGTTGTACATTTTCATTTTCGTATATGTAATACAAGTAGTCAATGGCAAACCAGGATGAAACTGATATATACACAGCGCTTAACATTGTGTCCTTTCTGAGTCGATTGCAGAATACATATGTAATTTCAATTTCTATGGAAATATCTTGCCCTTTACAGCTACAAAATAAGGATGATGCAGCCTTTAGCGGGCAAGGACCACCGAACCAAAACAAAGTGATTAACACTGAAATGTTCCTGGCAGATGTGTGCTATTTGAGATAAATGTGATTAAATGCCATGTGAAGATATTTCCGACAATTTCGAAGCATCCAATAGGTGACAAAAATAAGGTAGCCATCTGGATAATGTCACAGACGATCAGTTAATGTTCAAAGATTATAACACATTTTAGCTCAAAGGTGTGTACCTTCTGTGTATACTCTTTTCACAAATAAGCGTTTTTTCAAACACTTCCCCATCCCATGCTGTTCTATTGAGTCTCAATAATTAATTGTATTGGTATTTGATGGCGAAGAAGCTTGTTTACAACTATATCTTCGGAATTACATTTTGTTGCACTTGCGGCACCTGTTGTAATCTACTGCTTTTAGAAATACTTAAATTGTTTTTTTTTCCTTTTCTAATGTCTAATCGCTCCTAGCCGTCACTAGGCAGCTTCAATTGTGTCGAAAAAAAGTAGTGGAGAATCTAATGTCCTTCTTCTGTGGCAAGACCAGCACTTCCAGGCACACAGTGACATCTGTCTCACCTCCAGTGCATACCCACATAGAGAAAGCATCAAAGTAGAGCCTTTTCTGTACATTCACCCTATTCCCGAGAAAAAGCAAAAACATTCTGTATGGCTTTTATGTGGTAATGCATTAAATCAAAGGCATGCTCACATGCACACAGACTGTGTGCTGCATGGCACTGCAAGCTTGGGGAATAAAAACTGAACTCATACATAGGTGATGAAGCAGAAAATGAAGGTTTTGATTTATTAACGCATAAACGTAGTGCCGAAATAATCATGTGTGATATTAACCGAACTAATAAAGATTGTACGGGGACAAAATGTGCCCTCAGAGTAGTTTGCCATCATTTATACGCGTGCTTTATATAACGTGGTGTATTAGAATTGCACTAATCCGACATAATCATAAACGTGTGCTACGATTTGCTTGTTTGAAATGTTTTAGCTTAGCATTACTTTAGCGGAGGCTTTGGCCTAGTTGCCTGGTCTCACAGTTTAGATGTTCGTATTTTTCCACTGTGCTATTAAACGTGTATTTCTGCTTGAAGCTGTACTTTTCCACAGAGACTGTTCACATGCTTATCTTAAAGTTAGTGCCAGCATGGCATATTTTCTCTTTAATTCAAGGTCGGCTTGCAGGTGCGGACAATGGAGGCTCTGAGAGTAAGCTAATCGAGAGACAATGTTGCAAATTACGTACCCATCTCCAAGGATAATGTATGCTTAAGTAAAAGCTTGAGAACTGTCGTTTTTGATTGGTCAATTTGAAGCTAACCTATGAACCCTCCAATGGAGACCCTACTGGACTTGAACTGTTGTCTATAAAACCCAGGTGCACGAGAGGAAAGCTCTCTCTATCTTCGGACATCCCGCCATTTTGACTTCGTAGCTGCTATGACCCATTTTGCTGCGACGCCATTTTGAGAGACTTTGATGCTTTCTCTAATCGAGAGAAAGAGATCTTAATGATTCTTGCCCTAGAGACTTTAACTTTGATTTGCCCCTTTGCATGAAGTAGTAATCTTATATTGCCGCCGTGAGGCAATTGCCCCGTCCACCTTTGCCCCTTTCGTCCCGGTCCTATGCTGATCGAGAAACGATACCTGTGAGACGAAGAATTCATTGATTGCTGATCAGAATTGGTAATTATGAAAGGAAATTGTAAAATTGCATTGTGTTTCTTTTAGGTAACCAACTGCTGATTTTGATAAGGACCCTAGCTAGGAGTTTTCTAAATTGATGTTGCCAAATTGTTTTTGCATGAAGTCCCACATGCTGATGCTAATTTGAGGTTAGACGAGGATTCCACATGTCGCACGATGCAATTTGAGATCTTGTTATGCTGACTAAATGTACGCAATTAGCCCATTGCAGATTATCGTATTAGTGCTTTGCATTGCCACTATCGAATGCCTTGTGATTCAAATGCTACATAGATTACACTTGTTTCGACGATATGGACAGCTATTAATGTTCATTTATGTTTATCATTTGGTGTTGAGACACATCTATATCGTGCTAGCTTTGTTAATATAGGGAAATAAATTCACTAACTTTGCAATAAACTGGTGTGGTTATTCCTGGCCGAAAGGTCAGGGTTCGCCGAAATGTATTCTGGATTAATTGTTAAGTGTTATGTTGTTCAAGGTGTTGCTTATGTTCGTTATTGATTATCGATATAAGGTGATTGATTGATCAAGAGTACAGAGAGTTCCCACTTAGTCAAAAGATTCATCGACCTAAAGAGCGTCCGAACGCAGGTAAATTGTTACCACGTTCCGCTCTATCAGTAGATGGTAGCAGAGGATGGTTACGTCTTTTGGGACCCTGTACTATTAAAGTACATGGTGTCGGATTAGCGGTTACGCACTTTGAGGCCTCATTCGAGAAGTTGAATTAGATTTTTCTTGGGTAAAACGGATTGACAAAATGATGATGGGCTAGGTCCACCGCGACTTTCCCGGGATCTCGGAGCTTGCGAATGGAGAGAAAGGAGGTGTGGAAACAGCGTTGGCAGTACTAGTGATGGTATGAGTGAAATTGGGGTTTTGCGCTTGCACAGCTTATTGCCGCAGAGTGTGTGAAAAGGTTGCGAGGATTTTCTTTTAAGGATAGCAGAGGTGTGACTCCGAGTGTAGAACTAAGAAGTCGTCGAACTTCATAGAGATAGCGGAGGTGCGGCTCCGAGTGTGAGAGTAGGGAAGTCGTCGAACTTCATGTGCGTCTGGCGCTTTGTGCATAAAAAGGTCCACGTGGTTGTTGTGGTTGAGACGGGCCCTGCGAGGTCAAGAGACTCCGGAGTATGTTGATCCATGTTGTGGTCTGGGCGGTTTAGTAGGTTGATCGGGCGTGGTCAACGAGTGGGTACGTGTGTTAGGGAGTGATAGAAACTTCGACTTCGGGCTTTGACAAGATTCTAAGTGCACTAGAACAGATCATTGACAAGTTGAGAGTAGGTCTGCGGGTCGGATTTGCTTGCGAATGTGGGGACTGAGAAAGACGGAATAGCGGCCAGAGGCTAGTGAAAAGTCCCGAGGCTAGTGAAAAATCCCTAAGGTCCTGAAGCGATTATGTTACCCTTTCTGTAGTAAACCGACAGATCTGTTTTAGTTTTGGTAGCTCGCGATACATGCAAGAAGTTGTTACGGGAGGAACTGAGTGAAGGAGGACTAGCCGCAAGGCTTTGTCAGCCGCAGTGTGTGTGAGTGTGACGTCACTAAGAGCTGCGCTGGGATAGGTTGGTTGGAGAGAAGGGTCGCGCACGGATTGGACGCAGTCCGTGGGGCTCGATTGGAAGGGGAAAGGCAAGTGAAGAGTATTCCGGTAATTAAAGTCACCTATTGATTACAAATTTTGTGGAATAAAAGTGACCTATTGATTATAAACTTTGTGAATTAAAAGACGAGAAAATGAAATTCCTCAAAGCATTCAGGAGCGCGATGAAGGGAGAGTCTTACATCAAAGCGAGCGTAGGGGAGGAGACGCCGCCCGAGGGCACACCAGCTTACATTGTAATGGAGGAAAAAGGGGTAGCTCCGTGTCTTTGGCTAAAGCAATGGCACAAGTGGACAGAGAAACATGGGAGCGTAGCATTCCCGATACATGGGACATTCAATATAAGGGTCCTAGAGAATTTGAGATTCGCGATGTATGACATGAAGGTACCTCCAAGGCCAGCACAGTTTGAGGCTCTAGCAATCTGGGAACTCATGGCTAGACAGCAACAGAAGAACAAGTTTGAAACAAGGATGAGGAAGGTAGAAAAGACACTAGCGGATGCTAGATGGGATAATGCGCAGAAGGTGTGGAGGTCAGATGTATTGCAGGGAATAAAATTGTTCCCCGCAATTACTAAGGATGAAGAGGAGACAGGTAAGAAAGCTACCTGTAAGACAGACAGGAAGTGTTCTAAGGATAGAGAGGACGAGGAAAAGTTGAGAAGAGAAGAGGAGTTAGAGGATGAGGAGTTGATAATGCAATTGCTGAACGACCGTCCACCACCTTATGCGGAAAATGGACAAGGTCCAAGTACCAGTTCTGCCCCTCCGGCATCGGTACAGAACAGTGAAACGCAGAGTCCAGGAGCACCATCGAGATCTAAGGACCCGAGCTTACTGTTCACCCCACAGATACCGCAGGTTAGGAGAATATATCCAGATGTGCCCGTGTTGAAACCCGCAGAAAATTATCAGCCGCAGATGCCAGGGTACTACAGCAGTGACAACAGTGGAGGGATGATTCTAGATCCAACCGTAAGGGGCGTACAGAATGGTTACAACCCAACAATGGCACAACCTGAATCAACTCAGTTTATGATGCCTCAAAAGCAGATGCAGGGAGGAAACGCTCATGCTCAAATGACGGGGAGTCAGATGGGCATGTCGGCAATGATGGCCCATAATATGGGGATGAACATGCCTCAGAATATGGGAAATGGACAGAATCCAGATGCAATATCACTGCCCATTACCGTAGGTCCAGCGGTACCTCTGTATAGTCAGCCTAACTTAGGTATGAGCAGTCAGGGACCAATGCTGCAGAATGGGACAGAAAGAAGGTGCATAGAAAACACTCCAGGGATAACTCCGATAGCGGCTCAGCCAACTGGGTCTGGGTCCCTGATGGAGTTTAGTCCCATATGTGCTCAGTCTACACTGGTGAGGTCGAGCCCCCCACTGATAATACCTTTAACATCGAATACTGAAAAGTTGCCGCAACCATCAATGGCAGTCGATGTGAATGCTACCCTGATGGGAGTAAATGCGCAACAGCTGACACAGTGGTTCAACAGTCTAAATTCCACACAAAGTTCAGGCAGTGGGAAAGGAGAAGAGTACCTGAATAGGATGAGGCTGAACATGGAAGCACAAGAATTGGTGGAAGGGAATATGGGTGTGAACAGGTTAGAGTCCTACACGGAAGAGGAGTTGAGATATCTATGTCCAAAGATCACGAAAGAAGTAAACAAGGTACATAAAAGTTTGCAGGAAGTAGCAGACAGGAATGGGATTGACATAGGCAAGACGAAACACTTGAGCAGAAGCTATAGGTTGGATTTTGGGACCACAGATTTTGAACACATGAGATCAGCAGGCATGAAGGCACACCTTAGGGAATTGTTGCAGAGTGCCCAAGTGTGGAGGTGCTTAGACAAGTGGGAAAGCAAATGGGTAAAGAGGAAGGATAAGAGGAGGGACAGTACCACAGAGCACAATGAGAAAAGACCGCAGAGTAGTGATACAGTAACTATGTTACCAATGAGGGAGACAGCAGGGGGAAAATTAGTACATGTACCATGGCACAGGAGCGACATTCAGTCTTTTACGAATGATTTTCCCAAACTGAGAGAGAAGCCGATTGAATGGTATCAACAGACTGATAGGTTTGTGAAGCTTGCGAAATGTCTCTGGGAAGACCTGAACACTCTATTCGAGATTGTGGTTCCGGCAGATTTATGGGAGGATTGCAAAAGAGCTGTAGGTTGGCCGACAAGTGAACCAGAGAGAGACAGAGAGACGGGTGCACCATCACCTATGGTGATGTGTCTGTACTATAAGGTGGTTGAGCATTTGAAGACGAAGGTTGCCGCGAAAAATGTGGATTGGCAGAAAATTGATCGAACTGCCCAAGAGGCTAAAGAATCGATTCATAGTTACTATGAGAGGTTGTTGAAGGCGTTCAAGAATTACAGTGGCACGGAAGCAATCGAGGCAAAAGATATGCTTCATTTTGTGTTCAGATTTGTGGAAGGGCTGAGACCAGAGATAAGTCAGATGATAAAATCGCATTTGATCTGCTGGCAGTCGAAACCGATTGATGAAGTCTTGACTTATGCGAAATACTGTAGCGACGAAATTGAGGTGAAACAGAAAAAGCTGAAAGAGAAGGTGATGATGATGCAGCTTAAGGCAGCTCAAACAGGTTTGCAAGGTCTACAAGGACTGCAAGGGTTGCCAGGGATGCAAGGGTTCCAACAGCAGATGCCGCAACCGCAGCCGCAGTTGCAGGGAAACATGGCGTTTCAGCAACAGCAGCCGCAGTTGCAAGGAAACATGGCGTTTCAGCCACAGGCCAGAGGCAGAGGAGGTTTTGTGAATAATGGTCCGGATTTGAACACTGTTGTGACAGGTGTGCAGGCAATGAAGAAAGTGATGCCGTGTCACGCGTTCGGAAACGTAGGTCATTGGAAACGCGAGTGCCCGATGGTGGTGCAGGAAGGTGCAGGTGTAGGTGTAGGTCAGCAAAACAATGATGTCAATGCATTTCAGACAATGAGAGGACCAAAAATGAGAGGTCCAAACCCAAATTTTCAGACCATAAATCAATTGCAGGAATTACAACCTATGCAGCCGCAGCAGATGCAGATGCACCGTGTGCAGATGACGCAGATGCAGCCGATGCAACAGCAGTTACCTATGGTACCTAATCAGCAAATGCAAATACCTTTGGCACCAATGAGTCAGCAGCAAGTGATGGTTCCTCCACAGGTAACGGGTCAGGTAATGAGTACAAACGGCACAGTACAACAGTTCCCATTACACAGTGAGAGTGGAATAAACAATGTATGGGAGAGTGAAAGCTCAGAAGAGGAAGGAGATTGCGTGCTTGCGGCATCCCTAGAAGTTGATCAAAGGGGTCCGTACGTAGAGGGAAGAGTAATGGGTCATCGGGTCTCATTCTTGGTCGACACGGGAGCCACACGTTCAACAGTTAAGAGCAGTGAGGTACCAAATTTGCCACTCTCAGGGAGGACAGTTCAAGTGGTAGGGGTAGCAAACAGACATCTGACGAACCCAATAACAGATCCGATACCAGTCAACATTGGTAACTATCAAGAGGTACATCAGTTTGTGGTATGTGACTCAAGCCCGATAGCACTGTTAGGAAGAGACCTATTGTGCAAATTGGGTTGTTCGATAATGTGTTCGAACGAGGGAATAACAATACAGACGAGCAGTGATGGGGAAGAAGAGGACAGTGTAGAGGGTGATGAGATGGAAACAGTTGACGAAGAGTATCCTCTGATTTGTCTTTTACCAATGATAACTGAAGAAGATATCCCAGCAGAATTACGGGAAACAGTCGGAAAGGAAGTGTGGGACATGACAGGGAAAGAGGTGGGATTGATGAGAGGAGTAGAACCAGTAAAAGTGATGGTAAAGCCCAATGCGATCTTTCCCCAGACCCCACAATACCACATGCCACAAGATACCCTCATGAAAGTTGCCCAACTTATTGACGAATTTGTGAAGAAGGGAGTACTGAAAGAAGTATTAAGCAGCCCATGTAATTCACCGATAATGGGACTAATAAAGCCAAGTGGGAAAGTCCGACTCGTGCAGGATTTGAGGAAAATAAATGACATCATAATAAAGTGCTGCCCTGTCGTGCCGAATCCAGCTGTGATAATGTTTCAGATCCCTTGCGAAGCTGAGTGGTTCTCAGTCATCGATTTGTCACAAGCATTCTTTTCTGTACCTCTTCATGAGGACAGCCAATTCCTCTTTTGTTTCAAATTCCTAGACAGAGTGTACAGTTGGTGTCGAATTCCTCAAGGGTTTTCTGAGTCACCGTCAATATTCAATCAAGTTCTAAAGAAAGATCTGGAAGAGTTAGAGTTGCCATTCGAGTCAACCCTAGTGCAGTACATTGATGACTTACTGGTTGCATCAAAGACAGAAAGTGGCTGCACAGCCGATACCATTGCTCTGTTGAACCATTTGGGAGGGAATGGACACAAGGTGTCTCCTTCCAAACTGCAGTTCTGTCAGAAGAAAGTGAAATACTTGGGTCACCAAATAGAAAAAGGGTCACGGAGAATAATGAAGGAAAGAATTACAAGTGTACTTCAAATGAGTCCACCAAAGACAAGGAAGGAGGTGAGGAAGTTTTTGGGAATGGTGGGATACTGTCGCCAGTGGATTCCCAACTTCTCGACTCTAGCGAAGCCTTTGCTGAAATTGACCCAGAAGGATGCCTTGGATCAGATCGAACTGAAAGGGGATGAGATGGATGCTTTTGTTGAATTAAAGGAATGCATGTGCAGGGCTCCAGCTTTAGGTATGCCTGATTACACGAAGCCTTTCACATTGTTTTGCCATGAACGTGATGCATGTTCTTTGTCTGTCTTGACTCAAGCCCATGGTGGCGTAAACAGACCAGTAGCGTATTTTTCAGCTACTTTGGATCCGGTTGCAGCAGCACTCCCAGGGTGTTTGCGCGACGTAGCAGCAGTTGGTATCAGCCTCACTCAGAGTGAAGGAATAGTGATGGGACACCCAGTAACAGTCATGGTCCCTCACTCAGTTGAGATACTTTTGACCCGCTCCCGAACGCAGCACATGACTGGAGCAAGACTCACAAGGTATGAAACGACTATTCTGGGCTCACCGAATGTGCAGCTGAAAAGGTGCACCACGTTGAATCCAGCTACCTTGCTTCCTGGAGAAAATGCTGAAATTGAGAACGCTGAAGACGTCGAGCATGACTGCCTTCAGGTGACTGAATTTTGCACAAAACCCCGACCGGACATCAAAGATACAAAACTTGATGAAAATGACCAAATTCTTTTTGTCGATGGTTCATGTCTAAGAGATGGGATGGGAATTTTGAAAGCAGGATATGCTGTATGTACTGTAACAGGGGTCTTGGAAGCGGGATGGCTCCAAGGAGTCTATTCTGCACAAGTAGCAGAACTTGTAGCCCTTACTAGAGCATGTCAATTGTCTGCATTGATGAAAGTCACCATTTACACTAATAGTCAATATGGGTTTGGGATTGTGCATGACTTTGGACAACTATGGTCACAGAGAGGTTTCCTGACTTCTTCAGGATCCCCAGTGAAAAATGGGGAGAGAATAAGGGAATTGTTACATGCAATTCAAGTGCCAGCTGAAGTTGCAGTGGTAAAGTGCAGTGCTCATACGAAAGGTCAGGACTATGTGTCTCTGGGAAATGCATATGCAGATCAAGTCGCAAGATTTTGTGCCTTGAACTGTATATTGCTAAGGGATGATTGGAATACAATAAGTGAACCAGAACTCGAACCAGCTGAAGCATTTGCCTTGAAGGTCGTAGATACAATAGAAGAACTAAAAGCACTACAGAATAATGTCAGGGAGGATGAAAGAGATTCCTGGATTAAATCACAATGTATAAAGAGACAAGACGAGCTATGGGTTTCACATGAGGGAAAATTTGTTTTGCCAAATAGTCTCTTATCACAGCTTGCGCGGTTCTATCATGGGCAAGCTCACCTAGGGAGAGATGCCATGATAAGATTGTTCAAAACCGATTGGTTTAACCCCAGATTTCGTCAAGCTGCAGAGGCAGTTTGCCATCGATGTGTCACTTGCCAGCAGATGAACCCAGGAAAGGGGACGGTTGTGAACACGAGTCACATTGGTAGGGCAAGCGGTCCTTTTAGTCGTATGCAGATGGACTTCATTGAGATGCCTGTGCATGGAGGCTTAAGATATGTGTTGGTGATTGTGTGCATTTTTAGTCATTGGATTGAGGCATACCCCACACGTAGAAACGACAGCCTTACAGTTGCCAAGCTATTATTGAGGGAGTTAATACCACGTTTCGGATTCCCGATCTCTTTAGAATCAGATAGGGGAAGTCACTTCAACAACGAGGTGATAAAGTTACTCTGCGAAGCACTGAACATTGAGCAAAAGCTGCACTGTAGCTATCGCCCTGAGGCATCAGGACTGGTGGAGCAGATGAATGGTACGCTGAAATCGAGAATGGCAAAAATATGTGCATCGACAAATTTGAAATGGCCTGACGCATTGCCCTTAGTGCTAATGTCAATGAGAAACACTCCTGATAGAAAAACTGGACTGTCTCCGCACGAAATTCTCATGGGCAGGGCTATGAGACTTCCTGCAGTTCCCGCAAACATGCTTTTGAATATTACAGATGATATGGTGTTAGACTACTGCAAAGGTCTGGCTGACGTGGTTCGCTCTTTCTCTCACCAGGTGGAAGCAACCACCTTGCCACCGATCCAAGGTCCAGGGCACGCACTGAAAGCAGGTGACTGGGTCGTGATAAAGAAGCACGTGAGGAAGTCGTGTCTGGAACCCCGTTGGAAAGGCCCTTTCCAAGTGATCCTGACGACAACTACCGCTGTGAAGTGCGCGGGGGTTCCCAACTGGATTCACGCCAGTCACACAAAGAAGGTGCTGTGTCCCACAGATGAGGAAGTTGAAGCTCTGAAACTAGCAGTGCCTGATAAAACAGTGCCGAGTGCTGAGACAGAACAAAAGCGAACTGAAAGCGAACAAGCAACAGCAGGAGAAAAAGAGATATTATTGGAGAACGAAGAGTCCGACTCACTTGGGGAAGACCAAGGAGAAAGTTCAGACAGCGACGAAGAAGCTGCAGGTGACAAAGAGCCTGAAGCAGCTGAGGGTAGCAAAAAGCCTGAAGCAGCTGAAGGTGATAAAGAACCTGAAGCAGCTGAAAGTGATACAGAGCCAGAAGAAAGTAACGGTGACGAAGGGCTCGAAAAAGGTGAGAAGGCAGGAGAGCCTGAGCAGAAGGGGGCTTTCCCAGAAACAGACGATACAGAAAAAGAAAAAGAAAACGTGACTGATTCCCCTGAAGGTGGGGACAAAGAAGGGCAGAACGAAAGAGCTCAAACCTCTACAGAAAGGATCGCAGGTCCATCAAACGGACACGGTGCAAAAAGAAGACTAAGTATCTCACCGATAAAAGAAAAGGGTAAAGAAGGTTTGAACGAAGGAGGAAGGCCAAAAGTGAAAGAGAAAAGAAAGGAAGTGACTGTCGTGGAACAATCGTCAAGTGAAGAAAAAGACTTGGCGAAGGAGGAGAGTGCCAGCGAAGCAGAATCGAAAAGAGAAGCAAAATTGAAAAGGAAAAGGATACCAAACAGGAGGTATTCCGGTCCTGAATGGGCATATGCAGTAAATGATGATTGGACTGACGAGTTTGTATCTCTAAGCATCGAGAACGAAGAAGAAGAAGAGATACCAATAGAAAAGAAAAGTTTCATATTCTCTGTTGATTGAAACGGTAGTAAATGGTATTGCTTGCTGCAATCTAACGTGAGACAAACAACCAGTTGAGACATTGCTGAACCGAATCGGGACAAATGCTGCTAACCGATAAGTGACTGGCCTCTTGAAGAAGACGGTGTGAACATTGTGCTCGCTCAGCTTTGTAACTGAATTGCCAAGTAGTTTCATTTATAAGTGCTTCTAGCTCTCTGATTCTATATAGATCATGACGCAAAACAATAGAAAGAAATATTGTAAATACGTGTGTATAGGCTTGGTACTAACATGTGTGAAATAATAATGGCAATTGTGTTTGGAATGCATGGAAAGGGTGAGAATAAGACTATTGCTGCTTCTACTATTGTTCCTGTTACTGTCACTGAACTAACACCATTAAAAAGACTAGCACTGGATGAGAGGCTCTTGCACGATAAGAAAGAGCTTTCGTATAACGTTTTCTATCGCTTATTAACAGAGTATGTTGAGACTATGGATGCGAAAGATTGTTATGTGTGTACCCAGATACCGACATCAGTAAAGGAAGGGGTTGCTTATCACCACATGCCTCTTACATATGGGATTACATGTAGTTTAGTAATGTCTAGGTTTTATGGTCAAAATAACATACAGTATTTTTACTCGAATTATGATGTTACATTTGCTTATGTTCCTATAATAGCGCAGCTAACCCAGACTGCAAAATATTGGGATTATAAAATTATGGGGGAATTTTTCGAGCCAATGCAACCTTTTGAAACGGCTCATGCTCATAGGGAGAACCTTACTTGCTCAGTCTCTGCTGTAGAAATAAGCTTTTTAGATCGCACAGATGATAGAAGGGCTCAAATGAAAGCGAAATTAGAAAAAGAGCTACATAAGAGGACTTCAGTAGATAATTATGACTTTGCTGCTATAAAGACACAAGGGAAAATTGCTTTAGATGCTTGGCATGTAGGGAAATTTTGTATATATCGAGGTGAATCTTATTACGACAATATTTTTGTAGGAGCGAGTGAATGCAAACATACGTTTATCTTTAAGGCCAAATGGACATTCATGATGGACGGACTTGACCCTGTCATTCCAGGGGTGTATTACATTTGTGGGCATAATGCCTATTATCGTCTTCCAAAGGGATGGTGGGGAAGATGTTATTTGGGTATAGTGTTTCCAAAGGTTTATCAACTGGATGACATATCGATGATTCAAAAGACACCTGGATCCCATCGTATCCAGAAAAGAGAGACCGCAGCTGCTGTGGTAGGTGATATATTTGGAGCCATGATTCCTTCATTAGGAGTTGTGTTGAATTCTATCAAGATACGTAAGTTGTCTACTATAGTGGATAACATGTTGACAAAGTTTTCAGGTGCTATAATCCTGATAGATGCTGAACTTGCAGCGGAAAGAGCTATGACTCTTCAAAATAGGCTTGCTTTAGACATTCTTTTAGCAAAGGATGGAGGCGTTTGCAAAATGATTGGTGCACGTCACTGCTGCACATATATACCTGATAATAGTGTGAAAATTAAAACTATGCTTGCTAATCTAACAAAAGAAAGTGCAGATTTGAAAGAACTGAAAGAACCAGGAGTGTGGGAGAAGGTTGGAAAGGGACTTGCTTCAGTGGGACATTGGATTGGGGGAATTTGGAATGGAATATTATTGAAAATAATAGAAGGAATATTAATAGTGATAATATGTGTATTTGGAATTTGGGGAATAAAAAGGGGAATAATAATGATTATGGAAAGAATTAAAAGAAGAAAGGAGGAGAAAATTATGAAAAGAATGGCAGAAGAATATAAAGCGCAAACTAGGGGAACTAAAAGGAAAAGGGAGCTGACAGAATTTTAATGGGATAAAATTTGTGGGCTGAATTTGTGTGATGACAAGTAGTCATCAGAGGAGGGATTGATGAAGCAGAAAATGAAGGTTTTGATTTATTAACGCATAAACGTAGTGCCGAAATAATCATGTGTGATATTAACCGAACTAATAAAGATTGTACGGGGACAAAATGTGCCCTCAGAGTAGTTTGCCATCATTTATACGCGTGCTTTATATAACGTGGTGTATTAGAATTGCACTAATCCGACATAATCATAAACGTGTGCTACGATTTGCTTGTTTGAAATGTTTTAGCTTAGCATTACTTTAGCGGAGGCTTTGGCCTAGTTGCCTGGTCTCACGGTTTAGATGTTCGTATTTTTCCACTGTGCTATTAAACGTGTATTTCTGCTTGAAGCTGTACTTTTCCACAGAGACTGTTCACATGCTTATCTTAAAGTTAGTGCCAGCATGGCATATTTTCTCTTTAATTCAAGGTCGGCTTGCAGGTGCGGACAATGGAGGCTCTGAGAGTAAGCTAATCGAGAGACAATGTTGCAAATTACGTACCCATCTCCAAGGATAATGTATGCTTAAGTAAAAGCTTGAGAACTGTCGTTTTTGATTGGTCAATTTGAAGCTAACCTATGAACCCTCCAATGGAGACCCTACTGGACTTGAACTGTTGTCTATAAAACCCAGGTGCACGAGAGGAAAGCTCTCTCTATCTTCGGACATCCCGCCATTTTGACTTCGTAGCTGCTATGACCCATTTTGCTGCGACGCCATTTTGAGAGACTTTGATGCTTTCTCTAATCGAGAGAAAGAGATCTTAATGATTCTTGCCCTAGAGACTTTAACTTTGATTTGCCCCTTTGCATGAAGTAGTAATCTTATCTTGCCGCCGTGAGGCAATTGCCCCGTCCACCTTTGCCCCTTTCGTCCCGGTCCTATGCTGATCGAGAAACGATACCTGTGAGACGAAGAATTCATTGATTGCTGATCAGAATTGGTAATTATGAAAGGAAATTGTAAAATTGCATTGTGTTTCTTTTAGGTAACCAACTGCTGATTTTGATAAGGACCCTAGCTAGGAGTTTTCTAAATTGATGTTGCCAAATTGTTTTTGCATGAAGTCCCACATGCTGATGCTAATTTGAGGTTAGACGAGGATTCCACATGTCGCACGATGCAATTTGAGATCTTGTTATGCTGACTAAATGTACGCAATTAGCCCATTGCAGATTATCGTATTAGTGCTTTGCATTGCCACTATCGAATGCCTTGTGATTCAAATGCTACATAGATTACACTTGTTTCGACGATATGGACAGCTATTAATGTTCATTTATGTTTATCATTTGGTGTTGAGACACATCTATATCGTGCTAGCTTTGTTAATATAGGGAAATAAATTCACTAACTTTGCAATAAACTGGTGTGGTTATTCCTGGCCGAAAGGTCAGGGTTCGCCAAAATGTATTCTGGATTAATTGTTAAGTGTTATGTTGTTCAAGGTGTTGCTTATGTTCGTTATTGATTATCGATATAAGGTGATTGATTGATCAAGAGTACAGAGAGTTCCCACTTAGTCAAAAGATTCATCGACCTAAAGAGCGTCCGAACGCAGGTAAATTGTTACCACGTTCCGCTCTATCAGTAGATGGTAGCAGAGGATGGTTACGTCTTTTGGGACCCTGTACTATTAAAGTACATGGTGTCGGATTAGCGGTTACGCACTTTGAGGCCTCATTCGAGAAGTTGAATTAGATTTTTCTTGGGTAAAACGGATTGACAAAATGATGATGGGCTAGGTCCACCGCGACTTTCCCGGGATCTCGGAGCTTGCGAATGGAGAGAAAGGAGGTGTGGAAACAGCGTTGGCAGTACTAGTGATGGTATGAGTGAAATTGGGGTTTTGCGCTTGCACAGCTTATTGCCGCAGAGTGTGTGAAAAGGTTGCGAGGATTTTCTTTTAAGGATAGCGGAGGTGTGACTCCGAGTGTAGAACTAAGAAGTCGTCGAACTTCATAGAGATAGCGGAGGTGCGGCTCCGAGTGTGAGAGTAGGGAAGTCGTCGAACTTCATGTGCGTCTGGCGCTTTGTGCATAAAAAGGTCCACGTGGTTGTTGTGGTTGAGACGGGCCCTGCGAGGTCAAGAGACTCCGGAGTATGTTGATCCATGTTGTGGTCTGGGCGGCTTAGTAGGTTGATCGGGCGTGGTCAACGAGTGGGTACGTGTGTTAGGGAGTGATAGAAACTTCGACTTCGGGCTTTGACAAGATTCTAAGTGCACTAGAACAGATCATTGACAAGTTGAGAGTAGGTCTGCGGGTCGGATTTGCTTGCGAATGTGGGGACTGAGAAAGACGGAATAGCGGCCAGAGGCTAGTGAAAAGTCCAGAGGCTAGTGAAAAATCCCTAAGGTCCTGAAGCGATTATGTTACCCTTCCTGTAGTAAACCGACAGATCTGTTTTAATTTTGGTAGCTCGCGATACATGCAAGAAGTTGTTACGGGAGGAACTGAGTGAAGGAGGACTAGCCGCAAGGCTTTGTCAGCCGCAGTGTGTGTGAGTGTGACGTCACTAAGAGCCGCGCTGGGATAGGTTGGTTGGAGAGAAGGGTCGCGCACGGATTGGACGCAGTCCGTGGGGCTCGATTGGAAGGGGAAAGGCAAGTGAAGAGTATTCCGGTAATTAAAGTCACCTATTGATTACAAATTTTGTGGAATAAAAGTGACCTATTGATTATAAACTTTGTGAATTAAAAGACGAGAAAATGAAATTCCTCAAAGCATTCAGGAGCGCGATGAAGGGAGAGTCTTACATCAAAGCGAGCGTAGGGGAGGAGACGCCGCCCGAGGGCACACCAGCTTACATTGTAATGGAGGAAAAAGGGGTAGCTCCGTGTCTTTGGCTAAAGCAATGGCACAAGTGGACAGAGAAACATGGGAGCGTAGCATTCCCGATACATGGGACATTCAATATAAGGGTCCTAGAGAATTTGAGATTCGCGATGTATGACATGAAGGTACCTCCAAGCCCAGCACAGTTTGAGGCTCTAGCAATCTGGGAACTCATGGCTAGACAGCAACAGAAGAACAAGTTTGAAACAAGGATGAGGAAGGTAGAAAAGACACTAGCGGATGCTAGGTGGGATAATGCGCAGAAGGTGTGGAGGTCAGATGTTTTGCAGGGAATAAAATTGTTCCCCGCAATTACTAAGGATGAAGAGGAGACAGGTAAGAAAGCTACCTGTAAGACAGACAGGAAGTGTTCTAAGGATAGAGAGGACGAGGAAAAGTTGAGAAGAGAAGAGGAGTTAGAGGATGAGGAGTTGATAATGCAATTGCTGAACGACCGTCCACCACCTTATGCGGAAAATGGACAAGGTCCAAGTACCAGTTCTGCCCCTCCGGCATCGGTACAGAACAGTGAAACGCAGAGTCCAGGAGCACCATCGAGATCTAAGGACCCGAGCTTACTGTTCACCCCACAGATACCGCAGGTTAGGAGAATATATCCAGATGTGCCCGTGTTGAAACCCGCAGAAAATTATCAGCCGCAGATGCCAGGGTACTACAGCAGTGACAACAGTGGAGGGATGATTCTAGATCCAACCGTAAGGGGCGTACAGAATGGTTACAACCCAACAATGGCACAAGCTGAATCAACTCAGTTTATGATGCCTCAAAAGCAGATGCAGGGAGGAAACGCTCATGCTCAAATGACGGGGAGTCAGATGGGCATGTCGGCAATGATGGCCCATAATATGGGGATGAACATGCCTCAGAATATGGGAAATGGACAGAATCCAGATGCAATATCACTGCCCATTACCGTAGGTCCAGCGGTACCTCTGTATAGTCAGCCTAACTTAGGTATGAGCAGTCAGGGACCAATGCTGCAGAATGGGACAGAAAGAAGGTGCATAGAAAACACTCCAGGGATAACTCCGATAGCGGCTCAGCCAACTGGGTCTGGGTCCCTGATGGAGTTTAGTCCCATATGTGCTCAGTCTACACTGGTGAGGTCGAGCCCCCCACTGATAATACCTTTAACATCGAATACTGAAAAGTTGCCGCAACCATCAATGGCAGTCGATGTGAATGCTACCCTGATGGGAGTAAATGCGCAACAGCTGACACAGTGGTTCAACAGTCTAAATTCCACACAAAGTTCAGGCAGTGGGAAAGGAGAAGAGTACCTGAATAGGATGAGGCTGAACATGGAAGCACAAGAATTGGTGGAAGGGAATATGGGTGTGAACAGGTTAGAGTCCTACACGGAAGAGGAGTTGAGATATCTATGTCCAAAGATCACGAAAGAAGTAAACAAGGTACATAAAAGTTTGCAGGAAGTAGCAGACAGGAATGGGATTGACATAGGCAAGACAAAACACTTGAGCAGAAGCTATAGGTTGGATTTTGGGACCACAGATTTTGAACACATGAGATCAGCAGGCATGAAGGCACACCTTAGGGAATTGTTGCAGAGTGCCCAAGTGTGGAGGTGCTTAGACAAGTGGGAAAGCAAATGGGTAAAGAGGAAGGATAAGAGGAGGGACAGTGCCACAGAGCACAATGAGAAAAGACCGCAGAGTAGTGATACAGTAACTATGTTACCAATGAGGGAGACAGCAGGGGGAAAATTAGTACATGTACCATGGCACAGGAGCGACATTCAGTCTTTTACGAATGATTTTCCCAAACTGAGAGAGAAGCCGATTGAATGGTATCAACAGACTGATAGGTTTGTGAAGCTTGCGAAATGTCTCTGGGAAGACCTGAACACTCTATTCGAGATTGTGGTTCCGGCAGATTTATGGGAGGATTGCAAAAGAGCTGTAGGTTGGCCGACAAGTGAACCAGAGAGAGACAGAGAGACGGGTGCACCATCACCTATGGTGATGTGTCTGTACTATAAGGTGGTTGAGCATTTGAAGACGAAGGTTGCCGCGAAAAATGTGGATTGGCAGAAAATTGATCGAACTGCCCAAGAGGCTAAAGAATCGATTCATAGTTACTATGAGAGGTTGTTGAAGGCGTTCAAGAATTACAGTGGCACGGAAGCAATCGAGGCAAAAGATATGCTTCATTTTGTGTTCAGATTTGTGGAAGGGCTGAGACCAGAGATAAGTCAGATGATAAAATCGCATTTGATCTGCTGGCAGTCGAAACCGATTGATGAAGTCTTGACTTATGCGAAATACTGTAGCGACGAAATTGAGGTGAAACAGAAAAAGCTGAAAGAGAAGGTGATGATGATGCAGCTTAAGGCAGCTCAAACAGGTTTGCAAGGTCTACAAGGACTGCAAGGGTTGCCAGGGATGCAAGGGTTCCAACAGCAGATGCCGCAACCGCAGCCGCAGTTGCAGGGAAACATGGCGTTTCAGCAACAGCAGCCGCAGTTGCAAGGAAACATGGCGTTTCAGCCACAGGCCAGAGGCAGAGGCAGAGGAGGTTTTGTGAATAATGGTCCGGATTTGAACACTGTTGTGACAGGTGTGCAGGCAATGAAGAAAGTGATGCCGTGTCACGCGTGCGGAAACGTAGGTCATTGGAAACGCGAGTGCCCGATGGTGGTGCAGGAAGGTGCAGGTGCAGGTGTAGGTGTTGGTCAGCAAAACAATGATGTCAATGCATTTCAGACAATGAGAGGACCGAAAATGAGAGGTCCAAACCCAAATTTTCAGACCATAAATCAATTGCAGGGATTACAACCTATGCAGCCGCAGCAGATGCAGATGCACCGTGTGCAGATGACGCAGATGCAGCCGATGCAACAGCAGTTACCTATGGTACCTAATCAGCAAATGCAAATACCTTTGGCACCAATGAGTCAGCAGCAAGTGATGGTTCCTCCACAGGTAACGGGTCAGGTAATGAGTACAAACGGCACAGTACAACAGTTCCCATTACACAGTGAGAGTGGAATAAACAATGTATGGGAGAGTGAAAGCTCAGAAGAGGAAGGAGATTGCGTGCTTGCGGCATCCCTAGAAGTTGATCAAAGGGGTCCGTACGTAGAGGGAAGAGTAATGGGTCATCGGGTCTCATTCTTGGTCGACACGGGAGCCACACGTTCAACAGTTAAGAGCAGTGAGGTACCAAATTTGCCACTCTCAGGGAGGACAGTTCAAGTGGTAGGGGTAGCAAACAGACATCTGACGAACCCAATAACAGATCCGATACCAGTCAACATTGGTAACTATCAAGGGGTACATCAGTTTGTGGTATGTGACTCAAGCCCGATAGCACTGTTAGGAAGAGACCTATTGTGCAAATTGGGTTGTTCGATAATGTGTTCGAACGAGGGAATAACAATACAGACGAGCAGTGATGGGGAAGAAGAGGACAGTGTAGAGGGTGATGAGATGGAAACAGTTGACGAAGAGTATCCTCTGATTTGTCTTTTACCAATGATAACTGAAGAAGATATCCCAGCAGAATTACGGGAAACAGTCGGAAAGGAAGTGTGGGACATGACAGGGAAAGAGGTGGGATTGATGAGAGGAGTAGAACCAGTAAAAGTGATGGTAAAGCCCAATGCGATCTTTCCCCAGACCCCACAATACCACATGCCACAAGATACCCTCATGAAAGTTGCCCAACTTATTGACGAATTCGTGAAGCAGGGAGTACTGAAAGAAGTATTAAGCAGCCCATGTAATTCACCGATAATGGGACTAATAAAGCCAAGTGGGAAAGTCCGACTCGTGCAGGATTTGAGGAAAATAAATGACATCATAATAAAGTGCTGCCCTGTCGTGCCGAATCCAGCTGTGATAATGTTTCAGATCCCTTGCGAAGCTGAGTGGTTCTCAGTCATCGATTTGTCACAAGCATTCTTTTCTGTACCTCTTCATGAGGACAGCCAATTCCTCTTTTGTTTCAAATTCCTAGACAGAGTGTACAGTTGGTGTCGAATTCCTCAAGGGTTTTCTGAGTCACCGTCAATATTCAATCAAGTTCTAAAGAAAGATCTGGAAGAGTTAGAGTTGCCATTCGAGTCAACCCTAGTGCAGTACATTGATGACTTACTGGTTGCATCAAAGACAGAAAGTGGCTGCACAGCCGATACCATTGCTCTGTTGAACCATTTGGGAGGGAATGGACACAAGGTGTCTCCTTCCAAACTGCAGTTCTGTCAGAAGAAAGTGAAATACTTGGGTCACCAAATAGAAAAAGGGTCACGGAGAATAATGAAGGAAAGAATTACAAGTGTACTTCAAATGAGTCCACCAAAGACAAGGAAGGAGGTGAGGAAGTTTTTGGGAATGGTGGGATACTGTCGCCAGTGGATTCCCAACTTCTCGACTCTAGCGAAGCCTTTGCTGAAATTGACCCAGAAGGATGCCTTGGATCAGATCGAACTGAAAGGGGATGAGATGGATGCTTTTGTTGAATTAAAGGAATGCATGTGCAGGGCTCCAGCTTTAGGTATGCCTGATTACACGAAGCCTTTCACATTGTTTTGCCATGAACGTGATGCATGTTCTTTGTCTGTCTTGACTCAAGCCCATGGTGGCGTAAACAGACCAGTAGCGTATTTTTCAGCTACTTTGGATCCGGTTGCAGCAGCACTCCCAGGGTGTTTGCGCGACGTAGCAGCAGTTGGTATCAGCCTCACTCAGAGTGAAGGAATAGTGATGGGACACCCAGTAACAGTCATGGTCCCTCACTCAGTTGAGATACTTTTGACCCGCTCCCGAACGCAGCACATGACTGGAGCAAGACTCACAAGGTATGAAACGACTATTCTGGGCTCACCGAATGTGCAGCTGAAAAGGTGCACCACGTTGAATCCAGCTACCTTGCTTCCTGGAGAAAATGCTGAAATTGAGAACGCTGAAGACGTCGAGCATGACTGCCTTCAGGTGACTGAATTTTGCACAAAACCCCGACCGGACATCAAAGATACAAAACTTGATGAAAATGACCAAATTCTTTTTGTCGATGGTTCATGTCTAAGAGATGGGATGGGAATTTTGAAAGCAGGATATGCTGTATGTACTGTAACAGGGGTCTTGGAAGCGGGATGGCTCCAAGGAGTCTATTCTGCACAAGTAGCAGAACTTGTAGCCCTTACTAGAGCATGTCAATTGTCTGCATTGATGAAAGTCACCATTTACACTGATAGTCAATATGGGTTTGGGATTGTGCATGACTTTGGACAACTATGGTCACAGAGAGGTTTCCTGACTTCTTCAGGATCCCCAGTGAAAAATGGGGAGAGAATAAGGGAATTGTTACATGCAATTCAAGTGCCAGCTGAAGTTGCAGTGGTAAAGTGCAGTGCTCATACGAAAGGTCAGGACTATGTGTCTCTGGGAAATGCATATGCAGATCAAGTCGCAAGATTTTGTGCCTTGAACTGTATATTGCTAAGGGATGATTGGAATACAATAAGTGAACCAGAACTCGAACCAGCTGAAGCATTTGCCTTGAAGGTCGTAGATACAATAGAAGAACTAAAAGCACTACAGAATAATGTCAGGGAGGATGAAAGAGATTCCTGGATTAAATCACAATGTATAAAGAGACAAGACGAGCTATGGGTTTCACATGAGGGAAAATTTGTTTTGCCAAATAGTCTCTTATCACAGCTTGCGCGGTTCTATCATGGGCAAGCTCACCTAGGGAGAGATGCCATGATAAGATTGTTCAAAACCGATTGGTTTAACCCCAGATTTCGTCAAGCTGCAGAGGCAGTTTGCCATCGATGTGTCACTTGCCAGCAGATGAACCCAGGAAAGGGGACGGTTGTGAACGCGAGTCACATTGGTAGGGCAAGCGGTCCTTTTAGTCGTATGCAGATGGACTTCATTGAGATGCCTGTGCATTGAGGCTTAAGATATGTGTTGGTGATTGTGTGCATTTTTAGTCATTGGATTGAGGCATACCCCACACGTAGAAACGACAGCCTTACAGTTGCCAAGCTATTATTGAGGGAGTTAATACCACGTTTCGGATTCCCGATCTCTTTAGAATCAGATAGGGGAAGTCACTTCAACAACGAGGTGATAAAGTTACTCTGCGAAGCACTGAACATTGAGCAAAAGCTGCACTGTAGCTATCGCCCTGAGGCATCAGGACTGGTGGAGCAGATGAATGGTACGCTGAAATCGTGAATGGCAAAAATATGTGCATCGACAAATTTGAAATGGCCTGACGCATTGCCCTTAGTGCTAATGTCAATGAGAAACACTCCTGATAGAAAAACTGGACTGTCTCCGCACGAAATTCTCATGGGCAGGGCTATGAGACTTCCTGCAGTTCCCGCAAACATGCTTTTGAATATTACAGATGATATGGTGTTAGACTACTGCAAAGGTCTGGCTGACGTGGTTCGCTCTTTCTCTCACCAGGTGGAAGCAACCACCTTGCCACCGATCCAAGGTCCAGGGCACGCACTGAAAGCAGGTGACTGGGTCGTGATAAAGAAGCACGTGAGGAAGTCGTGTCTGGAACCCCGTTGGAAAGGCCCTTTCCAAGTGATCCTGACGACAACTACCGCTGTGAAGTGCTCGGGGGTTCCCAACTGGATTCACGCCAGTCACACAAAGAAGGTGCTGTGTCCCACAGATGAGGAAGTTGAAGCGCTGAAACTACCAGTGCCTGATAAAACAGTGCCGAGTGCTGAGACAGAACAAAAGCGAACTGAAAGCGAACAAGCAACAGCAGGAGAAAAAGAGATATTATTGGAGAACGAAGAGTCCGACTCACTTGGGGAAGACCAAGGAGAAAGTTCAGACAGCGACGAAGAAGCTGCAGGTGACAAAGAGCCTGAAGCAGCTGAGGGTAGCAAAAAGCCTGAAGCAGCTGAAGGTGATAAAGAACCTGAAGCAGCTGAAAGTGATACAGAGCCAGAAGAAAGTAACGGTGACGAAGGGCTCGAAAAAGGTGAGAAGGCAGGAGAGCCTGAGCAGAAGGGGGCTTTCCCAGAAACAGACGATACAGAAAAAGAAAAAGAAAACGTGACTGATTCCCCTGAAGGTGGGGACAAAGAAGGGCAGAACGAAAGAGCTCAAACCTCTACAGAAAGGATCGCAGGTCCATCAAACGGACACGGTGCAAAAAGAAGACTAAGTATCTCACCGATAAAAGAAAAGGGTAAAGAAGGTTTGAACGAAGGAGGAAGGCCAAAAGTGAAAGAGAAAAGAAAGGAAGTGACTGTCGTGGAACAATCGTCAAGTGAAGAAAAAGACTTGGCGAAGGAGGAGAGTGCCAGCGAAGCAGAATCGAAAAGAGAAGCAAAATTGAAAAGGAAAAGGATACCAAACAGGAGGTATTCCGGTCCTGAATGGGCATATGCAGTAAATGATGATTGGACTGACGAGTTTGTATCTCTAAGCATCGAGAACGAAGAAGAAGAAGAGATACCAATAGAAAAGAAAAGTTTCATAGACTCTGTTGATTGAAACGGTAGTTAATGGTATTGCTTGCTGCAATCTAACGTGAGACAAACAACCAGTTGAGACATTGCTGAACCGAATCGGGACAAATGCTGCTAACCGATAAGTGACTGGCCTCTTGAAGAAGACGGTGTGAACATTGTGCTCGCTCAGCTTTGTAACTGAATTGCCAAGTAGTTTCATTTATAAGTGCTTCTAGCTCTCTGATTCTATATAGATCATGACGCAAAACAATAGAAAGAAATATTGTAAATACGTGTGTATAGGCTTGGTACTAACATGTGTACTAATAATAATGGCAATTGTGTTTGGAATGCATGGAAAGGGTGAGAATAAGACTATTGCTGCTTCTACTATTGTTCCTGTTACTGTCACTGAACTAACACCATTAAAAAGACTAGCACTGGATGAGAGGCTCTTGCACGATAAGAAAGAGCTTTCGTATAACGTTTTCTATCGCTTATTAACAGAGTATGTTGAGACTATGGATGCGAAAGATTGTTATGTGTGTACCCAGATACCGACATCAGTAAAGGAAGGGGTGACTTATCACCACATGCCTCTTACATATGGGATTACATGTAGTTTAGTAATGTCTAGGTTTTATGGTCAAAATAACATACAGTATTTTTACTCGAATTATGATGTTACATTTGCTTATGTTCCTATAATAGCGCAGCTAAGCCAGACTGCAAAATATTGGGATTATAAAATTATGGGGGAATTTTTCGAGCCAATGCAACCTTTTGAAACGGCTCATGCTCATAGGGAGAACCTTACTTGCTCAGTCTCTGCTGTAGAAATAAGCTTTTTAGATCGCACAGATGATAGAAGGGCTCAAATGAAAGCGAAATTAGAAAAAGAGCTACATAAGAGGACTTCAGTAGATAATTATGACTTTGCTGCTATAAAGACACAAGGGAAAATTGCTTTAGATGCTTGGCATGTAGGGAAATTTTATATATATCGAGGTGAATCTTATTACGACAATATTTTTGTAGGAGCGAGTGAATGCAAACATACGTTTATCTTTAAGGCCAAATGGACATTCATGATGGACGGACTTGACCCTGTCATTCCAGGGGTGTATTACATTTGTGGGCATAATGCCTATTATCGTCTTCCAAAGGGATGGTGGGGAAGATGTTATTTGGGTATAGTGTTTCCAAAGGTTTATCAACTGGATGACATATCGATGATTCAAAAGACACCTGGATCCCATCGTATCCAGAAAAGAGAGACCGCAGCTGCTGTGGTAGGTGATATATTTGGAGCCATGATTCCTTCATTAGGAGTTGTGTTGAATTCTATCAAGATACGTAAGTTGTCTACTATAGTGGATAACATGTTGACAAAGTTTTCAGGTGCTATAATCCTGATAGATGCTGAACTTGCAGCGGAAAGAGCTATGACTCTTCAAAATAGGCTTGCTTTAGACATTCTTTTAGCAAAGGACGGAGGCGTTTGCAAAATGATTGGTGCACGTCACTGCTGCACATATATACCTGATAATAGTGTGAAAATTAAAACTATGCTTGCTAATCTAACAAAAGAAAGTGCAGATTTGAAAGAACTGAAAGAACCAGGAGTGTGGGAGAAGGTTGGAAAGGGACTTGCTTCAGTGGGACATTGGATTGGGGGAATTTGGAATGGAATATTATTGAAAATAATAGAAGGAATATTAATAGTGATAATATGTGTATTTGGAATTTGGGGAATAAAAAGGGGAATAATAATGATTATGGAAAGAATTAAAAGAAGAAAGGAGGAGAAAATTATGAAAAGAATGGCAGAAGAATATAAAGCGCAAACTAGGGGAACTAAAAGGAAAAGGGAGCTGACAGAATTTTAATGGGATAAAATTTGTGGGCTGAATTTGTGTGATGACAAGTAGTCATCAGAGGAGGGATTGATGAAGCAGAAAATGAAGGTTTTGATTTATTAACGCATAAACGTAGTGCCGAAATAATCATGTGTGATATTAACCGAACTAATAAAGATTGTACGGGGACAAAATGTGCCCTCAGAGTAGTTTGCCATCATTTATACGCGTGCTTTATATAACGTGGTGTATTAGAATTGCACTAATCCGACATAATCATAAACGTGTGCTACGATTTGCTTGTTTGAAATGTTTTAGCTTAGCATTACTTTAGCGGAGGCTTTGGCCTAGTTGCCTGGTCTCACGGTTTAGATGTTCGTATTTTTCCACTGTGCTATTAAACGTGTATTTCTGCTTGAAGCTGTACTTTTCCACAGAGACTGTTCACATGCTTATCTTAAAGTTAGTGCCAGCATGGCATATTTTCTCTTTAATTCAAGGTCGGCTTGCAGGTGCGGACAATGGAGGCTCTGAGAGTAAGCTAATCGAGAGACAATGTTGCAAATTACGTACCCATCTCCAAGGATAATGTATGCATAAGTAAAAGCTTGAGAACTGTCGTTTTTGATTGGTCAATTTGAAGCTAACCTATGAACCCTCCAATGGAGACCCTACTGGACTTGAACTGTTGTCTATAAAACCCAGGTGCACGAGAGGAAAGCTCTCTCTATCTTCGGACATCCCGCCATTTTGACTTCGTAGCTGCTATGACCCATTTTGCTGCGACGCCATTTTGAGAGACTTTGATGCTTTCTCTAATCGAGAGAAAGAGATCTTAATGATTCTTGCCCTAGAGACTTTAACTTTGATTTGCCCCTTTGCATGAAGTAGTAATCTTATCTTGCCGCCGTGAGGCAATTGCCCCGTCCACCTTTGCCCCTTTCGTCCCGGTCCTATGCTGATCGAGAAACGATACCTGTGAGACGAAGAATTCATTGATTGCTGATCAGAATTGGTAATTATGAAAGGAAATTGTAAAATTGCATTGTGTTTCTTTTAGGTAACCAACTGCTGATTTTGATAAGGACCCTAGCTAGGAGTTTTCTAAATTGATGTTGCCAAATTGTTTTTGCATGAAGTCCCACATGCTGATGCTAATTTGAGGTTAGACGAGGATTCCACATGTCGCACGATGCAATTTGAGATCTTGTTATGCTGACTAAATGTACGCAATTAGCCCATTGCAGATTATCGTATTAGTGCTTTGCATTGCCACTATCGAATGCCTTGTGATTCAAATGCTACATAGATTACACTTGTTTCGACGATATGGACAGCTATTAATGTTCATTTATGTTTATCATTTGGTGTTGAGACACATCTATATCGTGCTAGCTTTGTTAATATAGGGAAATAAATTCACTAACTTTGCAATAAACTGGTGTGGTTATTCCTGGCCGAAAGGTCAGGGTTCGCCGAAATGTATTCTGGATTAATTGTTAAGTGTTATGTTGTTCAAGGTGTTGCTTATGTTCGTTATTGATTATCGATATAAGGTGATTGATTGATCAAGAGTACAGAGAGTTCCCACTTAGTCAAAAGATTCATCGACCTAAAGAGCGTCGGAACGCAGGTAAATTGTTACCACGTTCCGCTCTATCATAGGAAGCACAGAAAGAGGCAGCTTGCTCAGAGAAAAGGCAAGCTTAGTATAAAGTAGTATGTGCACGTTAATGTATGCATTGTGTAGATACATTAGCACATTAAAGGCAGACCTATTGGGTTTGTTTTTACCACTGAGATACCCACAGTGTTGTACTCACTGTGCCATAGGGCTGGGGCTGGTTCCTTAGTGGTTTGAGGATACCTGTGTACCCTTTCAGAAGTAACATGGCTAGGAGTTTGCGCTGCACTGTTACTACTGGAGCATGACCGAGGCTGATTTGTGTAAGGCTGGTCCCCACATGAAGTGGTACGCTAAGCATAAAAAGATGACCTTCACTATAGTTCAAGGTAATTATTAAGAAGCTATTGTCACTGCTGTTGTTGCCACCATATGGGCAGCATTGGTTAATGGCATGGTGCCTGCTATGGTTACAGCTGTGTTCACTTTCCAGGTCCCTGCCATGGTGGCCACTGTCACTATACTTGTACTCATTGTTGTGGTCAATGTTGTTGTTTCTGCTGAGGTGGTAGCTGTTGCAACAGGTATTGTGGCTGCTGAGGAAACAGGTATTCAAGTTGCAGCTACTGTGGATCTTGCTGTTGTTGCTGTTG
Organism: Pleurodeles waltl; assembly: GCF_031143425.1. Lineage (NCBI taxonomy): Eukaryota > Metazoa > Chordata > Amphibia > Caudata > Salamandridae > Pleurodeles > Pleurodeles waltl. Next base: position 243,755,050 of record NC_090436.1, read on the forward strand.
TCTCTGCTTTGGCTACAATTCTTCTAACATTGTTGTCCCTTTTATTATGGGAGACCTGGTTGCTGCTGTTGTCCCTGCTGTAATTAGAGCTGAGGTTACATCAGTGGTTGCTTCTATAGTATCAGCTATGCTGGCAGCAGTTGTCCCTGCCACGGCGACAGCTATTGTTGCCTCTTTCATGACAGATGTAGTAGTTGTGGTGGTTCCTGTATTCCCTGCTGTGTTTATAGTTGTTGCTTTGATCCTTCGGTTCCCATCCCTTCCATGAGGTCAACTGTGGTTTTTTGCTGTTGTTGTTCCTGCTGCCTCTGTTATGCTGGTAGCTTTGTTACTTTTGTGGCCCCTACATTAGGAAGGTCTTAGCACAGGGAGGGGCTGCTGGGGCCCGACCAGTATTTACTTTTGCCTCGACCCACTAAATCTGAGGACATCATTTGAATTTTTTTAGACAAACTTTTAGAACTAGTCCTGTAACCAGGCCTCTCTCGATCTGCGTGGATCTCAACAAGATGAGAGGGTCAGAGTTCTGGGCCCCGGATCTAGGATACCCAATAAAGGTTGGAACCACAGATTGTATTATGCAGTTACTCTTGTAACCGGTGTGCAGTCCCATGGCCACAGTCATGGTCGGTATGCAGGTGTAGCTTCAGAGCTCCCTCACATTGCAACGGAGCACACTCAGAGTTATGCCTAGCACATACTCACACTCATTTGCCTGACTGTTCAGGCTTGGCAGCATGCACCAGGGGTGGCACCTCTGCAATGGCAGAGGAGCGTTGCCCCCATAGCTAAAAGCCAGCAGCTGTCAAATAAAATGATATTTCATTATCGTTTTATTTTACAGCTGCTGCTTCAGCCCGCAGCATGTGCAGGGAGGGTGGGGCTGGGCCACAGGAGGGGGAAAAGAGGGAGGAGGAGTGTAGTCTGTGCACTAAGTGCATGTGTATTTGGTCGACTGTCTCAGGCCAGCCAAAGACACATGAGCACTTAGGTTTGGGGTTGGAGAAACTACACAGGCTCGAGTGCGCTGTCTGAGCGGCAGACCAAGCGGCTCAGACCAATCCTGGTGCTGCTCTATGATAGGTTAAGCATGAGCACAGCGCCTGGCTTGCTGCGGAGCCTGTGCTTGTGTCCCAGGGAATGGTGGAATACCAGAAGAGAAGAGAAGAGAAGTGAGGCATCCGGAATGGTAATTTAAAAAAATATATATTTTTTTTTGCCCTGTACCCCTCACCCCCTCTTGACATTTGCGGCAGCCATCGCTGGCATGCATACTTGAAAGCCATGCCTTAAAAGTCTCCGTCCCAGTCACTGTTGTCCCTGCCACCTGTATTCTTCTTCTGAGAGGCCATGGTTAGAGGTAGGCTGCTGCTTTCCCAGACAACCCAGGGAATTGAGAATGTCACAGGATAATAAGCTTTTCCCCCTCCTCTGACACCATTAATGGCAGGTCATTGCTTCTGCATATGGCTGCAATTTCATTGCCTGGGGCTCTCAAAACACATGACTGTTCTCTGAGTTGAAATGCAAACAACATATACTATGTATATATTGAAAGTAACTATGTATCCTGAAGTTATTTCTTCAAACTTAAGTTCCAAAGCTCACTCTTGTTTTAATGTAATTTATGGCATTCAAAATGCTGCCTCAAGTAGGGCCAATTGCAATGACAAAGAACATTTTGCACTATGAGGCAGGAGCATACAGCATATGCATCAGGAGTAGAAAAGACTGAGATAAAAAGAGGTAAGACTCCCGTCTTTGTTTTCACTAAAGCAATCTGAGACATTACTGTTAATAAAGGGCTGCAGTTTATTAAGCATTGCTCCCCCACTCGCAGGTGGACTTAATCCCAATTCAGCAGACTTGTCCACTCCGAACTGACCATAACATCAAGATAATCTTCTGCCTCCTCCTCCTGTCTTTTGAAGGTGACGACCACTTGAGGCAATCTCGATTCCATCTGCTACCAACTTATTCTGCCTCAAAGGCCTCTGCCCCCTCACAGACACCTCCTCACCCCCAAGTGATTGGGCTGCAAATGCCATGCCCGCGCAACCACTGCCTTGAATGGCCTAGTGGGCTTCCTCCAGCTTCCTGCCATTTGGTATCCCAAGGCCTGCGAATAATTGAAGACTGCAATACCCAGCTGCCCTTGCAGCCCTTGTCCCTTGTTTTGTCGGGGGCAGGCTGTTTTCATTTTCTCCCAGCTCGTTTTCTTGACGCACGCTTTCTTCTGCTTTGTCCTGGTGTGCATGGGATTCAGTAACTGTTGGAATCTGAGATCCCTGTTGCCACTGCTCCCCATTCTTTTATTGATCTTTCGCTCCCAAGTGATTGGGGCATTTCAAAATGCACCCTGTCTCTTCATTGGCCACCCTTTTGTCGTGGGTGCTTTTCGTGCCTTTTCTTTTGCCTCCAAGTAGGCAGATAATAGGGAGCGATAAATGGGATGGGGGATGCCAGTCAGAATGAGGTTACCCTTCCAGCCCCTCTGAACCTCTTCGTTTCTCTGGGCTTTGCTAAAGAAGATAGGAGGGAGAATGTGGTGCTAGATGAAAAAGGGAACAGAGATGAAGGAAAGAGAAAGAGAAAAGAGAGGAAAAAGAGGTGCTTTGGAGGAGTGAAAGACAAATAAAGGAGTCAGAAGAATGACTTGGTAGGAAAGAGTCGAAGATATAGGAGGAATGTGAGTGGGAAGAGAAACAAGAGCAGCAGGAAGTAAAAGAGTGTGAAATTGGAGGAGGGCAAAGGAGAGACCAAGGAGCAGGGGGAGGAGTAGAGCAGAAAAGCAGAGACAACGGATAGAGAGGGCAAAAGGAGACTTGGAAGATCGACAAAGGGAGGCGAGTGCTGGAAGGAGGGAAAAAGACAAAAAGAAATAAAAAGTGCTTAAAGGGCAGTTAGTGTAAGGAAAAGGGGGTGGAAGGAGATAGGCAAACAAGGATGATAGATGATGGGAGAGAGCAAAGGAGAGAGAGTAGACAGGAAAGAAGTTAAAAGAGGAATGGAAGGAGAATGAGAAAAGTAAAAATGGGGGCATGATGGAAAGGAGGTAATAGGGGCAAGAGAGAGTAGACAATGAGGGAGAGAGAGAGAGAGAGAGGACAGGGTATGTTTGGAGAGGAGGGGGGGGGCAATTGAGTGGGGGAGAAAACGTATGAGTGGTGTGGAAAGCAAGAAGGATGGGATAGAAAAGTGAAGACGTGAAAGCAACAAAGAGATATGGGAAGAAAATGCCAAACCAGGGAACAGCTTGTCTGCAGTTCTCAAATCTGTAATGAAAATAGTGGGATGAAGTCTCAGCAATAGTGACTTTCCTTTGGCATAGTGATGCTGAGATAGGAAATATTGATGCTAGCAGATAGGAAAACTCACTGTTGAACTGTATCAGACTTTCAGTGTAACCTGTGGCTTTGTGTGATTCCAGGTCACCAGGTCACCAGACTGCTGACTGCTGAGCCCTGCTGTCCTGTGCTACTCACGTGCTCACATCCAGTATCCTTTGTTAATAAGGCATGACCCCTGCTGCTCTTAACTGCGCCTGTGCGTTCTTTCTATATCTAGTACTTAATATGAACTCGTAATCCCTGCTGGTCTGTACTGCCCAAGTTGTTTCACCTGTAGCTCTGATATGTCAACGTACTCATCGCCCGGGTGTTTGTAGCATCTGATCTCCAATATTATCTTTCTAAAATAAAACTGTACTTGAGTACATTAAAGCATCAACACGACTAAACAAATATGGTGATAAATGTGTCATCTCTATTTATGGACAGCTAGTATGTTTCTATAAATAAAACAATAAAAACATGTCAGCTTCTATTATAAGAGCCTATGATGTTATGGTAGCATCCATGACAAAAACAATATAAATATGCCAACCTCTACAGGGAGCCTGTCTAAATCTTTACACGTTGTTAGAGATACAAGAATCTAAAAATGAGCACAAAGCAAAAATAGAAATGGTATAAACTGGCCTTGTCACAGTGTTCACCGCATCCCTGGTCTGTTATTTGAGATAACTGCATATTAACAACATTGATATACCCACAAGCATTCAGTTCGCGAAAATGCAGTCTAATGCTTGCTTAATACAGTCAGCAATTCATACCCAGGATGGAACACTAGGGTTTGTCATCACTGCTTCTCAGTAGGATATTCCCACTCAAAAGTCATATTGGAGATTGGACTGGTTTCACTCCAGAAGGAAGATGAGTATGCTACAACTGATGATCAGAAGAATTACTGGAAATCTGCCAGACTGGAGAGCAATCATCAAAGTAAATAGGAATTAATCCAAAATGGTCTTAAAACCAGTCAACAACCCAGATCCAATAGTTTTGGAAGAAATAAACCATACTAGTAGTGTGACGATAGTATGCACAAAATCTACAATGTAAGTGGGGATGTGAGTTTGCAACAATTTGTAAATCTCTGACATAGAACAGGCTGTATTTAGGTCAAAGGCTTCTGTTGCTGAGCCTAGGGGGGCCTCTTTCTGCATTAACATGCCAGCAAGTGTGATCAACTTGTCAGGGTGCAGATTATCCAAATCTATTCTATGCCAAGGGACATCTTCCAACAGTTTTCTCGGAGGAGAATGCAAGGTTAGCCCACAGCATTTTTTTGATTTCTGATACAGTGGACAAATAGTTTTGGCCTTGGGCATATCTGAAACATCTTTCATTGGCAATTCTTAAATCTTATGACACATGTAACCACTACTCGTAGCCAATTTATAGGTTAATCGTGGCTTCAAAGGGTTACAAGCTCCATAGTGAGTGATGGAATCGCAGAGGAGTAAATGACTATGGGCCAGATGTAGCAAAACTTGGTTTTGCGACTCGGAAATTGCGACTCCAAGCGACTCGCAATTTCCGAGTCGCAAAACCATATGCAGAAAGGTGTCTCAGACACCTTCTGCGAGTCGCTATGGGGTGGCAAAGACCCACCTCATTAATACTAATGTGGTGGGTCGCAAATTGCGGCCCCATAGCGACTATGGGCACTCACTGATATGGAGGCCTGCTGTAGTGAGCAGACCTCCATGTCCCTGACTGCTTGTAAATAAAGCAGTTTTTTTTTTTTCAAGTGTAGCCCGTTTTCCTTAAAGGAAAACGAGCTGCACTTAAAAACAAATCCGAAACCTTTTGTTTCGGAATTTTTTTCAGGGCAGGTAGTGGTCCCTTGGACCACTACTGCCCTGAAAAAATAATATAGGGTCCAGTCACAAAGGGGAAGGGGTCCCCTGGGGACCCCTTCCCGTTTGCGAGTGGGTTACCATCCACTTCAAGTGTACACGGTCGCAAATGGAGTTGCATACCACTGCGACTCGCAAATAGGAAGGGAACACCCCTTCCTATTTGCGACTCTGAAATGCATTTTACGAGTCGGTCCCGACTCACAAAATGCATTTCTGCATAGCAAACTCAAGTTTGCGACTCGTAAACGGCGATTTTGCCGTTTGCAAGTCGCAAACCGTTTGCTACATCTGGCCCTTAGTGAATTTGACCATCCACTGTACTCAAGAATGGGGAATTGCCTTGTGTGTAACAGAAAAATTCAATAGTAACTCCCACAAGTGATGGAGGAAAGTGTTATGCATGATTTCATACCAATCGAAGGATTTATATTTGTGGCACTAATGAAAGTGAAAAGTTGTAACAGGCACTGAGATTAATCTTTATAGGAGAAACTTGACATGTGGATCTTCTGCTATGGAAAACATGGCATCTCCCGTGTACTCTATACTTACTAGGGTGTAGTAGGGTGCTTTCTTAGACATGATTCTTTCTGTAGTAGTCAGATTATATGGTTCAAATATGCCACTCTTGCTAATGAGCTTCCAAGGCACTTGGTTAGATTTTATGGTTTGAAGTACCCAATTCAGCTGTGTGGCAGCCCGCAACTGAGACTGTCCATGATGTGGAAGATTTACATTTTCTTTTAAAAGGTCAAGAGCAGAAGACATTTTAGTGCTCATGGCATACTCCCGTTAGGCAGTGCTTACATGCCATTGTCAATAACCTTAAATATTATCTGTATATTTTAACCATTAATCTCTTTCAGCAGTTCGCTTCTCTGAATAACTTTGCATTTCATTGTAAGTGGCATAAACTGCTGGAATTAAAAAGTGCCAATTTTAGCTGGGAGTAGACCCAGGAGGAAGACATTGAAATCCATACTCCCACTAAATGTTGGCAGGTGCTCCTTCACAGCTGCAATGGTGCAATGTGCTAGCCATTGTTGGCACTGCTTTGCCAAAAAAAGTGTGGTAACACTTACAGGTGTATGTACATTTATTACACCTGAGTTCTGGGCAATTAGCTTACGGACCAGGAGTCCTGGAAAGAAATTGGGGCCTGCATACAATAATATCAGTTAAGCATAGGGTCATCCCTTTAGGATGTAAAATGCCAAACTTCGAATTACCATTCTGGATCATGTCATTTAATTCATGTAATATAATGTTTTCTTTTCTTTGCCAATTTAAAAAAAATGACTTTTGGAAATGATTGATTTGTGCTGTCTGTAGTTGATCCAAATTCCAAGCTTCTATTCTGCTAGATGGCTTTTATCAGAAAAACTATTTCTTTTGGAATTGGGCATGCTCCAAATAATTCTTCTTTACCGTATATTTGCCTAAATTTTGTTCCCCAAATACCTTTTTCTGCACAACAATATTTTTAACAAATCGATGAGAAAAATACAAATTAAGTAATTACGTTCCTTTTTTCTCTAAATACCATTAAAATAATTTGAATAGATATTTATGGGTGAACCATCATAATGCTCTCACTCTGTATAATTATATACTTTTCATGGAGTGCTAGTTCTGTGTATGCAGTAGTTACTGAAGTAGTGACAACCAAACAATTCTTTATGACAGCATTTAAATGAATACTCATTATCAAAGATACAGTATCTCAGTAAGTCATTTGGCATTCTTTTAACAGTCTTTATACCTCTGTTCTGAAAAAAGAACCAGGCATTATTATGTCATCAAGAGTAATTTCCCGAACATAGGAACTGTTGTTTGGTAGGCCCCATTATCTGATAAAGAACCTTTTCCTGAATTACGCCATCTAGCAAAGGAATATGTGTAATGTCCACAGCATGATGAGTCTTACATGCTCTGTGCGAAGAGGAATGTTGCAGGAGTTTTTGAACCACAAGAAATGGCACCGTTTTACTAGGGATGTAATGTCTATAAATTACCAGCAACACTGTGATCAGCATGATGATCCACTTCAGGAGTAAAAATCCTCCAGTAGCAATACAGATATAGGTCCACAGTGGTATATGATTCCTGGAACAAAACCAGCAGCAAACAGAAAGCCACTGGTGATGTTGTGCAACTTTGAAGTGTGCACCTATTTCACCTAATTCAAATTCAGAATCATTTTCATAAAGTGTTATTTCCTGCCAAGGCATCTTTCACTTCATGTTGACTCACTGGTATAGAGTAAATCATGGAATCAGTTGAAACTGTTGGGGTTGTTATAATTGCAGTATCAGGCTCTTCAGTGGAAGGTGGCATTTGTTATAAAGCTGCAGACACTTTGGACCCTACAGTTGCCAGATTGGAACACAATTTCAGTGTGATTGCTTTCTTCTAGAGGTAGCTTCTGCAGACTATGGAGAGGCTGTAAGGTTCTACTACACTGACACTTTTTTATCAAGGTGGATCTACTCAACAGAATCAGTCACATAATCCTTTTTTAACGAGATTGATTGACACCTTCCTGTTTTTCTGTGTGCCTTCTCAAGAACTGGAACTTGTGTTCTTTAAGATGGCCCAAATACTTGTGCATTAGGAATCTAACTTTTCTTGATCCAGTTGACTCACTTTGGGGAGCCACCTAACAACAGTTTTAGAAACCTAGGGGGTCATTACAACATTGGCGGTATAAGGCGCTTACCGCCGTGCAGAAGACCGCCAATACACCGCCGCCGCGGCGGTAGACCGCCACAGCTATTATGACACACATAACGGAATCCGCCGAAATACAGACACCCACACAATACCGCCACACCAAAGGTCAGCGATAAACATGCGGAAACAAATCCTCCACCTCCACACCAACAGAAACACGCCCATGCCATTACGACCCACGAATCACCGCGGCGGTCTTTCAACCGCGGTATTCCAATGGCGGTACACACCGCCGTGCTCAAAATACACACACAGCTCCAAAACACCACAACATTGGACAATTACAAATACACACACCTGATACACATACACACACCACACCCACACATCCAATACAATATAAAACCCACATCACCCACAAACCACTACAACCAAAAATTCTGAGAGAAGGCGAGAGAGAGAGCACAGAATAGAGAACCCCATCACACAGAGGCACACAACACCATCACCCACACAACATCCATGCACAAAACACCACATACCACTACACTCACCACACTCATCACCACATACACCACCCCACACATCACACACACACCACCCCATGTCACGCCAAAGACACCCCCGCTTCTCCGAGGAGGAGCTCAGGGTCATGGTGGAGGAAATCCTACGGGTAGAGCCACAGCTATTTGGCTCACAGGTACAGCACACATCCATAGCCAGGAAGATGGAGCTATGGCAAAGAACAGTGGACAGGGTCAACGCTGTTGGACAGCACCCAAGAAATAGGGAGGACATCAGGAAGAGGTGGAACGACCTACGGGGGAAGGTGCGTTCCACGGTATCCAGACACAATATCGCGGTACAGCGGACTGGCGGCGGACCCCCACCTCCTCCCCCTCAACTAACAACATGGAAGGAGCAAGTCTTGTCCATCTTGCATCCTGAGGGCCTCATTGGAGTCGTTGTAGGAACGGACACTGGTAAGTCAAATCTTCACTATCATATCCCCCACCCTACCTGCATGCTATCACACACCCCACCCTCACACCCTCCCCTATCACCCTAACTCCTCACTAATGTACCCATAACACCAACTACACATCCCAACCACAAGACCTGCATGACACAACTAAGCATGGACACCCATCTCTAAAGCATGCCCACTGCATATACCCAGAACACCCCCCAACCATCAGCACACAAGCCCCCACACAGGAATGCCTGCACTGGGGTTCACGCACACCCAACCATTGCACACCATGAAACACACACATGCAATAATCATGTACTTATACCCCTGCAGGAACCCGAAGGAACGTCACCACACCAGAGGGTCCAGACAACACCACTCCACCCCCAGAAGAGGCCCACAGTGACGAGAGCAGCTCTGCCCTACTGGATCTTGATGACCAGCCCGGACCATCGTGGGCCTCAGGACAGTCGGTTCCCCTTGCCCAGCCACAGCCCAACACCGAACTTCCACCCTCTGGTAACACCAGCACAGCACCCACCCAGCGGGCCCAAACCTCCCTACCCAGGACAGGTCAATCAGCGGTGTGTCCACCACTACAGGGCATCCAGGCTAACCCACCACCCCAACAACAACAGGGACCTGGGGGCAGTGGTAGTGGGCACACGGTCCAGGGGACGGAGGCACAGGAACATAGGGGAACTGGGAGGGCTGCTGTGTGACTGAGGGAGGACAGGCCAAGGGACCCAACTCTCCACGAGGCCCTCTCCTCCATCATGGGAGCACACCACCACTCCCAGGAGATGATGGCGACGTTCCTGGACAAGTTGCAGCAGACCCTGCGTCTGCAGGAGGAGCAGTATTTGGGGTTCAGGGAGGAGCTCAGGACCATCGGCTCCAGTGTGGAGAAGTGTGGCTCAATGGTTAGAGCGGCAGACCCTGAAGCAGAGCTCTGGCTCAAGACCAGGGTTCAAGTCCCGCTTCGGCAGGTCTTGGGCTCAATTCCCCTTGACCAGATAATTCTCGCCTCGGTGCCTAATCTAATTCATGGGTCCCACTCTGCAACTCTGGGCAATAGCTTGCTTAATCTCCACAACGGCCCCAACAGCGCTTGGATGCCTGGCTTCACCCTGGGGGTGCTCAGGAGTGGGCGCCTCACAGGGAAAAGCCAGGAGGGGTTCCATAGCGGTATGAGTACAGCGCCTTGAGACCCTAACGGGTGAGTAGTGCGCTATACAAGTGCTAATTTACATTTACCCTGGGCACCATCGTAGGGGTGCTGACGGACATTCAAAAGACCTTGAGGGACACCGTGGCACTCCAAGGGGCCCCTGACACTAGCCAGGATGACGAACTGCCCACCACCTCCGCCGGCGCTAGTGGACAGGATGCCCCGCCACAGGACCACCACACCAGCACCCCATCCCCTGCAGACGGACAATCACCACAAAAGCGGGCCCTGAGATCCAGGAACAGGACAGAGCAAGATGGCAAGACCCCCGCCAGGAAATAAGACCACCCTGATTGTCCCCCACTGTCCCACTTTGTTACCCTGTCCAAATCAGAACTGCCCCAGCTCCACTTCCAATGGCCAGATGTGCAATGTACCTGTGAGACTAATAGACTGGACTCTGCCATGGACATTCCTCCACCATCACCCATCCCTATTTCACAACCCCCCTTAATTTTTTAGCACTTAAATAAACACCCTTGAAACACTAAAAAAACTGGAGTCAGTCTATGATTTTGAACTTTGTATTATCAAATACAGTGTCATAATGGGTTACCCATTGGAAGGCTAACATACCAATGTCACACATCACAAGCCCTTCAAGGATGCAAGCAGTTGACACGTAGGTTACCACATTTGTGAAACTGAAATGGAAGGGGACAACTCAGTTAACAAATAGTGAGTGAAATGTCCGTACAGGATAGAGGTAGACGTGTGAAAGTTAATATAATGTGAAACCTGAAAATGTACTCACCTCTGTTTCACCTGAAATATTGCTGTATGACTGACTCCCTGTTGTCGTTTTCTTCTTCCTCAGCTTCATCCTCATCACTGTCCACAGGCTCCACAGCTGCTACAACACCGTCATCTGGATCATCCTCCTGCAGAAAAGGCACCTGGTGTCGCAATGCCAAATTATGGAGCATGGAGCAGGCGATGATGATGTCGCACACCTTCTTCGGTGAGTAGAATAGGGACCCACCTGTCATATGGAGGCACCTGAACCTGGCCTTCAGGAGGCCGAAGGTGCATTCGATAACCCTCCTAGTCCGCCCATTGGCATCATTGTAGCGTTCCTCTGTCCTGGTATTCCTCACTGGGGTCAGTAGCCAGGAAAGGTTGGGGTAACCAGAGTCCCCCAGTAGCCATACACAGTGCCTCTGGAGGTGACCCATCATATCAGGGATGCTGCTATTGCACAGGATGTAGGCGTCATGCACAGAGCCAGGGAACATTGCATTTACTTGCGAGATGTACTGGTCTGCCAAACAGACCATCTGGACATTCATCGAATGATAACTCTTCCTGTTCCTGTACACCTGTTCACTCCTGCGGGGGGGACCAGAGCTACATGGGTCCCATCAATGGCACCTATGACGTTGGGGATATTTCCAAGGGCATAGAAGTCACCTTTCACTGTAGGCAAATCCTCCACCACAGGGAAAATGATGTATCTCCTTACGTGTTTCAGCAGGGCAGACAACACTCTGGACAACACGTTGGAAAACATAGGCTGGGACATCCCTGATGCTATGCCCACTGTTGTCCGAAATGACCCACTTGCAAGGAAATGGAGCACTGACAGCACCTGCACGTCAGGGGGGATTCCAGTCGGATGGCGGATTGGTGACATCAGGTCTGGCTCCAACTGGGTACATAGTTGCTGGATTGTGGCACGGTCAAACCGGTAGGTGACGATTAAATGTCTCTCTTCCATTGTCAACAGGTCCACCAGCGGTCGGTACACTGGCGGATCCGCCATCTTCTCATATGTCCCAGCTGACGGTGCCTAAGAAGGACAGCAGCGAAGAAACAGCCACTATTCCTCCAGGTATGTACCCACAGTCACACACAAGACTACACCAGACAATAAACCCTTCCTGGATGTGTGTTGAGTGTAGGGCTCGGTATGTGTGACGTAGTAGTAAATGAAGCCATGTGGGCCCCTGAAATGGCGGCTACCTGACCTCTAAACTGGGACAATGGGATTGTGGGGTAACAGCACTGGCGTTGCACACCGTCGCGGTAGGCGGTCGTAGACCACGGCGCAATGCTGCATTGGTTAACATTGGACACTGTGGGTCACAGGAGCCAATGAACAGGTGCCCCGGCGGTGATGATGCGCACCGCCGCGGACGTCACCGCCATTTTCTATCTGTTGAATCACTAGATACCTGACCTTCGACAGGAGAGGACCTACACTGCTAGTGCTGCTGTGACCTCGGTCTGGAAGTGACGATGGCTGCTGCGTCTGGGGAAAGGGCCCCTGCCTTCACTGCACAGGAGTTGGAGAAACTTGTGGATGGGGTCCTCCCCAGTACATGCTACTCTACGGTCCTCCAGACCAACAGGTTAGTACTCAGGGAGCACGTTGTATGGGCTAGGCCTGGGTGGACAGGGCTGGGTGGAAGAGGGAAGGGGGCAGAGTTCATAGAACATTAATGCATGTGAATGAATGGGCCACATGGCCAGAGTAGGGAGGGGGCCACTCACATTGACGGTGCAGTTGGTAATGACTGTTCCTCTTTCCTTGTGCATGTCATGTAGGTCAGCGCCCACCAGAAGAGGGACATTTGGCGTGCCATCGCCAAGGAAGTCCGGACCCTGGGGGCCCACCAGAGACGGGGCACCCACTGCCGTAGGAGATGGGAGGACATTCGCCGCTGCAGCAAGAAGACGGCGGAGGCTCAGCTGGGGATGGCCTGCCAATGTGGGAGGGGTGCCCGTCGCACCATGACCCCCCTGATAATCCGGATCCTGGCGGTGGCCTACCCGGAGTTGGATGTGCGCTTGAGGACATCACAGCAGACACAAGAGGGTGAGTACACTCTCATTCTGCGGACTTTGCGTACAGTGGAGGGGTCAGGGTGGGGGAGGTGGGCTGCGTGTGTCCCTAGGCCAGGGCGAGTTAGGTAGGCAAGGCCCCTCCGTAATGTAGGCCATGTGGCACTCTACCCCAGCTCAGAAGAGTGGCAAGTTGAGGTATAGTTGCCCCTGTGGCATCCATGTGCGCAGATTTCTACCATTGCCATGTAGGCCATATCCCAGAAATTGCATGTGCAGAGGCCAGGAGCACGACGTTATGCATGGGGCTGCTGCGTCTGTCTTGTCCGCCAACGGTAGCGGTATGCCATGCACTAAAACTCTCTTTCTACTGTCTCCCCCCCCCCTTTTCCTGCTCTCCCTGTCCTTTTGTACATCAGCATCATCAGGCGGAGGTACAGTGGCACCGGAGCACGAGGGAGCTGCATCCCACATGGCCATGGAGGGCCACACCACAGACTCTGAATGCACCAGTGGGACGGAGGGCGAGGGGAGCTTCACGTCGGCCACTGGATCACCAACCAGCGACACGGACTCGTCCGCTGATGGGAGCTCCCCTGTGGTGGCGGCACCATCTGTGCGCCCCACTTCTACAGGTACAGCCGCCACCTCCCCTACCAGCACCGCCCTCCCAGCAGCCCCTCAGCGTTCGCCCCGTGCCCGCTCACCCAGGAGGGTGGGCATCACCTTCGCCCCGGGCACCTCAGGCCCTGCCCCAGTCACCCCTGCTGCTCTCAGTGAGGAGGCCATTGACCTCCTCAGGTCACTCACTGTTGGGCAGTCTACCATTGTGAATGCCATCCAGGGTGTAGAACGACAGTTGCAACACGGTAATGCATTCCTGGAGGGCATTCATTCTGGTCAGGCTGCCCTTCAGCGAACCCTGCAATCTCTGGCCTCAGCAGTGATGGCAGCCATTGTCCCTGTGTCCAGCCTCCCCCCTCCAACTTCCTCCACCCAGATCCAATCCCCTGTACCCCAGCCCATCCCAAGCACACCTACAGACCAGCATGCACACAAGTCAACACCCAAAAGTAGCTCAAGCAAACATAGGCACCACACACACCACAGGCACTCACACAAGCATCACACCCATACAGACACAGCAACATCCATTGCCTCCACTGTGTCCCCCTCCTCCTCTTCTCCCTCCTCCCTCTCAGTCCCGTCTACACACACACCTGCATGCACCACATCTACAGGCACTAGGACTCGCACCAGGACACCCAGCACCACAAGCCGCTCACCTGCACTCACCACCTCCACTACCATTTACACGTCCCCTGTGTCCTCTCCCAGTGTGTCTGTGACGCCCCCTCCCAAAGTACACAAACGCCAGCAATCACTCACCCAACATCCATCCACCTCACGACAGCCTCCAGTACCTGCACCTGCACCCAAAACGCCTAAAGTGACACCTCCTACAACCACTTCCTCTTCCTCCACTCCCAGACCCCCTCCAGCTACCCATCCCAGTGTATGTCAGAAACTGTCCCTATGTCAAATTGACCTTTTTGCCACCACCCCCCCCTCCAATTCATCAGTCCCGTCGTAGCGCCTCAGCCAAAAAGCCTCCAGTACCAGTGGTGCGTGTTCCAGGTTTTTGGAGTGCACCGTCCACCAGGGCAGGCAGTAAGACCCGGAGCCAAGGCACTGGCAGCCCACCCCCTGTAAAGGCTCTGAAATTCGGGAGTGGACGACGGGACCGTGTCAAGACTCCTGGTGGGACAACAAGTGAAATGGGATCCAAGCCGATTGGTGAGTCAGCTGTAACTCCAAAGAAGGTGGGGAAGGTCCAGAGGAAGTCTCCCCAGCCTGTTGTGAGTGTCACGGCGGAGAAGTGCGCCATCATTTCCGGCGGTCCAGACACAGCCGCCAGCACCATCGTCAATGATCAGGAGACCACCACCAGAGCCAGTGCCCAGGAGGGCCCAAGTATCGTTACTGGTCCAGAGACCACCGCCGAAGTCAGTGCCCAGGAGGGCCCAAGTATCGTCACTGGTCCAGAGACCACCGCCAGAGTCAGTGCCCAGGAGGGCCCAAGTATCGTCACTGGTCCAGAGACCACCGCCGGAGTCACAGCCCAGGAGGGCCCAAGTATCGTCACTGGTTCAGAGACCACCGTCAGAGTCAGTGCCCAGGAGGGCCCAAGTATCGTCACTGGTCAGGAGACCACCGCCGGAGTCACAGCCCAGGAGGGCCCAAGTATCGTCACTGGTCAGGAGACCACCGCCAGAGTCAGTGCCCAGGAGGGGCCAGGATGCCACAGCCCCGCTGGCCAATGATGGAACGTCATGCCACACACCAATGTCCAGTGTGGAGATCGTCATGCCACACACCAATGTCCAGTATGGAGATCGTCATGCCACACACCAATGTCCAGTGTGGAGATCGTCATGCCACACACCAATGTCCAGTGTGGAGATCGTCATGCCACACACCAATGTCCATTGTGGAGATTGTCATGCCACACACCAATGTCCAGTATGGAGATCGTGATGCCACACACCAATGTCCAGTGTGGAGATCGTCATGCCACACACCAATGTCAGTATCAGAACCGCCATGGCAAAGCACCACTGAACAGTCCTAAACCGCCATGGCAAAGCACCGCTGAACAGTCCTGAACCACCATGGCAAAGCACCACTGAACAGTCCTGAACCTCCATGGCAAAGCACCGCTGAACAGGGCAAAGACCACCATGGCAAAGCATCGCTGAACAGTCCTGAACCGCCATGGCAAAGCACTGCTGAACAGGGCAAAGACCGCCACGGCAAAGCACTGCTGAACAGTCCTGAACCGCCATGGCAAAGCACCATTGAACAGGGCAGAGACCGCCATGTCAAAGCACTGCTGAACAGGGCAAAGACCGCCATGACAAAGCACCGCTGAACAGTCCTGAACCGCCATGGCAAAGCACAGCTGAACAGGGCAAAGACCGTCATGGCAAAGCACCGCTGAACAGGGCAGAGACCGCCATGTCAAAGCACCGCTGAACAGGGCAGAGACCGCCATGTCAAAGCACCGCTGAACAGGGCAAAGACCGCCATGGCAAAGCACCGCTGAACAGTCCTGAACCGCCATGGCAAAGCACCGCTGAACAGGGCAGAGACCGCCATGTCAAAGCACCGCTGAACAGGGCAGAGACCGCCATGGCAAAGCACCTCTGAACAGGGCAAAGACCGGGTAGGAATGAATGGCCCGCCACATCAGGCATACTTATCCCATGTGCAGCTGGGACAGTGACAGGACAGGAACTTTCACAGGCGACTCATCCAGTCTGGGCACCAGTCCCCCTCCAGAACCAGTGGAGACCTGCATCTACTTGAGAGATTGTGGCTTTGCACTCCCCAGGATGGCAGAGTGGGCAAACCACCCACTGTAGAGACTTGAGAGACTAGCTTTGCACTCCCCAGGAAGGCACAGTGGGCAAACCACCCACTGTAGAGACTTGTAAGACTGTGGCTTTGCACTCCCCAGGATACATCAATGGGCATGGAGCCCTGTCGTGGATCTGGCTTAGCATTCATCTGGCTGAGGTGCCCCCCCTTCCCCCTGAGGTGCCTCTAGTGTTTCTATCTGATGCCCTGGCAGTGTTCTCTCGATTTTTGGTCAGGTATCTATTGTGGGCCTCACCCATGCATTTTTGGACTATTGGTGCACGGACATTGTTGTGTACATATCTGCACTACTTCTTGTATTGTATATATAATTATGAGTGATTTAGAGATATATATCAGTATATTTTTGTATGAAATGTATATTGGCACATTACAATGTTTGCCCGAAATTCGCTTGGTCTTTGCATTCTTCCGGGGGGATAGTGGGTTGTTAATGTGATATTTTTGACTGCATTGGTGTGTATGTTGTCTAATGCGAGGGTGGGGGTGTTTGGTGGGTGTCCCCCTGACTTTTGCCTCCCCCCTCCCTCGTGTCGTAGATGCAGTTCTCACCGGTATCTTCTGCGCCTACGTCGCTGTTGGTTGTAAACGAGCAGAAAGACAAGGGCAGATAGTATTTGGAGTTCCGGGTCCATGGAGTCGTCGTTCCTCGTGGGATGTGTTCAGGTGAGCGTTTTCCCATAGCAAAAGCTGTTTCCGCCGTGTTTTTATCCACGGTGAATCCGCCCCGGAAAACGTGGCGGATTGGCGGGTTGTAATGGTGTGGGCGGTACATTGTCTTCCGCCTGTCTGTTGGCGGTAACCGCTGCGCTGCTTGTCTGTACCGCCGTGGCGGGTGGTGTGTTAAAGTGGCTGTCTTTGTTGGCGGTTTCCGCCGGGGTCATAATTCCCTTTTTTTGTCCGCCGGCCTGTTTGTGGTATTACCGCACCTTTTCCACCGTACGCCAGGGTTGTTATGACCACCCTTATCTTTACTGATAACAGAGTCAAAATGCTTCATTTTAGAGAA